>NW_026991720.1:108491945-109230848 GCF_029215605.1 Mirounga angustirostris | reverse complement strand
AGCTGCTTTCTCTCCCTGTTCCTTTCCCTGTCTGGATGTTTCTGTAAGTGGAATCACGCAATAGGTGCCTTTGTGTCTGCCCACCTATTTTCAAAGGGGACTTGTTTTCGTCTGTGTTTATCTGTCATAAAATTTCCCTTATTCGATATTAAAATGCCTGATGGATTACAGATCAGATGTAATCAGAGAGGCCGCTTTAGGAATTATGGGCACAATCTCGGGGCCGAGACCCCTGTTCCTCCTGGGACACCACAGCCTGACCCCAGACAGGACAGGGCTGGCTCCTCCTGTGGCACAGAAACCAGGGAAATGCAGAAGCTGGAAGACACACCACAAAGGGCAAAAGCATTGCTCACAACCCAAGGCCAGAGAAAGGTTTCCGATGCCTCTTGTCCAAACAACACACCAAGTCACTGGGTTCCACAAGGACAGACACCAAACGCACGCAAGTCCAAGGGGGGAGGACAGGCACGTGCAGAGTCAGAGATGAGGGAGCTCCCGGGGAAGGACTCTGGCAAAGGAAACCCTATGGAGGCAGCACTGGTCACCCTCAGACTGGCAGGTGTCTGGTCTGGGGAGAACGTGAGGAAGCGGAGATCCCCTGCAGGTACCCTGGAGAGAAGGGTGACAGGCACCCCTGTCTGGGAGAACAGTGAGCAGCACCCATCCCAGGCCACAGGAGCACCTGGAATGCTTGGACTCTGACCAACCCCTAGAAACTCTCACTCAGCTTTTCACAGATGTGTTTTCCGGAGTGTTTATCACAGCAGTGGTGGAGAGAGCAGGGAATGGAACACGCTAATGCCCGAGGAGATGGATGGGATCCACAGTCCCAGTCCTCATGATAGAATGTCCTGTTGCCACTGTCACATTGTCATTCGGGGCACAGGATCCGGGAAGCCCCTCCTGAGACCCCTCCTGCCACCCTGTTCCTGGGAACATTCAGAATTGGAGGAGGAGGAGGTGGAGAGGATCCAGGATGACAGAGGGCCAAGGAGAAGGAAGGTCAGCACTGGGAGGACCTGAGCCACCATCCAGGGCCCGGGCTGTGGTGCCCTCGGACCTCACCCCAAATAAGGGCTCCTGATGGATGGACCCAACTTCTGTGGTTTCCCTCCCTCCCTCCTTCTCTCTCCCTCCCTTTCTCCCATACTCCCTCCTTCTCACTCCCTCCCTCCTTCCCCCCTTCCTCCCTCATTCAGCAGAGGACCGGGGGTCCCTGCTGTGTACTGAGCACTGGGGCTTCATCAGTGAGCACCCCCCACCCACATGGTCACGTCCACTGTGGGAGGTGACAGGTGTCAGTCCTCACGGCTAGGAGTGGTGATGAGCACCAAGAATCTGCTCCTGAAAACAGAGGCCAATGCTTAGCACTTCCTCTAGAAAAATCGAGTCCTGAAAAGTGATGAAGAGTGAGTATATCCTAGACTTCCTGCAGTGTGAGTTCTAATGGCAGGTACGCACTGATTCTTAGAACAAACAAAGTAAATTACCCAGTGTCGACTGAGGGGTTGTGACTAACTTTTCTGACCCAATGACAGCATTTCAGCCAACATCTCCAGGGCTTCCAAGTTGTCCCAAGGGTCTCTGCGATCCTCTGATCCTTCCATTGACCTCCTTGGGAAGCTCTGTTTTGTCATCTCCCTTGTCTCCTGTCCCTTCTGGGACCCTTCTCTGGCCTCCCCGCCAGGGCCACCCCAACCAGGAGTTCCTGTGCCCCGTGGCCTGGCGCCCGCATCCCATGGGGGTCCTGTGAGCCCGGTGCATTGTGAAAGCCTGTGCGCTCCCTCTGGGGTCACTTGGCATCTCCCCTGCAGCTGCCTGCATCTTCCTGCACTGGGTCTCCTCCAAGCATTCTGTGAGGCCAACCTGTGTCCGTGTCACGGGCACGGAAGCGAGAGTCCAGAAGGTCCAGATGACCTGCTCCCAGTCCCAACGTGTGGAGCCTGGGCCAAGGATGGTCAGCGAGCAGAGGAGGACTTGAGCCTAGGAAGCCTGAGGGAGGACATGGCACAGTGAGCCTGCAGGAAGAGAGTGAACACCGTGGGGACCTGGCGCTCAGGCCTACTGGGAGACCACATCCCACCCTCACTGGCTCTGTCCCCAGGGCTGGAGGTCGTCCAGGTATCCACCCTCCCAGCCTGTAAGCTGCCAGTGGCTGCCAGGAGAGGAGGCACCTGGTGCAGGAGAGAGCCCTCAGGCAGAGAGGAGGGGGCAGGCACTCCCCCAACAGCTGGAGGAACTCGGGGTTGCCACCTTCCCAGGCTGCAGGCTGGCAGTGAGTGGCAGGAGAGGAGGCACCTAGTGCAGGAGAGAGCCCTCAGGCAGAGAGGAGGGGGCAGGTACTCCCCCAGCAGCTGGAGGAACTCGGGGTAGCCACCCTCCCAGACTGTAGGCTGGCAGTGACTGGCAGGAGAGGAGGCACCTGGTGCAGGAGAGAGCCCTCAGGCAGAGAGGAGGGGGCAGGCGCTCCCCCAGCAGCTGGAGGAACTCGGGGTATCCACCCTCGCAGGCTGCAGGCTGGCAGTGGCTGGCAGGAGAGGAGGCACCTGGTGCAGGAGAGAGCCCTCAGGCAGAGAGGAGGGGACAGGTGCTCCCCCAGCAGCTGGAGGAACTCGGGGTATCCACCCTCCCAAGCTGCAGGCTGGCAGTGGCTGGCAGGAGAGGAGGCACCTGGTGCAGGAGAGAGCCCTCAGGCAGAGAGGAGGGGGCAGGCACTCCCCCAACAGCTGGAGGAACTCGGGGTTGCCACCTTCCCAGGCTGCAGGCTGGCAGTGACTGGCAGGAGAGGAGGCACCTAGTGCAGGAGAGAGCCCTCAGGCAGAGAGGAGGGGGCAGGTACTCCCCCAGCAGCTGGAGGAACTCGGGGTAGCCACCCTCCCAGACTGTAGGCTGGCAGTGACTGGCAGGAGAGGAGGCACCTGGTGCAGGAGAGAGCCCTCAGGCAGAGAGGAGGGGGCAGGCGCTCCCCCAGCAGCTGGAGGAACTCGGGGTATCCACCCTCGCAGGCTGCAGGCTGGCAGTGGCTGGCAGGAGAGGAGGCACCTGGTGTGAGAGAGAGCCATCAGGCAGAGAGGAGGGGGCAGGTGCTCCCCCAGCAGCTGGAGGAACTCGGGGTATCCACCCTCGCAGGCTGCAGGCTGGCAGTGGCTGGCAGGAGAGGAGGCACCTGGTGCAGGAGAGAGCCCTCAGGCAGAGAGGAGGGGGCAGGTGCTCCCCCAGCAGCTGGAGGAACTCGGGGTAGCCACTCTCCCTGGTTGCAGGCTGGCAGTGGCTGGCAGGAGAGGAGGCAGCTGGTGCAGGAGAGAGCCCTCAGGCAGAGAGGAGGGGGCAGGTGCTCCCCCAGCAGCAGGTGCACTGGGTCGGGCTGAGGGGGCATCATTGGACAGCAGTGCCTGCAGCTGGGGTCTCCACACAGACCCTCTCCTTAGGCTCAGCACAAGCTTGTCTGGATGGCCTTTGTCCCCCAAATACAAACTCTGGTCCAGGGCCCCCCCACCAAGTCCTGACTCCCAATCCTTTGTACTCAGCTCAAGTGACAAGAAATGGCCAATAGTTTAGGTGGTGTTGGGTGCACAGGCACATTTGTTTTTCTGGCACATGCTGTAATGTTGCTGGCATATTAAAGATCTCAGGGCTTTGATTCAAATACAGTAAGATGCCGGGGACCCCAGCTGGCTTTCTGGAAACCTACCTCTGTGCCTTGCAGCCCTCCCATCCCACCAGCTCTGCTCAGAATCCCTCCAGGCCACAGACCCACAGTCTTGGGTCCCAGACAATGTGCCTTCAGAAAGTGATCCTGGGGGGCACCTGTGTGGCTCAGCCATTAAGCGTCTGCTTGCGGCTCAGGTCGTGATTCCAGGGTCCTGGGATCGAGCCCCGCATCGGGCTCCCTGCTCTGCGGGAAGCCTGCTTCTCCTTCTCCCACTCCCCCTGCTTGTGTTCCCTCTCTCGCTGTGTCTCTCTCTGTCAAATAAATAAAATCTTTAAAAAAAGAAAAAAAATGATCCCGGTGGGGCAGTAGGACACACTGCAGATTCCAGCAAATCCCCCTCCCAGAAACTGAGGGTACTGCAGGAAGGGCTGTCTGAAAACAGCCAGGTCAGGGTTCCAGGAAGACACCAGAGGCACAGGAGTCACTGAGGGGCATCTGAAGGTCAGGTATGGGCAGTCACAGCTTCCAGGCCCTTCTTCCCTAAAGCTCCTCATTCCTCAGCCTTTATTCCAGTGATTCTGTTCGGTTTCTATCTGCCCCAACTGTTATCCATTGCCTAGGCAGTCTGGTCTTGGTGTTTCCCTCTCCTGAGATGGGGACACCTGTGGGATGAGCAGGTGGCCAGCTGGTGGGGGGTGGGCAGGGACCTGACGTGGACAGATGGGGTAGGTGAGGCCCGAGGTCCCCGGGGTATGTGCCTGGCATCTGGACTGAATAGGTCTTCAAAGCTGCAGATTGGCTGGGATCATCTTCAGGCGGAGGAGGAAGGTGAGGGGAGCAGAAGGGACTGAGGAGGCTTGGCTTAGACAGGAGAGGGCTGAGACACTCCTTTGGGGGGAAAGTGGGTCAGGTCCAGGCTCACAGGGACAGACCTTGAGGCCATTGGGCTATGTGAAATAAGCCAGTCCCTAAAGGACCAATACGGGAGGACCCCACTTGTGAGGGACAGAGAGCACTCTGATTCATAGAGGTGGAAGGAGCTGCTGGGTGCCGGGGCTGGGGAGGGGAAATGGGGTGTTAGTGTCTCCTGGTTAGAGGTTCAGTTTGGGAGGATGACAAAGTTGTGGCAGTGGATGGAGGCGGCAGGTGCAGAAGAGTGAATATACTTATTGCCACTGAATTGTACCCTGAAACGTGCTTAATGGTATCAGTTGTATGTCTATTACACAATAGGAGAGTAGTGAGTCAGGAGGACGGGTCCATTGAACGTCCCAGGAAGGCCCAAGAGCAGGGATCCTGTATCTTAGTTCTTGCTCTCATGCTCTGCGCCTTCTTGGGTGCCTGAGCTCACAGTGGCATCACTAAATGCTTGCTAAGACACAGTGCAGGCAGATGGTCCAGAGAGAGTGCACAAACCATCTGTGGGCACTGAGGAATCCCAACGGCACATGCATCCAGACTGAGTGAGTGCCCACATTTCACAAACACCAGCATAAATAGCCATTTAAAACGAAGGCAGACGCCACTCTGGAAAACACTAGGGAGGTTCCTCAAAAAGTTGAAAAAAGAGCTACCTTATGACCGAGCAATTGCACTACTGGGTATTTACCCCAAAGATACAAATGTAGGGATCTGAAGGAGCATGTGCACCCCAATGTTTATAGCAGCAATGTCCACAATAGCCAAACTATGGAAAGAGTCTAAATGTCCATCTACAGATGAATGGATAAAGAAAATGTGGTGTGTGTGTATATATATACAGAGAATATTATGCACCTATCAAAAAAATGAAATCTTGCCATTTGCAATGACGTGGATGGAACTACAGTGTATTATGTTAAACAAAATAAGTCACTCAGAGAAAGACAATTATCCTATGATCTCAGTGATATGAGGAATTTGAGGAACAAGACAGAGGATCATAGGCGAAGGGAGGGAAAAATGAAACAAGACGAAACCAGAGAGAGAGACAAACCATAAGAGACTCTTTTTTTTTATTCTTATGTTAATCCCCATACATTACATCATTAGATTTAGATGAAGTGTTCCATGATTCATTGTTTGTGCATAACACCCAGTGCTCCATGAAGAATGTGCCCTCCTCAATACCCACCACCAGGCTAACCCATCCTCCCACCCCCCTCCCCTCTAGAATCCTCTGTTTTTCAGAGTCCATCATCTCTCATGGTTCGTCTACCCCTCCGATTTCCCCTGCTTCATTCTTCCCTTCCTGCTACCTTCTTCTTCTTCTTTTTTTTTCTTAACATATATTGCATTATTTGTTTCAGAGGTAGAGATCTGAGATTCAACAGTCTTGCACAATTCACAGCGCTTACCAGAGCACATACCATAAGAGACTCTTAATCTCAGGAAACAAACTGGGGGTTGCTGGAGTGGAGGGGGTTGGGAGGCGTGGGGTGACTGGGTGATGGACATTGGGGAGGGTATGTGCTATGGTGAGCACTGTGAATTGTATAAGACCGATGAATCAAAGACCTGTACCCCTGAAACAAATAATATATTATACATTAATTTAAAATTCACTAAAATAATAAAAATAAAACAAAAGCAGGTGACCTCAAGCTGTATTACAAAGCTGTGATCATCAAGACAGTATGGTACTGGACAAAACAGACACACAGATCAATGGAACAGAATAGAGACCCCAGAAATGGACCCTCAACTCTATGGTCAACTAATCTTCCACAAAGCAGGAAAGAATACCCAATGGAAAAAAGACAGTCTCTTCAATAAATGGTGTTGGGAAAATTAGACAGCCACATGCAGAAGAATGAAACTGGACCATTCTCTCACACCATATACAAAGGTAAACTCAAATTGGATGAAAGACCTCAATGTGACACAGGAATCCATCAAAATCCTAGAAGAGAACACAGGCAGCAACCTCTTCAACCTCAGCCACAGCAACTTCTTGCTAGACACGTCTCCAAAGGCAAGGGTAACAAAAGCAAAAATGAACCTTTGGGACTTCATCAAGATAAAAAGCTTCTGCACAGCAAAGGAAACAGTCAACAAAACTAAGAGGCAAGCCATGGAATGGGAGAAGATATTTGCAAATGACATTACAGATAAAGGGCTGGCATCCAAGATCTATGAAGAACTTCTCAAACTCAACACCCAAAAAACAAATAATCCAATCAAGAAACGGGCAGAACACATGAACAGACACTTCTCCAAAGACATACAAATGGCTAACAGACACATGAAAAAATGCTCCACATCACTAGCCATCAGAGAAAAAGAAATTAAAACCACATTGAGATACCACCTTCACCACTTAGAATGGCAAAAATCAACAAGGCAGGAAACAACAAATGTTGGTGAGGATGTGGAGAAAAGGGAACCCTCTTACACTGTTGGTGGGAATGCAAGCTGGTACAGCCACTCTGAAAAACAGTATGGAGGTTCTTCAAGACGTTACAAATAGAACTACCCTATCACCCAGCAATTGCACTACTGGATATTTACCCCAAAGATACAGATGTAGTGAAAAGAAGGGGCACCTGCCCCCCAATGTTCATAGCAGCAATGTTCACAATAGCCAAACTGTGGAAGGAGCCGAGATGCCCTTCAACAGACGAATGGATAAAGAAGATGTGGTATATACGTACAATGGGATATTCTTCAGCTGTCAGAAAGGATGAATACCTACCATTTACATTGACATAGATGGAACGGGAGGGGATATGCTAAGTGAAATAAATAAATCAGAGAAAGACAATTATCATATAGTTTCACTCCTATGTGGAATGTGAGGAATAGCACAGAGGACTACAGGGGAAGGGAGGGAAAAATGAACAGGAAGAAATCAGAGAGGGAGACAAACCATGAGAGACTCTGGACTCCGGTAAACAAACTGAGGGTTACAGAAGGGAGGAGGGTGGGGGGATGGGGTAACTGCGTGACGGGTATTAAGGAGGGCACATGTTGTGATGAAAACTGGGTGTTATAGGCAACTAATGAATCACTGAACACTACATCAAAATCTACTGATGTACTATATGTTGGCTAATGAATTTAAATTTAAAAAATTAAATAAAATTAATAAATAAAAAATAAATCCACGGCAGGAAATGGAAATAACCCAGAGGGCGCCATGCTCCTGGAGGCTGAGCTAGCGGTCACGGCCAAGGCCTCTGGCGGTGAGGGCACCGGGGTTCTGAGAGGTGGCTCGGTGCACCCCTGACCCTGAAGCCCCATGGCCATGGCAAGGTGCAAGGACTGGGAGGGAAGACCCAGCCAGGACCTGTTCTGGCTCCACGGCTGCTACAGGGCTGCTCCCAGCCCCACCAGGCGGTGTCTGTTTACAACTAGAGAGAAAACCATTTCCTTCAATTGTTCTTTTTAAAAATGGTTGCTCAGCATTGACAAAGAAAAACATCTGATATAAAACTGGAGCCGTTCACAGCTGCAAATGACCCAGAAGTGAAGAAAATGTAGTGAACGCAAAGAGAGGACGCTGTATCCCCAGGCAGGCCTCCTGTGAGCAGGTGCGGCTGGGGCACTGGACTTGCCCGTGCAGACAGTACTGGACTCCACAGTGTCCCTCGAGGGGACAGAAGTAGGAACCCTCTCTGATGGCTCCGCTGAAGTCAGCACCCTCTGCTGGAGATGGGGACAGCCCCTCATGAGTTCCAGGTGTCCTGGTGATTCTTGGGCATGGCCCAAATCTCAGCTTCTTCATGACCCGGGACCAGCCCAGCAGCTGCACACAGGTCCTCCAGGGCCCACCCAATAGCTGTGGGTCCTGCAGGTCCTCCAGGGACAGCACCTTGGTGGGCTTGTGGTCCAGCAGGTACCTGTTCAGGTGGCTCTTATCGTACCACATGGCCTCGATCCCATTGGCCCAGTTGACCACCATCACCTGGTGACAGGCTGAGGTCAGTCAGTGAACCTCCGCCACAACACCCCAAAAAAGGCCCCCATGTAGTAGAAGTCACCCTTGTCCTTGGGGATGTGGGCCTGGGACTGGGACCAGCGCTCATAGCTTAAGTCCTCATGGGCCACCCAGTAGAAACCGGGGTGCAGGGTGCCAAAGCGGGGGGACAGGATCTCCATGCCCACGTGGTCACAGAACTTCATGTCCACATCCCCGCACACCATGTCATCCACCTCATAGAGGAAGCACTCCTCATAGAAGCAGCTCATGATCGCCATGTGCTGCATGGACACATCCTGCCAGTGTGGGGCACCGCGGACCTCAAGAACCACCACCCTTCAGTGCTCCTGGAGGGGCACACGGGACACAGCAACCAGCTGGTCGGTGAAGACATAGTAGATGACCCTGTGTCCACCATGAAGTGATTCTGCAGGAACAGCTCCAGGAAGACCCCGTGTCCACAGGGGCAGGGGACAGGGCAGGAAGAGGGTCACTGACAGAGGCTGGCAGCAGGACCCCAGAGCTGGGGGTCATGGACGTGTGCACCTTCTTCATGGGGACAGGCCCTGGGCTGCTTTAAGCAACAGCCACCTCCTGACCTGTCCTGAGTGAATCTGCCGGCAGGGCCTCTCTACCTTCTGCTCCCAGAGATGGGGGCCATCAGCGCCCCATCTTACAAAGGGGAGCCTGAGGCTTGGGAGGCTGGAAACCCATGCAGCCGCACAGTCAGCATGCTGGAGCCAGGAACACTCCCCCGTGCTGAGCTCCTGGGCAAACCCTGCAGGTGCCCTCCCCTAGCTGCCCCCCTGTAGGTTCTGTCCCCACCTGCCATGATTTGAGCACCTCTGGGCACAGCCCGTGTTTCTATGTCCTACAGACTGGGTAGAATCAGCAGGGCCGGCCAGCTGCCCCACTTTACTTTGAGTGGGCTGTCGCTGGTCCCCAACAGAGCTGTCTCCACCCCCTATAGGGTCCTCCCTCGAAGGCTACTGGGCCTCTGGCTGACAAGGTCCATCAGTAAACCACTGGTATTCCTAGGAGGGGTCATCCTCGAACTCCCCAGATCAGGAATCAGGTTCAGCCCATGGGCAGGGAAGGGGAAAGATGACCCCTGGAAAAAGGGGGCTTGCTTAGGCCCCAGCCTTTAATCCAAGGGTGTGAGCTTCTGGTTCTAGGTCTACGTCTCCCTGGCCCCAAAACATTGGAAGTCTTGTCCAAATGCCTCACATGGCTGGTCCCCCTTTGAGGGGACTACCTGCCCCTCACTGTGGGGACAGCAGCTCCCCCATTGTCAGCAAGTGTGGTGAGCCCCTCTGAGACTGATTTTTTTTAAGATTTTATTTATTTGACAGAGAAAGAGACAGCTAGAGAGGGAACACAAGGAGGGGGAGCGGGAGAGGGAGAAGCAGGCTCCCCGCAGAGCAGGGAGCCTGACATGGGACTTAATCCCAGGCCCCTGGGATCACGACCTGAGCCGAAGGCAGACGCTTAAGGACTGAGCCACCCAGGCGCCCTGAGACTGGCTTTTTTACACAGGCACTAAGACTACTTCCCTGTGCCTACCCCATACCTTGCAGGTTAGTAAATCGCTCACACAGGGAAGGTGGATACTACATTTAAATATGGGACGAGCACATACACCCAGCAGACATGAGTCAGGTCACCAGGGGGCAAGTAGAGGCCCAGCCAATGGGAGAACAAGCCAGACATGATGCAAGGGGAGAGAAGAGTGCTCCTGGCAGAGGGCACAGAGAATGTAAAGGATTGGAGTCAGGCCCAAGGAACATGTGGGACAACCACACAGCTTGGTGGCCCACAGAGGGGGGCTGCAGTGGGAGAGGTGAGGCTGGAGAGGACAGACAGGTGGGGAGCGGTTCGCAGAGAGGCTCAAAGGTTATGTTCTGAAATGATCAATCTGGTTACCGGACGAGAATTGTCTCTATACAGCAGAGGACAGGGAGACCCTAACCCTAACCCTAACCCTAACACTAACCCTAAACCTAACCCTAACCCCTAACCCCTAACCAACCCCTAACCCCTAACCCTAACCCGTACACTAACCCGTACCCTAACCCTAACCCTAACCTTACCCTAAACTCTACCATAACCTGTACCCTAAACCTAACCCTAACCCTAACCACTAACCCCTAACCCCTAACCATAACCCTAACCCGTACCCTAACCCGTACCCTAAACCTAACCCTCGCCCTACCCTAACCCGTACCCTAACCTGTACCCTAAACCGTACCCTAACGCTAACCCTAACCCGTACCCTAACCCGTACCCGTACACTAAACCTAACCCATACCCTAACCCTAACCCTAACCCCAATCTGTACCCTAACCCGTACCCTAACCCGTACCTGTACCCTAACCCTATCCCTAACCCATACCCTAACCCGTACCCTAACCCGTACCCTAACCCGTACCCTAATCCTAACCCGTACCCTAACCAAGACGTACCCTAACCCGTACCCTAACCCGTACCCATACCCGTACCCTAACCCTAACTCGTACCCTATTCCTGACCCTAACCCGTACCCTAACCCTAACCCGTACCCTAACCCTGACCCGTTCCCTGACCCGTACCCTAACCCATACCCATACCCGTACCCTAACCCTAACCCGTTCCCTAACCCGTACCCTAACCCTAACCCTAACCCGTACCCTAATTCTAACCCGTACGCTAACCAAGCCGTACCCTAACCCGTACCCTAACCTGTACCCGTACCCTAACCCTAACCTGTACCCTAACCCTGACCCTAACCAGTACCCTAACCCTAACCCATACCCTAACCCGTACCCTAACCCTAACCCGTACCCTAACCCTAACCCGTTCCCTGACCTGTACCCTAACCCATACCCGTACCCGTACCCTAACCCTAACCCATTCCCTAACCCATACCTAACCCGTACCCTAACCCTAACCCTAACCCATACCCTAATCCTAACCCGAACCCTAACCAAGCCATACCCTAACCCGTACCCATACCCGTACCCTAACCCTAACCCGTACCCTAATCCTGACCCTAACCCGTACCCTAACACTAACCCATACCCTAACCCTAACCCGTACCCTAACCCTAACCCGTTCCCTGACCCGTACCCTAACCCATACCCATACCCGTACCCTAACCCTAACCCGTTCCCTAACCCGTACCCTAACCCTAACCCTAACCCGTACCCTAATCCTAACCCGTACCCTAACCAAGCCATACCCTAACCCGTACCTAACCTGTACCCGTACCCTAACCCTAACCTGTACCCTAACCCTGACCCTAACCAGTACCCTAACCCTAACCCATACCCTAACCCGTACCCTAACCCTAACCCGTACCCTAACCCTAACCCGTACCCTAACCCTAACCTGTTCCCTGACCCGTACCCTAACCCATACCCGTACCCGTACCCTAACCATAACCCATTCCCTAACCCATACCCTAACCCGTACCCTAACCTGTACCCGTACCCTAACCCATACCCTAACCCTGTATATCCTCCCCAGGGACAGCGAACAAAGTCAACGCATATCTGCACACTTTGAAATGTGAACAGAAACCTGCAAACTCAGGTTCTCACAGGAGCTAAATGTTAATGACCAGGTGACAAAAAGGTGACGCAGATAGCAAGTAACCAAAAGAAGATGTCATGTGTCTGTGAGCTGGCCACCTTCTCTACCTGTCGGAAGGAAGCCATGCCTGACAGGAGGGAGCCACACCTGGACCTGGTCTCTCTGGGCTGCCCTTGAGCAGAGCAGAGGATGTGCTGAGCTGGGTGTGGGTGTCGGGGGAAGAGATGGGCAGCTGGCCACAGATGTTACCTGCCAAGTACCTGTAGGACCAGCTCCCGGTCCTCAGCTAAGGTTAAGCAATAATTATGTTTAGTTACATATTTACTGTGACAGGAAAGGTGCTCAGTGCTTTGAGTGACTATATTCTCTCCCGTTTTATTTCTTAAAAACAGTTTATGGACGTATGACTGACCTACAAAAAGCTGTACATAATTACTGTATTCAACTTGACCCTGAACCTAACCCTAATATCAAGTTAACATATACTCTGATTTAGAATATAGCTCATAAATTATTTCATGATTATTAGGAGCTAGGGGATCCAAGGACAAACCTTCTTCTATCTTATTCTCCCTTGAATTTGACAGGTTGGAACACATTCGGCCACATGCTATCTGGAGAGTGGCCACACGGGGGCAACAGGGAGTAAACATTAGGGCAAACCCGGCCACAAAGCCAATTCTTCCCTCATCCTGTAAAACCTTGCTCATTCAATGTTTACAGATCATTCTATAGAGTATTAAAAGTGTGACTTTCTGGAATTTTTTAAAAACCAAACTAATTCTTTGAAACTGTTAAAAATATAATGTTTTTAAAAATCTCAGCGTTGGTGAGCAGATGAAGACCCAGGGGCCTGGGGAAAAGCTGTTATTATTGAATATGTTCAGATCTAATTAGGAAACAAGTAGGATTTATACTCCACTTATTTTCACAAAGAATTTGTGTCAACTAACAGTACTGAACCCACACAAAATAGTGCACTTCAGAGGAAAATAAAAGGAGATTCAACAGCCTCAAGAGGCAGAGAAAGAGCCACAGCCGGGAGCAAAGAAGACATACCACGGAGGCTAGGCTCAGGCTGATTTGCAGCCTGTAGATCCTCTGGAGCTAGAATGCCCCCAATGCCCCTGGGGGTCGTGGGTCAAGCAGAGCTCAAACCCTGCTGCTGCACTGTTGTAACTGGTGACGGGTCTCCTTGGTCACTTCCTCCATGAGCCACCCCCCACCACCTGACTACCCCAGCCTGCTTCTCGAAACTCCCATTTCTCTTTCTGACCCCGTTGTTTACTTTTCCCTTCACTTACGTAGTATATAGTATGTTTACCTACATCCTATTCTGTCATTTAAATGTTTTTGTCATGTTCTCACTGCACTGTACTTTGCATCATCCACCCTGATGTATAATCACTTGTTGCACTGCATGACTTAACTGGGGACTGGGAACACCCTCACAGTGTCATGGGGCTAGTGTCGTGGGCAAGGTCCTCACTAGGTCCTCATCCTGCAGCTGTTGCACTGAAGGCCTGATCCAGGCACTGGAGCCCAGTCTGAAGCCAGCTCTGTGTCCTCACAGCGGGGACACCGGCTGCACCCAGGCCTTGGGAAGGCTGTGGGGGGGCTGTGATGGAGTCACTGTATGGATGGGGCATGGGGGGAGGGGGAGAATTGAGCAGCTGGGGTAGGGGGCCTTCCGGGGTGGGGGTCTTGTGTGAGGAGGAAGTTGGTTAAGGGGACCCCAGGCAGTGGTGACCTCACTTCCCTGACAACAGAGTCCAACAGAATTTGGAACCCAGGTAACCAGGCACCCACATTCCAGAGACAGCCCCCTGCACAGCTCATTTCGTTGGAGATCATCCAACCATGAACATGTGGGCTTGTTGCCTCCCTACTTCTGGATGCTGCAGGCTGAGGAAAGCCCGCCCTGCAAACGCTGGCCCCCGCTGGGGATGTCCGATCAGGGCTCCCCACCGCCTCTGGCCGTTTGGCCGGAAGGCCCGAAAGGTGACACCAGGAGGCCCACAGCCGGCCACCCAGCCCCACAGGGTCTAATCCCCCTGTGCAGCCCCAGGTCCCCTCCCCTCCGTGTGTGTGTGTGTGTGTGTGTGTGTGTGTGAAGAGGGGTCATGTGGGGTGGGCCAACGCAATTCAAGAGCAGGCTGATGGGGGGTCAGATAACCCGTGGGCAGGTCATGTTCAAGGTCAAGGCTGCCTGGGTGGGACGGGGTGTGGGGGGCTGTGAGCTTCTGCCCAGGGTTTCTCTCGATTGCCCTGCAGGGATGGGTCATTGTCCCGCGTGCAGGGCTGTGCACCCACAGGTGTGTGTCTGATCTGGGAGCAGCAGGGCGACTGGGCAGGGGACAGGGACGTTGGCCGGGCAGGACTGGGAGGCCTCCGGGCCGGCTACCTGTCCCTGTCTTTGCAGACCTCCGATGAGATCGGCACGAGGCTAGCGGACACCCACTCCATGTCCGGGATCCGGAGCGTGAACCCACAGGACTCCCCTGGAGCAGGTGCTGGGGATTGCGGGGAGAGGCCTCCGACCCCACCCAGACCACTGTCCCTGGTGGTCATTGACTGCATTGTGCTCCAGGAGCCGGAACCCACGGAGCCCGAGCCTGAGGCTGAGAAGCCCGGGGCTGGGTGCCCGTGGGTGTGTGCGGAAGGGTGGGGGCTGGCCCCACAGGGAGGAGCCCCCAGAGCCTGGTGTGGGGCCTGGAGCAACGACTGGGCTCAGAGCGCCCAGCGGGTGGACTGCGGTCGGGGAGACGCCCCGGGGAGGGCTCCTTCCTGGCTGCGGCTTCTCTGGGAGGCCCTGGGCTGGGTTCTGTCTCCACGGAGAGCAGGCTCGGGCTGAGCTTTTCTCCTCTCACAGCTGCTCCACCACCTGAGGAGCTAGAGCCGGTTCCAACTCCATCGGCAGCTCTGGACGGAGGGGTGGTGGCTGCGACTTCAGCAGGAGACCAGGAGCCGGCAGGTGACCCAGCACCCGCCCACGGAGAGCCTGACGGGGGCCAGGAAGGGCCTGCTGGACAACCTGCCTCCGGAGAGCCTGCCCCAGTGCCTGCCCCTGTGCCTGCCAGAGCCGCTGCCCCTGCGCCTGCCCCGAACTGTGGCCCTGCTCCTGCCCCCGACCCAGCTCCTGCCCTGGATCCTGACCCATCCCTACCCCTGCCAGTGCCCCGGTTCTTGCCCCTGACCCAGATACTGCCCCGCTTCCTGTCCGTGCCAATGCGGCAGACCCTGTCCCTCCCCTTGCACCTGCCCCCTCCCCTCCCCCGGCTTGTGCTCCTGTTCCGGCCCCTGCCCCAACTCCTGCCCCTTCCCCTTCCCCTGCCCCTGCCCCTGCTAGAGCCAATGACCCTTCTCCTGACCCACCTCCTGCCCCTGCACCTGCCCCTTCCCCAGCACCTGCCTGTGCACCTGTTCTTGCCTCAGACCCAGCTCCTGACCCTGCACCAGCCCCTTCCCTTACCTGTGCACCTCTTCTTGCCCCTGATCCGGATCCTGACCCTGACCCAGCTCCTGCCCTGGATCCTGCCCCTTCCTTTGCCCCTGCCTGTGCTCCTATTCTTGCCCCTGACCCGGATTCCTCCCCTGCCCCTGCCTGTGGTCCTCTTCCTGTTCCTGACCCACCTCCTGCCCCTGCACCTGCCCCTTCCCCTACCTGTGTTCCTGTTCTTGTCCCTGACCCAGCTCCTGCCCCTGCACCTGCCCCTTCCCCTACCTGTGTTCCTGTTCTTGTCCCTGACCCAGCTCCTGCCCTGGATCCTGTCCCTTCCCTTGACCCTGCCTGTGCTCCTATTCTTGCCCCTGACCCGGGTTCTGCCCTTGCCCCTGCCTGTGGTCCTGTTCCTGTCCCTGACCCACCTCCTGCCCCTGCACCTCCCCCTTCCCCTACCTGTCTTCCTGTTCTTGCCCCGGACCCAGCTCCTGCCCTGGATCCTGCCCCTTCTCCTGCCCCTGCCTGTATTCCTGTTCTTGCCCTTGACTCGGCTCCTGCCCCTGCACCTGTCCCTACCTCTGCCTGTGTCCCTGTTCCTGCCCCTGCCAGATCCGATGCCCCTTCCCCTGCCTGCATCTCAGTTCCTGCCCCTGCCCCTGCCAGAGCTGATGCCCCTTCCTCTGCCAGTGTCCCTGTTCCTGCACCTGCCCCTGCCAGAGCTCATGCCCCTTCCCCTGCCTGTGTCCCTGTTCCTGCCCCTGCCAGAGCCAATGCCCCTTCCCGTGCCGGTGTCCCTGTTCCTGCCCCTGCCCCTGCCAGAGCTGATGCCCCTTCCCCTGCCTGCGTCCTTGGTCCTGCCCCTGCCCCTGCCAGAGCCGATGCCCCTTCCCCTGCCAGTGTTCCTGTTCCTGCCCCTGCCAGATCCGATGCCCCTTCCCCTTCCTGCGTCCCAGTTCCTGCCCCTGCCCCAGCCAGAGCCGATGCCCCTTCCCCTGCCTGCGTCCTTGTTCCTGCCCCTGCCCCTGCCAGAGCCGATGGCCCTTCCCCTGCCAGTGTCCCTGTTCCTGCCCCTGCCGCTGCCAGACCTGATGCCCCTTCCCCTGCCTGTGTCCCTGTTCCTGCCCCTGCCAGAGCCAATGCCCCTTCCCCTGCCGGTGTCCCTGTTCCTGCCCCTGCCCCTGCCAGAGCCGATGCCCCTTCCCCTGCTTTCGAGGGCCGCTGCCCCTTCCCCTGCACCTGCCTGTGCTCCTCTACTTGCCCCTGACCCAGCTCTTACTGTAGATCCTGCCCCTGGCCCTGCTCTTGTGTCTGGCCCTGCTCTTGCATCTGGCCCTGCCCCTCCTCCTGCTCCTGCAGGGCTCCCAGAACCACATCCAGAGCCCACATCCTCACGGGGAGAGCTCCTTGTACCATTCCCCTTAGCTCCATCACCCGACCCCGATGCCCCGACAGATTGTTTCCTCCCCTCCCCCTATGTTCTTTCTCTCTGGTTCGTATTAACTGTTCTATTCTCTTTCCATGTCCTATATGCTGTTTATTATTTATTTTAAATAAAATGAATTGTTTTCAGTTGAACAAGTCCTGAGCATCAAGTCCATTCCCAACGCTGGGCCACCACACCACAGAACATGGCTGTGGAATATCTGCTTCCCCAACGGAGTCCCCGAACCAGAAGGCCTCCCTGGAAACCCCTAAGCTGCTTCCTCTCTCTGTTCCTTTTCCTGTTCTGGAGGTTTCCTGTACGTGGAATCACACAGAATGGGCCTTTGTGTCTGCCCCCCTAATTTCAAAGGGGACTCCTTCTTTTCTGGGTTGACTTGACATAGAATTTCCCTTATTGGATGTTGAAATCCCCGATGGATTACAGATGAGATGTAACCATAGAGGCCCCTTTGGTAAATATGGACACAATCTCGGGGCAGAGACCCCTGTTCCTGCTGGGACACCTCCGCCTGACCCCAGACAGGAAAGGGCTGGTTCCTCCTGTGTCCCACAGAGAAACCAGGGAAATGCAGAAAGCTGGAAGACACACCCCAAAGGGCCAAAGCATTGCTCACAACCCAAGGCCACAGAAAGGTTTCCCATGCCTCTGGTCCAAACCATGCTCCAAGTCACTGGGTTCCACAGGGACAGAGATGAAATGCATGCAAGTCCAAGGGGAGGGGGAGAGGCATGGGGAGAGTCGGAGATGCAGGAGCTCCCGGGGAAGGACTCTGGCAAAGGAAACCCTATAGAGGCAGCACTGGTCACCCTCAGACTGGCAGGTGTCTGGTCTGGGGACCAGCAGCCCTGGCGAGAACGTCAGGAAACGGAGGTCCCCGGGAGAGAAGGGTGACGGGCACCCCTGTCTGGGAGAACAGTGAGCAGCACCCATCCCAGGCCACAGGTGCACCCATCACCTAGCGTGGGCAGCTCACTCCCACCGTGTCGAAGGGAACACCATGTCCATCAACCTCTATTTGCAACAGAATCCATAAAGTGGAGTTTCTGGGTCAACACATATACAGTGTTGAAGGTACAAGTCTCACCTTCCAATATCCCAGGTCTGCTTGTCCACCTTGAGCCTTTTTTGGGAAGCAGGGGTGGGGATCCCTGGGGCTGTGACCTGTGGGAGGGGTGGGGAGGGGGAGCTCTGAGTGGAGTGACCAAGGTACCCGGGGTGACCTGCCCAGCAGGGACCCTCCCGCCCCCAGCCCCTCTCCTGACCTCGTGCACGATGGCGAGGGTGTGACGGTGAAGGTGCTGGCCCTTGGCTGGCGAGCTCCCTAGCTGCTGCTGGAGCTGCTCAAGCTCCAAACCGGGCTCTGATCCCAGAGCTGCGCGAGAGCCGAAGCTGCAGCTGCCCCAGTCTCGGGAGCTGCGGCACGCATCCGTGGAGGACCTGGCTCGAGCTCTGGGGCAGGTGCTGGAGCTGAATCCCCCTCCAGAGATGATCCAGACCCGGCTCCGCACTTGGATAGGGCTCTTGAACCCACGAAAGGCTTTCCTCCCCTGCCCACTTCATGGATGACAAAACTCGGGACGGTGACGGGACCGGCTACATAGGGGTAATGGCTACGGGGGGATTCAGAGCAAGGATCCTGCATCCCCTTCACCACGCGCCCCACGCGGGTCGGTCCTGAGCTGCCAGACGGGGACAAGGGCCTGACCCGCTGCTCCCGGCAGCTGCCCCCAGCTGAGCAGAGACACTTGCCGGGGACCTGAAGTCCTCGTTTGACCTCTGCTCCGGCCAGCCCCACGCGAGCAGGGACCGTGCTTCCTCACCGCTGTGTCGCCAATCCCCAGAACAGTGCCTGGGATGTGGTAGCACTTTACAGTTTAGTGAGTCGGTGGGATTCCCCCAGCAGCCCCGGGATGCGGGGGATGTTGTTACACATGAGAGGTCTGGGCCACAGACTCTTGTGTCCACGCTTTCTTCCACGCGGGCATCACCCACACCTGTGTCTGTTCGCTGGAACGCAGAGGGGACCCCCAGACACCCTCCCTGCCCTCGGAGCTCCCAGCCTAACCGGTGGGTCAGCATCTCACCCACGGTCAGCAAGTGGGTGATAAAGAGCTAGAGCACCTCGAGCACGAGACCTTGCACGAGCCGTGGGGCAGCTAAGATCTCGAAATATCTGACGCACCAGAACGTGCCCCGGCGCTGACTCGAGCCAGCCGTGGAAGCAGCTCGAGAGCCTGAGCCAGGGCCCCGCACACTAGAGCCCCTCCAGCTCTGACCCGCGGTCCCCCTCCAGAGGCAAAAGCAGCTCCGGGGTGAATTCCGGAGCAGAGCCACCTCCACACCAGTTCTCCCACCTGATCCGGCACCACTGGCAGAGTGAGAGGCAGCCCGAGAACGAGAGCCAGGTCTCGAGTCAGCTCAGTGCTGCTGGGGGAGGCCGGTTTCCTCTGAGAAGGCACAGGGACGGGCTGTGGGGATCAGCACAGGGGGATCCCCCTGGCAGGGTGGTGATCTTCTCTCCTCCTGCTGCTTCGGCACCATCTCGAGACGGAGAACTGGCCTCTGCCCCGGGGACGGTCACCGCTGCAGAGTCGACGCGGCTGCAGAAGCAGCTACAGACCCAAAGCCCGCTGCAATGCTTGAGGCATTTCCATGTCCTGCTGCGGGGCCTTCGCCAGGAGCTCGGGAGCTGGAGCCACGTGCGCCCCAGTGGGAGGAAGCCCCTGGACCTACGGCTCCATCGCCGACTGCAGAGCTAGAGCCGAGGCAAGACTCCGAGCTGGACCGGCTCCACAGTCAGCTCCGGCGGCACCTCTGACCTGGAGCCAGCGCTGGCTCCCCCTGCAGATCTAGGGTCAGTGGGAGCAAGACCCAATCCAGCACCAGCTACAGCCAGCTCCGGCCCCACCTCCCGGAGCAGCTGATGAGCTCCAACCAGGTCCATTTCCAGCTCCAGAGTCGGCCTGTCCTCACCAGCGAACGCATTCCTTTTCTTCTCTTTTGGCTTTGGTTTCTTTTCCTGTCTCCAGGTATATTTGTAGCTTAAGATAAAATAAACTTTATCTTTTTAAACATTTCAAAGTGTGCAAACCACTGTTATCAACTCCATTTCCCGTGCTGGCACCATCACCCTATCTTGTCCCAGAACATTTAATGCCCTGGAGAGAAACCCCGCACCCTCTGAGCTGGCAGTCACTGGCCATTCCAAATCCCCCTGCTCCCAGGCAACCACTGATCTGTACCTGTCATTTACCTGGGACGAATTTTTCATACACGTCGGATCATACCGTATGTGGTATTTGGGGTCTAGTTTCTTCCACTGAGTAGGATGTTTTCGAAGTTCACCCACGTGATAGCGTGTATCACTACTTCATTCCTGGCGTGGCTGAACGAATCCCATTGTATGAACAGACCAGTTGTGTTTGTCCATTCAAGTGTGGGCGCACCTGTGGGTTGTTTTCATCTTTCGGTTATTGTCCAGAGTGCTGCTACGAAGACTTACGTGCAGGCTGTTGTTAGAGGGCCTGTATTCCATTCTTCTGTTTAGAGAATGAGTGGAGTTCGGCCAAATGAGAACAGTATGCTCAACGTGTGGACGACGTGCCACACCCTTTGCCACAGTGGCTCCGCCATATTACATCTCCCCCAGCAATGGAGGAGGGTTCTGTTTCCCCACATCCTCTCCGACACTTGTTATTTCTGCTTATTCACTAGAGCCCCTCTTCCTGGGTGGGGGAAGGCGTGTGACTGTGGTGTTGGCTTGCATTTCCTACGATCTCATGAAGAAAATCGCCCCATGTGCTCACTGGGTCGTCTGACTATCTTCTTTGGAGAAATGTCTATTATTTTCAGTGGGGTTGTTTAGGTTCTTAAGTTGGAGGAGTTTTGTACACATTCTAGATGCAAGACTCGTATGAGATTTGCAAATATTTCCTACCATTCTTTGGGTTTCTTTACATCCTCTTGAGATTACCCTTTCCTTCACAAAAGTTTTTAGCAACGTTGAAGTCCAGTGTCTCTGTTTTCTCTGTTGTTGCTTGGGCTTCGGGTGCCATACAAGAGACACCATATTGCCAAATCCAAGGGAAGGAAGATCTGCCCCTAGGTGCTCTTCGTTTCCTTCTGAGGGTTAAGAATTTTCGCTCTTAAAGTTCATTCTTGGATCCATGTAGAGTTCATTTTTTATAGGGTGGAAGGGAATGCTCTGACTTCACTACTTCGTAGGTGGATATCCGGTTTCTCAACACCGTTTGTTGGAGACACTGTTTTTGCCTCATTGACTGATCTTGGTCTCCGTGTTCGAAAACAACTGACTGTACATGTATGTATTCCTTGATTCTCAGCACTATCCCATTGATCCATATGTGTTGGTCTTCTCTGCTCATACCTTTCGGGAAATACTATAATCTCGTACAGAGTTTTTCAAATTCTTAGGATTATTTGCATAGAAGATCATGTCATATATAAATAAACTTTTTCTTCTTCCTTTCCATTTGTGAGCTTTTAGTAACTAATCTTGGATAATTTCTCTGACCAAACTTCCATGACATTATGGAAATGAAGTGGTGGACATGGGCATCCTTGACTTTTTGGGGATTTTAAGGAGAAAACCCTCAGTCTTTCACCACAGAGAATGATATACATGTGAGTAATTTTCCATAAATATCCTTTATCATAATTTTTAAAGAATTATTTATTTATTTATTTATTTGAGAGCATGCAAGCCCAAGAGTGGGGAGGGGCAGAGGGAGAGAATCTCCAAGCAGACTCCCGATTGAGTGCAGAACCCTCCCTGGAGCTCAATCTGAAGACTCTTGAGATTATGACCTGAGCCCAAACCAAGAGTCAGACACTCAACCCACTGAGCCACCCAGGCACCTCTCCTTTATCACAATTTAACCTTCTATTTCTATTTTATTGAGAACACTTGTTATGAAAAGGTTTGGATTTTGTCAAAGCTTATCCTACAACAATTGACATGATCATGTTTCTTCTGGATGTGGTCTAGGACACTGATTAGCTACGTTGAACAGCCTTTGCATTCCCGGTGTAAATCACACTTGGTCATGATGTAGAGTCCTGTCAATGTGCTGCTAGATTCTGTCTGCTGGAATTCTGTTGAGGATTTTTGCCTCGCTCTTCATAATGGATTTTGGCCTGCAACTGTCTTTTCTTGTAAGGTCTTTGTCAGTCTTTGGAATCGGGACAATGCTGGCATTCTAGGGTGACGTGGGAAGTGTTCCCTCCTCTTGTACTTTTTTCAGACTTTCAGAAGGATTGGTATTCTGTCTTCTTTAAACGTGTGGGACAAATCACCAGGGAAAGCATCAGGTTCTGGACTTTTCATTCTTGGGAAGTTCTCGTGACTGCTTCAGTCTATTTACTTATTAGAGGTCTGCTCAGGGTTTCCATTTCTTCTGGAGTCACTTTGGTAGTTTGTGTGCTTCTCAGAATGATCTGCTTCATCTCAGGGAGCCAATTGGTTGGTATAAAGTGGTTCCATTTTTGTCTCTTTGTCCATTTTGGTAAATCTGCAAAAGAAAGAACTGTTGTTTTCACTGATTTTTCTCACGTGCTCTTCTCTTCCATGTATCTCTGCCCTAATCTTCATAGATTCCTTTGCTCTACTAACTTTGATCTTCTCCTTCGACTGAACCAGAGGAACCTTCTAACTGTTCCAGATGCCAGCCAGCCAGAGGGCCTTTGTCTAGGTCTGGGTTTTTGGGTAGAGAAGCAATACAGACTGGAGTGGATCAGGCTACCTGGGCAATTTCTAACTCACCTGGCATTCCAGGTCACCCCCAGACCGTCATTTCAGGCTGAAGCTCTCCTCTTGCCAGGCATGATGCCCAGCAACAGACTGACCTGACTTCCCATGAACCACTCACGACCTGAGGGGCCTTCTGTGCTCTAGGAAGAAGCAGACTAGCTGCATTTTGACAAGGAGCACTGCCCATGAGCAGAAAACCTGCATAGCTCAGGGCACTGTCTTCTGTGTGATTCCTTCACACCTTCCCGTGTGTGGGTCACAGCCACCTGTGCCCATGGACACCCTAGAGCACCCATTCACCCAGGGTGTCGGATCAATGCAAAGTCAGCCCTTCAATTCTGCCACCACACCCCCAACACAACACCCAAACCAAAAGGAGCGCTTACTCCAAGTCCTGGGACCAGCTCAGATGCAGCCCCTACCTGCGCAGCAGGGACATCGCCTACCCGCTCTGCATGCTCCTCCAGCCCGCTGGAGATGTGCACGACATTAGTGTGGGTTTTGTCCCAGGATCCCTGATGGCCAGGAAAAGGAGGTGACTGTCCCACCCTTTCTCCCTGAGAGACATCCCTTCCTGGAGCCTGGGTCCCCACTCCACAGCCACAAGGGGCCAAGAAGACTCAGTCTCTAGCGGCTTCTGGGCTAGATGCTGACCGCTGTTGCGTTACACAGTCTGGTGTTTCTGCTGCCTTTTCGTTCCTAAGGTTCCGGAGTTGACCTCCCAGTCGTCGCTGGAGACCTCAGGCATCATCTCAGCCTCTGTCAGCACCTCCCCCTCCTCAGCTTCCATCACATCTGTGGCAGCCTCGGAATCCCACGAGCGCCGTGTCTCGGGATCTGCAACCACGGCTGTTCGCTGCCGCTCTCCATGCAGCAGGTGGGCGCTGCTGCCTCAACGCCATCAGCCTGGACATGAAGATCGGCACCATGTCCAAGAGCATCCTGCTGAACTGGGCACGTGGGGCGTCCCTTAAGTCTCCTGACTCAGACGTCTCTGAGTACTGACCTCACTGGACCAGCTAGCTACTCTGACAAGAAGCCACCTCTGGACCTTCCAGGCAGCATGCCCAGGCCTGGAAGGACGCAGACGACCACCACCGCCCCCACTCTACACAGGAGGAAAGTGCAGCAGCCTCCTCACCTCCGGCTGGTGCTTGCTTGGAGATCCATGCTTGGGTGGGGACAATAACATGCCCACCAAGCTCCTTCTAAATCTACGATGCTGTGGCTCTGGTAAGACTGGCCGGATTGTGTCCCGTGAACCCCCCAACCCGCAGTGTCCCCTGACTCCTTGCCCAATATCCAGAGAGCCCTGCGTGATCTGGTCTAGACATACTCCCCAGTGTGCACCCCTCAGCCCACTCCAGGCTCTGTAGGGCCTTCGTCCCCCAGGGAGCCGGGCAGGAATTTTCCCCTCAGAACCCCTGCCGTCCCTCCCTATGACCCCCATCCAAGATGGTCTCACCTCCAACCCTGGGCTCAAAGGCTCCTTCCTCCGGCTCCTCTGTAAGCTCAGGCTTTGGGTCAGATTGAGCTGGGTTCAAAGCCACAGCAGGGCCATGTCACAGCCCTGTGACTGGCAAGCTCCTGTGGGAACTCCTGGGACCTCCGTTTTCTACTTTGGAGATGGGGTCAGTGACTCCCACCTCAGGAGGATGGGTTGGGGTTGAAAGCAGGGAGATGAAGGTGTTTGAGTGCCGGATTTTGGGGAAAGGGGCTGCTGCCAGGAAGACAGGGGGAGGGGATGTAGAGGAGGAAAAGGCGGCCTGACCTCCTCCCTGCCACACGTGTCCCCATCACCCTCCCCTGAACCCCCGCCATGCACTGAGACGAACACTGAAGTGGATCGTGGGGGCCAGGACGGCAGCGGGGGTATATTTTATTTCTCTCTAGTCCCCAGGTCTCCATGTCCACTCAGTCCAGCGGCCCTGCCTGGCGGACTGGGTCTGGCCCCCGGCCTAAGAGGACGTGAGGGTCACTGAGCAGGCAGTGGAGTTCGGGACACGGAGGACCAAGGCCACAGCCAGCCCCTCGGGGTTGTGCAGGCCTGCTGGCAGGTGGGGTCCCGCGCAGGCGCCGTCTGCTGGGCCGTGTGCGCCTGCGCAGGATCCACCTGCCTCCGACCCACCATTGGTGGGAGGGCCCCGCCCACCCAGAGTGCACCTGCGCCACGTCCACCCAATAGGTGGGAGCCGACCGGCCACGCCGAGCCACGCTAATGAAGTTCCTCCTCCAAGCCATCATGGGACAGTCGGCAAACTGAGGACAGGAGAGGCAGGGACTGGCCTGGGACCCACCAGCTGAGCAGAGGCTAGAGGAACAGGGAGGGTTCCAGCTTCCGAGGCCAAGCTTCACCTCGCAGGGCGTTTCCATTGGGAACGAAGGCCCCTAAGATCTGGGGGACCCCTGCCCACACTCCCATGGGGGCCCTTTCCTCTGGTCATCCTCGCACGGGCACACGTACGCACAAGGCTCTCTGCCTGCGCGCGCGCGTGCGCACTCACACACACTCACACACACACACACACAAACTCCCCAGGGGCGTCCAAGGGGGCGTGGACCATGGAGGGAACAAGGGGGAAAGAAGGAGGAGGTTGGAGGCAGCTGGGCCGTGGGCTGTGGGCATTGTCTCCTGGGAACATGCCCGGGTTCGTAGCATGGGGCTCGGCGGAGACATGCCAGGCTGATGGCCAGGGCGTCCCCAAGATGCCCAAGGGCTGTCACAGACACCCACATTCTAGAGACAGCCCCCTTCCTACTCAGTTCACTTGGCTGGAGATGCTGCAATCCTGCTGTATCCCAATGTCCCCAGGATGTGGTCTCAGCAAAGCCGACAGTGAGAGCCGTTGCCTACACTGCAGACGTGGGGTCAGGTCCCACCCCTGACACCACTGGCCATTTGCCTGGAGGGGCCCAAAGGGAACACAGGGAGGCCCAGAGCCAGCCAGGCCAGCCAGACACCGCTGTGATCCGAACGTGCAGCCCAGCGCCCCTCTGTGTGTATTTGTGTGTGTGTGCAGAGGTCTCGGGCAGGGTAGCCCACCCTGAGCGGGAGCAGGGTGATGAGGGGCCAGATGCCTGGTGGGTGGATCATGTTGACACCCCGGGTCAAGGCTGGCTGGGTGGGACGGGGTGTGCTGGGGCGGCCTTCTTCTCCCCAGGTTTGATCCGGAGCCCTGTCGATACATGTCACTGTACCCCGGGCGCAGGGCTGTGCCCGCACGGGGCTGTGTCTGATCTGGGGGCAGCAGTGGGGCTGGACAGGAGGACGGTGAGGACGGCCGGGCAGGCTGTGATGCCTCTGGGCCGGGCGCCGCTCACTGTCTTCGCAGAGCCCCATGGAAGTAATTGGGGACAAACTGGTCAACAGGAGCCTCACTTGACGGCTCCCCAGCGGGGGCACGTGCACCAGGCAGTCGGTAAGGGCTGGTGCGGGCTCAGGGGGAGTGTGGGCACGAGGGCGCTCCAGGACCAGGCTCGGGGAGGGCCGGGAGGGTCTCCTGTCCCGACGCCATCCGGGACACTGACGTCCCGGGGTGCCACGACGGCTGTGCCACTTACGTGGCCATGATCTCAACCCAAGGGGTCAGGGCTGCTCCCTTCACAGACACACACAAACAGACACACACGCCAAACACACACACCCAGTCCTTCAAGCACACACACACACACACACACACCTGGTCCTTCACACACAGACACATACACCCGGTCCAGCCCCAGCCTTGGCCACGTACAAAATCACCCTTCACATACGTGGAAGATGATCCGAACCAATTTGGATATTCTGTTGCACTTCAGGACACGGACAGAAATAGTTTTGCAGTTTCTGTGTTGTGAATTGTCCCTCCTTTATCCACAGATCAGCCCCACCGTGAACCTGAGTGGGCCCTGCCGCTGGGGGCGAGCCAGAGGGTGTGGGCGGTCCGTGCTGACAGCCTGAGGAAGCTGGTGGAGCCGGGCCAGGCCCTCTCCTGTGGCCCCTCTCCCGGAGCACCTCCCAGAGGAACGCCTCCCCAGCCCTTCCCACACCTGCTGCTCACCAAGGTGAGCAGGGCTCCCTGTCCCGCCCGGAGGCTCACCCTCACCTGCGGGCTGTGTGTCTCGGGCCTGGCACGTCCCCTCTCCGAACCTCAGGTGACTCCTGGGGACCCTGTGTGCCACGAGGCCAGGCCCCACACACGGGATTGCCGTTGGGCCTATTGGGACCGCTCCACGAACCTGGGGCCGGCCCACGGGGAGGGTCGCCTAGGGCTGAGGCAGTTCCTCTTCACCGTGAAGGAACTCTCTGCCCCAAGCCTCGGTGTCCTGTGTCCCGGGCACAGCCGCATTCCTGGCTGTGAGGAGGTTTCAGATTCCATCTGGGGCTCCCATCCTGGGTGGAGCCAGAGCAGGGATCCCTGGGGGCTGGCAGAGGGGCCCCAGAGCCACTCAGACATCTGAAAGGTGCTGGCTGGGCTTCATCGACTCCACACATGGACAGGAAGCCCCTTCTAGACATTTTCCATAATTCAGGGAACAGGGCAGACAAATGTCCCTGCCCCGCGGGCCTCTTTCTAGGTGGGGTCCGCCGCTAAGCCTAGACGACAAAGCAGAGATGGGCACACGACGTTCCGTGGGACGCCCTGCCGGCCTCCTCTACATACGGATCCCTCTGCTCTCACTGTCCAAAGAAGAGCCCTTGTCTCCGAGGTGGTGAGGGAACGCGGGGGACCGGTCAGGTGCGGAGCCATGGGTCTCGTGCACATCTGCCGCAGGCCTGGGTCATGGTACAGGAGCTGTGGGCAGGTCGTCGGTGCACACCTGGCCATGACACACCTGGCTGGCCCTCTCGGTGGGGAGGCCTGCGTGCCTGGTGCACCTGTCCCCCACCTACCCCTGGAGGAGCAGCCATGTTCAAGCCTTTCCATGTCCGACCCTCAGGGACAGTTGGGAACCTGGGTCAAGAGAGGCAGGGACTGACCCAGGACAACTGAGGGGTGCAGAGTCCAAGGAGCTGCTCTTCAGACCTAGGCCAGTCCCAACCCTCCCATGAGGTTTGCTTTGGGGGTGAGAGCTCCTCAGATGCTCGGGAAGAGCTACCCACACCGTCCGATGTGGGGACATGACCTTGGCATCCCCAGGCACATAGAGGCACGTGCACCTGCACACCCACCGCCACACACACACCCATACCCACACACACACCACTCGGACTGCCCAGCTGGGTGTCAAAAGCGGAGGACACCCTGGGAGCGAGGTGGGTGACAGGGGGGAAAGAAGAAACAGGTTGCAGACAGCTGGGCCATGGGGCAGGGCATCACACTCCTGGCAAGGATCCAGATCCATAGCATGGGGAGGGGAGACAGGCCAGGCTGACGGTCAGGGGTGCCCAAGGGGCCCAGGGGGGTTGCAAGGGCACTGGGAGAGGACAGGGTCTGGGTTCCGGTGTCCATCACCAGCCTGGGCACTTGGAAGCAGGAAGAGATACCCACCCCCAAGTCCAGAGGGGCTCCAGCCAAAGGCCTCAGCTTACTCTTCTGTCACTTGGGCTGTAGAGATGCAGTGTCCCTAGGGTCCCACAGGCTTGTGGGAGAGTCTGTTGGCCTTGGATCTCCATCCCCGACCCCCTGTGCTCCCAGTGCTGGGAAAATGCTTTGTACTCCCTCGAGGTCCTTCGGAACAGGGGACAGACTGGGGGCTTGGGGGGCTGAGGACCTGGGGGCTTGGGGGGCTGAGGACCTGGGTACGTAGAACGTGGCAGAGCACTGACCACTAGTCTGGGGACCATGGCCAAGACCCTCCTTGTTGCAGCCTCCGGGTGTCCATTTGGAAGAGGTTTCAGTTTCTCTGCTCTGTCCGGGTGACAAGGCCTTAGGTAGGAATGGAGCCCCGGGACAGAAGAGGGAAACACGGACAAGGGAGGCTTATGAGGTTTCTCACATCACACCTGGAGTCCACAGGTCCTGCTCCTGTGAGAGACACAGAGACAGAGACAGAAACAGAGAAGGAGACAGAGAATGAACACACGACAGTGGGAACCAGAAGTCACAGACTTTCCTCCATCAGCTTGGAAATGACATCCCAGCATTTGGCCCCATTCTCTTCCTGAGAGCACGGTCACACAGGCCATCCACCCCGGAGGGGAGGGGATTCCACAGGGATGTGTGAGCAGGATGCGGGAATGCCCGGGAACCACTGTGGGGACTGCCCAGCACATGGCCGCAGACGAGGCCCCGGGGCCTGAGCCTAAACCTAATGGGAGCCCCTGGAAGTGTGTGTCACCAGGGGACAAGGTCAGAATCCGTTCATTGTAACCTTCTCACAGGGGCTGGGAACAGGCAAGAATGGGGTGGCTTTGCCCAGACCCCAGAGCAGACCCAGGCCCCTCTGAGCTGTGCTCCATGTCCCGCCCAGCCCCTGGCTAATCCTTGCATTGCCAAGTGTGCCGCAGCCTCCTGTGATAGCAGGTCCGGAATGTATGTAGAGGTCCTACCCCTGATGGCGTCCTAGGAGTAGAAGCCAGAACACCCCACTGTGCACATGGGGAGACTGGGGAGGCCCTGAGAGGCATAGGGTCTTTCCAGCGTCACAGCCCTGGGCACGCACAGGAGCCCAGTCTGAAGCCAGCTCTGTGTCCTCACAGTGGGGACACCGGCTGCACCCAGGCCTTGGGAAGGCTGTGGGGGGGCTGTGAGGGAATCACTGTATGGATGGGGCATGGGGGGAGGGGGAGCATTGAGCAGCCGGGGGAGGGGGCCCTCGGGGGCGGGGGTCTTGTGTGAGGAGGAAGTTGGGTAAGGGGACCCCAGGCACTGGTGACCTCACTTCCCTGACAACAGAGTCCAACAGAATTTGGAACTCAGGTAACCAGGAACCCACATTCCAGAGACAGCCCGCTGCTCAGCTCATTTCTTTGGAGATCATCCAACCATGAACATGCGGGCTTGTTGCCTCCCTACTTCTGGATGCTGCAGGCTGAAGAAAGCCCGCCCTGCAAACGCTGGCCCCCGCTGGGGATGTCCGATCAGGGCTCCCCACCGCCTCTGGCCGTTTGGCCGGAAGGCCCGAAAGGTGACACCAGGAGGCCCAGAGCCGGTTACCCAGCCCCACAGGGTCTAATCCACCTGTGCAGCCCCAGGTCCCCTCCCCTCCGTGTGTGTGTGTGTGTGTGTGTGTGTGTGTGTGTGTGTGTGTGAAGAGGGGTCATGTGGGTTGGGCCAACGCCATTCAAGAGCAGGCTGATGAGGGGTCAGATAACCCGTGGGCAGGTCATGTTCAAGGTCCAGGCTGGCTTGGTGGGACGGGGTGTGGGGGGGTTGTGAGCTTCTGCCTAGGGTTTCTCTCGATCACCCTGCAGGGATGGGTCATTGTCCCGCGTGCAGGGCTGTGCACCCACAGGTGTGTGTCTGATCTGGGAGCAGCAGGGCCACTGGGCAGGAGACAGGGAGGTTGGCCGGGCAGCACTGGGATGCCTCCAGGCCGGCTACCCGTCCCTGTCTTTGCAGACCTCCGATGAGATCGGCACGAGGCTGGCGGACACCCACTCCATGTCCGGGATCTGAAGCGTGACCCCACAGGACTCCCCTGGAGCAGGTGCTGCGGATTGCGGGGAGAGGCCTCTGACACCACCCAGACGACTGTCCCTGGTGGTCATTGACTGCATTGTGCTCCAGGAGCCGGAGCCCACGGAGGCCGAGCCTGAGCCTGAGAAGCCCGGGGCTGGGTGCCCGTGGGTGTGTGCGGAAGGGTGGGGGCTGGCCCCACAGGAAGGAGCCCCCAGAGCCTGGTGTGGGGCCTGGAGCAACGACTGGGCTCAGAGCGCCCAGTGGGTGGACTGCGGTCGGGGAGACGGCCCGGGGAGGGCTCCTTCCTGGCTGCGGCTTCTCTGGGAGGCCCTGGGCTGGGTTCTGTCTCCACGGAGAGCAGGCTCGGGCTGAGATTTTCTCCTCTCACAGCTGCTCCACGACCTGAGGAGCTAGAGCTGGTTCCAACTCCATCGGCAGCTCTGGACCGAGGGGTGGTGGCTGCGACTTCAGCAGGAGACCAGGTTCCGGCAGGTGACCAGCACCTGCCCACGGACAGACTGACGGGGCGCCAGGAAGGGCCTGCTGGAGAACCTGCCTCCGGAGAGCCTGCCCCTGGGCCTGCCCCTGTGCCTGCCAGAGCCACCGCCCCTGCGCCTGCCCCGAACTGTGGCCCTGCTCCTGCCCCCGAGCCAGCTCCTGCCCTGGATCCTGACCCATCCCTACCCCTGCCAGTGCCCCGGTTCTTGCCCCTGACCCAGATACTGCCCCGCTTCCTGTCCGTGCCAATGCGACAGACCCTGTCCCTCTCCTTGCACCTGCCCCCTCCCCTCCCCCGGCTTGTGCTCCTGTTCCGGCCCCTGCCCAAACTCCTGCCCCTGCACCTGCCCCTTCCCCAGCACCTGCCTGTGCACCTGTTCTTGCCCCTGACCAAGCTCCTGACCCTGCACCCGCCCCTTCCCTTACCTTTGCTCCTCTTCTTGCCCCTGATCCGGATCCTGACCCTGATCCAGCTCCTGCCCTGGATCCTTCCCCTTCCCTTGCCCCTGCCTGTGCTCCTATTCTTGCCCCTGACCCGGGTTCTGCCCCTGGCCCTGCCTGTGGTCCTGTTCCTGTCCCTGACCCACCTCCTGCCCCTGTACCTGCCCCTTCCCCTACCTGTGTTCCTGTTCTTGCCCCGGACACAGCTCCTGCCCTGGATTCTGCCCCTTCTCCTGCCCCTGCCTGTATTCCTGTTCTTGCCCTTGACTCGGCTTCTGCCCTGCAACTCTCCCTTCCCCAGCCCCTCCCTGTGGTCCTATCCTTACCTATGACCCAGCTCCTTCCCCTTTCCCTACCCGTTTCCCTGTCCCTGCGTGTGCGCCCATTCCTGCCCCTGGCCCACCCCCCGCCCCTGCACCTGTCCCTTCCTCTGCCTGTGTCCCTGTTCCGGCCCCCGCCAGAGCCGATGCCCCTTCCCCTGCCTGCGTCCTTGTTCCTGCCCCTGCCCCTGCCAGAGCCGATGCCCCTTCCCCTGCCAGTGTCCCTGTTCCTGCCCCTGCCAGATCCGATGCCCCTTCCCCTGCCTGCGTCCCAGTTCCTGCCCCTGCCCCTACCAGAGCCGATGCCCCTTCCCCTGCCAGTGTCCCTGTTCCTGCCCCTGCCCCTGCCAGAGCCGATGCCCCTTCCCCTGCCAGTGTCCCTGTTCCTGCCCCTGCCCCTGCCAGAGCTGATGCCTCTTCCCCTGCCTGTGTCCCTGTTCCTGCCCCTGCCAGAGCCAATGCCCCTTCCGGTGCCGGTGTCCCTGTTCCTGCCACTGCCCCTGCCAGAGCCGATGCCCCTTCCTCTGCTTTCCAGGGCTGCTGATCCTTCCCCTGGCCCTGCCTATGCTCCTCTACTTGCCCCTGACCCAGCTCTTACCGTGGATCCTGCCCCTGGCCCTGCGCTTCTGTCTGGCCCTGCTCTTGCATCTGGCCCTGCCCCTCCTCCTCCTCCTGCAGGGATCCAAAACCACATCCAGAGCCCACATCCTCACAGGGAGAGCTCCTTGTACCATTACCCTTAGCTCCATCACCCGACCCCGATGCCCCGCCAAATTGTTTCATCCCCTCCCCCTATGTTCTTTCTCTCTGGTTCATATTAACTGTTCTATTCTCTTTCCATGTCCTATATGCTGTTTTTTATTTATTTTAAATAAAATTCATTTTTTCAGTTGAACAAATCCCGAGCATCAAGTACATTCCCAACCCTGGGCCACCACACCACAGAACATGGCTGTGGAATATCTGCTTCCCCAAAGGAGTCCCCGAACCAGAAGACCTCCCTGGAAACCCCTAAGCTGCTTCCTCTCTCTGTTCCTTTACCTGTTCTGGAGGTTTCCTGTACGTGGAATCACACAGTATGGGTCTTTGTGTCTGCCCCCCTATTTTCAAAGGGGACGTCTTCTTTTCTGGGTTGACTTGACATAGAATTTCCCTTATTGGATGTTGAAATCCCCGATGGATTACAGATGAGATGTAACCATAGAGCCCCCTTTGGTAAATATGGACACAATCTCGGGGCGGAGACCCCTGTTCCTGCTGGGACACCTCAGCCTGACCCCAGACAGGAAAGGGCTGGTTCCTCCTGTGACCCACAGAGAAACCAGGGAAATGCAGAAAGCTGGAAGACACACCCCAAAGGGCCAAAGCATTGCTCACAACCCAAGGCCACAGAAAGGTTTCCCATGCCTCTGGTCCAAACCATGCTCCAAGTCACTGGGTTCCACAGGCACAGAGACGAAATGCTTGCAAGTCCAAGGGTAGGGGGACAGGCATGGGGGCAGTCAGAGATGCAGGAGCTCCCGGGGAAGGACTCTGGCAATGGAAACCCTATGGAGGCAGCACTGGTCACCCTCAGACTGGCAGGTGTCTGGTCTGGGGACCAGTAGACCTGGCGAGAACGTGAGGAAACGGAGGTCCCCGGGAGAGAAGGGTGACGGGCACTCCTGTCTGGGAGAACAGTGAGCAGCACCCATCCCAGGCCACAGGTGCACCCATCACCTAGCGTGGGCAGCTCACTCCCACTGTGTCGAAGGGAACACCGTTTCCATCAACCTCTCTTTGCAACAGAATCCATAAAGTGGAGTTTCTGGGTCAACACGTATCCAGTGTTGAGGGTACAAGCCTCAATTTCCAACATCCCAGGTCTGCTTGTCCACCTTGAGCCTTGTTTGGGAAGCAGGGGTGGGGATCCCTGGGGCTGTGACCTGTGGGAGGGGTGGGGAGGGGGAGCTCTGAGTGGAGTGACCAAGGTACCCGGGGGGACCTGCCCAGCAGGGACCCTCCCGCCCCCAGCCCCTCTCCTGACCTCGTGCATGATGGCGAGGGTGTGACGGTGAAGGTGCTGGCCCTTGGCTGTCGAGTTCTCTAGCTGGTGCTGGAGCTGCTCAAGCTCCAAACCGGGCTCTGATCCCAGAGCTGGCGCGAGACCCGAAGCTGCAGCTGCCCCAGTCTCGGGAGCTGCGGCACGCATCGGTGGAGGACCTGGCTCGAGCTCTGGGGCAGGTGCTGAAGCTGAATCCCCCTCCAGAGATGATCCAGACCCGGTTCCACACTTGGATAGGGCTCTTGAACCCACAAACGGCTTTCCTCCCCTGCCCACTTCATGGATGACAAAACTCGGGACGGTGACGGGACCGGCTACATGGGGGTAATGGCTACGGGGGGATTCTGACCAAGGATCCTGCATCCCCTTCACCACGCGCCCCACGCGGTTCGGTCCAGAGCTGCCAGACGGGGACAAGGGCCTGACCCGCTGCTCCCGGCAGCTGCCCCCAGCTGATCAGAGACACTTGCCGGGGACCTGAAGTCCTCGTTTGACTTCTGCTCCGGCCAGCCCCACGCAAGCAGGGACCGTGCTTCCTCACCGGTGGGTCCCCAACCCCCAGAACAGTGCCTGGGAGGTGGTAGCACTTCAAAGTTTAGTGAGTCGGTGGGATTCCCCCAGCAGCACTGTGATGCGGCGGATGTTGTTACAGATGAGAGGTCTGGGCCACAGACTCTTGTGTTCACGCTTTCTTCCACGCGGGCATCACCCACACCTGTGTCTGTTCGCTGGAATGCAGAGGGGACGCCCACACATCCTCCCTGCCCTCGGAGCTCCCAGCCTAACCGGTGGGTCAGCATCTCACCCATGGTCAGCAAGTGGGCGATACAGAGCTAGAGCACCTCGAGCACGAGACCTTGCACGAGCATGGGGCAGCTAAGATCTCGAACCATCTGACGCACCAGAACGTGCCCCGGCGCTGTCTCGAGCCAGCCGTGGAAGCAGCTCGAGAGCCTGGGCCAGGGGCTCGCACACTAGAGCCCCTCCAGCTCCGACCCGCGGTCCCCCTCCGGAGACAAAAGCGGCTCTGGGGTGAATTCCAGAGCAGAGCCACCTCCACACCAGTTCTCCCACCCGATCCGGCAGCACTGGGAGAGTGCGAGGCAGCCCGAGAACGAGAGCTAGGTCTCGAGGCAGCTCAGCGCTGCTGGGGGAGGCCTGTTTCTTCTGACAAGGCACAGGGACGGGCTGTGGGGATCAGCACAGGGTGATCCCCCTGGCAGGGTGGTGATCTTCTCTCCTCCTGCTGCTTTGGCACCATCTCGAGACGGAGAACTGGCCGCTGCCCCAGGGCTGGTCCCCGCTACAGAGTCGACGCGGCTGCCGAAGCAGCTACAGACCCAAAGCCCGCTGCAGAGCTCGAGGCATTTCCATGTCCTGCTGCGGGGCCTTCGCCAGGAGCTCGGGAGCTGGAGCCACGTGCGCCCCAGTGGGAGGAAGCCCCTGGACCTACGGCTCCATCGCCGACTGCAGAGCTAGAGCCAAAGCAAGACTCCGAGCTGGACCGGCTGCACAGTCAGCTCCGGAGGCACCTCCGACCTGGAGCCAGCGCTGGCTCCCCCTGCAGAGTTAGGGCCAGTGGGAGCAAGACCCAATCCAGCACCAGCTACAGCCAGCTCCGGCCCCACCTCCCGGAGCAGCTGATGAGCTCCAACCAGGGCCAGTTCCAGCACCAGAGTCGGCCTGTCCTCACCAGCGAATGCATTCCTTTTCTTCTCTTTTGGCTTTGGTTTCTTTTCCTGTCTCCAGGTATATTTGTAGCTTAAGATAAAATAAACTTTATCTTTTTAAACATTTCAAAGTGTGCAAACCACTGTTATCAACTCCATTTCCCGTGCTGGTACCATCACCCTATCTAGTCCCAGAACATTTAATGCCCTGGAGAGAAACCCCGCATCCTCTGAGCAGGCAGTCACTGGCCATTCCCCATCCCCCTGCTCCCAGGCAACCACTGATCTGGCACCTGTCATTTACCTGGGACGAATTTTTCATACACGTGGGATCATACCGTATGTGGTATTTGGGGTCTAGTTTCTTCCACTGAGAAGGATGTTTTCAAAGTTCACCCACGTGATAGCGTGTATCACTACCTCTTTCCTGGCGTGGCTGAATGAATCCCATTGTATGAACAGACCACGTTGTGTTTGTCCATTCAAGTGTGGGTGCACCTGTGGGTTGTTTTCATCTTTCGGTTATTGTCCAGAGTGCTGCTACGGAATCTTACATGCAGGCTGTTGTTAGAGGGCCTGTATTCCATTCTTCTGTTTAGAGAATGAGTGGAGTTTGGCCAAATGAGAACAGTATGCTCAACGTGTGGACGACGTGCCACACCCTTTGCCACAGTGGCTCCGCCATATTACATCTCCCCCAGCAATGGAGGAGGGTACTGTTTCCCCACATCCTCTCCGACACTTGTTATTTCTACTTATTCACTAGAGCCCCTCTTCCTGGGTGGGGGAAGGCATGTGACTGTGGTGTTGGCTTGCATTTCCTACGATCTCATGAAGAAAATCGCCCCATGTGCTCACTGAGTCGTCTGACTATCTTCTTTGGAGAAATGTCTATTATTTTCAGTGGGGTTGTTTAGGTTCTTAAGTTGGAGGAGTTTGGACACATTCTGGATGCAAGACTCGTATGAGATTTGCAAATATTTCCTACCATTCTTTGGGTTTCTTTACATCCTCTTGAGATTACCCTTTCCTTCACAAAAGTTTTTAGCGAGGTTGAAGTCCAGTGTCTCTGTTTTCTCTGTTGTTGCTTGGGCTTCGGGTGCCATACAAGAGACACCATATTGCCAAATCCAAGGGAAGGAAGATCTGCCCCTAGGTGCTCTTAGTTTCTTCTGAGTGTTAAGAATTTTCGCTCTTAAAGTTCATTCTTGGATCCATGTGGAGTTCATTTTTTATAGGGTGGAAGGGAATGCTCTGACTTCACTCCTTCGTAGGTGGATATCCGGTTTCTCAACACCGTTTGTTGGAGACATTGTTTTTGCCTCATTGACTGATCTTGGTCTCCGTGTTCAAAAACAACTGACTGTACATGTATGTATTCCTTGATTCTCAGCACTATCCCATTGATCCATACGTGTTGGTCTTCTCTGCTCATACCTTTCGGGAAATATTATAATCTCGTACAGTTTTTCAAATTCTTAGGATTATTTGCATAGAAGATCATGTCATATATAAATAAACTTTTTCTTCTTCCTTTCCATTTGTGAGCTTTTAGTAACTAATCTTGTATAATTTCTCTGACCAAATTTTCATGACAATAAGGAAATGAAGTGGTGGACATGGGCATCCTTGACTTTTTAGGGATTTTAAGGAGAAAACACTCAGTCTTTCACCACAGAGAATGATATACATTTTAGTTATTTTTCATAAATATCCTTTATCATAATTTTTAAAGAATTATTTATTTATTTATTTATTTATTTATTTATTTATTTATTTATTTATTTGAGAGCATGCAAACCCAGGAGTGGGGAGGGGCAGAGGGAGAGAATCTCCAAGCAGACTCCCGATTGAGTGCAGAACCCTCCCTGGAGCTCAATCTGAAGTCTCTTGAGATCATGACCTGAGCCCAAACCAAGAGTCGGACACTCAACCCACTGAGCCACCCAGGCACCTCTCCTTTATCACAATTTAACCTTCTATTTCTATTTTATTGAGAACCCTTGTTATGAAAAGGTTTGGATTTTGTCAAAGCTTATCCTACAACATTTGACATGATCATGTTTATTCTGGAGGTGGTCTAGGACACTGATTAGCTACGTTGAACAGCCTTTGCATTCCCGGTGTAAATCACACTTGGTCATGATGTAGAGTCCTGTCAATGTGCTGCTAGATTCTGTCTGCTGGAATTCTGTTGAGGATATTTGCCTCGCTCTTCATAATGGATTTTGGCCTGCAACTGTCTTTTCTTGTAAGGTCTTTGTCAGTCTTTGGAATCGGGACAATGCTGGCATTCTAGGGTGACGTGGGAAGTGTTCGCTCCTCTTGTACTTTTTTCAGACTTTCAGAAGGATTGGTATTCTGTCTTCTTTAAACGTGTGGGACAAATCACCAGGGAAAGCATCAGGTTCTGGACTTTTCATTCTTGGGAAGTTCTCATGACTGCTTCAGTCTATTTACTTATTAGAGGTCAGCTCATGGTTTCCATTTCTTCTGGAGTCACTTTGGTAGTTTGTGGGCTTCTCAGAATGATCTGCTTCATCTCAGGGAGCCAATTGGTTGGTATAAAGTGGTTCCATTTTTGTCTCTTTGTCAATTTTGGTAAATCTGCAAAAGAAAGAACTGTTGTTTTCACTGATTTTTCTCACGTGCTCTTCTCTTCCATTTATCTCTGCCCTAATCTTCATAGATTCTTTGCTCTACTAACTTTGATCTTCTCCTTCGACTGAACCAGAGGAACATTCTAACCGTTCCAGATGCCAGGCAGCCAGAGGGCCTTTGTCTAGGTCTGGGTTGTTGGGTAGAGAAGCAATACAGACTGGAGTGGATCAGGCTACCTGGGCAATTTCTACCTCACCTGGCATTCCAGGTCACCCCCAGACCGTCATTTCAGGCTGAAGCTATCCTCCTGCCAGGCATGATGCCTAGCAACAGACTGACCTGACTTGCAATGAACCACTCACAACCTTAGGGGCCTTCTGTGCTCTAGGAACAAGCAGACTAGCTGAATTTTGCCAAGGAGCACTGCCCATGAGCAGAAAACCTGCATAGCTCAGGGCACTGTCTTCTGTGTGCTTCCTTCACACCTTCCCATGTGTGGGTCACAGCCACCTGTGCCCATGGACACCCCAGAGCACCCATTCACCCAGGGTGTCGGATCAATGCAAAGTCAGCCCTTCAATTCTGCCTCCGCACTCCCAACACAACACCCAAGACCAAAAGGAGCGCTCACTCCAAGTCCTGGGACCAGCTCAGATGCAGCCCCTACCTGCGCAGCAGGGACATCGCCTACCCGCTCTGCATGCTCCTCCAGCCCGATGGAGATGTGCACGACATTAGTGTGGGTTTTGTCCCAGGATCCCTGATGGCCAGGAAAAGGAGGTGACTGTCCCACCCTTTCTCCCTGAGAGACATCCCTTCCTGGAGCCTGGGTCCCCACTCCACAGCCACAAGGGGCCAAGAAGACTCAGTCTCTAGCAGCTTCTGGGCTAGATGCTGACCGCGGTTGCCTTACACAGTCTGGTGTTTCTACTGGCCTTGCCGTTCCTCAAGTTCCGGAGTTGACCTCCCAGTCGTAGCAGGAGACCTCAGGCATCATCTCAGCCTCTGTCAGCACCTCCCCCTCCTCAGCCTCCATCACATCTGTGGCAGCCTCGGACTCACACGAGCGCCGTGTCTCGGGGTCTGCAACCACGGCTCCTCGCTGCCGCTCTCCATGCAGCAGGTGGGCGCTGCTGCCTCAACACCATCAGCCTGGACATGAAGATCGGCACCATGTCCAAGGGCATCCTGCTGAACTGGGCACGTGGGGCGTCCCTTTAGTCTCCTGACTCAGACGTCTCTGAGTACTGATCTCACTGGAACAGCTAGCTACTCTGACAAGAAGCCACCTCTGTAACTTCCAGGCAGCATGCCCAGGCCTGGAAGGACGCAGACGACCACCACGGCCCCCACTCTACACAGGAGGAAACTGCGGCAGCCTCCTCACCTCTGGCTGGTGCTTGCTTGGTGATCCATGCTTGGATGGGGACAATAACATGCCCACCAAGCTCCTTCTAAATCTACGATGCTGTGGCTCTGGTAAGACTGCCTGGATTGTGTCCCGTGAACCCCCCAATACGCAGTGTCCCCTGACTCCTTGCCCAATATCCAGAGAGCCCTGCGTGATCTGGTCTAGACATACTCCCCAGTGTGCACCCCTCAGCCCACTCCAGCCTGTGTAGAGCCTTCGTCCCCCAGGGAGCCCGGCTGGAATTTGCCCCTCAGAACCCCTGCCGTCCCTCCCTATGACCCCCATCCAGGATGGCCTCACCTCCAAGCCTGGGCTCAAAGGCTCCTTCCTCCGGCTCCTCTGTAAGCTCAGGCTTTGGGTCAGATTGAGCTGGGTTCAAACCCACAGCAGTGCCATCTCACAGCCCTGTGACTGGCAAGCTCCTGTGGGAACTCCTGGGACCTCCGTTTTCTACTTTAGAGATGGGGTCAGTGACTCCCACCTCAGGAAGATGGGTTGGGGTTGAAAGCAGGGAGATGAAGGTGTTTGAGTGCCGGATTTTGGGGAGATGGGCTGCTGCGAGGAAGACAGGGGGAGGTGATGTAGAGGAGGAAAAGGCGGCCTGACCTCCTCCCTGCCACATGTGTCCCCATCACCCTCCCCTGAACCCCCGCCATGCACTGAGACGAACACTGAAGTGGAAGGTTCGGGCCAGGATGGCAGCGGGGGTATATTTCATTTCTCTCTAGTCCCCAGGTCTCCATGTCCACTCAGTCCAGCGGTCCTGCCTGGCGGGACTGGGTCTGGCCCCCGGCCTAAGAGGACGTGAGGGTCACTGAGCAGGCAGTGGAGATCGGGACACGGAGGACCAAGGCCACAGCCAGCCACTCGGGTTTGTGCAGGCCTGCTGGCAGGTGGGGACCCGCGCAGGCGCCGTCTGCTGGGCCGTGTGCGCCTGCGCAGGATCCACCTGCCTCTGACCCACCGTTGGTGGGAGGGCCCCGCCCACCAAGAGTGCACCTGCGCCACGTCCACCCAAAACGTGGCAGTCGACCGGCCACGCCGAGCAACGCTAAGGACGTTCCTCCTCCAAGCCCTCATGGGACAGTCGGCAAACTGAGGGCAGGAGATGCAGGGACTTGCCTGGGACCCACCAGCTGAGCAGAGGCTAGAGGAACAGGGAGGGATCCAGCTTCTGAGGCCAAGCTTCACCTCGCAGGGGGTTTCCTTTGGGAACGAAGGCCCCTAAGATCTGGGGGACCCCTGCCCACACTCCCATGTGGGGCCCTTTCCTCTGGTCATCCTCGCGCGGGCACACGTACGCACAAGGCTCTTGCCTGTGCGAGCGCACGCGCACACAAACGCACTCACACACACACACATGCACAAACTCCTCAGGCGCGTCCAAGGGGGCGTGGACCCTGGAGGGGACAAGGGGGAAAGAAGGAGGAGGTTGGAGGCAGCTGGGCCGTGGGCTGTGGGCATTGTCTCCTGGGAACATGCCCGGGGCCGTAGCATGGGCCTCGGGGGAGACATGCCAGGCTGATGGCCAGGGCGTCCCCAAGATGCCCAAGGGCTGTCACAGGCACCCACAATCTAGAGCCAGCCCCCTTCCTACTCAGTTCACTTGGCTAGAGATGCTGCAATCCTGCTGTATCCCAATGTCCCCAGGATGTGGTCTCAGCAAAGCTGACAGTGAGAGCCGTTGCCTACACTGCAGACCTGGGGTCAGGTCCCACCCCTGACACCTCTGGCCTTTTGCCTGGAGGGGCCCAAAGGGAACACAGGGAAGCCCAGAGCCAGCCAGGCCAGCCAGACACCGCTGTGATCCGACCGTGCAGCCCAGCGCCCCCTGTGTGTGTGTGTGTGTGTGTGTGTGTGCAGAGGTCTCGGGCAGGGTAGCCCACCCTGAGCAGGAGCAGGGTGATGAGGGGCCAGATGCCTGGTGGGTGGATCATGTTGACACCCCGGGTCAAGGCTGGCTGGGTGGGACGGGGTGTGCTGGGGCGGCTTCCTTCTCCCCAGATTTGATCTGGAGCCCTGTCGATACATGTCACTGCACCCCGGGCGCAGGGCTGTGCCCGCACGGGGCTGTGTCTGATCTGGGGGCAGCAGTGGGCCTGGGCAGGAGGACGGTGAGGACGGCCGGGCAGGGCTGTGATGCCTCCGGGCCAGGCGCCACTCACTGTCTTCGGAGAGCCCCATGGAAGAAATTGGAGACAAGCTGGTCAACAGGAGCCTCACTCGACGGCTCCCCGGCGTGGGGCACGTGCACCAAGCACTCGGTAAGGGCTTGTGCGGGCTCAGGGGGAGTGTGGGGACGAGGGCGCTCCAGGACCAGGCTCTGGGAGGGCCGGGAGGGTCTCCTGCCCCGTCGCCATCCGGGACACTGATGACCCGGGGTGCCACGACGGCTGTGCCCCTTACGTGGCCATGATCTCAACCCAAGGGCTCTGGGCTGCTCCCATCACAGACCCACACACACAAACACACACGCCAAACACAGACACACACCCAGTCCTTCAAACACACACACACACACACACACACACACACCGGGTCCTTCACACACAGACACACACACCCGGTCCAGCCCCAGCCTTGGCCACGTACAAAATCACCCTTCACATACGTGGAAGATGATCCGAACCAATTTGGATATTCTGTTGCACTTCAGGACACGGACAGAAATAGTTTTGCAGTTTCTGTGTTGTGAATTGTCCCTCCTTTATCCACAGATCAGCCCCACCGTGAACCTGAGAGGGCCTTGCCGCTGGGGGCGAGCCAGAGGCTGTGGGTGGTCTGTGCAGACAGCCTGAGGAAGCTGGTGGAGCCGGGCCAGGCCCTCTCCTGTGGGCCTCTCCCGGAGCTCCTCCCAGAGGAACGCCTCCCCAGCCCTTCCCACACCTGCTGCACGCAAAGGTGAGCAGGGCCCCCCGTCCCGCCCGGAGGCTCCCCCTCACCTGCGGGCTGTGTGTCTCGGGGCTGGCACGTCCCCTCTCCGAACCTCAGCTGTCTCCTGGGGACCCTGCGTGCCACGAGGCCAGGCCCCACACACGGGGTTGCCGTCGGGCCTGTTGGGACCGCTCCCCGACCCTGTGGCCGGCCCATGGGGAGGGTGGCCTGGGGCTGAGGCCGTTCTCTCCACTGTGAAGGAGCTCTCTGCCCCATGCCTCGCTGTCCTGTGTCCTGGGCAAAGCCACATTCCTGGCTGTGAGGAGGTTTCAGATTCCATCTGGGGCTCCCTTCCTGGGTAGAGCCAGAGCAGGGATCCCTGGGGGCTGGCAGAGGGGCCCCAGAGCCACTCAGACATCTGAAAGGTGCTGGCTGGGCTTCATCGACTCCACACATGGACAGGAAGCCCCTTCTAGACATTTTCCATAATTCAGGGAACAGGGCAGACAAATGTCCCTGCCCCGCGGGCCTCTTTCTAGGTGGGGGTCCGCCGCTAAGCCTAGTCGATAAAGCAGAGATGGGCACACGACGTTCCGTGGGACGCCCTGCCGGCCTCCTCTACATACGGATCCCTCTGCTCTCATTGTCCGAAGGATGACGGGCCCTAGGACGAAGAAGAGCCCTTGTCTCCGAGGTGCTGAGGGAACGCGGGGGACCGGTCAGGTGCGGAGCAATGGGTCTCATGCACATCTGCCGCAGGGCTGTGTCATGGTACAGGAGCTGTGGGCAGGTCGTCTGTGCACACCTGGCCATGACACACCTGGCTGGCCCTCTCGTTGGGGAGGCCTGCGTGCCTGGTGCACCTGTCCCCCACCTACCCCTGGAGGAACAGCCACGTTCAAGCCTTTCCATGTCCGACCCTCAGGGACAGTTGGGAACCTGGGTCAAGAGAGGCAGGGACTGGCCCAGGACAACTGAGGGGTGCAGAGTCCAAGGAGCTGCTCTTCAGTCCTAGGCCAGTCCCAACCCTCCCATGAGGTTTGCTTTGGGGGTGAGAGCCCCTCAGATCCTCGGGAAGAGCTACCCACCCCGTCCCATGTGGGGACATGACTTTGGCATCCCCAGGTACTTAGAGGCACGTGCACCTGCACACCCACCCCCACACCCACACCCACACCCACACACACACCACTCGGACTGCCCAGCTGGGGGTCAGAAGGGGAGGACACCCTGGGAGCGAGGTGGGTGACAGGGGGGAAAGAAGAAACAGGTTGCAGACAGCTGGGCCGTGGGGCAGGGCATCAGGACTCCTGGCAAGGACCCAGATCCATAGCATGGGGAGGGGAGACAGGACAGGCTGAGGGTCAGGGGTCCCCAAGGGGCCCAGGGGGGATGCCAGGGCACTGGGAGAGGACAGGGTCTGGGTTCTGGTGTCCATCACCAGCCTGGGCACTTGGAAGCATGAAGAGATACCCACCCCCATGTCCAGAGGGGCTACAGCACAAAGGCCTCAGCTTACTCTTCTGTCACTTGGGCTGTAGAGATGCAGTGTCCCTAGGGTCCCACAGGCTTGTGGGAGAGCCTGTTGGCCTTGGATCTCCATCCCCGACCCCCTGTGCTCCCAGTCCTGGGAAAATGCTTTGTACTCCCTCGAGGTCCTTCGGAGCAGGGGACAGACTGGGGGCTTGGGGGGCTGAGGACCTGGGTACGCAGAACATGGCAGAGCACTGACCACTAGTCTGGGGACCAAGGCCAAGACCCTCCTTGTTGCAGCCTCCGGGTCTCCATTTGGAAGCGGTTCCAGATTCACTGCTCTGGTCCCGGTGACAAGGCCTTAGGAAGGAACGGAGCCCCGGGACAGAAGAGGGAAACACGGACAAGAGAGACTTCTGAGGTTTCTCACATCACCCCTGGAGTCCACAGATCCTGCTCCTGTGAGAGACACAGAGACAGAGACAGAAACAGAGAAGGAGACAGAGAATGAACACATGACAGAGGGAACCAGAAGAAGTCACAGACTTTCCTCCATCAGCTTGAAAATGACATCCCAGCATTTGTCGCCATTCTCTTCCTGAGAGGCCATCCTCCCTGGAGGGGAGGGGATTCCATAGGGATCTGTGACCAGGATTCAGGGATGCTGGGAGCCACTGTGGGGACTGCTCAGCACATGGGCACAGATGAGTCCCTGGGACCTGAGCCTAACCCTAATCGAAGCCCCTGGAAGTCTGTGTTGTGAGAGGACAAGGTCAGAATCCGTTCATTGCAACCTTCCCACAGGGGCTGGGAACAGGCAAGAAGGGGGTGGCTTTGCCCAGACCCCAGAGCAGACCCAGGCCCCTCTGAGCTGTGCTCCATGTCCCGCCCAGCCCCGGGCTCATCCTTGCATTGCCAAGTGTGCCCCAGCCTCCTGTGATAGCAGGTCCGGAATGTATGTAGAGGTCCTACCCCTGATAGCGTCCCTAGGAGTAGAAGCCAGAACACCCCGCTGTGCAGATGGGGAGCCTGGGGAGGCCCTGAGAGGCACAGGGTCTGTCCAGGGTCACAGCCCTGGGCACGCACAGGAGCCCAGTCTGAAGCCAGCTCTGTGTCCTCACAGCGGGGACACCGGCTGCACCCAGGCCTTGGGAAGGCTGTGGGGGGGCTGTGAGGGAGTCACTGTATGGATGGGGCATGGGGGGAGGGGGAGCATTGAACAGCCGGGGGAGGGGGCCCTCGGGGGCGGGGGTCTTGTGTGAGGAGGAAGTTGGGTAAGGGGACCCCAGGCACTGGTGACCTCACTTCCCTGACAACAGAGTCCAACAGAATTTGGAACCCAGGTAACCAGGCACCCACATTCCAGAGACAGCCCCCTGCCCAGCTCATTTCGTTGGAGATCATCCAACCATGAACATGTGGGATTGCTGCCTCCCTAAGTCTGGATGCTGCAGGCTGAAGAAAGCCCGCCCTGCAAACGCTGGTCCCCGCTGGGGATGTCCGATCAGGGCTCCCCACCGCTTCTGGTCGTTTGGCCGGAAGGCCCGAAAGGTGACACGAGGAGGCCCAGAGCCGGCCACCCAGCCCCACACGCTCTGATCTGACCTGTGCAGCCCCAGGTCCCCTCCCCTCCGTGTGTGTGTGTGTGTGTGCTTTTCTGTGTGTGAGTGTGCGTGTGTGTGCGTGTCTGTGTGTGTAAAGAGGGGTCATGCAGGGTGGGGCCACCCTGAGCAGGAGCAGGCTGATGAGGGGTCAGTTTCCCAGTGGGCAGGTCATGTTCAAGTTCAAGGCTGGCCGTGTGGGATGGGGTGTGCGGGCGCTGCCCCTTCTACCCAGGGTTTATCCCGATAGCCCTGCAGGGATGGGTCACTGCATCCCGGGTGCAGGGCTGTGCACTCACAGGTCTGTGTCTGATCTGGGAGCAGCAGGGGGACTGGGCAGGAGGACAGTGAGGATGGCCGGGCAGGGCTGTGATGCCTCCAGCCGGCTACCCGTCCCTGTCTTTGCAGAAGGCCACGGATGACCTCCCGAGGCAGCTGGCGGACAGGCCCTCCTCCCTGACGGAGCGGTTGACACCACAGGCATCCCCAAAAACAAGTGCTGGGGATTGCCGGGCAAGACCTCCAACACCCCCCAGACCACTGTCCCAGGTGGTTGGTCACCGGACAGTGGTCCAGGAGCCGGAGCCCACGGAGACCGAGCCCGAGGGTGAGAAGGCTGGGGCTGGGTGTTTGTGGTGTGTGGGGATGGGTCGGTGCTGGCCCCACAGGGACGAGCCCCCAGAGGCTGGTGTGGGGCCTGGAGCAACGACTGGGCTCAGAGCGCCCAGCGGGTGGACTGCGGTCGGGGAGACGCCCCGGGGAGGGCTCCTTCCTGGCTGCGGCTTCTCTGGGAGGCCCTGGGCTGGGTTCTGTCTCCGCAAAGGCCCACGGAGAGCAGGCTCGGGGTGAGCTTTTCTCCTCTCACAGCTGCCCCACCACCTGAGGAGCTAGAGCCGGTTCCAACTCCATCGGCAGCTCTGGACGGAGGGGTGGTGCCTGCAGCGACTGCAGGAGGAGACCAGGAGCCGGCAGGTGACCCGGCACCCACCCGCGGACAGCCTGACGCGGACCAGGAAGAACTGGCACCTGCCCCTGACCCAGCTTCTGCTACTGTTCCTGCCCCTGACCCAGCTCCTGCCGTGGATCCTGCACCTGCCACTGCTCCAACCCAGCTCCTGCCCCTCCTCCTACTCCTTCCCCTGCCCCTGCCAGAGCCACTGCCCCTTCCCCTGCCCCTGCCCCTGCCTGAGCTCCTGTTCCTGCTCCTTTTCCTGCTCCTGCTTCTGCCCCTTCCCCTGCCAGACCTGCTGCCCCTGCCCCTGCCCCTGCCTGAGCTCCTGTTCCTGCTCCTTCTCCTGCTCCTGTCCCTGCCCCTGCCAGACTCGCTGCCCCTTCCCCTGCCCCTTCCTGGGCTCCTGTTCTTGTCCCTGACCCTGCTCCTGCCCATAAACCTACACCTGCCAGACATGCTGTCCCTTCCCCTGCCCCTGCCTGAGTTCCTGTTCCTGCTCCTTTTCCTGCTCCTGTGTCTGCCCCTGCCCCTGCCTGAGTTCCTGTTCCTGCTCCTTTTCCTGCTCCTGCTTCTGCCCCTTCCCCTGCAAGACCTGCTGCCCCTGCCCCTGCAAGACCTGCTGCCCCTGCCCCTGCCTGAGCTCCTGTTCCTGCTCCTTTTCCTGTTCCCATTTCTGCCCCTTCCCCTGCCAGACCCACTGCCCGTTCCCCTGCCCCTGCCTGAGCTCCTGATCCTGCTCCTGCTTCTGCGCCTTCCCCTGCCCCTGCCTGCGCTCCTGTTCCTGATCCTTTTCCTGCTCCTGCTCCTGCCCCTTCCCCTGCCAGACCTGCTGCCCCTGCCCCTGCCCCTGCCTGAGCTCCTGTTCCTGCTCCTTCTGCCGCTGCCCCTGCCCCTGCGCCTGCCGGAGCTCCTGTTCCTGCTCCTTACCCAGGTCCTGCCCTAGATCCTGCACCTGCCACGACTGCTGATCCTATCCCTCCCCTTGCCCCTGCCCCTGGCCCTGCTCTTACAACTGGCCCTGCCCCTGGCCCTGCTCTTACACCTGGCCCTGCCCCTGGCCCTGCCCCTATCCCAACCCCTGCCCGTACTCCTGCTCCCGCAGGGCTCCCAGAGCCACATCCAGAGCCCACAGCCCTGCGGGGAGAGCTCCTTGTACAATTACCCTTAGGTCCATCGCCGGACCCCGACGCCCCTCCGGATTGTTTCATCCCCTCCCCCTACATTCTTTCTCTCTGGTTCATATTGTTATTTTATCTTTTCATGGTCTGTATACTGTTTATTATTTGTTTTAAATAAAATTACTTGTTTTCAACTGAACATGTGATGAGCATAAGTTCATTCCCAACGCTGTGCCACCACACCACAGAAGATTGCTGTGGAATATCTCATGTCTCAAAGGAGTCCCCGAACCAGAAGCCTCCCTGCCCATTTCTCCCCCAGCCCAGACCCTGGAAACCCCTAAGCTGCTTTCTCTCCCTATTCTTTTACTTGTTCTGGATGTTTCTGTACGTGGAATCATGCAATAGGAGCCTTTGTGTCTGCCCACCTATTTTCAAAGGGGACTCGTTTTCTTCTGTTTATTTGTCATAAAATTTCCCTTATTCGATATTGAAATCCCCGATTGATTACAGATCAGATGTAATCAGAGAGGCCACTTTAGGAATTATGGGCACAGGGGCGCCTGGGTGGCTTAGTCGTTAAGCGTCTGCCTTCGACTCAGGTCATGCTCCCAGGGTCCTGGGATCGAGCCCCGCTCGGGCTCCCTGCTCCGTGGGACGCCTGCTTCTCCGTCTCCCACTCCCCTTGCTTGTGTTCCCTCTCTCGCTGTGTCTCTCTCTGTCAAATAAATAAATATTTTTTTTTTTTAAAAAAAGGAATTATGAGCACAATCTCGGGGCAGAGACCCCTGTACCTGCTGGGACACCACAGCCTGACCCCAGACAGGAAACGGCTGGTTACTCCTGTGGCCCACACAGAAACCAGGGAAATGCAGAAAGCTGGAAGACACACCACAAAACAAGGCCAGAGAAAGGTTTCACCTGACTCTGGTCCAAACTACGCTCCAAGTCACTGGGTTCCACAGGGATGGAGACCAAACACATGGCAGTCCAAGGGGGAGGATAGGCACGCAGGGAATATGTGTCAGAGATGTGGAGCTCCCGGGGAAGGATTCCGGCAAAGGAAACCCTATGGAGGCAGCGGTGGTCACCCTCAGACTGGCAGGTGTCTGGTCTGGGGAGAACGTGAGGAAGCAGAGGTCCAATGCAGGTCCCCTGGAGGAAAGGGTGATGGGCACCCCTGTCTGGGAGAACAGTGAGCATCACCCATCCCAGGCTGCAGGTGCACCCATCACCTGGCATGCTCGGCCTCGGACTCACCCCCGGAAAATCTGGCTCGGTTTTTCACAGATCTGCTTTCAGGAGTGTTCATCACAGCGGTGGTGGAGAGAGCAGGGAATGGAACAACGTTAATACCCAAGGAGATGGATGGGATCCATGGTCCCAGTCCTCATGATAGAATGTCCTGTAGCCACTGTCACATTGTCCTTCGGGGCACAGGATCCGGGAAGCCCCTCCTGAGACTTCATCCTGCCACCCTGTTCCTGGGAACATTGAGAATTGTTTGAGGAGGAGGTGGAGAGGATCCAGGATGACACCGGGTCCAAGGAGAAGGAAGGTCAGCACTGGGAGGAGAGATGGACGTGCCCTGAGCCACCATCCAGGACCCAGGCTGTGGTGCCCTCGGACCTCACCCCAAATAATGGCTCCTGAGGTACAGATCCAGCTTCTGTGGTTTCACTCCGACCCTCCCTACGTCATTTATTCACTCGTTCATTCGCCCCTCTCTCTCCTTCCCCTCCACTCCTCCCTTCCCTCACCCACTCCCTCCCTCCCTGCCTCTCTGCCTCCCTCCCATCCTCCCTGCCTCCCTCCCTCCCCTCTACCCCTCCCATCCTCCCTTTCCTCCTGCCTCTCTCCCCTCCCTCTCCCCATCCTGCCTCCCTCCCATCCTCCCTTCCCTTCTCCCTCTCTCCCCTCCTTCTCTCCCATCGTCCTTCCCTCTCTCTTTCCCTCACTCCCATCCTCCCTCATTCAGCACAGGATCTGGGGTCCCTGCTGGGTACTGAGCACTGGGGCTTCATCAGTGAGCACCCCCCAACCCACATGGTCACGTCCACTGTGGGAGGTGATGGGGGGCAGTCCTCACGTCTAGCTCTGGCGATGAGCACTAGGAATCTGCTCCTGGAAACAGGCCAGTCGCACAAAGAAAAGAATGGAGAGACCCGTGTTTAGCACCTCCTCTAGAAAAATCTCGTCCTGAAAAGTGATGAAAAGTAAGTATGTCCTAGACTTCATGCCATGTGAGTTCTAATGGCAGGTACGCACTGATTCCTAGAACCAACAAAGAGTAAATCATCCAGTGTCAACTGGGGAGTTGTGACACAATTTTTCTGACCAAATGACAGCATTTCAGCCAACATCTCCAGGGCCTCCGAGTTTCCCCAAGGGTCTCTGTGATCCTTTGATCCTTCCATCGACCTCCTTGGGAAGCTCTGTCCTGTCCTCTTCCTTGTCTCCTGCCTCTTCTGAGACCCTTCTGTGGCTTCCCCCTCCCCCACTTGCCAGGGCCGCCCTCACCAGGATTCCCCATGCCCCTTGGCTGGGCGCCCGCATCCCACACTGAGCCCCATGAGCCCAGTGCCTTCTGCAAGGCCTGTGCGCTCCCTCTGGGGTCACTTGGCATCTCCCCTTACAGCGACATGCATCGTCCTGTGCTGATTCTCCTCTGAGCAGTCTGTGAGGCCGGCCTGTGCCCGTGTCACGGGAACAGAAGCGAGAGTCCAGAACGTCCAGATGACCCGCTCCCAGTCCCAGGGTGTGGAGCCTGGGCCAAGGATGGTCCACGAGCAGAGGAGGACTCGGACCCAGGGAGCCTGAGGGAGGATGTGGCATATTGAGCCCATAGGACGAGAGTGAGCAATGTGGGGGCCTGGTGCTCAGACCTGCTGGGAGACCACATTGCACTGACTCTGTCCACAGGGCTGGAGGTTTTCAGGGTATCCACCCTCCCATGCTGCAGGCTGGCAGTGACTGGCAGGGGAGGAGGCACCTGGTGCAGGAGACAGCCCTCAGGCAGAGAGGAGGGGGCTGGCGCTCCCCCAGCAGCTGCAGGAACTCGGGGTAGCCACCCTCCCAGACTGCAGGGTGGCAGTGGCTGGCAGGAGAGGAGGCGCACCTGGTGCAGGACAGAGGCCTCAGGCAGAGAAGAGGGGGCAGGCTCTCCCCCAGCAGCAGGTGCACTGGGTCGGCCTGAGGGGGCATCACTGGACAGCAGTGCCTACAGCTGGGGTCTCCACACAGACCCCCTCCTCAGCCTCAGCACAAGCTTGTCCGGATGACCTTTGTCCCCCAAACACAAAGTCTGACCCAGGACCCCCCTCAAGCCCTGACTCCCAATCCTTTCTACTCAACTCAAGTGACAAGAAATGGCCAATAGTTTAGGTGGTGTTGGGTGCACAGGGACATTTGCTTTTCTGGCCCATGCTGTAACGTTGCTGGCATTTTAAAGATCTCAGGGCTTTGATTCAAAAACGGCAGGATGCCGGGGACCCCAGACAGCTTTCTGGAGACCTGCCTCTGGGCCTTGCAGCCCTCCCATCCCACCAGCGCTCAGAATCCCACCCGCTGCTCAGAAACCCTCCAAGCCACAGACCCACAGTCTTGAGTCCTCAGATGGCCCAGGCGACGTGCCTTCAAAAGGTGATCCTGGTGGGGCTGCAGGACAAATTCCGGATTCCAGCAAATCCCCCTACCAGAAAGTGAGGGTCCCACTGGACAAACTGTCCAAAAACAGCCAGGTCAGGGTTCCAGGAAGACACCAGAGGCACAGGAGTAACTGAGGAGCATCTGTAGGCCAGGTAGGGACAGTGAGAATCTCTGGTGTTTTTGCCTAGGGGCAGCTCCGGTCCCCCTAAACCCTCAGTGGAATGGCTTTACTGGGGCATTGGGGGGGAACCATACCTGGAGGACCCGTGGCTCCACTGTCCGAGGTCGCCGACTTGATCAGTGCACAGGTGGGGAAAACCGGCCACACCCCGAAGAATTTCTAGAAACAGTAGCCATCTCAGTGGTAGCTGACCTGGGAGGTCAACCTTTCAGCTGCCTGAGGTGAGATCGAGCCATAGACCAGCACACTAGCCAGAAATGGAAGAAGGAGAACCAGTTCTTCATTTCATAGTTTCTCAGTCACCGGTTTGTTCCTACGGTTAGTATATTTTGCATCCTGGGAAATCTCTGCCTGTCTAAGGTCTTGAAACTGTTCTCCTAATGTTCTCTGCTGGAGAGGTTCTTCCAAAATCTCTGGTTTATAGGTAAAAATCATCTGGAATTGACTTTGGTTGGCACACCCATGCTGGGAAAAGGATGAAGCTTCCCCAAAATACTAAAAATAGAACTCCCGTATGATCCCACTATCAGGTAGACCTTTTCAGGAAATAAAGTCAGTTTCTCGAAGTAAGATCTGCATTCTCCCACCCAATCTCCCTGAGGAGGGGCGGCCACCCTTAGCGACCCTCCCCTTGAGGCAGGTGCCTCCCTGGACAAGGGGCTACCCCAGGGCTGGAAGGTCTCCACAGCAGCACATCCAATGTCCTGGATACTAGGAGACAGAGTACAGCACCAGGCCAGTGAGGGTCAGGACACACGACCCCAAATATGGAACCTTGGCAAAATAAATACAGAAGCTAAAAGAACTTTTGCATAGAGCAAAGCAAGAAGGTCTCTCTGACCCCCAGCCATCAGCCCTTTTTCCCTTAAGCAGGTCAGAAGACTGCCATGTGGAACTTTCTCGCCCCGGACCACAGAGATGACGTGCTTATCACCAGAGTCAAGGAATTTAGGACCACGGGGTCTATACACACACACCTGGTTAACCTAACCCTTATCTTCCTAGTTACTTCTTTACCGTTTACGAGCCCTAGTCCAAACCCCTGCGTCTGTCAATTCTTCACACACTTACTGCTTCTTTGTCTAAAAGGTAGAAGAGCTGTCTGCTCCAGTCACCTCTGCTGGTCTTCATGGTCTTGTGAGGCTCCCACCAAAGCAATCAATACATTCTGCTTGCTTTTCTCCTGTTCATCTGTCTGTGTCAATTTCCAGACTCAGCCGGGGACCTTAACAGGGTTGAGGAAAACTTTTTCCTCTCTTGCAGCCCTGTGGGGCAGGGGGTGGGGAGTCAGGAAAACCCATCCCATCTTCCTGGCTTTGGTTAAAACCGACCTCTGCTGGGAAGCAGCATAGGACTGTGCACGGGTGGGGGAGCCAGAGAGAGGCACGTGGAACATGTAGGAGCTACCTGACCCCCAGCCGGGGGACTTGGCCCCAGTGACAAGTCCAGGGTGTGATTATGAATATTATAATGGAAGCATACTGAACATCAGACCTTCCCCACTCCAGGCTTCATGATTGCTGCTCGTTGTAGTTGCTACTGTTGGCTTAGTGACTTTTCTGAACTCACTTTGTCAAGTCTGTATTCTTTGCTGTGTGTGGCCACTGAATCCCTGTGCTGTTAACTCAGTGGTCAGCCAGTGGCTGGGCAGAGAGGTCACCCCTGTTTCCGAGCTATGGGCTACAGACTGGAAGTCCCCACAACCTCCTCTTCAGGTTTGAATAATCTGCTCCAGTGGCTCATGGAACTCAGAGAAACATGTTACTTACTAGGTGACCAGTTCATTAAAAGGACAGAACTCAGAGCCAGGCAGCTGGAATCGATGAGCAGGGCAAGGTTTGTAGAAGAAGCTTGGGGCTCCCCCGCTCTCTGAGTTAAAGAGGCCTTTGCCCAACTCCACTCTGACCTTCGTCTGTACTTCCTAACTGATGACGTCCTTCCTTCGGGCTCATCTGTTAACTCAAGTGAAAGACCCGGTGGGCACCAAAATGACTCCTCAAGTAATAACCACTGCTGATGTCCTGGTGATTCTTGGGCACAGCCATGAATCTCAGCTTCTTCATGATGGGGCGCAGCCCAGCAGCTGTGGATCCCACAGGTCCTCCAGGGGCAGCCCAGCAGCTGTGGGTCCCACAGGTCCTCTCGGGGACAGCCCAGCAGCTGAGGGTCCCACGGGTCCTCTGGGGACAGCACCTTAATGGGCTTATGGTCCAGCAAGTACCTGTTCAGGTGTCTCTCATTGTGCCACACAGCCTCAATCCCAGTGGCCAGGTTGACCCCCATTGCCTGGTGACAGGCCAAGGTCAGTTGGTGAACCTCTACCACCGACCCCCCAAAAAAGGTCCTCATGTAGGAAAAGTCGCCCTTGTCCCTGGGGATGTGTGCCTGGGACTGTGGCCAATGCTTGTAGCTGAAGTCCTTGTGGGCTGCCTGGTAGAAACCGGGGTGCAGGGTGCCGAAGAGGGGGGACAGGATCTCCATACTCACGTGGTCGCAGAACTTCATATCCACCTCTGTGCATACCAGGTAGTCCACCTCACGGAGGAAGTGTGGAATTATTCTTAGAAAATATATTGTAAGCCCTCAGGAGTGATTGTGGAAGCAGCTGAAAGGTCAACAGCGTTCCTGTTCTCAGACTATTGAACGCAAGGGCCCAGTAGGAGCAGGATCCCATGATCCCCAGGGGCAGGGCACAGGTTAGGAGCTAGGAAAGAATGTAACCCTCAGTTCCTCTTTCTGCACCTGGTGCTTGCGAGCACAAACATCTTGCTTTTCCCTTATCCCATGACTGCCTCCCTGCGTGCCTGCCCCTAGGGGAGGGTACAGGACTGCTTTACTGCTTCAGGATACTTGCCATCCCTTTGTCCTCCTTTCCCACACTTTGAGGCAACTGCCCTTGCTTTTCTGATAAAAAAATGAAATAAAAGCTGAGGCAGCCCTGCATGGTCACTCAGCTGCTGGGCTGCCCCCCATCATGAAGAAGCTGAGATTCATGGCTGTGCCCAAGAATCACACATGTTTCTCTGAGTTCCATGAGCCACTGGAGCAGATTATTCAAACCTGAAGAGGAGGTTGTGGGGACTTCCAACTCATGGCAGGTGGGGACAGAACCTTCAGGGGGTCAGCCAGGGGAGGGGACCCGCAGGGTTTGCCCCCGAGCTCAGCACAGGGGGAGTGTTCCTGGCTCCAACATGCTGACTGTGGGGCTGCATGGGTCACAGGGTCAACTACCCGAACCCTTAACCCTAACCCTATCCCCTAACCCAACCCTAACTCTAATCAAACATCATGCTCAATTTAGAGGACTGACAGCTCTACTCTGAAATCACAAACAAGTCCATCATGCTGGCTTTCACTCATTGCTCAGTATCATACTGGAAGTTCTACCCAGAATGATAAGGCAAGAAATCCACATGTGAAAGAAAACAGTAGAACTACGTCTATTCAGAGACCAGAGATGACATCATCTTATATAGAGAGCTTCCTAAACAATCAACAAAAAATGATTACAGCCAGTTAATATCAACACACAAAAATCTCTCTTATTTGTATACATTAGCCATGAATCATCCAAAAAATAATTTAAGAAAACAATTCCATTTTAGGGAACATTAACATTGACAAAATACTCAGGAATAGATGTAATCAAGGTGCAAGGCTTGTACACTGAAAATTACAAAACATTGCTGAAAGAAAGGGAAACCTAAATAAATCTGAGGACCCCATGGTGATGAAAAGACATACTATTGATAAGATGGCAATAGTACACAATGCAATGTGGAAATTCAATGTGTTCCCGAGGAAATTCACAAAGGCCTTTGGAAAGAAATGCACAAGCTAATCCTAACAGTCATATGGAATTTCAAGGGACCACAAAATAGACAAAACAATCTTGAAAAACAAAATCAAAGGTGAAAGGTCACACTTCCAAAGTTCAAATATTAATAAAAAGCAACAGTAAATAAAACATTGTGATACTGTCATAAAGGTAGCATTCACCCTGAAACAAATAATACATTATACGTTAATTAGTTGAATTTAAATTTAAAACGTTTTTTAAAATAAATAAATAAAATAGTTTTTTTAAAAAGATATGCATACAGATCAGTGGGATTTCACTGACAGCCCAGAAATAAACCCCTTCATCTATGCTCCACTGAATTTTGACAAGGGTGGCAACATTACACTGGGGGAGAGAATGGTCTTTTCAACAAAGGGTGCTAGACAATTGACTATCCATGTACAGAGAGATGAAACTGGACCCTTACCTCACACCACATATAAACATTAACTCAAAATAAATTAAAGGCTTAAATGTAAGAGGTAAAACTATAAACTCTAGAAGAAATAAATGGGGATAAATCTTCATAAGCTTGGATCTAGCAATGCTTTTAGATCTGACACCAAAGCATAAGAAAGGAAAGGAAAAAATAGATAAAATAATATCCTCAAAATTAAAAATCTGTTCTGGGTGCCTGGGTGGCTCAGTTGGTTAAGCGTCCGACTCTTAATTTTGGCTCAGATCATGATCTCAGGGTCATGAGATCAAGACCATGTCAGGCTCCACACTGAGTATGGGGCCTGCTTAAGATTCTCTCTCCTTCTCCCTCTGCCCCTGACCACTTGCATACTCTCTCTCACTCACTCTTAAAAAAGAAATGTAAAAAAAAATAAAAATCTGTACATCATAAGATACTATCTGGAAAGTGAAAAGAAAGCCCCCAGAATGGAAGAAAATATTTGTACATTATTTATCTAATAAGAGTCTGTTGCCCAGAGTATGTAAAGAGCTTTTACAACTCCTCAGCAAAAAGACGACCCATTTTTTAAAATAGACAAAAGACTTGGATAGACCTTCCTCCAAAGAAATCATACAAATGGTGAACAGCACATGAATAGATGTTAAGCATCCTTAGTCTTTATGCAAATGAAGATTTAAACCAGTTAGATGTCCTTTTACACACGATAGAATCGCTATAATCAAGAAAACTAAAATAACAGATTTTGGAAAGGATGTTGAGAAACTGAAACCCTTACACCTTGCTTGTGAAAAATGGTGAGTCTACGTATAAAATATTTTGGCATTTACTCAAATAGGTCAAAGTAGAATTACCATATGGTTCAACAATTACACTCCTAGGTGTATACCCCCAAAATTGAAAACACTGATACAAACAAAAATGTACAGAAATATTCGTAGCAGCAGTGTTCACAATAGGCAAAACCCAGAAACTATGCAAATGTCCATCAATGGGGAAAGGATAAACAAAATAAGGTAGATCCATAACTGGCAATCTTGTTCTGCCCTATGAAGGAATGAAGAAAAATGGTTCATTTGTAGAAAAAAATAGGGTGGCTCCTCAAAATATTGAACGCAGAATTCCACTGCAGCATATATGCCCCCCAAAACTGAAAGTACAAGTACCCTTATTCAGAGCAGCAATTTTCACAACAGCCAAAAGGTGGAAGCAACCCAAGTGCCCACTGACGGATGAATGGATAAACAAAATGTGGCATATACAGTGTGGAACTCGATTCGGCCTCAAAAACGAAGGGAGTTCTGACACAGGCTACAACACGGATTGACCCTGGAAGTCGCTTCGCTGAGTGAAATCAGCCAGTCACAGGAGGACAGACACTGTGTGATCCCACTTACAGGAAGTATCCTGAGACACGAAGTAGAATGTGGCTGCAGGGGCCGAGGGGAAGGGCAAAGGGGAGCTGGCGTCTCATGCACAGAGTCCCCCTCGCGGAGAAGGAAAGAGTGCTGGAGGATGAGGGACAACCGCGGGAACTCGGCTGAGGCCAGAGAACTGCGCACCTGAGATGTTGTGAGTGGTCGATACTATTGTGTTTAGTCGCAGTGAAAAGATGAATGAGGGACTGAGGCAGGTCAGAGCGTGGGTGGACACTGAAAACAGCCCCAGTGACAGAAGCCAGACAGGAAAGGCCAGATTGCAACCAGCTTGCTCTTTACATCCGCCAAGGTTACCCGCAGAAGGCAACGTGTCGGGAGCAGTTCCAGAGGAAGAAAACCGGACGCGAGGGGAAAAGGACGCTTCAGACAGTGGGGCAGGTGGTGACCGTGGAAGCGGGCCTGCGGGCTGGGTTGCAGTGTGGACACCGGATGATCTCCGCACTTAGCGTCTTGTGCCGGTTCCGCGGGACGGCGTCCCTGTTCGGGGTCCAACGCACCGAAGCGCCCCGTGTGAGGTGGTCAATGTGCTGAGCCAACGACAGCTGGGGGCCTGAGTGCGGAGACGGAGCGTTTGTGCCGCTGGGACAGGCTCGCCGCAGTTGGTGACTCTTCCGAACACCCACGTCAGCACCTCCCAGAGAAGCAGAGACGCCAACCTCCGTGACGGAGCCGGAGCCCCACCCAGATCCTGACCGCGTGGACGCGGGAAGGAGCCCGAGCACCGCGGCGGGTGTCCCCTCCCTGCCTGCAGACTGTCTGAGCAGCCCCAGGAACCGAATCCGAGTGGCCCAGAAACACAGACCCCGGGACCTCGGAGCGGATCCGAGCTCAGGAAGGGGAGACCCGCCAGCCCCGCGCCCAGCCCCGCGCGGGACCCCACGTCAGCGCACACAAAGCCCCGCATCTACACAGCGCGCCCTTCCCCAGCGGGGTTCCGGGAGCTCGCACCCCGCCCCCCCCCCCGCAGTCCCCGCTCAGGCGGCTTCTCCTCACCTTCTACTCCCGGGGGGTCCTGACGCGGCCGGACTCCTGTCAGTGTGGACGCGGACCCACGTCCTCCCGGAGTCTCCACAGCGGGTCCTGAGGAGGCCCGGCTCCCGTCAGCGTGGACGCGGCCCCACATCCTCCCGGAGTCCCCACAGCAGGTCCTGATGAGGCCGGACTCCTGTCAGCGTGGACGCGGCCCCACGTCCTCCCGGAGTCTCCACAGCGGGTCCTGACGAGGCCGGACTCCTGTCAGTGTGGACGCGGACCCACGTCCTCCCGATGTCTCCACAGCGGGTCCGGAGGAGGCCCGGCTTCCGTCAGCGTGGACGCGGCCCCACGTCCTCCCAAAGTCCCCACAGCAGGTCCCGAGGAGGCCCGGCTGCCGTCAGCGTGGACGCGGCCCCACGTCCTCCCGGAGTCTCCACAGCGGGTCCTGACGCGGCCCGGACTCCCGTCAGCGTGGACGCGGCCCCGCGTCCTCCCGGGGTCTCCACAGCGGGTCCTGACGCCTCCCAGACTCCCGTCAGCGTGGACGCGGCCCCACGTCCTCCCGGGGTCTCCACAGCGGGTCCCGAGGAGGCCCGGCTGCCGTCAGCGTGGACGCGGCCCCACGTCCTCCCGGAGTCTCCACAGCGGGTCCTGACGCGGCCCGGACTCCCGTCAGCGTGGACGCGGCCCCACGTCCTCCCGGGGTCTCCACAGCGGGTCCTGACGCGGCCCGGACTCCCGTCAGCGTGGACGCGGCCCCACGTCCTCCCGGGGTCTCCACAGCGGGTCCTGAGGAGGCCCGGCTGCCGTCAGCGTGGACGCGGCCCCACGTCCTCCCGGAGTCTCCACAGCGGGTCCTGACGAGGCTGGACTCCTGTCAGCGTGGACGCGGCCCCACGTCCTCCCGGAGTCTCCACAGCGGGTCCTGACGCGGCCCGGACTCCCGTCAGCGTGGACGCGGCCCCACGTCCTCCCGGAGTCTCCACAGCGGGTCTTGACGAGGCGGGACTCCCGTCAGCGTGGACGCGGCCCCACGTCCTCCCGGAGTCTCCACAGCGGGTCTTGACGAGGCGGGACTCCTGTCAGCGTGGACGCGGACCCACGTCCTCCCGGAGTCTCCACAGCGGGTCCTGAGGAGGCCCGGCTGCCGTCAGCGTGGACGCGGCCCCACGTCCTCCCGAAGCCTGGGCGTCAGCACAGTGGGTTCGGAGGCTTTGGAACGCCGGTCCGCGCCCCGAGGAGAAGGGCTGAGCGCGCATGCCCCGCAGGGTCTCGGAGCGGGACTCGGGCGCCCCCTGCGGGAGGCGGGGGCAGTGCAGGATGCGGTGCCCTCAGTTCAGCGGAGGCACCTGTCCTGGGGTCCAGCTGAATCCATTACATTTCGGAAATTCGAACTGAAATGGAGTCCAATTGTCCCCGACTTCTCCAGAAATAGAAACAATTAATTAGAAACCATACGGAATTAAGTGAAATGCAGACACAGGCTTTACAACTTACAGCAAAATTCATTCAAAACTGTAGATAAATTTAAAATGTAAAACTATCAAAATAAAAGGGACGCCTGGGTGGCTCAGTCGGTTAAGCGTCTGCCTTCGGCTCAGGTCGTGATCCCAGGGTCCTGGGATCCAGCCCCGCTTCGGGGTCCTTGCTCAGCAGGGAGCCTGCTTCTCCCCTGCCTGCTGTTCCCCCTGCTTGAGCTTGCTCTCTCTCTTTCTCTCTCCCTCTGCTAAAATAGCTTTTTGCAAACCAGAAAGAAGTGTGTAGGACACCTTCTAATTTGGAAACTTGGCAGTGTGGCTTTAATTAGTAGATCAGAAAAAAGATTTCTTAGGAGGTGGAGTGACTTTTCCAAGGTCCCATGGCCACTTTTTACAGGCTCCCAGTCTAGTGCTCTTTCCACTACTGATACATTTTCCATTCTCCCTCTTTTTTAAAAAAAATATTTTACTTATTTATTTATTTGAGAGATAGAGAGAGCATGCACACAAGTGGGGCGAGGGAGAAGGCGAGAGAATCTTGAGCAGACTCCACACTGATTGCGGAGCCCAACGTGGGGCTTGATCCCACGACCCTGAGATCATGACCTGAGTCAAAACCAAGAGTCTCTCACTCAACCGACTGAGCCACCCAGGCACCCCATCCATTCTCTTGTAACTAAAATACTCCCTGGAGTGACAGCTCTAGGGATTCTACACCAAGTGGACTCTATGCTTTCTCTAAAGGACCATTAGTAAATATTTTCAGCTTTGGGGGCCATATGGTCTCTGTTACAACTGTTCAACTCTGTCTGTGTAGCCGTACAGCAGCCATGGAAAATATGTAAACAAACGGCATCACTATGTTCCAATAATACTTTAATTACAAAAACAGGCAGTGGGCTAGCTTTGGCCTGTGGACTGTAGTTCTCAGGCCCCTATATAGACTAAGGTTGGAGTCCAGTTTCATTAACCCTCACTTTCCTGTTCTGTAAAAAGGGTATAATAATCAGTATAGCTGTATAGGTTGGTTGTAAGGCTTCAATGATGTGAGTAGGTCATCTGTTTATAGCACCTGGCACATAACACTCAATAAATGTTGGCAATTATTATTAGTATTATTATTATTTAAAGACTTTATTTATCTATTTGAGAGAGAGAGAGAGAGCTTGAGTGGGGGGATTGGGGGGCAGAGGGAGAGGGAGAAGCAGACTCCCTGCTGAGTAGGGAGTCCAACATGGGGCTCAATCCCAGAACCCCAAGATCATGACCTGAGATGAAGACACTTAACCAACTGAGCCACCCAGGTGCCCCTTTTATTTTTTTTTAATTTCACTACAGTTAACATACTGTTATATTAATTTCAGGTATACAGTATAGTAAGTCAACAATTGTATACATTACTCAGTGCTCATCATGATAAGTATACTCAATGTCTTTCAACTATTTCACCCATTCACCCCTATTATTATTTTTTATTATTATTTTACCACTAGTTTACTTTTTACCATACCTTCCAAAAAAAGGAAGAGAAACAAAGGAATCAACATTTAGTGATCTTTCTTTTTCCCTTGCCCCAGACAAACCAAAATGTGCCCACTGCCATGAGCCCCCCACTGCTTCACGGACATTATCAGGTAGCTGATCGTCACAATCACACAGATGGTAACATCACACTCTGAGCTCCCAGGGCTCCGTATGCCTCAGATAGACAGTGTGTCTTCTATTTGGAACCCTGGTAAGTTCTGAGCTCCAACAGCCTCCTGGCTCCCTGACACCAGGTGCTCAAATAGGTAGTTTCTTTTAAAATATTGAACAGCTTTCACTTTCACTGTTTATTTCTAGAGATTTTAATGAAGCCAGGTGCATAGTTTCAAAGACCAGTCGTTTTTGCTGGTGCCACCCTGCCCCTTCTGTTCCCTTCTCATTCGAGATTTTGTACTTCACAGAGCTCCATCTTTCCAGTGCTTGTGAAAGCTACAGGAACTGGGGCTTCAGCTTTGTTGAAACCTTACTCATCTCTCCTCATGCAAATAGGGTGGGATTCAGGATAAGGTGGGCTATCTTTCACCTGCTGTAGTTTTTACTGAATTATAAAACTTCATCATTATTACATTTCAATGACACAGGCCCCAGAGATTGCATTATGACAAGGTTCTACTAAACTTTAAAATACTAAACCCTTTTAAAGCTGAAAGTATTTAATAATGTGTCTCATTAATTCTTTAACCTCTTATCTAGGTGACAAATATTCCTGAATTTATGGTTGACAAATTAAACCCTAGAGACAGTCCTGAAGTAGATTGACTGTAAACTAATGAAATACCCTGTAAAATTGTTCTGTCCAAGCTTGGATTCGACACTGGAAGTCTTCACCGTATCATTGCCACGGAGCTCTGAAGTCAACACGTTCATATATAAGAAATATCCATTTCATAATTGCCTTAATGCACCAGCGCATGGCTCCAATAAAAGTATTACAAAATCAGGGCGCCTGGGTGGCTCAGTTGGTTAAGCGACTGCCTTCAACTCAGGTCATGATCCCAGGGTCCTGGGATCGAGTCCCGCATTGGGCTCCCTGCTCTGCGGGGAGCCTGCTTCTCCCTCTCCCACTCCCCCTGCTTGTGTTCCCTCTCTTGCTCTGTCTCTCTCTGTCAAATAAATAAATAAAATCTTAAAAAAAGAAAGTATCACAAAATCAGAGATACAGGTGTCCTTTTCTTCACAATTTTGGCAACTATGTGGCATTGTATTAAAGTTTCCTGAAAATGACACACGTGTTTCTTTCCTTTCACTTTCTTCAATGTGCCAACAGATCAACCTTCATGGGCACACTACCACATATCCGTCCTCTTCGGTGGGGTCCAAAGCTTAGATACACATTACAGAGGGTCTTTAAATTCAGCAAAGACACTTCCAGTCTAACTTCCAGTGATTTCCCTTCATGAAACTTCCGCCAGATTTGAGATAACTACTTTTGGTGCCATTCGTGCCTTGCCACCTCCTCTCCCACACCTGGTAGGTGATATGCGTCCATCCTTCCGGGCTCAGCTCAGAGCCTCCCACCTCCCTGCTGTCCCTCTGCATCACTCGGGGCAGAAGCCAACTCTCCTTCCCCTGTATCCAAATATCCATCACCCGTGCAGTCAGCGCTGAGGTGACTCCCTTGCTCTCTGATCGTATGGCTTCTTGACTCCATACAGGACTTCTTCTCTCCTTTACTAGACCACAGGGTAAGATTATTAAAATCCTTTTCCCTTGGAGCCTAGCACAGGTACCCTGCCCAAATGACAACTTCAGTTAATGTTTATTGAAAGCTCAGTGCAAAATCTAAAACAGATTACCTTCAGGCTCTATTAAGGGGAGCCCCATAAATTAAATGGGATTAATTTGTAGTTTTTACCTAAGAAAATAGATTTTAACTTCAAAGTAATCTTATTAACTGCACTTAAAAAATCCATTTAGGAAGACAAATGAATGAGTCAAATTGTTTTTCTTGAAAACTCACTTCCATACAGGCAGCCCAGAATGATTTCAGTCCTGCGTGTGGCAAGGAAATCTGTCTCAAGAAAAGCAAGTGCTCTGATCTTTTGCTCCAGAGGGGAGTTTTGGACCAAAACAAAGACCTTGCTGAAACTTCAGATCATGCTTTGAAAGCCAACCAACGAAGGCTACCTTTGGTTTAGTGAAGAGTTTTATACATCCAGACCCTAGAGACACATCTTGCTTGGTAGCAACGCTACTCAGATTTGGGACCAGAAAATGAGCCCCAAGGCTAAGCTTGTGAATAAAAAAATTGGGAAGCTATATGGAGCATGGGAGCCAAGAACACTAGGCTCCATCCAAAGCCCTTAAAATATGCCCTTTTAAACAGCACTCTTCCAATTTCCCTCCTTTGCCTGTTCGGAGATTCAGAAATTCACTTATAATCTTTCAATGATAGACATTTATTGGGAAAAAATATTAAAATATTTAAAGTGTTAGCTGGCGTACTTCAAAGGAGCTAGTCCCATTGACTCGTTGTTCCCACCCCAACCCCTTGGTCCTTTTCTCCTCTGCCTTCCAGATTTTGTTTGACATTTGGAAGGTTCATCTCGGTACACAGGAGCCAGCCCCAATCCCACACTTGAAGTGAATCTGACTCTGTGCCAAAGGAACTTTGCAATCTTTGGGCAAGTTGCTAGTACACACATCCTTAACTCACTTATCATTTTTTAAAAACCTTCTTCTTCCTTACATTTGAAAAAAATTCCTTCACGATATAATTAATTAAACACAATTTTATTAAACATACTGAGCAAAATATGCAAGGTGGTGGGAGCAGCAGGGACAACGTAAGAGGATGTGTTCTGAGGAACCTACTACGACCGAGTCTTAGTTGTGCAAGTACACATGCCCCCGTCCAGGAAAGTACCTAACGGAGAAAGCCCAGCACTGGGGCAGTGGTGAGAACCACCAGTTTAAGTGTTTTTAGCTCTTTCTAACAAAACACTAAGCTCAAATGGCTTAAACATTTAGCAAGGTGGCATTATTTCACATAACGAGAAGGTTGGAGTTGGTTCATTCAGCTGCTCAATATCATCAGGGACCCAGGCTCTACTCATTTTTGACTTGGTCGTCTAGTTGACTTTTGTCCTCAGGCTTGCCACCGCAAGGTTGCAAAAGTGGCTGCAGCAGCCCAAGCATCAACAGTTACACCAATACTACCTTTAAACATTGCGCTCTGAGGGTAAGATGCTCCCTCCTTCTGAAGAGGAAGGAGGCCTCCCCCAGGAGTCCCCAACTGACTTCCCATTGGCCAAAATTGTGTCACATGCCAATTCCTAAATTCATCATCCAGCCTGGAGAAGAAAATTCTCCATGACTAATTTAGATCAAGAACAATTCACATCCTGAAGCTCCTGGGTATCTGATTATGAATAAAATCAGGGTTTATTAGCATGGAAGGCAGAGGGGCAATGACTGGTCATTAAGCAACGACAGTATCTTCCATAAGGAGGTCACATACTTCAGGGAGATTAGGAATGCAGTTTGAAACCTCTATACTTTAATTTCTGGTAACGGGAACTTCCTGAAGGCTTTTGAGCAGGAAAATAACATGAGCAGATTAAGATGTAAGGGATTTGGAAAAATTGTAATTCTGAAAATTATAATTCTTGTTTCACAACATTTACTGGTGGTACACATATTTTCATTCATTTATTGAACAAATATCTTCCGAACGCCTGCTGTTCCAAGTGTGAGGATGCAATGCTGAATAAATGCTGGGGTTCTTGCCTTCAGGAGAGCTTATATTCTGGTGGGGAAGGCTAACTACATCATTTCAAATTTGACTCTGTTTAAGCAGAAAGGAAGCAGTGTAATAAAAATATTCAGTGAGGGAGTGGAGGTGGGACTGGTTTAAATTGGCTGGTCAAGGAAGATTCTTGAGAAGATGATGCTTGAATTAAACCAGAATAATAAGGTGCCTGCCAGGGGAGGATTTGAGAGCAAGTTTGAAGCAGAAGGAACAAGTACAAAGCCCCCAAGAGGGATAATCTTGGCATGTTAGAGACCCATAAGGATCCTAGACAACAGTCAGAAGGGGGGGTGGTGGGAGATAAAGCTGATTTGGGTCGGGAAAGGATTTCTTAAACACCCTCCCCCCCTTCTCAGAGTTGAGATGAAGGAGAAGGACACGGACCAAGCCAGGCACGGCTTCTGGCCATGGTGAAAGGTTGTATGTTATTCCAGGTGTAACGGGAAACACACAGTTTTCAAGAGGGAAGATATTTTTCAAATTTTACTTTCTTTTATTTTCTGGCTTCTGTGTGAAAAAAAAGAGACATAAAGGGCAGGAGCCCTCTTACAACTCTTTTGTAAGGCAGAGTCCCAGGTGCACGAAGGTGACTTGGAATTGGGTGGCAGTGGGACAAGTAGAGAGGTATTATGGGATGCTTCCTAGAGACTGTGAGGTATAGGAGTTACGGTCAAGAGCTACTTGGAAAAGTTCGGTAAGAGCAGAGAGAAATTACTCCCTGGGAATGTTCTAGGCCAGTGCTTTAGTGTGCATGTGAATCCTCTAGGGATCTTTGTAAAGTGCAGATTGTGACTCGGGAGGTCTGAGGTGGGGCCTGGGATTCTGCTTGTCTAACCAGTTTCCAGGTGATGTCACAGCTTCTGGTCTGAGAACCACACTCAGTAGCAGGATTCTAGCACAAGTGACCTTAACTTACATATTTAGTTGTATTTCCTACTACTGTCCTGTGCATACCATGTGCAGACGGGTACTGAAACAGTGGCTACATGTTGCTAAATTTAATTAAACTAAAATAAGACATTCAGTTCCTTAGTTGCACTACTACATCTCAAATGTTCAAAGCCACAGGTGGCTAGTGGCTGCTCTATGGGACAGCCCATGGATAACGAACTTGCCCTTATTAAAGAAAGTTTTACTGGGTGGCACTGCTCCAGGCAGAGGAAACTATTTCTAGTTCTCTACGCCTCCTGTTACCATCTTTCCTTATTCTGTCTTTTCCAAGGAACACACGTATTGTCTCTGTTCGAATCAAATGCATCTTTTAAGAACTGTCTCAAATCTGTGTCTTCTACGGAACTTTCCTGGAACTGAAACTGGGTGAGCTGCTTCCTTCCGATCTGCGTATTTGGTTTTTCTCCGCGATGTGTTTCTACTGTATTTTGTCCACCTCGTATTCAAGGTCCCCAGCCCTTTTCTCTGGTTGTAGAACCCCATCTTCTATGGGTGTGCACGTTGGGGAGGGGAGGACTATTTCTCGCTCACGCGATCCCGCTTGATTCATGCGAGCCGAACGCTGCCCTCACCACGGTCATTAGCACATGAGCCAGAGGAAGCGACGTCAGTGCCAGGACATTGGCTGAATAATTAAGGGCGCTCTCTCAGCGGGGCCCCCAGGAGACGAACACAGATCCTGGATGACGTCATCTCGTGCTTGGCTCTGCCTGTCTCTGGAGCTCCATCGACCCTCGACCGTTCCTTACCGGGAACAATCCATCTCCTCATTCCGCTTCAGCCGGGGGGCCACGGTCATTAGCACATGAGCCAGAGGAAGCGACGTCAGTGCCAGGACATTGGCTGAATAATTGAAGGCGCTCTCTCAGCGGGGCACCCAGGAGATGAGGACAGATCCTGGACGACGTCATCTCGTGCTTGGCTCTGCCTGTCTCTGGAGCTCCTTCGACCCTCGACCGTTCCTTACCGGGAACAATCGATCTCCTCGTTCCGCTTCAGCCAGGGGGCCACGGTCATTAGCATATGAACCAGAAGAAGTGACGTCAGTGCCAGGACATTGGCTGAATAATTAAGGGCGATCTCTCAGCGGGGCACCCAGGAGACGAAGACAGATCCTGGACGACGTCATCTCGTGCGTGGCTCTGCCTGTCTCTCGAGCTCCTTCGACCCTCGACCGTTCGTTTCCGGGAACAATCGATCTCCTCGTTCCACTTCAGCCGGGGGGCCACGGTCGTTAGCACATGAGCCAGAGGAAGCGACGTCAGTGCCAGGACATTGGCTGAATAATTAAGGGCGCTCTCTCAGCGGGGCACCCAGGAGATGAGGACAGATCCTGGACGACGTCATCTCGTGCTTGGCTCTGCCTGTCTCTGGAGCTCCTTCGACCCTCGACCGATCGTTTCCGGGAACAATCGATCTCCTCATTCCGCTTCAGCCGGGGGGCTACGGTCATTAGCACATGAGCCAGAGGAAGTGACGTCAGTGCCAGGACATTGGCTGAATAATTGAAGGCGCTCTCTCAGCGGGGCACCCAGGATATGAGGACAGATCCTGGACGACGTCGTCTCGTGCTTGGCTCTGCCTGTCTCTGGAGCTCCTTCGACCCTCGACCGTTCCTTACCGGGAACAATCCATCTCCTCGTTCCGCTTCAGCCGGGGGGCCACGGTCGTTAGCACATGAGCCAGAGGAAGCGACGTCAGTGCCAGGACATTGGCTGAATAATTAAGGGCGCTCTCTCAGCGGGGCACCCAGGAGATGAGGACAGATCCTGGACGACGTCATCTCGTGCTTGGCTCTGCCTGTCTCTGGAGCTCCTTCGACCCTCGACCGTTCGTTTCCGGGAACAATCGATCTCCTCGTTCCGCTTCAGCTGGGGGGCCACGGTCATTAGCATATGGGCCAGAGGAAGTGACGTCAGTGCCAGGATATTGGCTGAATAATTAAGGGCGCTCTCTCAGCGGGGCACCCAGGAGACGAAGACAGATCCTGGACGACGTCATCTCGTGCTTGGCTCTGCCTGTCTCTGGAGCTCCATGGACCCTCGACCGTTCCTTACCGGGAACAATCCATCTCCTCGTTCTGCTTCAGCTGGGGGGCCACGGTCATTAGCACATGAGCCAGAGGAAGCGACGTCAGTGCCAGGACATTGGCTGAATAATTGAAGGCGCTCTCTCAGCGGGGCACCCAGGAGATGAGGACAGATCCTGGACGACGTCATCTCGTGCTTGGCTCTGCCGGTCTCTGGAGCTCCTTCGACCCTCGACCGTTCGTTTCCGGGAACAATCGATCTCCTCGCTCCGCTTCAGCCGGGGCCTTGCTGATGCTCGGCCACCCCCCGTCCGGCCGCCCGTTCAGCCGGCCAGTCGCACTCGCGCTCCCTTGGTTGCCGCTCACAGGTTCGCGGGAGTCCGCGAGCAGATACCTACCGAAACTACGTGTTTCTTTACAAGTCTTGATAGTCAAATTATTTTGACGTGTTGATAATCAAATGTGATGGAGCCAAACACAATTTTCCTTATATGCTAATGAGATGCTTATGGATAGTTCTCTCCCAAGTTCTTAGCTTGGCACATGCATACTACAAATTGACTAGCCTCTGTACTACGTCACCCAAAACAGGCCCAAACTCCCCAGTTAGCACGTTCTCACTTGCCCGGCTAACCCACAGGATCCTGCGGCGTATTTGTCCTTCAGCCGCCCCACCTCCCGCCTTTGAAGGGAGTCTCTGAAAGCCACCGCCCTGGGCGCTGGGTGGGGCCGGCGGGGTGCCTCCAGATCCCGCTCGCCCTCCTGATCAGCTCACAGGAAACTTCTTGGCTTCCTGTGTCGTCTTCCTCTCACTACTGTCCTGTAATATACGGAATCTGACCAGACCCTGCTCCTCCAATTGGCTCAGAAGATCCCACAGGTACCACACTGTCCGGAAGGCTCCTAGACCCCAAACTCAAAGGTGGCCACAAACCCAGACGAACTCATCACCACCCCCGCCTGCCACTTGCTCTCTAAAACTGTATTTCCCAACTAGCACTGGGCAGAAGGTGGAGTGATTCATTCTTGAAGGAACAAAGAACAGACCTGCACTCTTCCACCCTACCCCTCAAAATGTACTAATTCTTGTTGTTTACAAAATAAGACTTAAGCAGCACTCTGGAGGACTACCTACATGGTAAGATTTATCTTTTATTAGAGATCTTATATTACATATTCCCAAAAAGATATAAAACCTTCCAAGAGAAAAATATCAAAACCTATTTGATTCCAAGATAAGCAACATAATCAAAATGAAAGCAAAGATTTTCTTCCAAAGGAATGTGAAAACATTTCGACACAAGTACAACAAAGACATGGGAAGGTAATTAAAATGTTTCACAACACATTTTATAGCATTTTATTTTAATCAGTATTTGAAGAAAACAAGAATGCCGAGTTCTCAAACACTGCAGGTAAAAGCTCAAATTACCAAAAAAAAAAAAAAAAAAAAAATCACAGGAATGACCTACTCGCTCAACTGAACATCTGCGGTAACAAATGTAATAAAACCCAAGCAAACAAATATGCCACCGAGATCACAACTGAAATGTATGGTTTTTAGGTGTGCCAGAGACACTAAATTAATCAGTTCGTGACCACAACCCAAAGCAAAAGCATCCTCTCCTCATTTCCCTGATGATTTATTCTAAAAATAAAAAGCAGAAATTTGCTGGTTTAAAGAGAATTTCTGCTTTACCTGTGAACGGTGGCAACACACACTAAGACCCCGACTGACATGGGACAGATCCATCTCAAACAACCAGAAGTGGCAAAACCACTGTTATTGCATCAAGATTTTTTATTTCAACTGATCAGAATTTCCACAATGATTAAGCACACCCACTTAACCACAGAACACAGTGAACTCCCAAAGGAAGGTTTTACATTTAAGATGCAATGAAAATACTGATCTTATTCCTGGGATTTGCTTCTGGCAATCTTAACATCTATAGAAGTCCACAAAAAGGAAGTGTTTTTTTTTTTTTTTTCTTTTAGTTGTTTATCCCCCAAAATGAGGAAGGAAACTTACAGTACATGTTTATTGCATGAAATTACTCCCTTATAATATCTTCATCAACACCAGTATTGTTTCCTTAATTATTAAAGGCGAAAAAAATTTATGAACTTAACATAACTTAGCAATAATTGTAGGAGCTGCATCTTGGTAAAAAAAAAGGATGATCATCAGACTACCTGGTGAAACAGAAATTAGGTTTCAACTTCTCTATAAAGATGCTGGAATGGCAGGAGGTAAAAGGAAGTTTAAAGTCAGAGAATACTAAATTTATTAGGTAACACAAAGAGAATTTTCAAAAGTGTACATACTCAGTGAATCCTTTCCATCCTAAAACTGAATATTCTAAATGTTTCTAATGTTGCTTCAGTGTTAATGTCATGTTAATCATGATCCCAAATAAATTTTATCAAAAGTACTGTAATGGCACATAGGCTTGGAACTTCACTTTGAGGTTAGCACGTACAAAAGTTTGGAATTCACTCAACACACATGTTCTTTAATAAAAGAAATCAGGATGAGCTACCTATGAGTGGATTTCAAAACAGGGTCCCTTTTAAAGCATTCTTTCATAGAGTTACCTCCTGTGAAATGGAAACAGTGTATGGATTTTGCATGTCACAAAATCCTTGCTTCAAGCTGCCATCTTCTTGGCAGCAGCAGATTTTAATGAACAGTAGTTTTTCTTCCTTGTTTTGTTTTCTGACATCTCAGTACATTCAAATAGTCAAAATGTTTAGAATAACATCACCACAAATTTAATGAAACAGATCAGAATGTGGCCAGCATTGTCAGGCAAAACCGATAACACTTTACGTGTCATAGAAAGTACCCACCTCCTCCCCACCCCCGCCCTCTCCCCCTTCCTCAGTCATATGGACACCAAAAGATTTAACAAGACTTATAAAAAAATAAGGCACATTTATTTTGATATGGTTATTTTTAAAATAGAAAACCCCTCTCCGAACATCTGTATTCAAATGAGCTGTGTAAAAAGACACCTTGTGGTACCTAAAAGAGGTGATGGTACCTATGGGATTGCTTTTTCTATCTTAGTGACAATGGAATAAATTGCACCTATCCCACATTGTCAAGTAATGAAAATATGCCGCTTTTTCTACTATTGAATGATTCAAAATCTGCTATTTCTGGAAATACAAAGAGTGAGAAGGGAGGGGTCAAGTGGTACATTAGAAAAAGGTGTGAAGATCAATGATGTACAGATATCATAAGGGTTGATGGATTGCACTTTTCCACATATTTCAATACACAAAATTTTTCGAATGCGTATGAACGATTGCAACCATTTTGGCCATTAGCTATTACCCTTCAGCTTTTTATTCCATTTTGGTAAAAATGGGTATTTTTGTAAAACTAATGAAGGATCAGCAACATGAATACTTATAACAATCTCTTCACAACTCCCGACACAGATATAGTTAGTTAGCATTTAACCTGAGATACAATCTGTGGAGAGGTTGTTTTAGACATTTCTTCCTTCATTGTTGCATCGATTCATACTGATGGTGGTGATTCATGGATGGAACTTAAAGAAAAACTGGCTATAGCATGGCTTTTTTTTTTTCTTTCTGTACTAGTAAAAAAAAATAATAATTATAATAATTATAATAACAATCACAGAATTCATGTCCTCACAGTAGCCAGAAGCTAAAATAATGTGCTTCCTTATTGCACGTCAAACCAAGAAGTGTATAAAAGACAATGCTTCCCAATCCAAATTTGAAAGCCAGGTTCATCTCAACTGGATTCGGAATGTGCTGATTTCCATGGGACTCAAGTTGATCTCACTTATATTTCGGGCGTCTGGAGGTGAATGCATCAAGGATAATGATGAAGGTATGAGACTTGCGACAGTAAACATGCTAAAAAGCTTCTGTACCAAAATCTAGAAAATAAATGATAAAAAAATTGCACAGTTAGGTCAACTTTGAAGAAAGATTAGTAGCACATCTATATATTTATTCAGTGGAAAATAGTAGGAGAGTAAAACAGTCTATTTGAAGTTTCCTTTTAATGATAAAAAGAGGAAGAGGAAGGAGATTAGACACAGCTATGCGTGCCTGGACACACAGACCACCCTGGGAGGGACACCTAGGAGAAGTGTAACCAGGAGAGGACAGCTCACTCTACATTCTTCTTCTGAATTTCTTGAGAACTTATCACGTGCAGGGGCCACTTTTTCAATAAAAGAAAACACATCTATGAGCCAGCAAGCTTTAAAAACATCCGTATCCTCTTACACCCAACATTTACACCTAACAGTTGTCGTTCTTCTTGTTCCCAAAGAGCTGAGAGAAAGGACACAGGCTCCTCATGTCAGTGAGTCCCATTTTCAGGGTTGGGGGGTTGCTGAGAAAGTACTACCCTCATCCCATGTCTCTCTGGACCATATAATCCCCTTAAAACTTGACGCCTTAATGTCTATATACAAATGCTTACAACCAAGTACACTCACATCATCAGTAATAAGGTAAAGCGTAAATATCATGAAAAACAAACCCCAAACCATCAGTGCTTTCTTCGCACCAATTCCACGGAGGGCATGATACGAGAAATGAAGAAGCTTATCTGCCTAAGTGGATTTTGACCCCCTACCATATTGTCTTTTCTCTCCTTTTCAGACCCTATGCACATTCTAGTTGGTAGGGTTGGAAATGAATCTCTTAAGTCTGATCTACAGGTTATCTGTGAGGTTTTGGAGAAGAGCTGGGTCAGCTGAGCTGCCCCGTGGGGCAGACCTGCCTGTGTGCCATCCAGCTGTCTTCTCTGAGCACAACCTGCTCAGAGCCAGAGGCAGAAGGCTGGAGGTTCATTTCCTTCCAAGGAGAGCCTGAGGGAACTATCAGAAAGACCAGCTCAAAGGAGACAGAAAAACTGGGCAGCCGGCAGGTCAGCCTGAAGACCTGTTTGGCTGGCACAGTGAGGACTCCTACGCAAATCTGTCTTGATCAGGAGATCTAGACCCTCATTTCCCCTGGGACAACAACTGACTGGAGCTAAGTAAGGTTGCTTCGGGGCCGTGGTGAAACTCCCCGACTGGCCAGTGTCACCACTTCCCTACCCCACCCCACCCCACCTTTAGTTATTATAAAACCTGCTTTTGCCCCTCTGAGACTTCATGGACCTAGATCCTACATGAGCATGTGTGAGAGAGGAGGGAATATTGGGGGATGGGGGGTGGGGAGAGGATGTTTTGTCGGCTGGCAACGGAAGGCCTAGGAATGGAGGAGAATGTTGCCCCTACACGTGCCCATGTTCCAGACGTGCATTTTGATGCTGACAAGGAGAAGAGATCGAAGGTTGAGAAAGTGCTTTCTGAAGATGGAGAGACTTGAGCTAAATTACAGCAGCTGAGGGGAATGAGTCCACGAAGAGGCAATGAAACGTTATCTTATTGTCAGAATGATTAGCAGAAAGCAAGGATTTCAAAGCACATGAAATCAACAAGCAAAAACCACTTTTCAGCTCACCTTTCCCTGGGTTGTGGAACAAAGCAGCCCCGTGTCTCTGCTCGAGAAGCGGCAGTCAAACCCCTTCCTGTGGAGGATCAAGGCTGCCTCATCGGAATGCTTGCCATCCACCTGCAGATGAGCATAGAGTGACAAGACGCCACAGCGACATTAAGACAAATAGCGACACCACTGTATACTCCACTGTTTTAAAGTCAGCGTCCCCAAACCAAAAATGCTCACTTTATTTAGCAGTGAAGCCAGGAAAATTCATTTCCCCTCCAGTCCCACGTTCACTGTCACACCTGCTACATCCCCTCTACCTCCCCCACAAGGAGGCAGGTGACAATATGTTTTAAGTCACCTCATGCCCTGGTTTCTGGCACAGTCCCCAAGGACCTGCGTGTCCTTTTGTCTACATGCCACATACTGTTTTATCAAAGTTTCTTCAAATAAAGCATTTACTTTTTTTTAATTTAAATTCAATTACTTAACATATAATGTATTACTGGTTTCATGTCTAGGTAGAGGTCAGTGATTCATCAGTCTTATATAATACCCAGTGCTCATTACATCACGTGCCCTCCTAAATGTCTATCACCCAGTTACCCCATTCCTGTAACCCCTCCCCTCCAGCAACCCTCAGTTTGTTCCCTATGATTAAGAGTCTCTTATGGTTTGTCTCCCTCTCTGGTTTTGTCTTGTTTTACTTTTTCCTCCCTTCCCCTATGATCCTGTTTTGTTTCTTAAATTCCACATACGAGTGAGATTATATATGATAATTGTCTTTCTCTGACTGACTTATTTCGCTTAGCATAATACCCTCTAGTTCCACCCACGTCATTGCAAAGGGGCAAATAAAGCATTTAATTTTTATTTATTTGGTTTTTAACATACACGCCAGCTGAATAAAGTGTACCTGAATTTAGTCCTTATCTGGTCATTGAATGATGTATCATCCATCTCAAAACTGAAACACACTTCTTTATTGAATGCTAATTTTTGCTAATTGCATTAACATTTTTAATCTTTAATGCACTGGTTCATTATTTTTATATAAAAGACATTTAAATTGAGTTAGTTATGCTTATCACTTGCTAGGCCAACCACATTTATTAGCTTGATGTATCATTTAAATTCACATTACAGAAGCTATTCTTCTTGTGCAAAGAGAAAAATACTAAACATGACAAGTAAGCTACAGGGATCAATATATACTTTCTTGCAGTAAAATTTCTTGCATCCATTTAAATAAAGATGCCAGGAGTGCTCTGAATATTTTAAGTTACAATTCTCTTAATAAATTTTATGTTTCCTCAAGGGGGGAGACGCTTCTGATAATAAGCAAAATAAATTAAGAATCCTTGGACGAATTAAGAAAGGGACAGCTATTGAAAGGAGTTCAGTGTGCTCAGCACTGACCTGTGATGAAAATGATCCCTTTTTCTCCTCTGTGGCCACAGATACGAATATGTCCAAGTTCTTAATCATCTTCACTGGGGGATATGATTTTTAAATGTGCCACAGAGACATCTTTTCTGAGGAGGAGCTGTCAGCATTCTCACCACTGATTTGACTTTAATGTGCCTCAACAATTTAAAGCTGGCCTCACCTCGGATTCTTGGCTGGAATAACCTGCTTTATGATATTTCACACTGGTATTCTGCAGTGGTACTGCTAAGATTTTGTTTGAAGGGAGAGGAAAAAGTCATTTAAGGAATTCTGAGTCATCACAGGACCAACATGATACACATAGCAAGTTTAAATCATATGACAATGTTTTCTAATAAAATTTCAAGGTGGGGCGCCTGGGTGGCTCAGTTGGTTAAGCGACTGCCTTCGGCTCAGGTCATGATCCTGGAGTCCGGGATCGAGTCCCGCATCAGGCTCCCTGCTCGGCAGGGGGTCTGCTTCCCCCTCTGCCCTCTTCCCTCTCGTGCTCTCTGTCTCTCATTCTCTCTCTCTCAAATAAATAAATAAAATCTTAAAAAAAAATAAAAAAAATAAAAAAATAAAATTTCAAGGTGTTTCACACAGTCCCAAAAGAGCATGAAAAGAGCACAGCAAAAAAAAAAAAAAAAAAAAAAAAAAAAAAAATCCTTCATTTATGACATACATAGGGTCTCCAGAAGGACAAGGACAAGTCTCTCGTGTGCTAAGTGTATAGGCTTGGAATAGTTACTGATCACCTAAGCATCAGTTTCTTTGCCTATAAAATGGACCTAATGCAGGTTTCCCCTCTTCATGGAGTCATGGCGTCTAGTAAGACATTGAAAATACGAGGTATGGTGGCTTAGCTTATAGGACAGAATGTGTTGGTGTAGAAGCTACAGAAAATGGATCAGAACCTGGGCTGGGAGTCAGGCAGCTCGACATCTAGATCCTAGCTCTGCAATTTCCTAGATGCTTTTAGCAAAACCTGGTTTCTCCTGTAGCATAAAATGGAGATGAAATTCAATTGTGTAACAGAGACTCAGCCCAGTGTCTGCAGCAGAGGAAGCCCTTGGTACATTTTAGCCATTATTCTTTCTGTCATTGTAATCTATCAGATAAGTACTGGTGATTATTTTCCCAATAGCTCACTTAATTTTTTATTCACAAATTTTCTTTAGTGACATTATAACTCTGTAGCTGAGGAATCAGAGACCCTCCAAACTGTATGTCAACAATTATGCATCAAAATCATAACATAACAAAATCATGACTAAGTCCCAATTCAGATTCACTATTTACATGGTCTATTGATGAGGCTCTTTTAAAAGCACTTATCATTATAACCTGAAGCATTTAGCCATTTTAACTCACTAAACCATCCTTACAAAACCACCAGACAGCAGGCTTTGTGAAAATTCCTGCAACACATCTGCTCTTGAAATAATGAATGTGTGAGGCCTTTACCAGACTGGAGGTGATAATAAAAAAAAAAGCAAAAGGAAGCATATTTGGAATTTTGCCATTAGTTTTACAAGAGATTTAAACAATGCAAAAGTAGAAATTGAAGTCATAAAGAGTAATTTTCACTGATGGAAAAATGTTACACTTTCTCTAAAAACCCAAACTGCATCACTTTCGTAAGGACCAGAACACCAACTGAAATAGCAATCATCTTGTCCAAGTTTTTAAAAATTAAATATTCATGAAAGTATCAGTTTTCAAGCAAAAATACCTGAGGCAAAGCAGCAGTTTTTCAGTTTCAAAGTCTGTCTCGTCATTTTATTTCCAAGAAAACTGTTTTTCAAAGTAGGGAAACTGTGAATTTAACTTGAATATGCAGCTTCTTTCAAGTGTAATTTCATGGTTACACATTAATGGTCTTTCACATTAATGAATATAAAAACAGGTCTTTCAGAGTCTGTTTACTCTCCTCGAGTGAACAGCATCTTTTTTGTGAAGGTATCTGTTTACAGCTCAGATCACATTTGAGACTGAATCCCCTCGGGAAGGCCTGGGTGTTCCGAAGTCACTTGGAGAATCCACCCCAGAACTTACTTCCAGGGGATAAAGCAACCTGCAGCTCTGAGGCTAAGCAGGGCCCGGGAGGTTTCTCTGGCAACGGGGTGGGGTGGGGGGGCACGGAAGATGGTGCGGCTGGCAGCACGACGCCATCAAGGCTAGAAGAAGCTGGACTGGGGGCAAAACACACGAACCAGTCCTGTGTCTGCAGATACGTCATTTAACCTCTCAGAACTCAGAAAACTCGGGAGACTCGTGAAGCGCCCCTCTGAGGATCAAGTCCCAACCACAATGACAGTAACAGTAATCGCAGCTAACACTTTTTGAGCACTTGCCGTGTGTGGGACCCTGTACAGAATACTTCTCACGGAAGAACTCAATTCATCTCATAACAGCCTTTGAAACAGTGGAGGTGGTATACAAGTTTGTATTATTATATTTAAGTGCACATGAGCATCGCAATCATGAAGCATGCCTTCTCATAGTCAACTAGCAATGATCACTGACCGACCCTACATTAGTCCTTCATGACCTTTCCCACAGATGGTGGATCCTTCTGAGGGTGTCCCATCATAACTGAGTGGTCAAGAGAAAAACAGGCAGAGCATTACCTAACATTTTCAGCACTCTCACTCCCCTTTGTTTCCATACAAGAGGAGTAGAAGGTTCTGGGCGGGGATCTGGAGTCAACATGCTGGGGTGCGCCTCTCAGCACACCATTTACTGGCTGCATGACCTGGGAAAGCTACCTACCATCTTTAGGTCAGCTAGTTTCCTCTTCTGTAACAGGGGGGCACAATATTGCCTACCTTCACAGTACTGCTGGGAGAGCTAAATAAGGCTCTCTTTACAAAGAAAACACTCAGCATAATGCCCGGCACACAATTTTAGGTATCTTATTAACTTTTCAAAAAATATATACGGAATACAAGTCAAGGTGACATCGAGATTTACTTTGGGAATAAAATTCAACCTCCAATTTATTAAAAAAAAAGTGCCTACATTTTATTTCATTTTTAGCAACAATCACCACTGCTCATGACTGAACTCTCACTGTTGACAACCTTCATTCGTCACGCACTCAGTGCTTAGTACGTGCCAGATACTGTTCTAAGTGCTCTACAAACATTAACTCATTTGATCCCTAGGACACCTCTGAGGTGTGTCCTGTTATCATGGCCACGTTGCGAATGAGGCAAATGGGAGAATGAGGGGCTGTGTGCTAAGCAAACTGGCCGGTAAGCACAGGTGATGTGCTCAAACAAAGGCAGCGGGACTCCAAAGTGCTCTACCAGCTTCGCCCCCCTGCCTTCACGCTAGCTATGGACTGGCGCTCAAGGACACCCGCTAGGAGGGGAAAGAGAAAGATCACTTTTAATGTAACAGAAGAAAAGGCTATAACCCGAAGGAGCTCACTCTCTGATCTGAGCTTAGAAAAAGGGAGTATTTAATCCAAGGTTCCAGCAGCCTAAAACCACGACTTATCAGAACATACATTAGTTGAGAAAGGAAGGCATGGACACTGTCATTTCCACCCACCCGCCCCATTTTAAACGGGATTTAAAGCCATTCTGAAAATCATATATGCACACGGCAGTGTCCCATAAGCAGAGCAGCAGGCAAGTGTCCCTCCATCGACATGGGTGAGAACCCAGAAGAGAGAGCTGTGGCCGTCCCATCTCACACCAAAAGAAATCTGACTTGCTCATTAATAAGGTGAGCTTCACAGATAAGCACACTCCTGGAAACTGTAGTCAACGTTATGTGTGCACCCTTTTTTTCTGTGGAAGAGAGAAGCCATAACTTCGACTAGATTCCCTAAGAGAAATGTGTCTCTATCCTCCTCAAAGAATGTCTAAGGTCCATACAAATTAAGGCATGGCTAAACAGCTGGTGGAGAAATTTCTCCAACCTGCCCAGATTCCTTGAAAATGCCGACTGACATCCATCTTTCCCTGTATTCTGGCAACTGGAAAGGTGGGAAAACTGCACACTGCATTTTAAGTCCTGAGACAGGAAGTAACCAGTAGGAATTCATTTTCCAGGGCATTCATTAAAATGTCCAATAACAGTTATCCTGTTTCGATCAACAAGATAAGATGACAGAAAGAACAGAGAAGGTGAAGGGCTGTACAACGAGGAAATTTTCTCCACAATTTTCACCTTTCCAGAAGCCAGGGAGATTAATAAAGCACCGATCAATTCTTCTAAGAAAGGCAAAATGAAGTAAAAACCTTAAACTGCCTCTTATAAGAAAAGGGGGTGTGTAAACAAGTGGAGAGAGAAAATCTTATTCAGTAAGTGGTGATGTTGAAATGATAATATTTAACTATTTGCAAGAAATCAGAATAAAATGTCAGAGATAGAGCTAAATGTAATACACAGAGAGAGAAGTAGATACAGATATAAAGATACATATCTATAAATGAATTAAATAAAAATACATCTGAACATAAAAGAGGTGGAAATAATCTGGGGGAAAGAAAAAGGTTGAACAACGTATCATTGTGCAAAACATCAAGGCAACATGGCTCCATGAAGCCTTTAATTAAATGGCTTAATCAAATTCCTTCTGGTCCCTGGAATGTCTGCATTCCAGGCTGAAGCTATCTCTCCAGCCTACAGAACCCCGACCGATGATCCATGCCCCTGTGAGATTCTCCCAGCATCCTCTCTACCAAGACTCCCTTCCCCCCTAATCAATACCCTTTCCTGAGGATGGCATGGTTTTCCTGTTCCCGACCACTTCACTGGTGCCCCTGTTCCCCAGCTTTCAAGCCTTTACAGAATCTTCTTTTTAATATCTCAAGCTTCTGACAGTACAAGAAAAGGAGATGGTAAAGAGAAGAGAGGGGGGCCGAGCCTCCAGGAGGAGAAGGCTGACAGTTCACTGCTAGACGGGACTTCACTGGCACACCCGGCGGTGCTGCGAGGCAGGGTTTAAGAGATGCCTGCTCCCATCGTCCTCTGACTGCAACTAGATGACATGCAATCAGTTTTTTCCAAAAACATATAAAATAAGAGCAACATATGCTTATATAAAACCATAAACTCATCTACCAATACAGAATAATTCCTGAAAAACTGGACTCTGAGGAACAGATTTAGTAACTCTTAAGAAGTCAAACGCCACCCTCTGAGGCCCTGTACAGCACCCAGATTCAGAAAACCTGCATGTGGGCCCTAATTCTGCCATGTACCACTGTGTAATTTTATCTTAGTCATTTAATTTCTAACTTTTACTTTCCCAACTTAGTCAATGGAGATAACAGTAATTTCTAGAATCATGAGAGTTTTTGAAAATTACTGATTCCTAAGTTGCCCCACCCCAGACCTAGGGAATCAGAATCTCAGAGATGGGGAAATTTGTAAGTCTTCTCTATTTCAAAATCTCCCTGGTGTGATCTGGACACATAGGACTCTGAGGACTGGTAGCTGGAAATGCTGCAGCACCTTGATGGGTTAGCAACACCTCCAACCCTACCTTGCCTCTCTCACTGTTGCTCGAGTCCATAACCCCTTTCTCCCTGAGGAGTCAGGCTGCCCATGTGACGTTTAGAACTTGAGGAACCATCAGACGGTGACCCGGGAGCTGGGCAAGCAGGGGCCTCCTCCATCCCGCTGCCGACGAGGAGGTGCGGCAGAAACAAAGACATGCCTCCATCGTGTGAAGGTGGTTCTCAGACATGTTTCTTGTGGGAGGTGGTAGTTAGGAAAATGCTTACTTACATACAGGCCAGTGGAGACCCTGGTCTGGCTTGGAAGCTAAGAGCTATGTTCACACTACTTCAATGGGAAAAATGCTTTGCAACCTCCAGAGGAACAATTCATTATTATATGTTTGGAGCTGCCAGCACACAGAAATAGGGATACAATCCAAAATGCTGAGGTCTGGTTTCTGGATTTCTTCCAAGTGATTTTTGTCTTCTTTTAGTGTAACCATGAAATTACACTTGACACCTTTTTAAGTACCGAGCTTTCTTTGATTCAATACCTACGTCAGCTTCTTTCAATGATTATTTTCCTATTATCAGAGGTTAAGGGACAGAATGCAATTCTTTAAAGAAGTGATTTTGAATGGACAAATCAATCCCCTTGGATTACCGGTGAGCTTTTAACCAACTGTTAGAAATATGTGCTAAGAGTCAAAGACTAACACAGGAACTGGCACTGATTGATAGGATAAAGTAAAACAGCCCCCAATAATACCGACTTCTGATCATGTGCCAGTGTGCTAGTTATGGTTACACATAATATTTCAGCCTTTATTCTTCCTGGTCAAATTGTTAAATTGCTTTCTATTTCCTCTGCTAAAACCCTAGTTTGCACCTGAGCCGGCAAGTACCATAAGCACCATCAGGACAACGTATGTTTATAAAGCACTTCTGTTTCCAAAGGGCTTTCACAAGCATTAGTTTATGTGTTGCTCACAACAGACCCGCAGCAGGCAGATCTGATATCAGCCCCATTTTATAACGGGCAGCTGAGTCGGCACTCGGCCAGCCATCAGGAAGTGGAGGTGGGCCACCTGTTGAAGGGTGTGAGGAACAAGGGGAAGCCAAGCGGACATAGTGAGTGGAGACCAGACCACACGGAGCCGAATTCTTCAGAGTGTGAACCAACTGAATAGCAACATTCATTGACTCCAGACAACTGGATCTGCTTCCAGAAAACAATCATGGGAAAGAGTCATCTAGAAACGAGGCTAAGGAACAGTGGCCGCCATGTGCCCCAGAAGCCTTCAGATCCTTAGGTTGCTAATGTCCTCTACCATCATGCCCAGAGGTGGCAACCTGAGGCTCAGAGTCTTTAGTACCACCCCCCCCATCCCCTCATTCCCTTTGGCTTATGAATTAATGAGAGGAAAAGCTCAGGGAGGCTATCCATCGCTGGTGTGTTCTTTCCATGAGTCAAAAAGTTGACCCACAAAAGACTAGCAGAATCCTAGAAACAGAGCTCATGAGATTCGCTCAATCAGCAAATTGTTGCTGAGCCCCTTCTATGTGCAACCATTCTTCTAGGCAACAGGATGCAGCAAGGAATCAAAGAAAAGACCAGCTCACATGGAGCTTCTATTCTCACCACGGCACCCACGTTTAGGCCTTTCTACTTGCTTGTAACTCTTCCTGGACCACTCTACCCCCAGAAATCTGCATGAGTCACTTACTCTCTAACCTCCTTCAGATTTTTACTCCATTAACACCCTTTCTGCAAGGTCCTCTTCCAACCACACTATGCAAACTCGCATCATCTTCCAGAACCATCCTTCCCTATTTTCCCTAACACTTATCACCATCTAACACATTATATGTTTCTCTTATTTTTTCTTATTTTTCTCCTCCCACCAGAATCCATGCTTCAGAAACGCAGGGGTGATTGTCTGGTTTGCTCATGACAGTATCCCTAGTGCCTTTAGCTATAACTGGCACGTAGTAGGCATGAAATAAATCCTGGTTTGTTCGCATGATCAAACAAGGCTTTTGACACATGCAGATATGTGCAGGCCTCCTGTGTTCACCTGTATTCATTATCATAAGCCTCATGGATATTCCTACATAGGCCTAAGTTCCTTCTCTTGGTCATACAGTTTTAAAAGCCCTATATGTCCAAATTTGCAGGCATTTATCCTTACTTTACTCGGTTTGCTTTAGTTCTTTGTGCTTAAACGAAACATTTTTCTCTTCTTATGTGGTCTTCTACATGAGCATTCTCTTCTTTTCATACTCAGACCATTTATTATATTCCCTGCAGAATCCCTAAGCACTTAAGACTATTTGTAGCTACACATATGTCAATTCACAATATCACAAAACAGCTCTACAAAAGATAAAAATGATGTCAAATGTCTAATTTTTATTCTTTTCAAATGCAATCTCTGACTTTAAAAGTAGGCATACATGTAAACAAAAGCAGTCTAACTGAATTAAAATTCCAAATCTAATAAAACCTTCCCCTCTCTTCCTCTAGTATATCTTTGGATGTCTCTAAATAGTTGGGTTTCTCAATGCAAACATCTGAGTTGCAGTGATTTTCAAGAGAAAGACATGAATGTACAAGGCCTCTGATACAGAAATAATTAAATGCTATGCTTCTTAATTCTCTAACTCCTCAAGAAACACTGGCTAACAAGGAGAAATGAATGGAAAATGCCAGAAGAGCTGATCTTATGGCCTGTTCTCCCACCTACTATAATGTGACCCCAGGGCCAGTTTTTGCTTTCTTATCTGTACAAAGATAATATACCCTGACCTTCTCACCACATAGAACTTTTCCGGGAATAACATAAATTAGTAGTGGGATATGCTCTAAACTACACAGCAACAGTCAAATGAAAGGTAGAATGATTTTGCCTAAAGGCCAAGTCCTCTTAACGGCTCCTTGAGGCGCAGTAAAACCCACAGTACAGTTGACCCTTGAGCTGTGCAAGGGGTTAGGGGCGATGATCCCCCTCCCCCGAGTCAAAAATCCGCATGACTCTGACTCTCCCAAAACATAACGACTAATAGCCTACTCTTGGTTGGAAGCCTTACTGATAACATGAACAGTTGATCAGCACACATTTTGTATGTTATATGTATGTTACACTGTATTCTTATAATAAAAGAAGCTAGAGAAAAGATGATGTTAAGAAAATCATAAGGAAGAGAAAATACATTTTCAGTCCTGTAGTGTGTTTATGGGAAACAATCTGTGTAAGTGGACCAGTGCAATTCCAGCTCATGCTGTTCAAGGGTCAGCTGCAGTTCTTTCTGCTTCTCATCCCCTTATATCAAATACATCACAAAAAAGTAATTCTTTATAGATACATTTTGGGATATACCTTTGACTGTATTGTCCTCAGATTAACGAGATGAATGTCACAAGGCAAAGATGACAGTAACGGAGAGAATTCACCTAGCAGCTGAAGGGTGGGCACGGGGATCTTTTCTGTCATTGTAAAGACAGGATGATTCAGGAAAGAGGAAGTTATGTGGCTAACGAGAGAAGGATAACTGACTGACTTCTTTTCTTCTTCCTATCAAGAAAAAACAGGGGGGGCGGAGCAAGATGGCGGAGGAGTAGGAGACCTGGATTTTGTCTCCTCTCAGGAATTCAGCTGGATAGGGATCAAACCATTCTGAACACCTACAAACCCAACAGGAGATCAAAGAAAAGAAGAGCAACAACTCTCTGAACAGAAAAGCGACCACTTTCTCGAAGGTAGGACGTGCGGAGAAGTGAATCCGAGGCGATATTCGGAAAGATAGACGGCGGGGGAGGGGCCTCCGTCGGCCGCTTCTGGCAAGTGATAGAGCCGCGGAGCACAAAATCGGAACTTTTAAAAGTGCTCCGCCGAGGGACGTCACTCTGGTGGCTAAGCGGGGGGTGGAACCCTCCGGGACAGTGTGGTCTCAGGACCCTCGGGGTCACAGAAAGACCGGGGGTGCCCGAGTGTGGCAGAGCTCCCAGGGATCGGAGCAGGGAAGCCGGCGGCAGAGGCGGAGCCCAGGCGCGGGCTCTCAGCTCGGGGTGGCCATAAACCGTGATCCGCGGCCCAGTCGGGCCCCTGCTCCTCCGGCAGGGACCCAACAAGCGGCAGATCCGGGGAGACTCACCTTCCTCCCCCGGGAGGAGCCGCGCGGGAGTGCACCGCAGGGATCTGCTGGGTTTGGAGACTCCAGACCGGGTCGGGTGCCAGAGATAGAAACGCGCGGTCACAGGCCGGTTGAGCACGGAGTGCGGCCGGAGACCGGGGAGACGGGAGTGACTGATGGCTTTTCTCTGGGGGCTCACTGAGGAGTGGGCCCGAGTTCTCGGCTCCTCTGGGGCGGAGATTGGGAGGCCGCCATCTTCACTCTCCGCCTCCAAAGCTGTGCGGAAAGCTCACAGGGAACAAAAGCCCCAGAGAGCAAACCCGAGCAGATTACTTAGCCGGGAGGGGGCAAGGGCGGAGCAATTCCGCCTCCAGCAGAGACATTTGGAAACCACGGCAACAGGCCCCTCCCCAGAAGATCAGCGAGAACAGCCAGGCAAGACCAAGTTTACCGATCAATGAGAACGGCAGAACTCCAGCGCTAGGGGACTACTGCACATAGAATTCACGGCTTTTTTACCATGATTCCTTAGTCTTTTAAAGTTAATTTTTTTTTAACTGTCTTTTTGTCTTTTTATTTCTTTTTGAATTTTTCTTTTTCCCTTTTTCAAACAACATCTTATCAATCCCTTTTTTTAAAAAAAACATTTTTATTTTTCATTTTTAGAGTCATATTCTATCCCTTCATAGTAGTTACCCATATTTTTGGCTTATATATATAAGTTGTTCTCTCTTTAAAATTTTGAGATAGTTTCTTCTAACAGATTAAAATATACCCTAAATCTCTAGTATATGGTGTTTTCTATTCCCCTGCCTGATCACATCCTCTCCTTTTTTTTTTCTTTTTCTTTTTTCTTTTTTTAAATCCTCTTTCTTTTTTCAAACAACTTCTTATCAATTCCTTTTATAAATTTTTTTATAATTTCCATTTTTACAGTCATTTTCCATCCCTTCATCATATCAACCCTTATTTTTGTACATATATGTTTTTCTTTCTTTAAAATTTTGGGAGACACGTTCTTCTAAAAGACCAAAACACACCCCAAATCTAGTGTGTGGCACTGATCTATATACCATATAGATCATATTTGATCACATTCTGGTTTTTCTTTTGTTGTTGTTGTTTTTTTTTGTTTGTTTTTGTTTTTATCTTTATCTTTTTCTTTTTTTTTCTTTTTCTTTTTTCTCTCTTTCCCCTTCTTATCCCACTGCTTCAGGTCTTTTCTGATTTGTTTAGAGTATATTTTCTGGGGACGTGGTTACTCTGCTAGCATTTTGTTCTCTCATTAATCTATCCTCCTCTGCACAAAATGACGAGACGGAAAAAATCACCTCAACAAAAAGAACAAGAGGCAGTACCGACTGCCAGGGACCTACTCAATACGGACATTAGTACGATGTCAGATCTAGAGTTCAGAATCATCACTTTAAAGATACTAGCTGGGCTTGAAAAAAATATGGAAGTTATTAGAGAAACTCTTTCTGGAGAAGTAAAAGAGCTAAAATCCAACCAAGTAGAAATCAAAAAGGATATTAATGAGGTGCAATAAAAAATGGGGGTGCTAACTGCTAGAATAAATGAGGCAGAAGAGAGAATCAGTAATATAGAAGATGAAATGCTGGAAAATAAAGAAGCTGAGAAAAAGAGAGATAAACAACTACTGGATCACGAGGGCAGAATTCGAGAGATAAGCGATACCATAAGACGAAACAACATTAGAATAATTGGGATCCCAGAAGAAGAAGAAAGAGAGAGAGGGGCAGAAGGTATAATGGAGCAAATTATAGCAGAGAACTTCCCTAATTTGGGGAAAGAAACAGGCATGAAAATCCAGGAAGCACAGAGAACCCCTCTCAAAATCAATAAAAATACGTCAACTCCCCGACATCTAATAGTAAAACTTACGAGTCTCAGAGACAAAGAGAAAATCCTGAAAGCAGCTCGGGAGAAGAGATATGTAACCTACAATGGTAGAAACATTAGATTGGCAACAGACCTATCCACAGAGACCTGGCAGGCCAGAAAGGACTGGCAGGATATATTCAGAGCACTAAATGAGAAAAATATGCAGCCAAGAATACTCTATCCAGCTAGGCTGTCATTGAAAATTGAAGGAGAGATAAAAAGCTTCCAGGACAAACAAAAACTAAAGGAATTTGCAAACACAAAACCAGCCCTACAGGAAATCTTGAAAGGGGTCCTCTAAACAAAGAGAGACCCTAAAAGCAACATAGACCAGAAAGGAACACAGACAATATACGGTAACAGTCACCTTACAGGCAATACAATGGCACTAAATTCCTATCTTTCAATAGTTACCTTGAATGTAAATGGGCTAAATGCCCCAATCAAAAGACACAGGCTAACAGACTGGATTAAAAAACAAGATCCATCGATATGCTGTCTGCAAGAGACTCATTTTAGAACCAAAGACACCCCCAGATTGAAAGTGAGGGGGTGGAAAACCATTTACCATGCTAACGGACACCAAAAGAAAGCTGGGGTGGCAATCCTTATATCAGACAAATTAGATTTTAAACCAAAGACTGTAATAAGAGATGAGGAAGGACACTATATCATACTTAAAGGATCTATCCAACAAGAAGATCTAACAATTGTAAATATCTATGCCCCTAACATGGGAGCAGCCAATTATATAAGGCAATTAATAACAAAAGCAAAGAAACACATCAACAACAATACAATAATAGTGGGGGACTTTAACATCCCCCTCACTGAAATGGACAGATCATCTAAGCAAAAGATCAACAAGGAAATAAAGACTTTAAATGACACACTGGACCAAATGGACTTCACAGATATATTCAGAACATTCCACCCCAAAGCAACGGAATACACATTCTTCTCTAGTGCCCATGGAACATTCTCCAGAATCGATCACATCCTAGGTCATAAATCAGGTCTCAACCGGTACCAAAAGATTGGGATCTTTCCCTGCCTATTTTCAGACCACAATGCTTTGAAACTAGAACTCAATCCCAAGAGGAAAGTCGGAAAGAATTCAAATACATGGAGGCTAAAGAGCATCCTACTGAAGAATGAATGGGTCAACCAGGAAATTAAAGAAGAATTAAAAAAATACATGGAAACCAATGAAAATGAAAACACAACTGTTCAAAATCTTTGGGATGCAGCAAAGGCAGTCCTAAGAGGAAAGTATATAGCAATACAAGCCTTTCTCAAGAAACAAGAAAGGTCTCAAGTACACAACCTAACCCTACACCTAAAGGAGCTGGAGAAAGAACAGCAAATAAAGCCTAAACCCAGCAGGAGAAGAGAAATCATAAAGATCAGAGCAGAAATCAATGAAATAGAAACTAAAAGAACAGTAGAACAGATCAACGAAACTAGGAGCTGGTTCTTTGAAAGAATTAACAAGATTGATAAACCCCTGGCCAGACTTATCAAAAAGAGAAGAGAAATGACCCAAATCAACAAAATCATGAATGAAAGAGGAGAGATCACAACCAACACCAAAGAAATACAAACAATTATAAGAACATATTATGAGCAACTCTATGCCAGCAAATTAGATAACCTGGAAGAGATGGATGCATTCCTAGAGATGGATCAACTACCAAAACTGACCCAGGAAGAAATAGAAAACCTGAACAGACCTATAACCACTAAGGAAATTGAAGCAGTCATCAAAAATCTCCCAACAAACAAAAGCCCAGGGCCAGATGGCTTCCCAGGGGAATTCTACCAAACATTTCAAGAAGAATTAATACCTATTCTTCTGAAACTGTTCCAAAAAATAGAAACGGAAGGAAAACTTCCAAACTCATTTTATGAGGCCAGCATTACCTTGATCCCCAAACCAGACAAGGACCCCATCAAAAAGGAGAATTACAGACCAATATCCCTGATGAACATGGATGCAAAAATTCTCACCAAAATACTAGCCAATAGGATCCAACAGTACATTAAAAGGATTATTCACCATGAACAAGTGGGATTTATCCCTGGGCTGCAAGGTTGGTTCAACATCCGCAAATCAATCAATGTGATACAGTACATTAACAAAGGAAAGAACAAGAATCATATGATCCTCTCAATAGATGCAGAAAAAGCTTTTGACAAAGTACAGCATCCTTTCTTGATCAAAACTCTTCAGAGTATAGGGATAGAGGGTACATACCTCAATATCATAAAAGCCATCTATGAAAAACCTACCGCAAATATTATTCTCAATGGGGAAAAACTGAGAGCTTCCCCCCTAAGGTCAGGAACACGGCAGGGATGTCCACTATCACCACTGCTATTCAACATAGTATTGGAAGTCCTAGCCACAGCAATCAGACAACAAAAAGAAATCAAAGGCATCCAAATTGGCAAAGAAGAAGTGAAACTCTCACTCTTTGCAGATGATATGATACTTTATGTGGAAAACCCAAAAGACTCCACCCCAAAACTGCTAGAACTCATACAGGAATTCAGTCAAGTGGCAGGATCTAAAATCAATGCACAGAAGTCAGTGGCATTCCTATACACCAACAACAAGAGAGAAGAAAGAGAAATTAAGGAGTCGATCCCATTTACAATTGCACCCAAAACCATAAGATACCTAGGAATAAATCTAACCACAGAGACAAAGGATCTGTACTCAGAAAACTATAAAATACTCATGAAAGAAATTGAGGAAGACACAAAGAAATGGAAAAACGTTCCATGCTCATGGATTGGAAGAACAAATATTGTGAAGATGTCAATGCTACCTAGAGCAATCTACACATTCAATGCAATCCCCATCAAAATACCATCCACTTTTTTCAAAGAAATGGAACAAATAATCCTAAAATATTTATGGAACCAGAAAAGACCCCGCATAGCCAGAGGAATATTGAAAAAGAAAAGCAAAGCCGTTGGCATCACAATTCCGGACTTCAAGCTCTATTACAAAGCTGTCATCATCAAGACAGCATGGTACTGGCACAAAAACAGACACATAGATCAATGGAACAGAATAGAGAGCCCAGAAATGGACCCTCAACTCTATGGTCAACTAATCTTCGACAAAGCAGGAAAGAATGTCCAATGGAACAAAGACAGTCTCTTCAACAAATGGTGTTGGGAAAATTGGATAGACACATGCAGAAGAATGAAACTGGACCACTTCCTTACACCACACACAAAAATAGACTCCAAATGGCTGAAAGACCTCAATGTGAGACAGGAGTCCATCAAAATCCTAAAGGAGAACACAGGCAACAACCTCTTTGACCTCAGCCGAAGCAAATTCTTCCTAGAAACATCGCCAAAGGCAAGGGAAGCAAGGGCAAAAATGAACTATTGGGACTTCATCAAGATAAAAAGCTTTTGCAAAGCAAAGGAAACAGTTATGAAAACCAAAAGACAACCGACAGAATGGGAGAAGATATTTGCAAATGACATATCAGATAAAGGGCTAGTATCCAAAATCTATAAAGAACTCATCAAACTCAACACCCAAAGAACAAAGAATCCAATTAAGAAATGGGCAGAAGACATGAACAGACATTTTTCCAAAGAAGACATCCAAATGGCCAACAGACACATGAAAAAGTGCTCAATATCGCTCAGCATCAGGGAAATCCAAATCAAAACCTCAATGAGATATCACCTCACACCAGTCAGAATGGCTAAAATTAACAAGTCAGGAAACGACAGATGTTGGCGGGGATGCGGAGAAAGGGGAACCCTCCTACACTGTTGGTGGGAATGCAAACTGGTGCAGCCACTCTGGAAAACTGTATGGAGGTTCCTCAAAAAGTTGAAAATAGAGCTACCATATGATCCAGCAATTGCACTACTGGGTATTTACACCAAAGATACAAAAGTAGGGATCCGAAGGGGTACGTGCACCCCGATGTTTATAGCAGCAATGTCCACAATAGCCAAACTGTGGAAAGAGCCAAGATGTCCATCGATAGATGAATGGATAAAGAAGATGTGGTATATATATACAATGGAATATTATGCAGCCATCAAAAGGAATGAGATCTTGCCATTTGCAACGACGTGGATGGAACTGGAGGGTATTATGTTGAGTGAAATAAGTCAAACAGAGAAAGACATGTATCATATGATCTCACTGATATGAGGAATTCTTAATCGCAGGAAACAAACTGAGTGTTGTTGGAGTGGGGGGTGGGGTGGGAGGGATGGGGGGACTGGGTGATAGACACTGGGGAGTGTATGTGCTCTGGTAAGCGCTGTGAATTGTGCAAGACTGTTGAATCTCAGATCTGTACCTTTGAAACAAATAATGCAATATATGTTAAGAAAAAAAAAAAGAAGAAGAAGAAGGTAGCGGGAGGGGAAGAATGAAGGGGGGGAAATCGGAGGGGTAGACGAACCATGAGAGATGATGGACTCTGAAAAACAAACAGGGTTCTAGAGGGGAGGGGGGTGGGAGGATGGGTTAGCCTGGTGGTGGGTATTTAGGAGGGCACATTCTGCATGGAGCACTGGGTGTTGTGCACAAACAATGAATCATGGAACACTTCATCTAAAACTAATGTTGTAATGTCAGGGGATTAACATAAGAATAAAAAAATTAAAAAAAAAGAGAAAACAGAAATGCTTAAGTGTTATATATATATATGCAGTTTTCACAATATTAATGGAATTACCTGACAGGGTTTAAATAGAAAAGAAATATAAACAAAAACAAATATTTCAATTTTATATTTTGTAAATAACAGTCTTAGCCAACACAGAGATTACCAAGTCCATTTGTAAGCAATACAAGAAAATGAACAGTGTCCACCTAACTCATGTTTAGAAAGATCTTTTTTCCATTGCTTTAGTTCTAAAAATCCTGATAACATTTTCCAAAAATCATTTTAGGACAAGGCATAACATTTTATGGAAACTCTTTCTCAACCTACCACAAAATTCTTAAATAGATGGGCTGGAATATTCACACATCTTGCACATCATCAAATGTGATCTCTTCTCCCTCAGGTTTTACCCACCATATACTCATGGTTTCATTTATACACTCAACTAGACCATAACATCTTGTGATCTGAAGCTATGCTCCATACATGTTACCCAAAGACAGGATTTTTTGGGGAAAAACTCTCAAAATAAATAAGGTTTTTAAAATAACACAAGGAGTATACCTATATCATCTGTTAAATTTGGTAAATCACTACCGCTGAACTGAAACTGTTAAATTATGTTATATAATAGTTAGTACATATTTACCTAGTACACAATTATTCAGTAGAATTTAAAAGTACTTTAGTCGTTGCTATGGTATATACTTAAAGACAAGTGGTTCTGCATGTTCAAACATTAAACAAGTCTGCCAGGGCTGACAATAGGCATATGGTAGATGACACACTTAATTAACTAAATCGATGACTAAGTAGAATCTTAACCAATAATGCCTAAGGTATAAGAGCACACAGAGAAAAACACTGAGAAGAGAAAATAATTTATGTGGAAAGTTTTTTTGATCAACAGTGACATGTGGAACAAATTTAATTTTGTATCTTATTTTTAAACTGTCCATTTCACTGATATCCTCTGATTTTGCATCCTTTCTGCAATACAGGGCTCAAATAAAAGGCTTGGCTACTTATCTGGCCGAAAAGATAGGATTTATAGGAGATACGGGGCTTAAAATTCAGAATGTCAGATTAGCACTGAACAGAGGGTATTGAGCAAAGAGTGACAAGCATCTTGCCAGCAGCGAACTGTAGATGTCATTACAATTCAGACTATGGAGAAAGAAAAAAAATTAAAGGCAGTAGAGGGACAGTGCATACTGAGATACTGACACAAGGTCTAAATGACATGTAAATAAAATATGCACCCATCCCACACTTTTTTTAAAAGAAAGATTAAAAAAGCATATATAATAATATTCACCAACAATACTGAAATTTAATGCATGTTGTTGAATACTGAGGGAACAGTTTCAACTGGAAACTTTAAATGTACTCCAAGATCAAAGGACTTCATAATCTAGGTCAGGATTGCTGACAAAATCACTTTTCAATAATAAAAGATAAAAGATCCCAACAGAAAAGAAGACACCTGCCGTATCAGAATCAGAAGGCATTAAGTCCATTCTAGGTCAAGTAACATTCAGAGAAAGCTCTCTGGCTTTGTTCTATGCTCTTGGAGGAATCCCTGGACACTTCAGTGAATAGGTGGGATACTTCTTGATGGATTATGTATACCTTTCAAACAGTAATGTGCATATATACTCTTCCTCCCAACCACACCAGTTCCCTTGACTCTCAGTGCCCCCCTGCAACCTACCATACATAAAAATGGCTTGGGGAGCTTTAAACATAGATCCCCGAACCCTAACCCAAATCTACTTAATCAGAATTTCCAGGGGTGAGCCCTAGGAAGCCAAAGCTTAACAGCCCCCAGAGTGAGTCTCAAATCTCGGTCAGTCTGACACAGCTCTGTGGACACGTGCTGGGAACCATCACCCCAGACATCCTCCCAACCTTGTAGAAGAAACCGCTGCCTTTGCAATCAAATGTCTGAGTCTCATCCTTTAACTAGTTTTGGATTAAGAAAATGATTCAGACTCAGAAACATGTTAATGCTAAGTCTCGTCAAAGGAAACAATATCATGACTGTAAGTTCTTCGAGAATTCAAGAACTGTGCCATTTACTGTCCTAAGCAGGATAAGGGAGAGAAGTTTAGGGAAGATTTGTGGTTCAGAGCTATAAAAGCACCACGAACAAATAACGCTGCTGGAAGCTGGCCAGGCAGGGTGGGACAAAATCTCACAGAAGGTTCCATGATTCATGCACTTTCTTAACATGTTTATAGCAACGAGGGGCTCGACAAGATATTTAGCTGGTGAATTATCACCTTTTGATTAATCTCCTGGAAAGGTAATCTTTTAACTGTAACCTTTATGATAAACCCAAAGCTTATAACACATGTTTGCTATAGGAAATTTTAAGCTGTAAATGAATTCTCCAGCCTTGCAGTACTAATATACTACTCTAAACATTATTTGGTTCCTTGTGGGTTGGAAGGCTTCAAGCTGTTCAGATCTAGCTTTCTCTTGCATTCTGTATGAAATTATAAAGAGTTTATAGCACATTCTGATCCAAACCACAAGAAGTTGAGATCTCCATTGGGTTCCAGCCCTTATTTTATAAATCAGAACTTCCTGCTAGGCTCCATGGTGTCCTTCATGAAGCCCATTTAAGTTATCTGATCCCTAAACATCAAAGGTTTCCATCCATCTACAGCAAAACTTGCTAAATAAATTATCTAAGACAATAAGAGAGGATATTTTGAGTCACTTTGGCTTATTCAGTATGACCTGATACATGGTGAGAACTTGATAAATGTTTTTTTAAACTTAATCTATCAACAAGTAAATGTAATATAAATAAAGGAGAGAAAAATACAGTAGGAGAAAGGATGTGGTAAAAAGAGACAGAAGAAATAATTGATGAAAATTAATGAATCATAAGATTTAGAAATATATCTCATTTAGCGCAGAGGTGAAGCCTGGTGATCTGTGAGCTAAATCTGCCTACAGATAGGTTTTGATAGGTCTGCATGGTATTAAAAAGTTGTCTGTTTTTTGGCCAACTCTCAAAAAAGAAAAAAAATCCAGGAGATTTCACAGTGAAATTGTCAACAACAACAAAAAAACTCCCTAAAACAGGTAACTTTTTTTTTAAACCCAAAACACTGGAAACCCAAGTCACCCTGGGCCCCCATATTCCCTCAAGTGCAGCTGAGTTGTAGCTCCTTGGTGGGATGTGTCCTCACTCATCACAGACCTGGGGTCACCTCACTTACGCGTTTGCCCTTAAACCTGACCAACCTCCCTCATGCCATCACTTTTCTGAGTCCTGTCAGCATTTGAGCTTTTCATCTGATCTCTCCTAGCTCCTTTTCCTGACATGTAAAGAACTGGTATCCACAGGTAAAATGACACAACTGTAATACCTGAACACTTCCCAGCACTTCTAATTCCTGGTTCAATGCCCTCTACCTATAGCAGTCTTCAGCAGGAAGGGATAGGGAATAAGTGTCAAAGAAACAAAACCTAAAGGGTCAATGCCAAAGAGACAATTCCCACTTTCCGCTTCCGTTGGTCATTACACATGGATGATAGTCCACCTCACATAGCTACAGTAACCCACTGGGCATCTGCACATCTCACAGCAATTATCATTCCAGTCCTTGTTCTCACTGCCTCTCTGCAGAACACTCACGAACAGGATTCGGTTCCACTTAGTCACCCAGATAACTCCTCCCAGAGGCTCTGGCAGGCTGAAGACTTTCTACTAAAATGCCTTCCTGTACAGAGACTGTCTCCTCACCATTGTTCCTACCATCGACATCTTAAACATGAGAGTCTGAGTTGAAAATAAAAACACTTTCTGCAAAGTTTAAGTTATAGGAGATGGAACATTCCTTAATCAAATGCCTTTTTAATCAATTGCACTAGAAATTAAAATGTATTTTCTCTTCTCTAGTTCATTTTTTATTTAAAAGAAACTATTGATTTAAGTCCAAGAATCTATAGTTGAGCAAAAAGAAAAATTTAACCAACATAGGATTATACAAACACTGGATCAAATTTCAATCAATTACTATCCAAGGAGTTTTGAATGGGAATAAACAAATTATTTCACTTCTAAGTGAAAGCTTTATAGATCTGACATGAAAATGCTTATTGCCATAGTTAATAGAAGCTTTGCAAATTAGTGTCTATATAGAGAGAAAAAAAAAATCATAAAAGCCAGAGACATTTTCGGGAGGAGAAAAAGACAGTAGCTGCCAGCACTCAGACAATGATTTTCCTGTGCAGTTTTAGTCCTCAAATTAAGCTATCTTGTCAGTAATTGATTTAAACCATGAGTCCCAAGAACTGGTTTAAATCTTGACATCTAAAAATGGATACTAAAATCTTTTTTCCTAAAAGATTCTAGATACTGAAAGAATTCTTGGCTTTAATGAGCTGTTGCCATTTCATTCAATCAACCAGTGTTTTATTTATAGAATAGCTACCATAGGCAAGGAGCCCTGTGGGGTACATAAAAATGAAGCAGACAAGTCCCTGGAATGGAGCAGGGAAAGAGAACATGCCGAGTATGACAAGGCAGTAAGCAGGGGCTGGGATAAATGCGGTGGCACCATGCGCTATTACAGCTCACTCATTTATGCATTTGTGCATTCATTCATGCAACACATATCGGGTGCTTCCTCTACCAGGAACAATTCTAGAAGCAGAGGAACATGGCCCCCACTCTCATGAAGTTATGGTCCAAAAGAGGAGAGAGACAATGATCAAATATAATCACATCTATGCACGGAGGACAGATGCGCAATTCTGAGGAGGCACTGAGGATGGTGATCTGGCCTGGTCAAGAAAAAGCAGTTGACCAAGGCAGCTTTGGCCTGAACTATTATGAAGAGTTCCCTGGGCACAGAATGAAACCACAAATGCAAAGGTGCTGTGGGCCCCAGGTGCGTAGGGAGCACTTGGGACTGAAAGAAAACTAGTGGGCCTAGAGCAGAAATAACACGAGTCATGCTGGATGAAGCTGGGGGACAGGCAGGGCCCAGATCATGAGGGGCTCTTCAGGCCATGGGAAGGATTTTGGCTTTTATTTGGAGAGCAATGAGAAGACACCTGAGGGTTAAGAAGGGAGCAGTGGGGTCAGATTGAATTTTGAAAAGATGAATCACTTTGCTTACTTGATTTGAGAACAAATATGGCAGGAAAAGAAGAGCAGAATGATTCAGGAAACACATGATGTTTGTTTAGATAATGGTGGTCAAAATAAGCGAGTTTATAGATTTGAAATATTTAGGCAATAAGATAGTCAACACTGGTGATCATTGTTTTAAGAAAGGGGCAGGCAAAGGAGAAGTATCAATGAGAGATGACTGCTATGTATGTGGCACTGGATGGAAGGTGGTGCTAGTCCCCGAGAGAGCAAACACTAGAAAAGAGCAGGTCTGGGGGGAAGGGAAGAGAGATCATGAGAGTGATCATGGATATGTCGGGTCTGAATAGCAGGATGCAGCTAGGTAGATGGGTCTGCAGGTAAGAGGTGAAATATATGTGTGGGTTTCATCTGCATAGAGGTGGTCACCAAAGCCACAGGAGTAGGAGAGATTGCAGAGGGAGAACATATAAAACGAGAAAAGGAGAAGGCGTGGGGCCAACCCTTGAGGACTCTGACATTTAACGGCTTAATAACCATCAGAGAGATAAAGAACTACTTGAGAGCTAGGAGGAAAACCAGATGAGCATGGCACCACGGAAGCCCTGGCTAGACTGTCTTCTAAGAAGTGACATGGTCAGTGTCGAATGCTGCTGCAAGGTGAAGTAAGATGGTGGATCTCGTGACACTGGCAAGGGTGTGTGTGTGGTGGGGGAAGCTAAAGCAAATCTGAAATGAGTCGAGTGTGACACGGAAGCAATGAAATAAACCCATCTTCCAAAGCGGCTCAACTGGGTGTGGAAGACAGGACGGGAGAGCAGGGCAAATGGACATGAGTCTGTGTGGAGGTTGTTTTTGGTATGTATGTATGTATGTATGTATTTATTTATTTATTAAAGATTTTATTTATTTTTTAGAGAGCGAGCGAGCGAGAAACAGCATGAGAGGGGAAAGGGTCAGAGGGAGAAGCAGGCTTCCTGCTGAGCCGGGAGCCTGATGTGGGACTCGATCCCAGGACCTTGGGTTCATGACTCGAGCCGAAGGCAGACGCTTAACCATCTGAGCCACCCAGGCGCCCTTGGTTTTTATTTTTAATAGGAGAAAATGAAGAGTGTCTAAAAGCCTGCAGAAAGGGTTTCTTTCCTAGGGAAATGTCAGCTATGAAGGGCAGAGAGAGGGAAGGAGGATGATGCTGCTGAGGAGGGCGCTGGGGTACGTTGCAAGGACAAGTGGAGGTACTGGCCTGGGAGGAAAGGAAGGTAAAAATGTCTCTATTGCAACATGAGGGAAGAAGGAAAGGGTGGGAGGAGATGGTTGATACCTAGAACAGAGAGCCCTGTCAGATGTGAAGTCGATGGTGAGGCCACCAGCTAAAAAGAGTAGAAAAGATCTGAAATGGATCAGTGAAGAAAGAAGGAGAGCAGAGTGAGAAAAAAAGGGCTGTGTACAGATCATCTGAGGTGGGAAATCAGTAAAGCACGGAGGACTGTGATGATGACTTTTGTGTAGCCTTGAAGAGGCGTATTGTCATGTTGGTTTACATCCAACTGAGCTTTAGCCAGATTTTTTTAATGGAATGCTGAGGTTTTGTCTTGAGAAATGAAAACTGAGCAAGAAGATAGACAAGTAAATCCATTTTCAATTGAGGAGTCTAAGACTAGAATAAGCACACTAAGGTTTCCCATAAATTTTACTAATCAAACTTAATCTAAGTATGTGATTAAGTTCTATTCTTAAATTCAACTCTTATTTTCTTTCAAAATAATCTCAGAAAATCTCACCCAAACTGATTCTTTAACATTTTACATCTACATAATAAGGAAAAATAAAAAATAAGATGACCTAAATGCAAATCTGACATATGTGTAACTGAAGTTCTCTTTTTTGTCAATATAGGCTACACCTATTATAAAGATATCTCAATCCTGGGAACTGAAAATCATAAAAAAGTGGACAGTCATAATTTCAAATTTTGGGTGGCAAAGAACAAACAACATCAGAACGTATGAGTTATTATTTTTTTCCTACCGTATTCACACTTCTTTTTTCCAGTAGTAGTCGAAATAAATTAGCTGTAACCTTGTTATCATGGACACCTTGCTCAAGGCCGCGATTATCATCTTGCATGAGTCTTCGATCCATGATAACTTCAATCTGACCTAACAAACAAACAAACAAACTGGCCAGAGTTATTTAATACAAACATCCAGTGACAATCACATAAGTTTAGGCACGGTCCTGATTTAAGCCAAGGAGACAGATCCATATAGCCCAAAGTACCAAGGGCTTTCTCAAAACAGCTAGGATAAATGCAAAAAACAGGACTTTATTTCCATTCTTCTTCATAAATGTCTGGTAAAATTTGGTAAGAAATTTAAAAATGAGACAGATCAAAACTTAAGTGAAATTTAAAAAGAATTAATCTGAAGAGTAAATTATGTCCTCTAAAATTTTTAGTGGTAGCACCTGGAATTTAAAAACATTTATGAGGTTCATTAGGAAACATACATCACACCTGGAGTAACAAGGCAAATACAGATGTGTAGAATCTAAAAAGGATTTGAAAGACTAAGCGTTTTGGTTACTTGGTATCTGGTGATTCTCTGAAGAAACCCCAGGATTTGGAGACACCCAGCACGTACCCCCTTCCCTCCCTGGTATTAAGTTAGTGGCATCAACTATCCTCTCTCCTCTAGTTCAAGAAGAGGTCATATTTGGTTCCTTCATTGGCTGTGCAGTAATTCCACACCTCCTCTAGGTTAAGTTGTAAGCTAAGAATTAGGCTATGAGACTACAAACCAAAAAACCCTATCCAAAACAAAGCAAAAAACCACCCAGAGCCACAGTCATATATTTACACTAAAAAAAACCCTAGTCATACATAAAAATATATGCATATTCATCCATCCACTCATTCACATTTGTTACAGTACTAAATGATCTTTTGGCATAAAAGAGCAATACATAAAATATTTTAATAACTATTATTTTCACACAGTCAATCCAACTCTGTTTAGTTCTTTCTTCTCAATTTAGGTACCCAGTACATAAAACTGCCAGTGATGGTCAGAATTTTCGTTGTTACTACCTCCATATTTATTTTAGAACACAACTGTCTAGAATGTGCTCCTCAGGCACTGGGACGAATTGGCCATCTAGAGCTTGATCATGTCACACCCAAATGAGTACATCAATCTCTTGGCAGTTTCTCTCTTCTCCCTGCCTCCAAATGTTAGCCCTCATAATATGTGACACTCAGTAAATCTCCTGGGCTGTACTCAAATTGTTCTTCTGTTTGTAGGTACTGAAATGCTAGGGTGCTTGGCTGTCTGTAGCAGGGGCACCTGGGCCAGGTGTGACTCTTGAGCCCCCCATTTTTAAACGTTGCCTTAAATTCTCAAAGCTGGGTCCTTAAATAGGGAACTAGACATTAGGACTGGAGCAATCATGGAGTAGACAGTTATGTCACTTCCCTTGACAAAGGCAAGCTGAGAAATAAAGCTCCTCTGTCCCTAAACCACATTTAGGAATTTTATGTGAAGTTGTCCAATCTATAAATAGTTGACTTAATTTTTTAAAAATCAAAACATATGGAGTGCCTGGGTGGCTCAGTCATTAAGCGGCTGCCTTCAGCTCAGGTCATGGTCCCGGGGTCCCGGGATCGAGCCCCATATTGTGCTCCCTGCTCCCTGGGAAGCCTGCTTCTCCCTCTCCCACTCCCCCTGCTTATGTTCCCTCTCTCGCTGTCTCTCTCTTTCTCTGTCAAATAAATGAATAAAATCTCCAAAAAAAATAAAAATAAAAACATAAAAAATTCCAGACTCCTGGGCTCTTCAGAAGCAGAAAAATTTGGCAACCCTGGGCCCCTTTCCCCATGGTGACAACAACCTGGCGCTGAGCAGCGGCTGCCCCACCGTTCACTGGGAATGGTGTGCCCCAGTTTGCCGAAGCCCCACCACTCCCCGCTGCATCCCTGATGTGAGGCCATTATTATTTTTCTAACAGCGTTAATGTCTTTATGGCATCATCTCATGAGTCTGTGTAATGAAAGCCACAAAAGAAGATGAGTAGTATGCTTTTTTGTGTGGGTGGACATATGGAATGTATGTATATGCCCAATTAAAAAAGTGGGTTTGGGGCAAAGGGTACGTCAGGTACCTGCACACCTTTATTATCTGCCTGGCTCCTTAAGACATTTGTCTTAGCAACTCTTAATATGTAAGAAAGAAGAGCAATTTGACTACATATAAATGATAATGAAAAAATATGTATTATAAAGGACATACGCCTCTCCATAGAAGGTTTTATAAAAATTAATCTGTGTTTACGATTTATTTTCTCTTTCCATCTTGTTCTATCTTTTGGAATCCTTAAAGTTGTGTCTGTCACCTCTTTATCTGCCTAGCTGTATCATTGCAACTCCCTTTCTTCTTTCGGGTAGAAGTGCCCTAGAACGATACGATTCAGAGAAGGACCTAGGTTTGAACTGTTACGTCCCGCCTTTGCGAACTTAGGCAACTCTGGGAATTTCTAACTTTTACCCCAGCTCCCTCTCCTCTTTGGCTTCTGAGAGAGTTTCCACAGCCATTCCATTATGACAACGACAGAGGCTTGTGCAAACAATGAGCTATCAGGAGAGAAAAATTATCTTTAAGAAGCCATGGTTTCATGGAGCTTTAGGTCCCTCATTCTTCATCAGAAGATTGAAGAAATACATTATTTTATGTTATTCTCACAAAACCAAAATTAACTAATAGCTGGTGTCTGAAGATGATAATTAATAATATGACCAACAGAAAAATTATACATTTGGAACTGAAACTTGTAAGAGCAAAAAAGAATCCAAACAACACGCACCACTTTTCAAACTTGAAACCCCTAAAGACTGAGCTGAGAGTAATGTCAAGCGATGCTTGGTGTCCTGTATATAGGCCATTGTGGTCATCGGATAGACATTTGCTTGAAGAGGCAATTTGCTCATCGTCATTCTGGGCTGAATCTATAAGAACAAACAGTTCACTTAAAAAAAAAGAAATCAAGGGATATTTACAGATGTACTTTAAAAAATTAGTACTGACTACAGATGACGTTTCTTCCAAAAAGAAAAAGGTATAGCTTCCTTTCTTGTTCAAAGGAAGAGCTAATTTAGGAATTAAAACATTCTTTCAAACAATATGAAAAAAAAAATAAGGAGGATCTTAGAAAACTTTTAGGTGAGAAAGGTAGAACTTATCCAGGTTCTTAAAATAGGCATTCCTATTTAATTCAGAATAAAAATCCTTAACAAAAGTCTTCTAGCTTTCCAATATTTGCATAAAACAAATTATAAAGGTATCAAGTATTCATTTCTCATCTAAATCTAACATACTGCTTTTGTAATGAATGCTAAGCATAATAGCTCTCTATCCCCTTTCAAAAAATCTCTCTTATAATTCTTGAATCAGTTTTAATAAATACCACAGATCCCCTTATCAAATCCTCTAACATATTACATTAAAATAATCAAATTAATATTTATATTTAAAAACTCTTCAGTGCTTATTCTTCTTGTTTAGTGTCAATGTAGGTAGTTCCATATTTTAACTTTTCTTGGTCTGGTATGTGAATGCATGAAATACATTATTTTATTTTTTGACCCAAAATTCACTAAGCTGGTTGGGGCTGAGGAGAGTCCCTCAAACCTCAGGAGGAAACATCAAACAGAGACTTTGTTACGAGGTATCTTATTCACACCACATAAAAATGACATCTCTCCTGTTCAGCTCATGCAAGTCTGACATGACACTCAAGAAGAAAAGGAGTACAAAGTTAATGTAATAGTATTGAGTGCCCATTATAACGAGACAAAGTACGGGCATTCACAAATATGATCTTTAATCTTTACAACAACCCTGTAGTGCATCCTTTAACTTACTGGTTGTACTGAATAGTGTCCCCCAAATTCATGGTCATCCATAACCTGTGAATGTGATTTTGTTCTGAAATAGGATCTCTACAGACATAAGGTATAGTGGATTAGGGTGGGCTCTAATCCAAGGGCTGGTGTCCTTCTAAGCAGGAAACCTGGACACGAAAGGACACACACGGCAACACAAGGAGAATACGACAGGGACTCTGGGACAGCAGAGGCAGACAGTGGAGTGATGGGTCTACAAGCCCATCAGAAGCCCCAACAGGCAAGGAAGAGTATTTCCCTAGAGCCTCTGGAGGGAGTGTGGCCCTGAAGACATCTTGATTTGGGACTTCTGGTGTCCAGAACTATGACAGAATAAATTCTTGTTGTTCTAAGCCACCCATTTTGTGGTAATTTGTATCACAGGCCCAGGAAATTATGAACCTGAAGAAACAACTGCAAAATGTTAAAAAAAAAAAAAAAGAAAGAAAGAAAGAAAAAAGAAGAGAGAGTTTCAAAGAATTTTCCATTTCTCCTTTCCAATCTGGATCTTCCCAATCAAATTAACTTGTATACTCACTGAAAAGGACATTCACACTGTCATGACTATAGGGCTGCCACCCTCACTCCCTACCTGTTGGTCTAGATTTCTAGTTTTGCTCAAGGACTACTCTTTCCAAGGCTTAAAAAATGGCCTATTTTAGAAGCAGACATATTTAGGTCATAAATTTAGAAATTTAGAAGTTTAGAAATAATATTTTCCCATTTATTCAAATGCTCGATCCTTGAAAAGAAAATTCACATGTTTATTCACTTTTACTAAGTTTTTTTCATTCATGTATACACCCACACATACAAATAATTGCTTTTGTAAGATTTTAAGAAAAGAGTTTCTTTTGTACACAAGGAAAATGAATCACCATAAAGTCAGGGCTTCATTTGAAAACCAAACAGCTGTGGTAGAATTAACATGTAAATTCAAAGTGTATAATGCAATTTTTATGCTTTGGAACAGGTTTAAATTTAACCTTTGCAGGAAATTGTAGAAGAGAAAATTATCACAACCCCTTCCACTCATCCCAGTTGAAAATCAGACAAAGTAAAAGCATTTGTTGTGAAATTATTTCTATTCATAGCCAGAAATTTCTAAAATGCTAATGTCTCAAAAACATGCTAATGTTTTTAGTGGTAGTATTTCAAAGCTATGTTGTCACACACATATACTCTGAATATAGAAATTTATGTAACAATCAAAAGAGCCCTATTAAATTAGAGAGCTAACAATCTGAAAAAAAATGAGTCAATTTTCTCATTACTATTTCAAACTATTTTGTGAACATTTTGATTAAATACATACCTGCCCACATTTCTATATATGTGCTTGTATTTCTTTGTCTATGTATATGTACACAAGTGTGTGCATAAAGGTAAATACACATACATTATTGATAAAAAGAGGGAAAGAGCTTTCCTGAAATTTAAAAGAGCCCATTATTACATTATACATTTAAAAGTATATATGTAATAAATTAAATACACACATACCATTTCTTTATGAGGGGAAAAATACATACTCCACCAATCCCTAATTATGTTTCCTTTCTATTAAACAAATTCAGATATATTTTGGTGTCAAGGCATTTAACATGCAAATGGTCACCAAATCTGCCTTTGAAAAAACTACCTCCGTAAATCAGATGCTCTACAAACCAATCTCTCAAATATCTGTTCTAACTTTGGACATCTGGTTGAATATAGAACCTATAAGTACCTGTTAAAATTCAGTTTTCCTTTAGAAATAATTTGTAAACTTAAGCATATTTTTCAAAGGATCCAAAATTAACTGGCCCACTACCATATATAAAAGTTACACACTAACACAGCTATTACTTAGACATTTTAAGAGAAAATTACCTGATATCCATTCAGGTCAGTATAAAATTTGTTTTGACTGTTTATGCTAGAAGAAATTCTCATTGCAATCTCACGGTTATGTTCTTTTCGGATGTCCACGATATTGGACACTTCCACAGACTGTCCGTCTATTCCTAAATTTAAAAGAATATATATGTTAATAGAAATTGATTGCTCCACTTTTCTTATACTGTACAGAACTTCCAGAGTGACATACATTTTCCCATTTTCTATTCCTATCTTCACCATTTTTCATGCTAACTGTGCCACCGTTCACCTTTTTCTTTCTTTTCTTTCTTTCTTTTTTTTTTTTTACACTGTCAGACAGTAGAAAACATTTACTCCGGAGAACATGTAACTCAACAGAAGGATGAAGAGCTTGGGATGAGATAAATGCAGATGAAATATAACATGCAAATGATTCTCCAATGAGTTCTGGAGGGAAAAGAGAACTTTAAATGAGAAAAGGTTAGCCCCACTCCAGGCCAGGCCGCCTGTCACGTGTACGGCCATTCTCCAACAGAGCCATGTGAGCCTACTTCTTCACGGCTCGCCTTCCGTGCTGGAAATCTGAAGCAGTGAGATCTACACTCTGTTGGTTCGAGAGACAGTCTATTACTGCCCATGATCTATAATCTAGGAAAAGAGACACGAGATCCAATGAGATGCTTTATGGCTAAAATGGATATTATCATATTAGTATTTGTGGAGTATAATCTGGACAGCTCCCCAGAAGTTAAATCAATTTTTTTTTAAGATTTTATTTATTTATTTGACAGAGAGAGACAGCGAGAGAGGGAACACAAGCAGGGGGAGTGGGAGAGGGAGAAGCAGGCTTCCCGCCGAGCAGGGAGTCCGATGCGGGGCTCGATCCCAGGACCCTGGGATCATGACCTGAGCGGAAGGCAGCCACTTAGCCGACTGAGCCACCCAGGTGCCCCAAGTTAAATCAATTTTAATTGAGTTTGGTATCTCTTAGGACCCCTTGTTATGGAGTGATTCATTTTGTCCTTTGCTATATAAAGCAGAGGACAGCTTGAAGAAGTCCCAGATGTATCAAACATTTATTTTTTTGGATAAGCCTAAACTTTTCACTAATTTCTATCTGTCATGCCACCCTAACTATATCTTATGGTCCTGAGTGAAGCCTTGGGTCTATTTCCGAGACGGAGAGGGGAGTTATGGAGAAATCCAACACTCCTAATACAGACTGAGTATGTAGAAGAGATACTGGATCTTCTACAAAAGAGCAATCAGGAAAGCAAGCAATCAAAAGAAGAAAGACTGGCCCTATCCTATTTCATACGGCAGAAGGTTTTTAAGGTTCTAAGAGCCCTGGACACGTACCTGCAGTTGTCAGCCGTTACCCACCAGGCCTCACACACACTCTGTCACAGCGTGCTGATCACCAGGACACTCTTTAGACAAAGAAGGCTATGTAAAGAGAAATGGGGAGTGGGAGAAGGGAGTAAGGAGGACTTTTTCTGGAAGCCAAGAAGAATCCCCAGGGCTTAGAGAAGATGAAAGCAAACAGTTAAAGGAAGGAAGTTTGAATCGGTGGGACTGGTGGAAAATAATGAAAATGCAGCTAGCTGAGGCACTATAGGTTTATGTGAGAAGTACACCGGAAATTGTAAGACATCAATAGTAATATGCTGACAATACTAAATGGGCAGAAGCCTCCATCAACAGATTTTTCAGAATTCTCACAGAAGTTCTTTTCTGGGAGATGTTACGCCTCCAACTCGACAACCTCAGTCAGAGATGACTTCAGTTTCTTACTATGTTCATAAAGCTGTGATGAGCAGTATGACCTCATGTGTGGGGGAAGAAGGTCCTTTTCTTTTCCCTCCCACTTTATGGCCAGTCTGAACCACTAACCAGTAAAATATACATATAACTTTCCTTCTGACAATTACCAGATAACTGACCCAAATAGCTTCACTACTACTGGGAAGTTAAAAGAAAACAAAAATCACATCCACTGATGCCAGAACAACGGTGTTTTCTTTGACTAGGAAATGTATTACTTTCGATGCAAACTTTCCTTTCAGTAGGTTTATGTCAACCCCAATATCTTTCAAAGCCAATGAAATGTATATGGAATTCTAACAGACAAGCTTCCACAAATGAACCAAAGATGCCAAAAAACACAAAATACAGCATAGGGATGAAGTCCCCCATGAAGCATTCAGGCGAACACCTCATCTACTGGAGGCATTCGTGGCTGTTTGGCACCACGTCTGTTTTCTCCTCTCTAGACTCGATATTCTCCCAGGGGGTCAATAGAGTACATGAAATGAAATAAAGTCTTTACAAAGGAGAGTGTCATTAATTTCAAGTCACGTATCTCTGGAAAACATTTACAAAAAACATGCTTCAAGAAAAAATAAATAATTTCACATTACCTCTGGCAATAATAAATTATTTCTGTTGAGAAAATGATCTTTCTTGAGCTCAGTATTATGCTCAGATCCGGTTGTGGCAACAAATGCTTAAGTCTCCTTTAAAAGGAGCCTCGATGTCCATTCACAGTTCAGCAAGACATCTGTGCCAGGACAGGCTTTTAAAGTAAGATCAAACCTAATACACTTATTACGAACAAACCAAATAAATCTTGTAATGGTAATCAAAGCAAGGAGGTATCCCTGAGTCATCAAAGGTAATTTATTACTTTTTAAAGAAGAATCTATGTGAGGGGGATAAAGGACTGCTACCTTTTCCTACTCTAGGTCAAGAATTCCCTAAAGTGTGCCATTCCCAAAGAAGCTCATGGGATTGAGGGGAGAACTCCCTGGGAAGCATGGGTATGAACCGATCGGTCTCAGTGACCTGCAGAACCTTTGCAGCAAAAGGTTCTTTTACCAAATTGGTTCCACCTGGGCATGGATGGCCAGGAATTTCTAAGCCCCTCTGGTTTTTCTTCAGTCCTGGGAAAGAAAACAGCTCCTACCTAACAAGCATAGTCCGAAGAGTTATGTCATTGATAAAGACAGAGAATTAAGAACTCCCTTGCTGCTAACACCTCACCCTCTGTCCCCAGAAAGAGAGAATGGAGATTATTTATCTTTATTAACAGAGGCAATGCAAGGTAAAAACAGAGCAAGTCCACAGGTGGAAAGCCATCATAGAGAAGCGGAAAGAGTCTTGCAGAACTCTGAAGTTTTTTTTTTTTTTTTTTTTTTTTCTCCTCCCTGGAGCCTGTTAGCTCCTTACAGATTGTCTTACACACCATCTCTGCATTCCAGTTTTTAACAATAATTTGGGGATGTAGTAGGTGCTGAATCACCATTAAAGAGAATGAGTTAAGATGTGAGAGGCTGTCCTTCATGATGCAGAAGTCAGCTGACATGGGAGGAAAGCAAACTAGGCCATGGACAGAGTTTAAATAGAAAGAAGGGAATAAGTACTTAGATTTTGAGCAAACACATGCATGTTAGAATGTAAGCTCCTCAAGCACTGGGACCATGTCTTATTTATCTTTATGCTCCCAGCACATAATAGGCAGATAGTGTTTGCTGAGTAACGGGCAGCAGCTACATGGAAGAATCAGCCAACAATTACTGAGTCCCCGCTATGTACCATATGCCCCGCCATATGCTTTACATACAGTAACTCATTCAATCCTGACCCTAAGCCTAGGAGAACATACCTTGCCCCAGATCACAAGGCTGACAGAACCAGCACTAAGCCTCTCGGCCATCATGTCTCACTGGCAAATTGACCACTAGAGAATGTTAAAGTTACTTTGGGACCATGGATTGGAGAAGCTTTGCAGTGACTCTAAGTAGAAAGGAGACCTCCAGGTTATTTTTTAAGAAAGGGAGAGGGTACTGATCTGGGATGATATGCTGCAAGTGCTACCTAAAGGAGACAAATACATTATCAGTAAAATAAAATAAAAATAATAAAAAATAATTATGGGACAGGCTTGCCAGAATACAAAACTTCTTCAAAACAATCCGAAATCTTTTCTTTAAAAATGTCACGGTCACTTTAGAAGCCAATAAAGTAATATATACTAATTAAAGACACTGTGATCTCACGTATTTACTTAAGATGAACACTAATCACAAGCACAAGCATGTTCACTGTGCACTGGTGCCAAGGGTAGAAACATGGGGAAACAGGCTAGATGCCCACCAACAGACAAATGAATAATAAAACCAGTACATCCACGTTTTGGACTGCTCTGTAGCAAATGAATGAGGTAGCTCTCTGCCCCGGCAAAGAACGATATCTGATGCAAGAGGTGAATGGAGCATTTGTACAGTGTGATGAACTTTTTGCTAAAACCAAACACAATACTATACCTTTCTGCAGATATGCATGCAAGAGAGGTGTGTGTGAGAGAGAGAGAGGAGATAGAGAGAGAGAATGCAAGTGATCCGAGGGTGCACACAGGTATCTGATTACCTCTCTTGAGTAGTGGATAGGGACCACGCACAGATTCTAGAGGGATTTTACATTATATACATATACTATAATGTGTGACACTTTTGTCAAAAGAGTATACATATATATTATTTGTATACATAAAAATTATTATCTTTTTTATTCTATTTTTCTTAGATTTTATTTATTTGACAGAGAAAGACACAGCAAGAGAAGGAACACAAGCAGGCAGAGTGGGAGAGGGAGAAGCAGGCTTCCCGCTGAGCAGGGAGCACGATACGGGGCTCAATCCCAGGACCCCGGGACCATGACCTGAGCCGAAGGCAGACACTTAACAACTGAGCCACCCAGGTGCCCCCGAACTTACCCAACTTAACCAGGAGTTGACGCTTAGGGTTAACTAATACACACTGCTTCACTCAACACATAAACGACAATTCTCGCAACAATGATAAATTTAGTAGGACAATATGGAGATGATGTTTCTAAAAAAGCAAATATTATCATTTTTAAAAAATGTACTCATATCTGAAAGTACCAAAAATAAAAATGGTAATAACTCCCATAACTAGATGACCTTTTTGTTCATGTTGACTTATTCAACTTGCCTATCCATTGTAAGATCTAATTTATCCTCTGAGGTACTTGCTGATTTCCAGGTCTGTAAATGTTCATATTGACTATTTCTCCACAAGTGAAAATTTTAACATCTGCTTTCATGAATATAAATTTGAGTAAATTTCATTCCAAGTCTTGAATTTAAGAAAATGATGATGCACCACTTCGTTTCATTTCTAAAGCACTTGATAAATAACTACTACGACTTATTGATCAACTTATCATGAGCAAGGCACTAGTCTACATATTTTAGGCTTTTCATTTCAGTAATTCTTAAAATGATGCAAAAGTAAATGCATAATAGGAAAAGTATAGCATTTTGATTCCATGGATTGCAATTTTTGGTTAAAGATGACACCAATTAACTACAATATACTTGAAGACCTAGTAATAGAAAAAAACACACAATAACACTGAAAGCTGTCTCTTTTTTTTTTTTGTCCTATTAAGCATTGATTTTAAGAAACAATAGGTTTGGGACGCCTGGGTGGCTCAGTCGTTAAGCGTCTGCCTTCGGCTCAGGTCATGATCCCAGGGTCCTGGGATCGAGTCCCGCATCAGGCTCCCTGCTCCTTGGGAGCCTGCTTCTCCCTCTGCCTCTGCCTCTCTCTCTCTATCTCTCATGAATAAATGAATAGAATCTTAAAAAAAAAAAAAGAAACAATAGGTTTTTTGGAAGCTCTCTCTTGGAGGGAATACAACATCTACATCAGTAACATTTTTTTAAATCCAAAACAGACAAGATCTAACGAAAGCACTTCCATGGGGAGTGAATAAAACAGCTCACAACACTGTAGAGCTTTCCTGTTCCCTTCCCAACGATCCAAGCTGGGGCTGGTCCAGGACAAGCGAGGGAAGAATGCTAGAATACTCATAATGGTCTGTTCGCATACTCTCCACACTGACAGTCACTCTGAACTTGCCTACTTCCCGCTCTCCCAAACATGCTCCTTTCCAAGGTAGCTTAATGCAGGAAGCCTGGATTCTGTGTACTCTTACTTCTCAAGTTGATCTTGCTATGGAGGCAAGCAGTTCTTCCTTGTTTTTTTCTTTTTTTTTTTAAATCACACTTTTACCGTTCCTTCTCTTGAATTAACAAAAAAGAATCAGTAGCATACCACTCATTCATCCTAACTCCAGTGGACGCTGAACAGAGACAATTTGCAATACTGGTGTTTGGTTGAACTTTAAAGGCTGGGTAACAAATATTTTCCAAAACATGTGATTTTCTATTGTTTGCCTTCAACAAAACTGAAGGTGTATCTAATCAATTTGTCAGGCAGTAGATCATTAAAAATAATTGATTGAAACTCAAGTTTGACAATAGACAATTCTGTGATTTATGGACCATAACTCATAAGGAGTTCAAGGGACTGAATGACATTCTTATAATAGAACTCCTTCCATTCCCACCTATTTATGGTAACATCATTTTTTGGCCTTACCTTTATAAAAACAAAAATTAAGAAGAAAATCGATGCTGAAACCTATCTCATTCTAGCAATAAGTAACATTCACCAATGGATACATGAACATATGGGGATACAAAGGGTAGAAACGATTCATCCACTGAGCAAAAAGTTTCCTATAAGTTCATGAAATAAATGACCAAAATGGCAATATACAGGAGGCAGACGCTTAACGACTGAGCCACCCAGGTGCCCCTATACAGGGACTGTTTTGATCAACTGTATACTACTAATAATCTTTATAACTCAATCCAGAAAAAATTTAATACTTACTTTTAGGATGATAGAATTTTTAAACTTAATATACACATACATATGTATTTCATAAGAGTAATGAAAGGTTGATGAATAACAAGACTCTCAAGCATAAAAATATTACATTAAGATAAAATTCTGTGGAAGTAGAATGGAAATACGAGTTCAAGGAGAAAATAAGGATGTGAAATTTGACTGTTAAAGATCTTATTCAGGCCTTTTTAAAAATGCATGATTTGGAAATCAAATTGCTACTCACTGGATATGCTTATTTTAAAATGTCAATATTTATTATATTCCAGAAAAAAACATCTGCAATTCTTTAAATGTATAAAAACTAGATGCCAACTTAAATATATGTAATAGTTTTTCAAATTCTAATAGGAACAAAGGAGTCTGATTAAAAAAAACCCCACTTCACGCTTTGTAATGTTCTTTCCCTCCTTTCTGCCTATATAAATGACATTTCTCTAAGACATAGCATCTCAACAGCTCACTTCCTTTATCAAATCTTCCCCAACACCCCCAACCCTCAATGGCTACTGTCTTTTGTAACACTTATGTCTAATTCATCTGGCCCACATCCTCTTTTTTTTTTTTTTAAGTAGACTCCACACCCAGCACGGAGCCCAATGTGGGGCTTGAACTCACAACCCCTAAGATCAAGACCTGAGCTGAGATCAAGAGTCAGACGCCTAACCGACGGAGCCACCCAGGTGCCCAAAGCCTACACAACCTCTTAAGGAGACACAACACTTAATATGTGCCAGGCTTTATGTATATTAACTCAGTTAATCTTCCAACACTTCTGTGAGGTGGATTCTATTATTGTCACCTTTTTCAGTATGACAAAACCAAGGACAGAGAGGTAATAACTTGCGCAAGGTCAAGCAGCTAGCTAGTAAGCGGCAGAGCTGGGATAGGAGCTGGAGATGACATGCAGGTACGTGGACTCTGGAGTCTGAGCTCTTAACCACCATACTCCCCCTATATTTCCCATCCCCCTGCCCTTCATCTGAGTTTAGTACAACACTTATTTGTGGGGGAGGATGCTTCCCTGCTAAGAAGCTATGCTTTCAACACAGCAGCTGCTGTCAACGAGCCCCCAAGATAACCTCTGAGTTCTCAATTTGTGTAGCCAGAATGTGCTTATAGTCCCTTAAAATAACCTCCTCTTTCATGCCTGTAGGGAATAATCAGATTCAACACATAGCTACTTATTTCAATTTTTAAAAGTTCCAATTAACAGGAAAGAAAAATCCTTAGCAGTCAATTGCATATTATGGTATTCCAAAAATGTCTGAATTACCTAAGTCTGCCTAGCCATAACTTACTTAATGCTTTTTACTCTTAAACTAAATATGGAATGCAGTCCTGGGAAAAAAATGAGAGATTGATTGCAAACCATTTTAATATCCTCATGAATCTTTTCATGGAAATAAAAACAACTTCAGTGAAGCTCTGAGACCTTGTTTACAAGGAGGAGGACTCCAGGGATGGAAGGCCCAGATTCAACCAACCTTAGAAGATGAATTTAGGAGCAAGGAGTTAAGCACAACAGAGACTTTATGTAATACTAAGTTTTGTGAAGACTCTTTAATGGTTATACCTAATTGGCCATCTATCTAGTCTTTCTACAGTTTAAGAAACTGAGTCCGTAAGAAATCTAAGGACAAACTCAAGGTCACTGGTTGGCTTCAAGGCACAACTGAGGATTCAGACCTCTAATTCCCAGTGTGATTCTCTTATGTGTTTAACTAGATGGAGTTCATTTTGACTTTCTAAAAGTCAAGGGTCATGTTATGAATCCAATCACATTACATATTCAAAACAGAGAAAAACTAAGCGACCTCTTTTTGAATGCTAAATGTGCCCATGCAAGGAAATTACTCAGTCATTGCAGCCAAAGGAAAGTCTTTTCTTCCATACTTTTTGATGGCAGTTCATTACATTTTACCTCCAGGCTACTTGCTTTCTTTTAGCAAGATCCATTACATATAGTACTTTCATAGTATGTTGGTGGAAAATAGGCAAAAGTATTGCATTTAGATATTTCTCTTAAGGGTTGAAACATGGTTTACACACATACTCATTCATTCACAAACACCCGCCTAGGAGAACGTAGTCCTGGGGCGGAGAGGCGGGGGGAAGCTTGAAGGTATATATTTTAACCGATCTGGAACCTGAACCTTGTGCTAGTGAAAATGTACAGGACACACTGGTAACCCATAGCAACCTCATTCTTCAAAGTAGCTGTTGATGTCAAAAAACTAGGGCACCAAAGTTTAATAATTACAACTCCAAAGACAAATGAAGCCACAGCTAGCAAATGTCACTTACTGATCATGATGTCACTGCAAGGTATGCATTTGTTGTGATGAAACAAATATAACGTAAGGGGATACAGGGGCTTCTGCCTGTATCACATTCTATCTTCCAAATCAAGATTAACAAAAAAAAGCTAAAGTAGCCTTAGTGACACGAAAAGCTTCAATTTAATGAAAGATGATTATAGTGCAAGAAAAATTAATCCTCATTTCTCCCATCTTTTCCTCCAGAAAAATGTTATTTTCTACAAACTAAATATAATCTTTGGAAAATTAAAAAAAAAATAGTTCCAAAAGGGCATTTCATTAAATTATGGGTGCTACAAAATGGATTTCTTATTTAACCTGATAGAAGGCGATACATTGTGTTGCATTAGAACTCTTTCAAATCCCTCTGATCTTGTAGAGCTTTTAAAGCTAGTGAGCACAAGATTTCCTCTAATTTAATATTTCTAGAAACGTTTTGAATGTAATGTTTGAACAATAATGAAAAGAAACACAAGAGTGTTTTTTAATAGCTTAAATGATGTTAAGAGAGGACTCTAAACTGCACCTCTGACCATTTTCAGAATCTGGAGAGAACACAAATAGACACTAAAACTTAAATATAAAACACCAAGAAAAAAACAAAAAACAAAAAAAACAAAGTTGGTTGAACCTACGCCTCCCAACTCAGTTTGTTGCAAAATCAATGATGACCACACAGTTTTTATAATCTGGGAAGTGCTGTTTGCTTTCTGTTCTTGCTTTTGTTTTCTCTCCCAAAGCTTAATTGGAGCCAAAGGTTACTTTGGGGGAGAAAACGGTCAAAGAGTAACTAAAATAGAGACTGAGGAATTTAAGGATACTTTATCAGGTTTGTATTACTTTAGTTTTTTTAAAAGAATATTTCAAGTAAACTGAATTTGAAACATTTAATATAGACTCTCAATAAAGACAGATATTCCATAATATCAACTCTTTCTGTTTCTTTATCCTTGTTGCTGAGAGGTAATAAAATCTTTTGTATAATTAATGGTTTAGTAACCTAATACCATTATAGTACCTAATCATAAAATATTAATAGTTTCTCTCCCCCAAGCCCCATTTTTTTCTGGCTCATAAATTTGGTACTAACAACAAACAGGCTCTATTCATTAATACTCATCCGAATAACTGCATCTGGTCAGTTTATTTAAAGGGGGCACAATTAGCATACATCCAAAGACAATTTAGAAAGTTAAATTTGAAAGTAGGTATTTACGTTCTTTCAAGAAATATTAAACGCAAGCCACTCGGCAAAAGCATGGAAGTTGGCTGATGTTTTCTCTACACCTAAGACGAAAAGCTACATCCTGTCCATGGATTTTGATCAATCGCCCAGATACCTGGTTTACATGAGGCCGAAGTTTAAAACACCGAAGAGCTTTCAAGTATTTCACAGTATGGCTGCTTTGGTGCAGCATAACCAGACCCCATTCAGGCACTTTGAACTCGTCGATATCCAAACACCCTGAAGACCTCACATCTCTTCCTTAGGTTTCGACCAGTGATTTAATTAAAACCCCAATGAGCCAGGATCCAGACAACCTGAGCCTTCATGCACCGGTATGTGAAAGAAAACGACAGATGGAGGGAGGTCAGGAAGGCGACTGAGAAGAGGCTCTCTCTCCACAACGGGGCTTATTTTTTCCAAGAGGGAGATTTGTTGAGAGGGGCTCAGATACAAACATAGAAGGATGTATAGTTGGAATGAAAGCCTTTCAGGTGAACTGGTATCTCCATCTCCCACCGATTGCTTTCATGTTGGAAAAAAACAAAAAATATAAACACTCTGGGCTTGAGAGAGCAAAAATAAAGATTGCTATGTCACTTTGAATGGTTATACACGCTGGTTTCAGGTTCAATCCAAGCCAAGAACAGTAAAACCCATCTGGAGAAGCACTCTAAGTTAACTTCACGTTATACCTAACTTATTTATCTGTCGTTTCCCACCAACTTCTGAAGCTTTCTGCTTTCAAGCTACAGAAATCTCATCCAAATGCTTCACCCTGTTTATTCCACCCATTGTGACATCCAGAGGCAATTCGAGGTCTGTATTCTTATTTTATTATTATTATTTTTGTTATGCTAATACTCTAAGCTTCCAGTTGAGAACAACTTCTCTTTCTTAACTGACCAATCCACTGGCATTGTCACCTTGGAGGGCTGGGAGGCAGTTAAATCTTGGTGGTTCCTGGTTCTGCAAAGGGGCTACTAGTCAGCCATTGGGCATTTTGGACTGCTTAGCTGGGGAGAAGGAAAGAGGAGAAAAGAAAAGCTTTTAGGGCCTGGTAAATGCATGTTTGTTGGGTTGAGTACACAGGCAAGTCAGAGCCTATTAATTTCCAAATCAACCACTGGGCTATGACGGCAAACTAAGCTTATAGTCACAGCAGCAGAAGAGGGCCCTCTAATTTACGGAAACCATCCTCTGTGATGAGCTCCAGATCCCCTGGACAACCTGCGAAAACTCTGAGGCTGCAATGATGGTGACAGACTCATTTAAACAAAAAGAAAAGCAATTAAGCAAACGGACTTGACTGAGAAGTAGGAATTCTCTGGCGAGCTGCTTCAGCATTAACTCTGTCACACAGCCTACCTCCTAAGTAGACCGAAGGAAAAACAACAGTAAACCATGCTTGATGACACAGGCCTGGGCCAAAGTGGGGGCCATGCTGTACTCAAGGAAGAAACATTCCATTACAAGCAACAGTTTTTTAAGCAAATCTAAAAGCAGATAAGCACATCTCCTGTGTGATGGGGATGCTACTTTCTACCCATAAAATGAAACCTCTGGCCGTAGCTGAAGGTATAATTTTAGAGCTCTCAGAGATGTTGAACAATGGCTTATGCAAGAGTAGAAAAGGATGGTCAAAAATATTGTTTCTGGCTTACCAGAGATTTTAGAAAACTCAATAAAACTCAATAAAAGATTATTTCAGACTTTCTTGTAGGTAGCAAAGTGAACATTCCCTGAACACAGTACCCTTTGCTTCCCCACAAAACCCAAAAAGCAAACAGCGCCTGCCCATATATTTTATCATTAGTTTCAAACGCTTTATTATCTACTGGTATAAAGATTCAAGGAAACAATATTTCCTTTTCTAACTTTTTCAGCCTAGCTAACAGCAAAGAAGAATCTAAAGTGGCATTTTTATGAGGTCCTTTTCTAAGAGAGTTGATACCATGGTTAAGTGGTCTGGTTACTAGGATTAAATTTGTGGTTGGAAAAGTACTCCATTCTAAAAAAAGTGAATTCAACATGAACCAACATAAATGTGCAACTCTGAGGGTGTCTGGGAGCCACGGCTCCATCCAAATCCTAAGGAAGGACAAGAACCACTGCCCATGGTTAAGTCCCTAAGAGGATTAAAAGCCTATTTACTGTCACTTGGTTGATAAAGATGCTGCTCATCAGTCCCATCCTAAAAGCAATAAACAATCGCCCGATTTTATACTCTCCCAGGTAAAGACTTGTAAACAGAAAGAATTAGTAACGAACGTTTTTCTTAAAAGAAAGTTAAATTCCAGTAACACCTGCTATTGTAATACATTCCATATTTAAGGCAGGCCATACGTGGGGGGTGTGTGTGCATGTCAGAGACGGTTAATGATCTACTAACTGAAAGCCGTAATTGACAGAATTCCCATTTTGTAAAATTAAAACAACAACAAAAAACCCCACTGTTTTTAGATCTTAGAAATAAAGATTCCAATTAATGAACTCATGACCAAGACAAATATTATGAGACGTAAGAGGAGATATATATAGGGAAAGAACATACATATGTAGAGTTAAATGTTTTACCATTTCTGATTATCAAAAGGCTAAGTATATTTTTAAACCACACAGTGAGTATAATGACAAGTTTAGGAAAGACCACCATAAATACCATGTTCAAAAACCAATTGCTCCATGAGAGGCGATGGACTCTGAGAAACAAACTGAGGGTTCTAGAGGGGAGGGGGTGGGGGGATGAGTGAGCCTGGTGATGGGTATTAAAGAGGGCACGTACTGCATGGAGCACTGGGTGTTATGCACAAACAACGAATCATGGAACACTTCATCTAAAACTAGTGATGTAATGTATGGTGATTAACATAACATAACAACAACAAAAAAAAAAAACACAAAAAACCAATTGCTAGTTTATTAAAAACGACACACAAAGAATTCCAGAACCAGAGTACATGTTTCACAGCTATTGCTTTGTTTTCTTACCTTGGATGTTGTACAGTCGGACCCTATGGGTAACATGTTCCAAAAAGCAAGTCACGTCTGAGTAAAACCTTCCACGTTGCACTCTGACAAAGGGCAGTGTTGTGTAAACATAAGGCTGAGGAGGAAATGACATTTTTAAGAAAAAATTTCAGCTTTTAACTTTTCCAAGGGATGTTTATTATCATTTCCCAAATGGCAAATACATACCACCTGATATTTGCAATCTCAAGTGAAAACAAAACCTTACAAGGTATCAGAACAGGCGCATGCTATAAAAATGGAGTATAAGGTTTTTCATTAGACAAAAAGTGCTGAAAATAGAAAATAAAAATGTTTACAACTTGACTGGCCTAGGTGATCTACAAACATTCCCTCCCAGCTATAAAAATTTCTAATTAAAACCCTTCTATATTGTCCATGTGCTATTTATTAGAAATATCATTCATTCTGCAGCAGTGACATTTTCCCAGGCAAACGTTTATTATAACCGTGGCCCCCTAATGTTCAGGGGTCGGGCAGGTGGCAAGGATGACCACAGGGAGTCATCTAAGCAAACAGAAAGCAGGATTCAGAGAATTGCTTAATCACAGTTAGGTTTACTAGTCTATAAAACACACTGCCCTTTTACTAGAAAGAACTAGCTGAATATAAAGCAAATTTACAAACTTGAAAAAACTATGGCAACCACTGGTTTAAGGTTTCGTCATTTCGAATCTAATTGTCAAGAAAAATCAGGAACAGAACATACTTCTGTGACATAGGAACACATTGAAAGCATTTATGAAGAATTATATTTTCTCTTTTTTTTTGAAGGAATTATATTTTCTTAAGCATTACAGGCTGCAGAAGCTCAACAATGGCATGACGAGCTAGGCTTGCATTGCGAACTACTTAAGTAGCATCAGATTTTCAGAACTGTGAAATTTTCTTCCAAATGTACCTCTCTGGTTCCAGAAAAAATATTCTGAAATTAATATAATGCATTAAGAGTTTACAAAGTTCTTGGACCTAATTTTACCATATAGCTAAAAAGTAAGGGAAGAAGATGAAAGCTGGCATGGGGATTTCTGGGCTCCTACCTGTTTCTGATGCACCCACCTGCCTCCCTGATAGTCTTTTATTTTCTCTTTGTAAATATATGATAATTCTCTCGGTTTTTTAATTTAATATTAGAGCTATTTAAAGATAGAATAATTTTAAATAAATTAGTCACAATTGTCCATGCATAATATTCCAGAAGTATTGTTATTTTTCATTTTTTCTTTGGTATAAGAACAGTCAATCAAAACCAAATTCCTGGGGTGCCTGGGTGACTCAGTCGGTTAAGCGTCTGCCTTTGGCTGGGGTTATGATCCCAGGTTTCTGGAATCAAGCCCCACGTCGGTCTCCCTGCTGAGCAGGGAGCCTGCTTCTCCGTCTCCCTCTGCTGCTCCCCTTGCTTGTGCCCTCTCTCTGACTCTCTCTCTCAAATAAATAAATAAAAATCTTAAAAAAAAAAAAAAAAACCCAAAACCCAAATTCTTGTCCAAGTGAGAACAGACTGATACAGCTTATACTTAGGATCCACTACCCTTCCTAGAACGGCTACTATGAGCTGTAGTTTACCTTTAATTCCTCACTGATTAAAAAAAAAAATCGAAACAACAAAAAACTAGACTCCTTAGAACGGTCAATGCTATTCTTTAAAATCTATTATTTGGGGCGCCTGGGTGGCTCAGTCGTTAAGCGTCTGCCTTCAGCTCAGGTCATGGTCCCGGGGTGCTGGGATCGAGCCCCGCATCGGGCTCCCTGCTCAGCGAGAAGCCTGCTTCTCCCTCTCCCACCCCTGCTGCTTGTGTTCCTTCTCTCTCTGTGTCTCTCTCTGTCAAATAAATAAATAAAATCTTTAAAAAAAAATAAAATAAAATCTATTATTTGATTTCGGCTAACAGGTTTTTCGAAATTGAAGAACAACAGTAACTTCTGCAGGAGACAGGTTTCTAGGCAACAAAATATGGAGAATATTTAACTTATCTTGAAGTAGAGAAAACCTATATAAGTAGAAAAGCAAAGGAAGATGTTCTAAAGAAAAAAATACAGAACTGACTACACAAAAATTAAAAAAAAATACTATAACAGCATAACATAATTAAATTAAATGACACACTGATGGAACATTTTGCAGTATATAGGAAAAAGGATTAATTTTTACCATATATAAAGAATGCTTATAGATCCGTAAGTCATACCAGTAGAAAAATGGTCAAAGAACTTATATATGAAACTCACAAAAGATATAGGAGAGAGAAATAAATGTATGAAGTTTAGCTTCCCTAATAATCACAAAAACTTAACAGTAAAATATTTTTCACCCATTATTATAGGTAAAGCTTTTGATATGACTGATTCTCAGTGCTTGGAGTGGTATATTAGAGAGCTACTCTCAAAAATGCTGGTGGGAGCGAATATTTATGCAGTCACTTTAGAGGACAGAGAAATAGTATGTATCAAGTCTTTTTTTTTTTTTTTAAAGGTTTTATTTATTTGACAGAGAGAAACACAGCTAGAGAGGGAACACAAGCAGGGGGAGTGGGAGAGGGAGAAGCAGGCTCCCCGCAGAGCAGGGAGCCTGATGCGGGGCTCCATCCCAGGACCCTGGGACCAGGACCTGAGCCGAAGGCAGATGCTTAACAACTGAGCCACCCAGGCGCCCCAGTATGTATCAAGTCTTTTTTTTTTTAAAGATTTTATTTATTTATTTGAGAGAGAGAGAATGAGAGACAGAGAGCAGGAGAGGGAGGAGGGTCAGAGGGAGAAGCAGACTCCCTGCCGAGCAGGGAGCCCGATGCGGGACTCGATCCCGGGACTCCAGGATCATGACCTGAGCCGAAGGCAGACGCTTAACCATCTGAGCCACCCAGGCGCCCCTGTATCAAGTCTTAAAGGCCTCATCCACTGACACAAAATAACTCTTCTAGAAAGTTATTCTCAGGAAATAATCATCACTGCATAAAAAGAATGCTACAAAGAAAGCTTATCACAATGTTACAGTAGTGAAGTATTGGGAGAAAATCTACATAGGCAACAATAGGAAATTCTTTTTTTTTTTTTTTTTACATATATATACATTTTTGTGTGTGTGAAAACATTTAAGTTCTACTCTCTCAGCATATCATATAATATGGTGTTATCAACTACAGTCACCATGTTAGACATTGGACCCTCAGACCTTTAATCACAACAGTATATATTAAAACTGTGTTTTCGAAGAATATACCATTTGATTGTGAGCACTGTCACAACAGTGCAAATGGGGGAGAAAGGGATATGCATAGTAAGACAATAAAAAATACATCAAAATGTTGGCAGTGGTTTGCATGGCCTTTGGAATAGTTGGTAAATTTTATTGTTTTCTTCAGTTTTCTGCATTTTCAAAAATGTGCCAAAATTTGTATATATTATTACACCTTTACAGTCAAGGGGAGGGAAATTTTTTTTTGTTTTTTAAAGTGCTGAAAGTTAAGGAGAAAAATGGCCCACTGGACAATTTATTTTTCTCCTATGGCTAGATAATTTGTCTCTGTATATGTGCTGTGCCACACAGAACACCACAACAGCACCTGAACCCTCCAACAAATCTGGCTTCTTTCCATGGAGAGCAACTGTTCATTGTAGCACCTTAATGAATTCCAACCCTGAAAAATTATTTGTTTACCTAACACTCACGACTACCGATTGCCAAGTGTCAATAAGGAAATATAATAGTGGAACCAACTCATCTATACCTAACAGATGACAAAATAATGAGATGAACTTATTTTTTTCTTCATTACTCTTTCAATAAATGCTTATTCACAGCTCAGTTCATTGGCACTTACCTTGGCTTCCCCATCAGGTAAGAAGAGGTAGGCACCACTTTTGTCCTTTTTACTGGTGGTTCCATACCATGAAAATTGCACTTTTACTTCATGATGTTTACTGTCTTCTTTATTTATCATTTCCTAAGGATAAAAACAATGTTTAAAAGCAACTTACTATATTAAGATTTTAATGATGTTGCATCTGGTTCCATGTATATGTTGATTAAAAAAAAAACACCAAAAAACCTCAAGACAGACAGAAAAATGCTAACATTCAGCCTCTAATGTTCACGATTCTTGGATGAACACCCAAAATCTTATATTTAAAAGTATACTTTTATAGCTAATACTTAGAATTTAAAACTTTCACAATAGAAACAAAAAGAACACACTTCATTAAGGAAGAAAGAGATACACAAATTAAGAGATGTGGACCAGTGCTTCTCAAACTTTCTGTACTGAAGAAGCAGGTTTATTTTTTTATTTCCAGTATGCATGGACCAATATTTTTGTGAAGTACAATAAGAGTGAATTACTAGAAAAATTAAATTTAAAGTGATATACCAAAGATACACTCAAATTTTTTATTATTAGATTCAGTAGGCATAAATTTATTGTGTCATTGTGCTTTCAGAGTTTCCACAAACATTTTTCTCAACCATTACAGCTTCTATACTTATCTTGTGGACCAGTAACAGTTCACGGAGTAGCACCACCCACAGACCACCCTTGTTAGGAGCAAGTGGTCACAGTGGACCACATATATCAGATACATATAGCTCATCCATCCTTTCTCCCAGAGTATTTGCATCGACTTTCCCCCCTCTGCATACATAATCTGCACATATTATAATAAAAGTGATAAGCCTTCCATGAATTTGGAAACTATTCAGAACATACCTCCAAAAGCCCAGACTGATCAAACCGAAGTTTAACAAAGGAGTTCTCTAGAGTTATATCTTCTTCAGTACTTTTTACATTCTTCATGTTGAAAATTCCTTTATCTTTTACGTTACCATTATGCAGCACATACTCAGCTAAATGTGGGTCTGAACTTGCTGATTCCAAAATTCTATACACTTTCAGTCCGAGTGGTGGCATCTGCACTAGGAAGGAGATCTTTAAAAGACAGAGGAGAGAATTTTTTTAAAGAGAAATGCAATCTACTGAAAGAAAAGGATTTATACATCTAGTAAGAACAACAACAAAAAAACTACCGTATTTTAAAAAGAATTTAATACTCTAAAGATGTTTTGAGAATTTATGGGTAGAGTATCCACATTTCCGTTTATCCAGGGAATCTAATAACTTCAGGTTGGTAGGACTATCAAAGGCATGAATGCTTTCATTCAATATATGAAATTATACGAGCAACCTCAATTGTCCTATGGTGCTCTTAATGGATGCTCAGAGGAGAAAATGCTTCATGAAGGTAGGAGCTTTAGGTGAACAACGATTTTTCCTAATTATCAGGACCCTTTTTATACTATGGTTTCAAGTACATTAAAAATAAAAGTGGTAAATGTAATACTATAAATATTAGGCAGGCTAACAGTGGCCATCGAATGCCTGGGGTCCAGCAGACAATGCACAAAGCACAGAGGATGCACACACACTGTAAGTCGTGACCTCTGCCTTCTAGGAGCTATTCCTCCCTTTTCTAGATAGGCTGTTTCCTGTAACATCTGACCAAAACTTCTATTATCTTCTCCTTTCTAACTAAAGGATTATGAATTTATGAAAGCAGCCAGCAATGGCTTTTAACAAGCAAAGCAATTCTCATTTAGAGTTCCTAGCTTTTGGCTGTGTCTTCAGAAGTACAGTTTAATTTGCACTCGAGACTCCAAGAATTCAACTTTTCTAGTGATGCGGGGGTCCAGTTTAATATTACTTTAAGAAATTTTCTCCAAAAATGTCTATTACTTCAGGCCAGGCTTTCCACAGTTGTATCTCAGGTAAAAAGCACCTTCCTCTATTTTAGGAAGTCCTTCTTTTATGGTGTGTCACGTCACCTTTGCAATGAAACGCTGAAAGGACCTAAGTTATTTAGAAAAGGTGTTATTTATCTCAACTTCAGTGTGCATAATTGTTACTGAATTGAGTTAAACAAAGAATTTCAAAATTTTTTAGGTAATGATGACTTCATTACCTCAGGAAAAAGTTCCAATACTTACAAAGATATACAATATACATGCTAATAACATACTAATAATAACATGTGATATACACACTAAAGAAGATATTAGTATTCTAGGAAACACAGGATCTCTTTTCCTTTAGTGTCATTTAACTGGTCAGTTAAATCCCCTGGTATCCACAACTTTAACCACTTCACATACACCAATGTGATGACTCAAAGGGAGCATGGATACATATATAAACTACATACTGGCTATGCTTTTTTAATGGTGCCTCTTTAAGTTCTATGGCGAAAACGTACCTCATAGGCTGTCTGTGAAATAGTAGTTGCTGTATTCCAAACTGCACTCATCTGAATTTCCACAGGCTTTCCGGAAGCAGAAGACACTTGTGCTGTGGGGGAACTCACATAGACTGAGACCACTGAGATTCGGTCTTGTTCTGAAGGATTACAGACCACAAGATACCTGCAAAAACAGCTGCTTCACTACTCGGGTCTTAAAACAGTATTTCTACTTCTTTTACACTCTGTGTAAAGACTCAGCTTGTAGACATAGAGTCAACACACGGAGAGGACTTATAAGGAACACATTCTGGTAAAATTTTTGGAGAACACGCAATTTCATCACAAATAACACACACTACAAAGGGTAACGAAATAATGATTCACTTTCTAAGAATAAAATGTTATACAAATGGAAGACATTAATAGAACTATAATAAAGTTATTTCCATGGCCCAGAAAATGACCTATATAACACATGGTTTTATTAGCCTTTCTAAAATAATCAGCTTGATCCAACTAATCTCCTGATCCCTGCCTAAGCTCGCTGAGTAAGAAAACACATACATTGCCTATTTGTACTTTAGCCACAATTAATTTCAATTAAAATCCTGACATTCATTTTAGACCACTAAAAGACAACAAAAATGTATGGCTATCCATGCAGAATCACACATTTATTTTATATACATGGGGTCCTTATTCCCCAAGAGAGTTGGTTCTGGAAAAAAGATCATTTCAAGTAGCTCCACTTAAAAAGGGTGTTAAAATTTTATACAAATAGTGCTAAAAAAGATTTGACTGGGCCTAGCTAGAAAAAGGACAACACACACTATTAAAATAAGTTTAGACAATTATTTAAAACTACATGCAATTCTTAGAATGAGCAAAAAAATGAATGAACTGGAGTTTCTGGCAGACTTTTTCCAACAATATTTTATATTAGCACATTATGACACCTTCACGCATTTAATTTTTATAGGATGGTTTTAAACATAACTACATTTGTAAAAAATATTCAAGGACTTCATCATTTTTCCTAAAGTCCTCTTCTTAATTTCTTTGATATTCAAAGAATTCTTAGTTGGAGATCCTCACTGTTTCATGGCTTTGCCTCTGAGCAGAAATGTTCTAGACCATCATATCACAGACTTCATGAAACAGAGTCTTTGAAAGATTTATGATTTTACTTTATGATCAATTTGAATCAGATTATCTTCAAATAAATCAAAAGATATTTCAAAGAGGATGTTTGAATAATATAACTCACTGATTCATTAGTGAATATTTTCTTGATTGAAATATTTTGGTTTCCTATACAATTTTGTAACTGCAGGACCACAGAACTGAATAGTCAAATAGCAACCCCATCTCCCCCTGACCCATAGCAGCTACATCAAGGATGGCAGACACCAGCTAGTATTGTGTATTTAGTGCATTAGAAAGCGTAGTCGTGCTCTTTTATTCCACGTGTGTTCTGTGTATTTCAATTGCATTGCAAATCGCATAAGAAGTAAAACTAATACTTGCAGTGGTCAAAACTAAAGTGAAGGACAACAGGAAAACACAAAAGAAAAGAGCGAGCATGTAGCATAAAATCTATAAAATGTTTGACTTATAAAGGGTTTATCGGGAGAAGCTCTTATGATAGAAATAGTATTCTGAGATACCAAAAGCGACAACACAGCAATAAAAAGGTCTCTAATTCCTAATGGCTTATAGTATGCATCAGGATCACACAACCTAGCTTACACCACTTATGTTCACCGAGATTCCATAGATGTGCGAGAGAAGAGTGGCTGAAGCTGTGTAGTCAAAAACGTATTTACAAAGGACACTGAAGTCTTGACATACTGGGTAAAACCCTATTTTATCCACAGAAGAAATTCTAAAGAATAGTGAGGGCAATGCTAACAGACTTACCTGAAGGATCTGCCAACCTATTGGTGCCCTCCTACTGCCCTCTACCAGAGCTTACGTGTCACCTGACTTGTCCCATCACAAACACACCTGGAGAATCACAACTGTCAGGATTCATTGTTACCAGCAAGACAATACTATATTCCTAATGTGCAACGTGGAGAAGAAAAACAGTTGAGGATCACCTATCCTCAGCACCAAAGATGTTTAAGCCAGCATCCCAGAAATGAGTGATTTACTGCTTAACCCCATGTTCCCAGAGGCTTAGAGATAATATGGTCTGAAGACTCGGGCCAGTATCCTGATTCTGCAGAAGCCCTGAGGCACATCCAGGTACTGAGCCTAGAATTCCTACTGGCAGGTTTGTTGGATGCTCTACTACACAGGTCTAGTCATAAGGGCTCTGATAATAAAATGTAACATGTGCCCAACCAATAAATTAGGTAATAAGCATCCAGAACACAGATTCCTTCCCGTGTCCCATAGGGGAAAAAGATTCACATTTAAAGCAAATAATAATTTTAACCATACATTTAGTTTTATATAATATTAAATCACTTTTTATAATAAGCTGTGAACTAGGTTCTGTTTTGTTTCATTTTAGTAGCTAATTAGTATGTGACCATAATGATGTTTCTACTGTACTGAATGATTATATAATTATCATGCCAGGAATCTGTTCAAAAATGGAATGTGTAGAGTATATAATGAGTATAATGCTGCACTAAGAAAATCAATTTTTTAACATAATTAGAGATTCACACCATGTTCTTCAAGCGCACCACAGCATAAATTTACCTGACATACACACAACTCTCATCTACATACATTTTAAGTAGAGTACAGAGAAAGGAGAATCACATATGAAATATTTTCCTTTGGAAATAAGTACACAATCAAAAATTAACTAAATGTTCATTTTTATTATGTTTGGTAGTCAAATATTTGTTATACTGCCAACATCCCTAAATAGGAGTCCATTTAAACCCATCAGCTGTGAATGAAACCAACAGGTTTCAATATCCTAAATATCAAACTCAGTTACTGAAAATTAATAATATCTGATTCACACTAAAGAAGAGGAGAGTAATACTTATATCCTAAAAATGGGGACAGTTAATTTCTATTTTACCTTGTAAGTAACTGTAAAGGAAACTCCGAACTTTTTCCCCCTTGATTTTCCCCACATTTACATTAGCTTCCTCCTGTCATCTATCACCAGGTCACATCCAGCCTTCTCGTTCTCATACGACACTAGACCCCTTAACCTGGGGTTACAGCAATGATCTCAATTCTCTGTGTACAAGGAACAACCCTCACCTCACAGAGGCAAAGCATTCATATGCTACCTGCCCATCAAATTAGGTGACAGACTATGATCCACTCTGAGAGAAAAATGAAAGGACATCTACATGCTTTATGTCAAATTGGGAATCATTTTATGGAAGAACTAGAATTCCATCGTAAATGTGGTTCTGTCCTTGAAGACTCTATCGAGGATGAGTATATTTAGAATTCCTTCATCCCTTTTGTAGAAATGATTCATGCCATGTTAAAAAAGATGACTGTGGCACTCTCTCTTTAAGGCAAATCTAATTCGTGCCAACTCTGAACAAGAGTCTAGGAGCACATGGACCTCCTTCTAGGACTGGATGAAGGGCAGAGTGGAAGGAGTATGCCTCATGGTCAGAGTGACGTTGGAGTTATCACTTAGCATGCTTCCTGTCTGTGCGGCCCAGCCCTTGGGCCTGTACAGGCAACTTATAAGGTACAGCCTTTCATCATTCCCACTGAACAGGTAGGAAACTGAGGTTAGGTATGCAGGTAAGACTCACCCAGCAAAAAAGTGCCATAATAAGGCTTTGAACTTGACCTTACCCCCTTGGCCATCTTCTTAATCATTTTATTCACAGGTCAAGCTCATTAAGTACCTTTTTGACAACTGGGCTTTCCTGTAGAAATTTCCTTAGTTCCAAATTCATATGTGGAGAATTTTCTTTTCTCACTGATGCCAAAGATCCTCATGGAGCCTCTTTCTTTGGGATTCACAGAAAGCTATTTGCATTTCAATATATTATATTTGTAAAAGAAAATTTATAAACTGGAACACTGGAACAGAAAAAATCTTGCAATATATACTAAGGAGCTCATCTTATGACCTCACGACATGAGGTAAGCAAAACACTATTCAAGGAAAACATTTAAAAAGCATTACATATATTTAAGACTGTGTAAGGGAGATAAAAATGAGAAGTATCTGCAAGTCCCCTTTAAGTGCAGTTTAAAATCAAGTAAGCAAACACCAGGTCATATGAAAAATCATTGTAACTTCATGTGCCTAGTGTAGTACCTGACACGGAATAACGTTCAACAAATAGTTGATAAATGAGTAATGCACAAAAATCCCACTAGGAGAATGTATCATTTATAAATATGCCTACTGGTATGGGGTTTTATAATTTTATCAGATCATTTTCATTTTGATAATTTTAATTCCACAAAAAAATGCTTTTATGGTCGACAAGCTATATAATTAACCCCTTTTCAAAGACAGGAGAAATGACAGATCCGAGATCACAGAGAAAGTTAAGAATAAAGCAGACTAGAGCTCAGTGTGTCTGATTCTTAATCAATGACAGCATAGTAAAAAAAATTCATTTCAAATAAGAATATATTCATCTTCCCTAAGTAGCCTCATCAGTGGAGCCTAATCTAAAGAAAAGTAGTAAACTTAGAGAATTTTCTGAATGTGGAAATATACAGATTTATATGTTTATAAAAATTTCAATTTCTAGACTTGAAGTCTTTCTGATATAGTCCACCTAGTTTTCTCTATTTAAAACATAATGCTTACAATGTTAGTCACTAAGGGGAAAAGAATCAAGATATTAAAAACAAAAAGCCATTTTGACATATGACAGGTCTCAAAAATCACAGAGTTCTGTGATTCCTGGGTTCTGGAATCGAACGAATTCAAGCTGAAAACCCCACAACGGGCCTTAGAATTTGAGAGGCTTTGGGCAAGGTATTTCATTTCTCTAAGCCTTAATATCCTCATCTATAAAATCAGGAGATAAGACTCTTATTGGAGTTAAATGATAAAATGTTTGGAAAATCACATAGCTCAGGCCTGACACAAAGTAGAATCCCAAGAGCAATTAAATCTCTCCTTTTCCTCACAAAATCCTCCTGGCGTCCTGACCAGGGACTCTGGTACATGAATCACACTGGATGGTGGAGTGAATGTTTTAATTCACCCAGGTGACTGAGCTGCCTTAAATGCTTTTCTGTGTAAGGCATATAAAAATCTAAATGACAGAAATTAACTAAACTACGTATGTGATAACAAAGATTCCTTGAAACAAGAGTTCAGATAACATGGGAGGGGGGAAATAAACACACAGGTGCATATAATACACACATGTACAAAGTAACCACGTGGTGTATGAATAATTTAAAAAGAATAAAAGGACAGAGAGAAGGATACCTCCTGTTTTGTATAGTTACAAACTTATGAATGTGATTACATAGTCCCTGTCGTGGAAGCACCTATAATCTAGAAGAGAGAGACGGAAACTGTTAAGTTCAATACAATAGGGTAGGTAATAAGACAAAGGTACGCACAGAGCATCTTGTGATGCACACAAAAAGGTGGCAGGATGATTAAGAATCAGGAGAGTATTCAAAATAGGAAATTAATTTTACACAAAATGACTGCATAAATGACAAAACTTTATTGGGAGACATAAAAATGAATAAACGGAGAGACATACTTGCCTAGGAGAGAAAAATAAAAGACTGCCGAAAAACCCCAACTATCCCAAAATTAATTCATGAATCCTACGCAATGCTAATCAAAATCTCACTGAAATCCTTTTGTTGGGAGAAAGAGCAAAAAACAATTCTATATCTATAATAATAGGCAAGACAAATGGTTAAACAGACACATTAAAACAATATGCCAACATTGATTCTAGATTAAAAAAATGTAGAAACATTAAAAATGATACAAGATTAGTAGAAAAAGATAAATATGTCCTCTGTGGCACAAAGGGTCTCTCTAACCGTAACGGTACAAAAATAGCGAAGTGAAAGGCTAGCAGAATTGATAACAAAAGCTTAAGCATTTTCTACCTTAAAAATAAGGTTAAAGAATCCAAAAAGAAAAGAAAATCAAATTTGGGAAATTTGTAAAGTGCTCTTAGAAATCAATAGAAATATGCTCTAGGTAGTTTGACTATCAGAATAAAAGCACAGATACAAGTAGAGAAAGTGAACCTTTTTCAACTGTCAGACTGAAGTTGAAAAATCAGGGCTGATTCAGCTTCTAGGAGACACGGCTCTCAGAGAGACGGAGGAGCTGACAGGCAAGAGCTCCACTTCTACCGGCCAACTAGAAAACCCAGAGAGATGCGGTAATCATCTGCAGGCAACAGAGAACACTGCCAAGGGGTGCAAAGAACTTCAGAGACATGAGCTTTCTTCTCTAGCCATTTTACCCTGAGGCATGCCAATTCTCAGCCTGAGAATGGCTGAGTTCCATGCAAAGCCTAGAGGAGGGTCACTGTGGGAGCAGAGTGGCTGAAAAGCATTTGGTGAGGACTCAGGACGCTTCAAGTATACATGTAGCTTTCTCATCAGTACACATGGCAAATACTGGACTGCTCTACAGAAAGGGAAGCTTAAACCCTCAACAGAAAGCTGATGAAAGGTAGAGCAGAGACATCTCATGATATTTTATGTAAAGATTGATTTACTTATTTGAAAGAGAGAGAGAGAGTGGGGGGGGAGGGGCAGAAGGAGAGGGAGAGAGAATCTCAAGCAGACTCCCCTCTGAGGGCAGAGGCCAACGTGGCACTCCATCCCTGAGATCATGACCTGAGCCGAAACCAAGAGTCAGACACTCAACCAACTGAGCCACACACATGCCCCCTCACGACATTTCAGAACCTACCAGGGAGTAGGGCCCACAGAATATACAAGACTATTAGCTGAAAACTTGGAGAGCTAGATGAACAAGACATGAATTAGCCTCAGTTTAGCACAGCGCTTGATTAGAGGAAGACTGAACGCTTTCCAGAAGAAAATATTTTCTGGAGACTACATAAATTTCATACACAATGTCTACCACTTAATACAAAATTTCGAGACATCCCAGAAGACAGAGCCTCATGATTAAACACCAAGGAGAAAAAGACAAAAGAATGAGAACTACACATGCTCCAGATACTGGAGTTTAACTGATAAGACTTTCCGTAAGTAGGTGAAAGGATGAACAGTTTCACCACAGAAACTTAATACATTAAAATTAAACAGAATGAAATTCTCTAAGGAGAAATATTTGAAACTAAGAATTCTGCAGATATATTTAACAACAGAGTACATTCAGTAGAAGAGAAGTTAAACTATTAACAGGGTACTTCCTCTAGATTCTGGTATTATGAGTGAATATTCTGCAACTACTTTTTAATACTTCTGGATGTAAAACCCTCTTCTACAAAAAGTACATATTTTTAAAGTAATCAGAAAATATGATGACAACAACAAAAACAAGCAACTTTTTAAAAAGTAGGGCAGGGAGGGATAGCCAGGTAAAGGAAAATAGGGAAATATGCTCTAGGTAGTTTGACTATCAGAATAAAAGCACAGATACAAGAAAAAGGATGTTATTTTCAGGACATACAAGCCATCCAATACCACTAAAATCTACACAGTAAAGTGAACCTCTAAAGCGCCAATATATGAGCTAGAAAGGGAGCTAAATCTCAAGTCATAGTGAGGAATGGGTGTCTTTAAATCATTATAAGGAGCACAGACCCTATTATATAAGTTACAGGGAGTGACTGGAAGGTTTAACATGGTCAGATTCATTTTGAATAGATATTTCCTGTTGCTAGGTAGAGGAAGGATTTAAGGAGTCAGGATTAAAAGCAGAAGACCAACCAAGTAGCTATAATAACCCAGGCAGGAAAGGTGAAGACCGAAGTTACAGGAGTGATAGAAATACAAAAAGAGGGACAAATCTGAGAAACAGGCAGGATATCTTATCAGTAGGATTTTTTGGATTCCTTGGAGAAGGCCGAGTAAAACGAGAAGAAAAAAAAAAAATCTACAGCTCCTGGTTTCCAGTTAGGGGGGGATAGACATGATAGGAGTGCCAATAACCAGGATCGAACACCTAAGGATGGGTAGTGGGAGGAAGTTTTAAGATGAAGGTGATAAATTCAGGTTTAGACTTCTTGAATTTGAGGTGCCTGAGGAACATCACACAGATTTATCCTGATGCTTTTTAATTAACTATCCCAAATTCAGGAGCTACTTATCCATTGGAAATACAAAAATCAGGTTTCAAGGTATGGCAGACAGAATACTTTACCATTCCCCCCTCCCCCAAGATGTCCACATCCTAATCCCCAGAGCCTATGAGTAACTTATATGGCAAAAGACTTTGCAGATGCAATTAAATTAAAGATCTTGGGATGGTGAGATTTCCTAGATTATCCAGTTGAGTCCAATATAATCACAGGGATCCTTATAAGAGAGATATAGGAAGGTCCAACTGAGAAGAAGGCCACATGACAACAGAAGAAGAGGTTGGAATATGTGGGAAGGGGCCCCAGGCCAGGGAATGCAGGTGGCCTCTAGAAGATGAAGAAGGCAAAGAAACAGACTCTCCCTTCAGAGCCTCCAGAAGGAACCAGCCCTGCCAACCTGTTAGGCCTGTGAAGCTGACTTAGGACTTCTGATCGCCAACATTGTAAAACAATAAATGTGTGCTTTTTTTAAGAGACTAACTTTGTGCTAATTTGTTACAGCAGCAGGAGGAGACTAACACATCAGGTTATACTATTCCTCTTGAAAATGAGGGCTAAGCTGTGGTTTTGTAGCACAAAGACTTTTTACCACCAAATGCATACAAGAAAATCTTGAGGGCTGGGTGGAGAGGGGCAAAGATCAATGAGAAAAACTTGGGGTCCTTGGACCTGGGCCCAGGCAAAGACTGAAATAAAGTGTATCCAGCTGTCTGACCGTCCCTCCCAGGGAGGATGACTTCCCACTTCCTCATCCACAGACCACCAGGCCTGATGTGCCCAACCCCACTGTCTCAGCACAGGTGCTCACAGCAAACACTACGAAGAAAACAACGAAAACCCTGAACCTGTACTTTGTGAAAAACAAATGATTGACAGTCCCTTACAGTGACTAAGGTGGTTATTCCTAGCCTTTTAAAATTCTGTTTATTTTCTAATCTTTGACTACCTCACACAGACTGCATTCCCTGGAGACATGCACACATGCACAAGATTTTTCATATACTTTCCAAGGCCTCCCAGTTTAAAAACCTTTCTATTTTTATAAAAGAGGCCTTCTTAAGTAGGCAAATATTTAACTGTTTCCCCATTAAAGTTTCTCCAGAAACTGTATAATAACAGTCTTGCTTCTCTTTAATTACCAGACAATGGAATTTATATTTGTAGGGGGAAAAATAAAAAATGATGTTTTCTGAAAGCTTCCAGTTGATTAAGTAGCAAATACGGTCTCATCTATAAGAGGCAAAAAAATTGAACAGTAAGGAACAGAACACTCTTTTTCTCTACAATGAAAATTAGGATTATATTTGAATACAAGTAGGGGATAAATGTTACCTGATCTTCCTAACACATTATTTCAGCATTTTTTTCCTATAGTTAATTTCTTAAATTAACTATAGGAAATATATTTCTTAAAATTTATGGGACAAAAATATTACGAATCTATCATCCTATGAACAGCCATTTCTGCAAGGACAAGATTCAAAAGCAAATGTGAAGCTGCCCTTCATGAAACAGTATGGTAGCGGGACCTAAAATTGCTATTGTCAACTAAGTATTTAATTTCTGAGAATACCTTCTATCTCAAATCCAAGGATTCCACAAAATATTTCTAATCCAAGTTCTTGGTTTAGATGAAAAGTATGTGATTGTTAAGTAAGTATTCTAGAAAGCTGTCTGTTAGAAAATATTACTTTGAGTAGAGAATTATGCTTGTTTATAATATTAATAGACAACGCAGTAATTCATAAATAGCACTTTACCATAAAGAAATAATTTTGCTATTTTTAACTCAGAGTAAATTTGACTCAGCAGGTGGTATAGAGTTTTTCAGCCAAAATGGTAATAACAACAATACCGACTACACCAGCAGCTGCACTTAATTTGCCTTTGGAACACTGCCTAGCATTCAGGAGGTACTTCACTTGAATTAACTCCGCTCAGTTTCATAACTAACTTGTGACATCCTGAATCATACCTATCTACAGATGTGTAGAGTGGTTCAGTATCCTGCTCACGGACACAGAGCCACTTAAGTGAGAGAGCCAGGATTTAAATTCAAGCAGTCAGGCTCCAAGGAACCGAACCTTGCAGGTAAGGAGGGTGGTCCTATTTCCCTCCAGTGTGTGCGCTAGAAGTAGATGGGCCGTCCGCAGCACTCAGAGTCCCATCAGAGTCCCCATGTCCCCAAGGCTCTCGGTCTGCTGCTTCATCAGAGTGCTCTGTATTCACCCCATAAAGAGCCTTCACTCGGAAACCTTCTAATCACCTCCAATGGCAGGACTGCGGTTTAAGGGAGTTTCTCTGAGATGAAATCGAGGCTACCTTCCTGAGCTGCTGTAATGACAACACAAGCTGTTCTTTCAGTAAGTTCTAACTCTTTATAAGAGGTGGTAGGAAAGGAATTGCTATAGTAAGTCTCCATTTTGCAATTGTGGTGTTATTCTGGAAAATAGTTTCCTATGTCCCAGTTATTGGACAAGCTGGCTTAATTTCCACAGCTGAGTTTTCTACATAAAAACTTCCTTTCGTAGTGTTTATCCAAATGAATGCTTTATATACGATTTAGGTGTTAACAGACGAGAAAACCACTGTTAGCTAGATGCAACTCTAGTTATCACCTACTTCGGATCCCTCTCTCCCAGCACGTGTAGCAAATGGAATTAGGTTTCAAAAAAATGACGCTAGTTAGTGCCAGAGGTGGGACTAGAATGAGCCCCTGACTCTCAGTCCAGAGCTCCTTTCACAATACGGTGCTCTTTTTAGGCACCTGACCATGAAAGCTGCCCAAAGCTCAATGGTATGGAAACAAAATAGTATATAAATGTTATCAGAATTTATTGCTGCAAATACTCGTTATAGCTACAACTCAATATTATAAGGCGTTAACTGTCAAAAGTACAACTACATATTTCAGGAATGGGGAAAGCACTTCTAAAAGCCAAAATATAACCAAAGTAGAATCAACATGCAATTTTACAACTTTTATAAATAAAACAGGCCTGAAAAACCTTACATCTATTTTAAGGGCATAAGAGAAAACAGCAATAAGAAGGATAAATACTCCTTTCCAACTATTCTAAGACCTTTGGTACTAAAGCAATAATAAGAAACAGATACAAAAGCTGTACATAATTTGGCTGACCCTAAGAGTCTTGTCACCAATTAAGTTGCTTTCACTATGAGAGAGTTTTGCCTTAAACAAAAATACCATCTGCTTTACCTAAAACATTAAGATGTTCAATTTTCTTGTCAATTCAGAAATCACATCTGTAGCCATTTTCTGAAAAGACAGCAGAAGGCATTATATTTATGGGTGACTGCATAAGGAATGATGTTCAATCAAAATGTAATTTTCATCTACTGGGAGAAAATTTCATTTCTCCAATAACTATAATGCTGTAACATTGGAGGAACATGTTGTACATAAACAGGCTGATTTTCATGAATAAAAAGACCTTAAAAGTTAATGCAGTAAAATAAAGTTGTTTTGTTACTAAAGACAGACACGACAAATATGTTTGTATTCCCTTTGTAGATCTTTGTCAACAACAGAAATCTATCCTGTGTAAGGTTTTTCAGGTGAAAAGAAAAAAAGAAAAAAAAAACTTTATATTGGTGCTATGTCTCTCCATGCAAGTGAGCCATCATATAAGAGGTAAAATGATGAAAACAACAAAACACAAACCACTTTCTGTTTTCAAAACACTTTTAGACACAGTATTGGTCCTGGGAAAGACATTCTACTCTACAATCCAATGAACCAACTGAAGAAGATACAAAACACTAGAGAAAACATCACTTACAGTGAAGGCAAACACAATGTCACAAGGGATAAAGAACACGATTCGAAGAAAAACACACAAGCCATCCAACTACCTATAATACTTTGAGTATATTTTAAGCACCTACAAAAACCCCTAAAACCCAGGTATGTTTTACTTTGAAAAGTAGCCTAATTTCACATACAATATTCTTGCCTAAAATAAAAGAAAATAATAAAATAATGCTGCTCTCCAAATAGGGATGAAATAAATAAGTCCAAAGGCTCTATTTAAAATTTTTCTTTTACCACAAAGTTGTGAAGTGTTCTGAAGTCCAAGATGGGCTTGAAGCCCTTCCTGACTTTTTCAGGGTCGGGATACCTTCACTAAAATCCTTTTCCTTGTTCCTCTTGTAGTGCACGCTTTATTAATCTGCATTTAGAAGGAAAAAAAATCTGGTTCAGAAGAACAGAAGACTTTGAAATACGCCATATCACTTCAGTCTATGCTGTGAACTGCTTTGAGTTAATTAGCTCTGTCTCAGCAATTTCAGAAGACATAATGGACACGGGGAGGAAAGAAGAGAGAGAACAGAGGACTGAGTGTGCAAGAAACCAGAAAACAAAACAAAACAGAACAGCTAAGGACTCTCATTTAATCATCACTTCCCCCCTGCCCAACCCTAATACAAATCACTTTTAAAAATGACTCGTAGTCCAGATATTTACTTTCTCTCTTTCATGGTGCATTACACAGTTCCAACTAACGGGGGGAAAACCTCTGGCATTACAGCAATAACAGAAGAGGATCGTTCAAGATTTGCATTACCTGGCAGATACAGCAAAACTAACGTCAGCTTTTCTTTGCCACTATCTCATCTCCTTTCCCAAGTTTTTCTTAAGTTCTACCAAGTTATGCATTTCCAAATATCATAACTGGAAATGATTATAATCCTTCCCAGATTACAGTTGGTAGTCCCCATGCTAACTCTGCCTTCACAGTGTAACAAAATATCTCATCATAATCCAACACACAGAGGGCACACATTTTTCCTCTCCATCTTCTGCACTCTCCCAATTATGATCCTTGATGAGGTAATTGCAAGATGTTGGAAGCAACAAACAAAATCGCTTTGATTTCATTAGACAAACCACACAACTAAAACACCTTGTATAAACTTAATTCACTGTATAATAATCTGACAACAAACTAGAACCACGCAGCTAGTTAAGAAAGTTTGATTTAAAGTATAAACAATAAAAAGGCAATTAAAACACAGACTAACCAGGCAATTTAGCAGGTGTTCACTGAACACATAACTACTTTGCCATTGCTTTTCAAGAAATAAAACTTAAAACTATCATTTTAAATGCAGTCTGTTCAGCCACTTCCACAGATAAAATCTAAAGCTAATAAAATCTAAAATAATTTTGTACCTAGGAACAAAATCACAGTAGACTAATTATAAGGGCCTGGAAAGGAAGATTCTTTTCAAGTTCACATAAAATTGATGAAAAGAATGATTTAAGATATCATGCCCTGAAAGCACTAAGGAGACAAACTCTGACCACGTTGTAAATCTTTCAGAAATCAGTATGTGAGAATGATGGTAGCCTACTGATAAATATTTTCTTCAAACTTCTAAGTGACAGTAAAAATGTATATATAATAAATATAGTTATATTATTTAAAGCTGCCTATCATAAACTTTAAACTGCCTAACACAAAACCATAAAAAGTATTTTTTCAGGAGGTGCAAGAAAGGAATAAGAATTTCTTTTTTAATTCTGATAACGAGGAAGCCTAATGAATATTCAAGAGGCTAGAACACTAGTAGACAAGCAGAATCAAGGAAAGGACTCTTATAAAGAAGAAAAGTTAGCACTTAAATACCTCTGTGCTTCGGGAATGTGGTACTGAGGGTGAAAAGTCAGCACCACTTGACTTGCAAAAATTTCTTGAAAGACAGACATTTTTCAATTTTTGGAAGGGATGGGAAGCTGGACAAAGAGGAAAAGTTGAGGCACTTAAGCATGATGCTAGTAACAATCCAATGCAAGTCAGAAGAGTTATGGTGCTTTCTCCTGTACTGTGCCTTTATTAGGGAATTTGCTAATTACTTTAAACTAATTATTTCATAATTCTTCCAAACCTTTATTATATAGCTCTACAGTCTCTATCTGCAAAATCTGAAAAATTCTGAAAATCAGGTTTTTTCAAAACTCATTTGGTGGCAAAACCTAAACTGAACTGACATGAAGCCACATAAAATTATTTATTCCACTTGATCTTAATATTCAGAAATTTTAAATTATTTAATGAGCCCTGTCCCAGACTGAAATATTTATGTAATAATATGCCATATATGCATATTATGTTCCTAGAAAATAAAAATTCTGAATTCACAAAAGATTTCAGGTAAAGGATTGAGGATTTTATTTAAAGGTAGGCTATACAAGCAGTCCAAGGCATAGACTTCTTATAGAAGACACCCTATCTGTGGTTCTGAACAAGAAAGAAAAAGAAAAAAACAAAAAACAAAAAAACAAAAAAACACAAGAAATGAAAGGGGAAGGAGAACATGAACATATCCCAGCACAGTGCGACAAAGGCAGGAACACAAAATAAATCTGTCACTGAATGGCTGACTATCTGAACCAAGGAATAAGTATCTTTTAACATGACCCTAAATAGGTCACTAAGAAACAGTAAACATTTAAGAATATTTTCTTTATATATGAATACCCCAAATCCCAACAGGACATATATGCTTTTACTTTATCTCTATCCCAATTCTTAATTTTACAATATCTAATTATGTTTTGGTTTTAGAATAAATGGAAAATCTGTTTCTTTAATAATTGTGTTAGATATGATTTTACTACCTAACTGGTAGGAGAGTCTTGAGAACAGGATTTTAAGAAGCTTCTAGCATCCAGGACTGATTTATTCAGCACAGACCTGTTTCCACAGTGTGCAGAATACAACTCCAGTCTGAGAGGAAGAGGGGAGGGAAGAGTAGTCCATGATCAGAAAATATGGTAGCTGGCCTGAGTCGTCTAGTTAATGAACCTAATGAGTAGATAATGCTAGTTGCCTACCCAATAGCCATTCCCATATTCTCCTTTCCTGACAGAAACTCAATTTTACTCAGGAAGACAGTAATCGTAGCTTTAAAAAAAAAAAAAGCCCTTGATTCTCCATGCTTGTGGCTACGTGACACAGTTCTGGCCAATGAAATATAATTAGAATTCAGCAAGTGGAGCTTCCCAGAAAATTATTGTATCCTCAATTTAATAAAAGTCAGCAGACTCAAGTGGCATAACTTTCATCCTTTGCTCCTCCTACCCCTTCCTGGCTGGAACACAATGCAATGTCTGGAGAACCAGGCACAATCTTGAAACCATGAGAACCACCACAGGCTAATTCAGAGCTGAGAGGTAAAAGGGGCCTGGTCCTTTCATGACCTCATGGAACACATCACAAGGCCCGGACTACCTACTACTTTGAAACTTGGTTTCTTGGGAAGCCAATGTAGCATGCTTTTTGTTACATGCAGTTGAATGCAATCTGAAGCGAAACACTATACCCACAACAAATTATACTGAAGTACCCAAAACTCCTATTGATCTTAAAAGAAGGTAATACTGAATGCAAGATGATTCTCCTAAAGCAAAAATTTTCCCATAAAGATTGATCACTACAAACATACTTTTCCTCAGAGGGATGCTTAGTTTTAAATCTGTCCTTAACTGCCTATCAATTACTACACGTAACTTCTCATAATTGTCACCTTCTCTACCACAATTTTTAATGATCAATCAGCAAACATCTCTTGTATACCAAGTACTTCTTATTTCATTCAACCATTCATAACTTCTTTAATTCAGGCGAGTCTTCTTTATTTTCTCCATGGAATGTGAAAGGCAGATTTCATAAAAACTTAAGCTAAGCCTCAGAATTTACCAATCCTATGCTCTTTATTACAAAATACATGCTAGCACAGGCATCTTCTTTATATAGAATTTTATGAACATAGTTTATTTGACCAATTCCTCGATGGTTATTATTGAACATTTAAGTCTTTTAAAGTATTTTTTCAGATGATAAAGCTGAGAGAAAGGTTTTGCCCACAGTTCTCTTCATCTCTACACAGGATCGATTTTTTCCAGTGCAATGCCTAGTTTGAACGCTCCTGGCACGTATTACTGGGTTACTTTCTAGACAGACTGCTAGGTGTCATGTAAGAATGATGAATAAGACCCAACCTATGCCTTCACGGGGTTTATAGCAAGCATCTTCATAGGAATATTATACATGTGCTATGTGGGACAACAGTGGTTAGACACACAGTCCCATGGGAGCATACAAGAACGACACCTAATATGACTCAAGTATACTGGAAAAAGTTTCCAGAGAATGTAACACTTAAGCTGAGTCCTAAACGATAACCAGGGGTCAATCAGGCAAAGAGAGTGTGTGTGTGTGTGTGCGTGCGCGCCTGGGGATGTGCTGGTAGGGGGGTTTTGTTTTGTTTCCAGGCAGCAAAGGTCTAGAAGTAAGAGAACACGGCATGTTAAGAGAATTGATAGTTGAAGGGCTGAAACACAGAGTGCAGGCTGGGGTAATGTGAAAGATGATGCTAGAGAAACCAAAATGTAGACACATAATTCAAGTTAAAGAGTCTGTAAGTTTAGCCTTAGGGCAGTGGACAAAAGAAGAGTTTTGAGCAGCTCAAACATCATGGCTAGTATCCGTTAAATGCCTACTAAGTACCAGATTCTACACTATAAAATTCATATACGTAACCTTATTTAATTCCTCCAACAAATGTATGAGGGAGGGACGGACACCTGTTACAGGAGTGTCGCCATCACTCAGGGGAGAGACAGTAGCAACCTAAAGGAGGGCACTGGTACTGAAGTTAAGGAGAAGCGGACAAAACTGTGATACGTTTAGGAAGTAGAATGAAGAGACCTGGTATTTGTTTGGGTACAAGGAGAAAGTGAAAGAGACAGAGATGAGCAGGGACTGAAGGGGACACTAATGAAAAACTGGAATACATGATCACTCAAAAATTGAGGCCCAGGTAACTGGATGATGATGCTGAAATTTTATTAAGGAGCTCAGGACCACAGAATATTTGAGTAGAGAGTAGGAATCCGGTTTTATTTTTAATTTAAAAAAAATTTTAAAAAAAGATTTTATTTATTTGACAGAGAGAGAGCACACACACACACACACACAAGCAGAGGGAGAGGGAGAAGCAGGCTTCCTGCTGAGCAGGGAGCCCAATGTGGGGCTTGATCCCAGGACCTTGGGATCATGACCTGAGCCCAAGGCAGACGCTTAATGACTGAGGCACCCAGGTGCCCCAGGAGTTCAGTTTTATACGCACTGAAATGGAGGTACAGGTGGACCATCCCGACGGAGCTACCTATCTGGCCTGTGGGCAGAACTTGGCCAACTTTTCTCAGAAGAGATATGGATGTGGTGAGTCACCAGTACATGGACAATAAATGAAGGCAACTGAGTAGGAAATATCACTCTCACCAGGAGCTTTTATCTTTTAAATCTTCCTGAGGCAAAACAATTACTTATTTAAGATCTCTTATATGCTCTTGACTCTCCACCTCTTTTAGATGTTAACATAATCTGAAGTCACAGATCTATATTCCTGTAGCTTTTTCTACAGTACATCCCTAGCTTCAGTTCCGGTAACCAAATTTCCAGTCATGATCTGCATTTCACGATGTCTCATTATTTTCAAGGCCTTCTTACTTTTGATTCAAATATTAGTCAGCTGAGTTGACTTTATCAAGAAAATATTCAAAAAGAAGAGTACCCATGGTTCATTTTGTGTTTTCATATTTGAAAATGTATTTTTTTGTTGCTTTCACATACAAAAGATAACTGTGAGTATAAAATGATTTAAAAACTCTATAGTCTTCTCATTACAGAGAAGAAACCTAAGTCTGTTTAGCTTTTGTTCCATATTACACAGTATATATCTTTCTGCTTGGGTACTTCTACAATATGCCCCTTTCCTTTTAATTGGACTAAGTTACCAAGACATAACAGGAGTGACCCTCTTTTCATTTGTATTACCCAGAACTTAACCCTTTTATCTATAAAGTCAGACCTTCTCAGCTCAGAAAACTTTCCATCAGTTCTGTCTTTGATCATTGTCTCTGCTCCATTTTTTTCTCCTGAAGAAAATCACTGTCTTTTGTTTAAATCTTATCCTGCATACCAATCATCTTCTCTCCTGTTGTTTCCACTCCTCTTCCTTTTCTCTGCATTCTTGCAAAGCATCTCATGGGTTTTTTTCTTTCGTGTCACTGGACACTCTTTCACAATGTCGGCCTCAGTCTTCAGTATCACTTGTAAAGATGCTCACTCATCGCGCCCCCACCAATAACCTTCCCTTTTGTCCCTTCCCCGTATCATCTCACCAGTTTTTCATCTCGGCTCTTTGTTTCCCGTTTCAGATTTCTTAGAGATCATGACTCAAATTTTTTGAGAACTCCAAAGAGGTTTTTTTGTAATGTTTTCCTGGTCTCTGTAATAAATCATTTTAAAAGGTAAATTGTTCTTCTGAGTCTTCATGTAGCGCTACTTTCTGTCGTTCTGTAGAGCCTTTGCAAAGGTTTGCTAGGATAACTTTCCCTTTACTTACCCTCACAGAAGCAGATATCCAGACCCTGTGTATGCTAAAGGTACTCTTGGTCTTTATTTTGGCATTAAAGCCCCTCTCTTACCTAGAGTTAGTTTATTTGACGAGTATTTGGCAAGGGATTCAAAAGCAAGGGATTTGCCAGGGGATTCAAAAGCAAGGTAGTTCCCTGCCATCATGGAGCTAATATTTTAGCAAGGGAGACAGACAGCAAGAAATAAATAAATTAAATAACCAGTTTGTTAATAATGCCTAAAGGAGGGGAAGAAAAATGCAGTGATGGAGAAGAGTAAGTTATATAATATATAAAATATATAATAAGGAATGTAAGTCCACATGCATAGAGCCAGCCTGATTGCAAAGGTCCAAAGGGCTACCATCCAAGGTGGCTATGCCTGTATATTCATTGTTTTATGCCAACTCTGGTGAACAAATGGAGGGATTCTTTCTTCAGCAAAGACTATCATGGGTATCCTTCTGGCCCATGCCACTGTCAATAGTAATTTCCTTGAACGGATACTTCCCTAGGTCAGTGCTCTACCATCAGTTCCCCACTTGTTTCTGCCTATTTTATTTCTTTTTTTTTTATTTAATTATGTAATGTTAATCACCATACATTACATCATTAGTTTTTGATGTAGCATTCCACGATTCATTATTTGCGTATTAACACCCAGTGCTCCATTCAGTACGTGCCCTCTTTAATACCCATCACCAGGCTAACCCATTCTCCCACCCCCCTCCCCTCTAGAACCCTCAGTTTGTTTCTTAGAGTCCATAGTCTCTCATGGTTCATCTCCCCCTCCGGTTCCCCCCTCCCCCTTCATTTTTCCCTTCCTTCTATCTTTTCTCTCTCTCTCTTTTTTTAACATATAATGTATTATTTGTTCCAGAGGTACAGGTCTGTGATTCAACAGCCTTACACAATTCACAGCGCTCACCATAGCACATACCCTCCACAATGTCTATCACCCAGCTCCCCATCCCTCCGACCCCCCACCACTCCAGCAAACCTCAGTTTGTTTCCTGAGATTAAGAATTCCTCATATCAGTGAGATCATATGATACATGTCTTTCTCTGATTGACTTATTTCGCTTAGCATAATACCCTCTGGTTCCATCCACATCGTTGCAAATGGCAAGATTTTTTTTTGATGGCTGCATAATATTCCATTGTGTGTGTATGTGTGTATATGTGTGTGTGTATACACACACACACACACACACACACACACACACATATATATATACCATTTCTTCTTTAACCATTCATCTATTGATGGACATCTTGGCTCCTTCCATAGTTTGGTTATTGTGGACACTGCTGCTATAAACATCCGGGTGCACGTACCCCTTCGGATCACCTCATTTGTATCTACCCAGTAGTGCAATTGCTGGGTCGTACGGCAGCTCTATTTTCAACTTTTTGAAGAACCTCCATACTGTTTTCCAGAGTGGCTGCACCTGCCTATTTTATTTCTGTCAGATTCAGTCTCCAAATTGGTTGTGAAATACAGACACAATGGAAGCCCTCTTTTAAGTGTGATTAAGGCTGGCAATAGACCTATTAACTGAAAGAGATAAAGTTGACTTGAAAGTTAAAGTTTAAGTAGTACAATTTTAAGTTACACACATATGACTTAATAATTCATGTTTTCATATATGTTTTATATATACTTATATATATAACATTTCCTAATCTATTGATATTAAGAGCAAAGCTTCTGGTTTAACTATGGGACCACTAACTGGAGTCCTGTGTCATATTTTCTGCATAACCATGCATGTGATTAATCATGTATGGTTTCCAGATTAGGTTTTTCTAAAGCAGACCAAGAATTTCACCACTTGAAAAAATATTAAGCCATATGAGTACAGACTGCTTCTACATCTTTATGACTTCTTCCCAATTTTTTTTAGGCATCTCACCAGTGACTCACATTTGTTGAAAATTTCTAAAGAACCCAACTTCATTTAAAAAAAAAACAATCTTTTGTATAATTCATCAGTTCAATAAAAATTAATCAAATTGTGTAAGAAAAATAACAAGAACAACTGATCTGGGAATAAATAATTGTTTCATGATAATCATACAATTCAACGGAAAGACCAGAGGGAGAGAATTGTACCAGTTTCCCTAGCTAGTGGCCTGTTAGGGACAAGGTCAGGCTATCATGGGCACAGAAAAGGAATGGAGTGAATCAGTTGATCTAGTTGGCCAATTAAATGGAGATTGGTTAACAGAAATCTTAGGAAGAGAGAATGAAAAGAATAGTTACTTTATCTCCTTAACAGCCTCAAAAAGTAGCCCTGTCCCTGTATTAAAATATTAGTTCTCTGTTCTAGGTGGTAGGTACACAAATTTCAAAGCTTTGGGGGTAGACATTATAAAAAGGAAAAGGAATCAATCTCCACACCTGCTTCTAGAGACCTGCAATGTAGCTATTATTTCTAACTGTTTACCACTGGTCAGTGAGTAATTGTATTTTCCAGTCCAGTTGATCAACTTTATAGTTTGTGGATATCTTAAATTGTGGCAATAGGCTGACTGTCAAACCAAGACTTGGTGTTCCTCTGATTGTTGATCATCATCTTTGTTTTCATGAGTTTTAATAGGAAATTGAGAGAGTCAGTCTCAGAGTCCCTAGTCTGCCATCACATAAAACAAAGTGTCAACTTTTTTGTTTTTTCATAGAATAGGTGTTATTCATCTAAGTCAATGTAAGGCTGAAACAGTATTTCTGGAATTAATACTCATCATTTCTGATATCATAAAATAAATAGAAATGTTAAGGGTAGGGAGACTGTTGTGGGAAAGGTAGGGCCTTTTCTATTCTCTCCCCCAGAGACCTTTATATCTCCTTGAAAAAAGTCAGGCAAAAGACAAGCCTGCGAATGACTGATTTAGAATGGCAAACACCAGATAAGATTATTTGATGTTGTGATCCAGACATGATTGCTCTAAAACTAGTTATAACATAAAATTAACTAATATATCATGTTGAAAGTATCTCCAACTCCCTAGGAAGTTTTTGGTTACTTAAAGTAATGTACTATATTCTACTCAAGTCTTTTGGGTGAGACATCCTTTCTAAAAATATCCCACATTACACACAGGCTGAAACGTGTTTCTGGATAATTGGAGAACCGGTCAATCTATATCTTGAAACAAGTCAAAATGAATAAAATGTAACTCAGATGCAACATAGATGAAAACACACAAACACCTTTCACAAGCAAGAAATACTTAAACAAAAAAGCATCTCAGAGGAGAGTTTAGGAACGCCTTCAAAACCAGTAATGAGCATTAACTCTTAAATAGACTATGCTATTAATACCCAGACAGACCTCTACTAGACTAGAACTCAGTTTTTTATTTTTAAGAGTCTCCAGTACTCTCAGTTAACAATTGCCCCATTAAAAGAAAAGTTCTAAAGTCTCTCATAATAACAGAACCTGCAGAGGATCCAGAGTGTCAAATCCTAGTCAAATCATGTATTCTATTATTACTTTAAATTCCCTTGGGATAATGTTAAAAGGCAGCCCTTCATTATCAAGGACAGAAACCCTCAATCTCTGTGACTTTGTACATTTATTTTTCTGCTAACTAATGTGAAGACATTTCTGTACTAGTTTTCTAGTGCATGACAAGATCTGAGCTCACACTGTTACGATCCATGAGCAATAAAGCACAGTTCTTACACAACTCATCACAGTTATCACTGCTAACACTGTTCGAGCTCCCCCAAGAAAAACCACCAGGTACAAAGTAAGGTGCATCGTGACGTTCACAGCTCTCTCAGGAGACGCCACGTGCTCAGATTAGAACCACTTTCGTTCAAGTAGCGGAATCTCAGCTCAGTTCTTGAGCTATAAATGACTCTACCAGGTCTATATTATAATAAATAACACTGCCAGAATCTGAATGGTGAGAATTCTATTTCCCTAGAAATTCCACTCCAAACAGTAACTGTACGGCTGTGAATTTGGTTACTTCATTTAAAACTTACATTTAAACAACTGGTAGGAAGATTAGATACAGTGTGATTTGGTCTAAAAATACACTGATGATATGGTAACAGATGAAAAAATGATTTAAAGTCTTGAATTCCATTACACTAATAGATAATTACTGTGAGAAGAATGGTTTGTGATAACAACATTAAAAACACAAAATGCAGAATCAGGCAAATACTCTAAGTCAGCAACAACAGAAAGTCTTGTGTGTAAAAACTGATCTGATCAGCAATGTCCACAGTACCCAAAACACGGAAAGAGCCCCAATGTCCACTCACTGATGAATGAATAAAGAAGATGTGTATGTATATATACATACATACACACAGTGGAATATTACTCAGCCATCAAAAAGAATGAAATCTTGCCATTTGCAACAATGTGGATGGAACTAGAGTGTATTACGCTAAGTGAAATAAGTTAGTCAGAGAAAGACAAATATCATGATTTTACTAATATCTAGAATTTAAGAAACAAAACTGATGAACATAGGGGAAGGGAAGGAAAAATAAAATAAGATAAAAACAGAGAAGGAGGCAAGTCACAAGAGATGCTTAACTACCGGGAACAAACTGAGGGTTGCTGGAGGGGACGTGGGGGGGATGGGGTAACTGTGTGATGGGCATTAAAGAGGGCACTTGATGTAATGAGCATTGGGTGTTATAGGCAACTGATCAATCACTAAATACTACCTCTGAAACTAATAATAAACTGTATGTTAACTAACTTCAATTTAAATAAAATATAAAAAAGAAAAAAAAAGTCATCTGATCAAGTCAACTCATTTAGATATTTGGGAGTATCTTTTGAACCCACCCATTCTAAAGAGCCTTCAAGAAAGCAATCTCAACAAAGGTAATTCTGTAAGAATGCAATGATGCTGAGAGGCAACCTAAAATTTTTCAGGTCCCATGGTATGAAACTCTATAATCTCCAATGAACAGTTGTCCAAATGTTGAGCAAATTCAAAGCTTTGAGTTGTTATTTATTTTTGCTTGTAGTATTATTTAGTGTATTCATAAGCCCTCTGGCATCCAAACTCCAAATACTAGATGAAAGAACTATTTGGAGAGAAGATATACCAGGATACCACATCTTCACATAGAATGTCTACGCATATCTGGTGTCTGAAGTTTAATAGTCTCTTCAATCAGTAATTAATTGTATTTCAACAAGTCTTTATTCAATTCTTACTATGTTGACTGCAATTCCACAGGCATGGTGGGAGAAATAAATAAAAGAAATAGTTCCTACTGTCAAGGAGTTTACAGTCTAGCAGAATTAACTTCAAATAATTATTATACTGAGAGAAATAAGAAAACATCAATTCCCAGTTACATGATTGAGTCATTTTGGATCTGATTTAGATGAAAATTTGAGGCCAGTACCATAATGGGATGGCACTTTGGCATCGTGGGAGGAGGTGGAATATTGTGCACATGGTGAATTGTATGTGAATTGTAGTGGCCAGTGGATAAACTGTGGTAGACCGTCTCCAAAGATGACTGCCATCATTCCCTTCAAGTAATGGAGAATAATTCCCTCCCCCTGAATCTTGGCTGACGCTAGTGACTTGCTTCACTAAGAATGTAGCGGAAAGGACCTTCTAGGAGTTCTGAAGCTAGGTCCTAGAAGCCTTGCTGCTTCCACCCAGGTGTCTTTCTTGCGTTCCGCTATGGGTAGATTCCTGTGACAACTACATGCAATAAATCAGGGGCAGAGAGAAACTGAAGACAGAAGAGCAGGAAGTCATTGCAGTAGTTCAAGTAAAACATTAAAAAAAAAAAATCATAATAGAGGCCTTAAAACCAGAAAGTAATAGGAAGACAGGAGACGAAGAATGTCAGAGGTGAGCAGAGGGGAAAATCCAAAACACTTTCCAGCTGATGAAACTTAAAAGAACAAGAAAAGGTAGAAGTCAAAGTGGGTTCTAGAGGCTAGAAAATTTATGACTTGTTCAGGGTGTCCTAACTCTTAACTCTTAATTGTACCTGCTTTCCATATAAAGACTATTTTTCAGCACCTAGACAACCAAAAAGAGAATGATGCTATTAATAAAGATTAGGATCCAAAAAGAAAGCACACATGGAGAAAACAAGAGGAAATTAAATTAGAGGTGCTGGGCAGCCATCCAGGAAGAACCATTACAACAAGCACATGACAATGGAGGTACTGAGTGCCTTTTCTGGAACTGAGTACTTTTAATATCTGTTTGATACTCTAAAGTCACCCAAGCCCCAAAAACAAGGACTTCTTTTGTGTCTCCACATGGTTGGTGGTTTCATTTGAAGTTAATCCCTTCTTTTTTCTGGCCAAAAATCCCTTACCAATAAACGCCTTGTTAAACATTAAAAGCACTTAATGGTAAATTTGTAATGGGTTTGAATAAATTGCTCTCAAACTAAAAGTTTTCTACTTGAAAAATTAAATTTTCAGATTTACAGAAGTTTCAGATTTTAGTTGTATACTCCGTGGCATTTCAAATTATCCACATTTAAAAAAAAAAGTTCCTTCACACGTTGTCAAAACACATGATTTGGCGTCCTGTGCTGCAGTGATATTTGCTTCCATCCTGCCTCAAGTACTAAACACTGAAAGGAGACTGAAATCCCTGCCTGTCCTAGGAGTTTACCTTCCATCCTCTATGTCCTCCACGTCCCTAATCCTGTAAATCTTTGTACTACAGTTTTTTTTTTTTTACAATTGGGCCTTGGAGGAAAAGAAACACCTCGGTACATTAAAGGATTATTTAAGGCTAGAAAATTTATGACTTGTTCAGGGTGCCCTAACTTTTAACTCTCAATTATACCTTCTTTCCACATAAAGACTATGAATGCATATACTATAGAGCTTACCCAACCTTGTGAACTCAATCAGGCTCACAGATATGTACCACATCCCCATGAGCAGATTAGCCACTCCTTTTTTTTTTTTTAATTTTATTTATTTATTTGACAGAGAGAGAGATAGCGAGAGCAGGAACACAAGCAGGGGGAGTGGGAGAGGGAGAAGCAGGCTTCCCGCCGAGCAGGGAGCCCGATGCGGGACTCGATCCCAGGACCCCGGGATCATGACCTGAGCCAAAGGCAGACGCTTAACCACTGAGCCACCCAGGCGCCCCTAGCCACTCCTTTTTAAAGACTCCCAAACTAACTTATGTTAGGTTATAGCTATAACTAATGTTGCCAAACAGCATGATCAAAGTCATTTACATGTATTATTGAAATTGTGTGAGTTAGGGGCGCCTGGCTGGCTCAGTCATTAAGTGTCCGCCTTTGGCTTGGGTCGTGATCCCAGGGTCCTGGGATCGAGCCCCACATCGGGCTCCCTGCTCAGCGGGAGGCCTGCTTCTCCCTCTCCCACTCTCTCTGCTTGTGTTCCCTGTCTTGCTGTGTCTCTCTCTGTCAAATAAATAAAAACTTTAAAAAAAAATAGCTATGAAATTGTGTGAGTTAGATCAGTATTTCTCAGACTTTTCACATAACTCCTTAAAGACTCTTTAGACATTTTTTGTTAATCATCCCCCCATACAATTTTAATACACTTAAAAGTATATCTGTTATTGTACTATTGAGTACTATTTTTATGCTTTATATATTTAAAAAAATACTTTTTTTCAAACTCCCCAAGAACCAATTTTTACCCTCCTAAGGAGGATGTCTCTCTCACTGAGAATGCATGTTTTATTTAGATTAATAAATTGTTGCTCAAACAAGAATTATTCTTATCGCCAAAATAATGCTAAGCCTTAGATCATTATATAGGGACTCATGAAGAACATGAGAAAGACTCATGACCATACTCCTGAAACTTTCAACTTCAAGACTGAGAAGTGCAATGATATCACTTTCAGTATCTGCTAAATAAAACTATGAAATTCTTCCATTTTAAAGGCCACTGTCATTCCTCCATTCTTCTCTGATTTTGTTGAGAGATCAGCTCAGATTATTTGTGGCTAACAAGTAAAATATAGATTTTAAAACCAGAAGTATAAGTAGTTCTATTCATGAGGTCCTCAAGTACAAAACAGATAATAAAGATACAAATAAGAACTTGACAATCCTAAGTACTCCCAATTCACCTAACTACAGAAACAGTAGTAGCACTGACATTTGGTAGAAAAGAACTGTGAAGGAGTAATATTAAGATGAAGAACACTATTTAAATACAAACTGTTTAAAAGGAAATATCAGAAAGCAATCATTTTACTAATAGTCCCCAAAATGCTATTTACGTTGATGTATAATTAAAACTCCTCAATATTAAAGCTCAAAATATATTTCTTCTTAGTTAATACACCTGGATCTCCTTTCTTCCTCCAGCATAAGTAGAGCTAAAATACCACTTACTCCTGGCTAAAGCAAGGACAATAGAGGAAGAAGAAAAGCCATAGGGTTTGTAACCCATTAGGGCTCCATCCCACCCACCCTACCATTCACCCAGAGGAAGACTAATGGGGTGGGGAAGGGGCATAAATTATTTATAGCAAGCATAAGGCATTCTTACAGTCAGCAGAAACAAAGATCTTCCCCTACCAAAATAGAAAAAGGGGGATTATGCCTAATACCAGAGTTTATTAGGGGCAAAATAGTTAAGGAACAGCCACACAACCTCAACTACATCAAAATATTACATATTTTAAGACAAAGAAAACATTTTGTAATGGGAGTATCATTACTCTCTTATGACTTGGCAACCTGAAAGCTGTTAAGCCTGCAACAGGACTTCAAAGTTGAGACTTAAACTGTCTTTTCCAGTTAATCCCTTCTTTTTCTGGCCAAAAGAAAGAAATGTAGGATTTCTTTACCATTACTTTAGTGATACTTTAGTGTTACTAAAAAATACCTGTCTTCTTGTTCTAAGGTATGAGCTGTATACATTTTTAAGTCTCTACTTCCTGAAGAGATTTAGCAAACTAAGGCTTTATTTTCTGAGTAACCAAAATGTCAATTTTATTAGCAATTGTAAATTTTCTGTAATACTTTGATTCCATTTATTTTAAAATGATTCTAATAAAGAATACCTAAAATCATGAATTATCCTTTACAATTATTTTTTTTATCCTACAATTTGTACATACTAAATTTCTCACTTTAGATAGCAAAAAGTTATATTATATAAGAATATAGTGTGTATCTGGGGATAGTGGGTACTGACCTAGTGATATTTGGTCATTTAAAACAGAAGACTTGGTTAAATGATTACCAATAAAAACACAAAACATTTCTTTATAAGTCAGAGGCAGCCACCAATTAATCGCCCCATTTTCAGGTCAACTGAACACCCTTCCCATTTGCCTTAACATAAATCCACAATGCCAAAATGAGACAGTCTGGCCAGCACAATGACAGTTATCTAGTAAGCAATTTATAGTAGGAACTTTTCATAATTAAGTTTCTTCCTTCATTTTAAAAATGGGATCAGGGATCAATGAAAAGATAAGTTAACAAAGGGTTAAGAAAAAACATAATCATAAATCATATTTATGATCCCATACCAAATATCTGTAAAAAAAATAGTTGTAATTGTTCATTCAGCAATTAATGTATCAAACACTGTGTTAACTATTAACATTGAACATGACAGTCATGGGAGAAAAATCCATTTCTTCAAAAAATTTTTTTAAATTAATAAATTTATTAAACAAAATACTGCCTCAAAGTATATCCTGGCTAGGGAAAAGAAACATGAAAAGCAAAAAAGTCAAGTCAGAACAGTAGCAAAGTGTATGAGAAATTATGTATTTACCTTGGCTCTGCACTCAGTGTTATTACAGTTTTTTGTGGTAGAGAACCTTGTGAGTTTTGTTTCAAATCCTGTAAAAATAAACAAAAATTTTTTATTTTACTTTTAAAACTTAAGTTTCAAAACTAGCTATGTAATAGTACTTACAAAAATCCTAAAAAGGACACAATAGTGTCCTCCTTCTAGCTACATAAAGGTCCATCAAAGTTCAAAATAAGTAATTCTTTTGTGTGTGCATTTTTATGGGTGTGTCTTTAGACTTCAGTACGGCATGTGTTACACGGACTACTAGAGTCCAATTAGGAACCAAGTAAATCAAAGTTCTAAAGATCATTTTGCAAAAAGTTTCACTATTTTACCTTTGTATCACAGGTTTCATATCCTTAAGCAATGTATGTCCATTTATTGGATTTTTTACTTCAACATGAATATATGTAACCATAATTTGATTGCAAACATCAGTATATGAAAATACTGAACTTACTATCTCGGATTCCAGATGTGTAAGTTCCAATTACATGTAAAATTTCAAAGCCTATGGCTCACAATAGACTCTAATGATAAAATATTACAGTTTTAAAACATCTGAGTTGCCAAATCGAAGTCTAAAGAGGTTTGCAATCCCCCATTTTTTCCCACTGTTCTTCCTTGCTGCTGAAGAGTATATTCTTCCTCTCAGAGTATGTTCTGTTTTATTGGCTCCCCTGATCCTAACCATGATACAAGCCAAGGCAGGAATCATCCCATCTAACAGATAAATGAATGAGGGCTCACAGATGTTAAGCAACTTTTTCAGGCCCATGCAATCAGGTACAGAGGTGGGGCTAATAGCTAGTCTTTAATTCCTCAACTGCTCCTCTGCTGTTACACACATCTGAGCACTGCTCACAGCGCTCCATGGGCTCATCCTGAAACCAGAAGACAATTCAGGGGCTTCTAATTAAAGCCAAGCAAAATAACTAATTACAGCGTCTAGTTACCTTACAGTACCATATTAATAGTGTTCTCAAAGCTGTATGTTCCACATAATGAAGTTCATTAGTTTTCATGCTTAGATTTAGTCAGAACAAAATATACACCATAAATCAAATACAGACACACTTACAGGAAAGAAGAACACATAGGTATTTCATATAAAATGATACAAATTCTTTCAAATCATGTATAAGGAAATCACTATTTTTCAAGGTTTCTTTTCACTCAGCTTCTCACCCCCTTTTCTGAATCAAGAACAAAAGAATCACACATTTTTATGATAATATAAAAGGTAGCAACTAACCATGTCTAGGAGGTTATCAAAAGAGTAAGAGTTGTACGAGTTTTTGTCCTTCAAAATAAGAAGTAGTGCAGAATATCCAATTATCTTCTTCAAATTCGTTAATGAATGAAAGAGTCTGTGAACCAAAAATTTTTACTGGTCTGAGAAGCAATTCAAACATCAGTATACAATATTTTCAGTTTCTTTAATAATGGCCAAACCACCATCACCCTGTATTCACAAAGTGAAACCTATAATGAAGCTATAATGAACGGACTCTTCTTTGCCCAGAACTAAGTACTTAGGAAAAAAATGTTAGTCAAAAGATTTCACTAATAAGGATTCATTTAAAATAGAAAATTTTCTGTATACACCTGAAACGTGTAAACTTAATCAAACTACCGATACTTTCTACAAGTATCATGCCAAATACTAAGAATATTCAACATGACCACTCCAATAGCTTTAAGGCTTTGTTACCAAAAAAGTGATTTGGTCCTTTACTTTAGAAAATTCTTTAACAAATGTTGAAACAGCAAAAGAAAGCATGAGATTAACTGTCACTCACAAGAATATTCGTTCAGTATACATACTTCAAAAAACTCAAATTCCTGAAAACTTCAAATAAATATTTTGTTGACTTTAGTTTCATGTTCTTGTTCAAAAAAAGAGAAAGTTTTCACAGGTCTGGATAATGAAATTGTCTTTCTCCTTGTTACTTTTCTTGGTCATTAAAATTGTTAATTGTATTCCAATTGTACTTTTATGTCTGAGGAACCAAAGAGATGCGTATGAATCAACCTACTCAAGATCAATTCTGGAATATAATCTTGGTACAGTATCAACTATTGCTGAAGCACTACACGTGGGAAAAGAATTTGAAGGTTTTTTTTTTCAAGTTCCATCTTGTTTCTTTAAAGCTTTATAGAACAGGTAACCCTAAGTAAAGCCACTGAAGAAATCTGTCGAAAAACTTGGCTAAACATGCTTTCAATCAGCCATTGAATCTATTATGTTTATAGAGTGATTATATTATTTTCCCCAATACAGGACGCAATTTTGGACCTACATGTTAAGAACATTTTTGTTGGCATGCAACGACAAAAAAAATGTTTAAGAGAATTAAAAATAACTTCTTTTTGCAGAGCACTGAGATTACTTTCAAAGATGTAAGTGATCACAATCAGTAAGTTAATTAACTATGCAAATGTGTTATACATACATAGTGTTAAAGTCTTCTGCATGTGAGTTCAGGCCATCATCCAGCTAAGTTTCTTAGTCTATTCAAATGTTTTCCTAGGTGATAACAAGTGTTTTCACCAGACTAAAAGACAATATGAGTGACTACAATTCAGTTATAGGAACAAGCCCCTCGATTTAAGTTTATTTTTATCTATATGGCAATCTTTATTAGGCTGTCAGAACCTGAAGAATAAAAGTCATGTTGTACTCCCCCTGCTTGTGTTCCCTCTCTCACTGTCTCTCTCTCTGTGAAATAAATCTTTAAAAAAAAAAAAAAGAAGGGGCGCCTGGGTGGCTCAGTCGTTAAGCGTCTGCCTTCGGCTCAGGTCATGATCCCAGGGTCCTGGGATCGAGCCCCGCATCAGGCTCCCTGCTCAGCGGGAAGCCTGCTTCTCCCTCTCCCACTCCCCCTGCTTGTGTTCCCTCTCTCACTGTCTCTTTCTCTGTGAAATAAATAAATAAAATCTTAAAAAAAAAAAAAAGTCATGTTCTCCATCAGCTAAAACCTTATATGTATTACAGTGCACTGGAGCTTAAACTGAGGGAATGCCACACATCAATGTTTGTATCCTAAAGGCACATGCACAGTCTTCTAACGAGGTAAGCACTAAGAACTGGTAGTGTATTCCCCAAATGCTTTCTCAGGATGCATAAAGCCATTCTGTTTAAAGCAAAACAAGACTAAACACAGTAAATAAGTTTGGGAAACATTGGGTAAAGCAAAATTTTAATGTTTCAACAATTCATCATTGTGGGATTTCCCAGAGCCTCTAATTTTCTAACATGCCCGTATTTTATTATCACTGAACCGGACCATCACTTAGAAATCACAGTTTTCTACTCTGGTATCATTACTACTGTTTCAGGCAGATACTATCATGTTTGTCAGTGAAGTTTGATCTATACATATGGGCCCTCATACTTACCCTTTGTTCATTTTTTTCTCCTACCTACCTTAACTACAACATAGAAATAGGCAGAATTCTAAATATTTCTGTAACTGATCTCATTACCATTTCTTCTCTTGCACATAGCCCCATTATCCACTTTTAGGCTGAACATCCATCACAAACACTGTCCCCCTCTAATTCATTTTTTCATGCCATGATTAGAATTAACCTTCAAATAGCCATGATGTATTCTTGTTCTCCAGGTGATAATTATATAAACATTCAATCTACTGTTGAGAGCAGTACTCTAAGTAAGAATCACCTTTAGATGGCAGAAGAGAAAGCTAGAAGGGTCTGGACCCCTGTCGGCACTGTAGAGCTGCTATACCTGAACTGGGGACCTGCAGACTTCTTCCACGTGGCATAAAAATAAGTAGGATAGGATTTATTCAGTTTTAAGTTGTTATTACTAGCAGCCAAATGCAATCCTTAACTCATACACTTGTTCACAGGGACACTTCTGCCAACATTTGAATAAACAGTCAACAGTCTAAGAACAAGAGAGCACCCAATGCTAGCTGCCTCTTTGTTTATAACTCTCTAACTTGTGTTTTGAAATTTCCTACTTAAAATGTCTATGCTAATGACTTGATAATTGTGTATGACTTCTCAATGAAGTGTGAAGTGCTCGCAAAGCAAATTTACAAATGTCAAGTATAATTTGAGAATTATTGTCTTTTTTCTCTAAGATGCAATTTTGTATGGTGATGTTTTTATAAGCTAAAAGCATAACCAAACATATGGAGGAACTAATGACAGCCCTTCTGGAAAGGTTATGAGATAGAAAATGTTCAGTTGCAAAAACTCAATGACCTGTACCCAAGTCTCTTTCAATATGGCAGCCAGAGAGAGAGCAGGTAGACAGTATAGGAGAATGACTTCTTCATTTCCTCTTAGGAACTCTTTTCTGAATATAAGCCTCACTTTTAAATTCAATAAACCAAGAAGACAGGAGCAGGTGAAAAGGAAAAAAATGGAGGATCTGACCTTATTTTAAAAAATGCCTTCTGTGGGAGAAAAACCAATTATCATTATCAGCCAATGAATGTTTTCCATTTTAAGCCCAGCTCAACCTCAACAGATGCCAAATACATTTGCCACAAGAAAACTGAGAAGATATTCAAGATGCTACCATGAATATATTTTCAAGGATTCAAGTCAACTAATGAAACCTCAAGAATTTGTTTTTCAAATATCTAGAAAGGCAGTCAAAATACTATAACTAAAATTTTAATTAACACTTATAATGATTAGTGATATCAGTTGTGGATCAATCTGTAATGTTGACTTTATATGTTGTATACACTTTTAACATATGGGAGAGAGCATTTATTAAAAAAAGAGGTTCACTTCTTAAATCTGTATTATAAGAAAATCAGAGCACACTTTAACAATTTTAAAATATTATTGAAGTACACCATTTTTGATAGGAAAAAAATCTGGAAGAAATAATAACTAAGCCATAATGAAATAATAGTCAAAACTCCTTCCCCAACATAGGAATCTCCTCTACAATGATCCTAATGAATGGTTACCCAAACTAGAGCATGATGATGGAAATCTCACTATCACAAAAGGTAAGCCTTTTGATTATTGGGAAGCACTATTTACAAAGTCTCCTGCTGTTCTGAGCTAAAGCCTGTACTCACTGTTTCCAATCCTGCAATGTGAAAATAACTGAGCTTCCCCTCCCTCACTCATCTCACAGACCTTCTAAGAGTTGAAGATGGTTTTGATATCAATACCCAAGCCAACCCTTCTCATCCCAATTCCTTATATCATCTATATATGTCAAAGTTTCTAGGTTCTTCTACTTCCTGGCTAAACTCTAGGCTGAGAACAACTGGATATGAAGTAGGATGAAATTAAACTGCTATACAATCAAGTATGGCTCTTTATCTCCTTGGATTATAGCTATGATTTATTTGATACCAAATCCCTGGTCAACAAGGTAACCCCAATTACCACATTATACTTGGGAGAAAACAGAATCAGCTTTATAATAATGTTTTACTACTCCATTTGCAGAAATGCACTGCAATAAAAAGTTAGGACAGCTAGTACATTCTCAATACAATTCTTGAAAAATGCTTTGAATATTGATGTTGTTTTTCTATAGCAATACTTATAAGGGATGTCATTATTGATATGGTCTGATGTACATTAACAATTTCATCAAAGATATAAGCCTGTGACCCAAAATTAAAAAAAAATTGTTTTATAATCACTTTTTAATAATTATATTACCTGGTACCATAATCCACAACCACCCAATCTTTTGCAGTTCCTGTGATAGCATCATGATGTTGAAACAGTCCCAAATTTCTTCTGGCTTCTGTCAGTGCCATGTAATGGGATGATGAAAGAAATTTACTTATCTTGTATTTCTGAGCTTGTTTCAGGGCGAAATAGTAAAGAATTTCAGCAGCCCTAATTGTATAAAACAGTCATTAATTCTTATTTCAAAACAAACATTTACTATTTAAAATATGTGGTACTGATACAATTTTTAAATGCATTTTTTAAAAAATCCACATTTCAGCACAATTGATAAAAAAGATATTGATAATAAACATTCCTATAAAACCATCTAGGTATCCATCTAATATATCTAGATTATCAATCATCAGAGAACATCATGTCTAAATTGATATAAAGGACGCTTGTTCTAGATGGTCCTGGAAAGAAGCCAGTGCCCACTGGCAGCGAGATAGGTGTACTTATGTATAACATAGTGAAAAAAAAAAAAAAAAGCTCGAAACAGCAGTAAAAAGTGGATAATGGTTGCTGCCCTTTCTTCTCTCCAAGATCAGCCCAGACACATACCAGGAACTTCATCACCAGAAAGCCATTCACTCTCACATACATACATTAAAGGAGAGACGGTGCAGAAATGGTCACATGAGTGGGAGACTAACAGTGAAGGAGAGGCAGAAAGCGATGGCCTGACAGCTCAGTGACAACAGCTAGTCTCTGCGCTGAATGAGAACATTCAACAACTAGAGGGAAAGTAACAATATAAACTGAAAGGTGATAAAACATATGCTGTCGCTTCTCGTTTATTTTAAAGAAAAAACACTTGGGCTTACGAGTAGTTTTTGAGCAAGAATATGGGGACTTATCATTTTCATGCTTTATTTTTTTCATCAGAGGATATGGTTCAAGACAGGTTTCGAAAAAGTTCTTTAAAAAAGAGATATGGCTTGGGGTGCCTGGGTGGCTCAGGCGTTAAGCGTCTGCCCTCAGCTGAGGTCATGGTCCCAGGATCCTGGGATCGAGCCCCACATGGGGCTCCCTGCTCCGCGGGGAGTCTGCTTCTCCCTCTCCCACTCCCCCTGCTGTGTTCCCTCTCTCTCTGTGTCTCTCTCTGTCAAATAAATAAATAAAATCTTTAAAAATAAATAAATAAAATCTTAAAAAAAAAAAGAGAGAGATGGCTTGATGAAGTAAAAAGTTTAAGAAGGTTCTTTATGCCAAACATATTAAGAAGGATGGAGAGAAAACCAAGGCAGCTTGAAAATGTATCACAATATAAGGAAAAGGATAAATTTAAAGTACTCAAAAAAAAAATTGTTTTAAATTTTGAAATAATTAGAAGATACTAAATAATCTCTGCCTTTAAATTCTAATCTTTCTAAAATTCATGGCAGGAGAAACACTAAGTTTGAATTAAAGAAATTGTGTATATATGTTCATCTATACCCATAGCACATATTCCTGGCTTTGCAAAGAGTACCTATATACATATAGATATCCCAAAATGTAAAAAGGGGGTTTAAAAAATATTTTCTTCTTTATACTCTTCTATCCTATCCAAATGTTTTACAAATGAGCATCAAGATGAAATATCTATAATCAGACAATAAACTTATTTTCAAGTAAGTTGATTACATTTTGAAATTTGTCATTATTATATGGTTTTTGTCATTTTATTTTAAAGCAGAATTTTCAAAATATATTATTACTCACACTAAGTACTTCACCTTAAATATGTTCAATAAATTAAAATTGAATCAATATTTGTAACTCTTTGTCACTAAAAAATAGTTGACACTTTTAAAAAAGTGCAGTAGTCCAAAAGAATCTCTACATTACTTAGTACTTTCTCTGTTTTTATCATAGGTAGTTTAGAGTAACATAATAGAGAATTAATATTCTATTGGGCAAGAATGCATCAATCTCTCTAATATAGAAATACTATTTTATTACAAATACAGGAATATGTATCCATCTGGCACATTTGTGAATATCCCAAAAAAAGGCAAAGATCAGGCTTTTGAAATAATGCTGACAGCATGAAACAGTAAAAATAAAAAAAAAACACACTACTATACCAGAGTACAACTCTGGGAGAAATTCATGATCTTTATAAAAGGGCTTTCCAAAATGTACTATCTCTACCAGTACGGAGAAGAAGGTAGATATAACATGACTTTTTATTTTTAATACTGAGATTCATCATGAAAATTAATCATCATGAATTCATGATCTGAACTAAGCTGAAAGTGAACTCATCATGAAAATGAATTAAGCTCCCACGCTACGCACACATAGAGAGAGCCCCAGGAGCCCCCAGGGTGGTTCATCCTTACCAAAAAGCAACAGGACCCACAAAGATAGCTACTAGCCACGTGTGATTATTTATTTACATTTAAATCAACTCAAATTAAAGGAAATTAAGAGTTCACTTCCTCAGCCACACTGGTCACATTTCAAGTGCTCAACAGTTACATGTGGCAAGTGGCCATACTAAACAGTGCAGAAAACAGAAACAGAAGATTTCTACCACTGCAGAAAGTTCTGTTGGACAGTGACTGAAAGTTCTACTGGACAACGCTGGTTAGAGCGTTTTTGTTTTCTCCTGACTTTTCTGCTTTCTCCCTGTCACTATGCTTTTTCAGCCAATCACTCTGCCGCCATCAGTTCTCATCTCTTTCATGTTTTGCTCTTCTAAGCAGAGAATCACACCTATAGAAATACGTTTCAATAAATAAGAACTGAGGTGGAGCCTCTGAAGTTCTCCCACATATAAAATACATTAGTTTTAGATTGTGTACTTTGAGGCCCATATTTTAGCCACAGAGAGGCCCTATTTGTTCCTTGTGACCCTTGCTTGTTTCCAGCAATTTAGTCTGTCTGGCTACTGACCTGCAGACACACATAACAATGCCACTGGATATTATCACGGTGTGCAAACAATACCAGTAATTAATTAGAAACATATAAAACATAAGATACAGGAGAAAGTCTAATCAGATAAACTGCTTTTTTCAGAACAAAAGCCCATATAATAATCTGATTATGCACTGGAGACATAGCTCTGATTGCATTAAAATTTCACAATTACATTAAACACATCCCGATACTGCATACATGTTGTATATTATGCAAAACTCTATGCTATGCTATGTGCTATGATCACATAAAAAAGGTGAATAATTAATGTAGCTTTCTAAACGTAAATTTTGTACCTTAGATGGAATTCCAATATCCTATCCATTCGTTTGTAGAAGGGTCTGGATGTAAAGTAGCCGCTCCAGTAATGATCGTCTCGGTCAGCATAAGTGAAAAAATCTCCACTTAGAACAGGGAACATGGATTGGCTATTCTTTCTAATGGTTACATCTTCTTTATCCAGTGCATCAAAATAATCTGATAAAGTCCCAAACTGTATCTAATAAAAAAAAAAAAGTGACACTTATTCATCTCTACCTTAAAATTACTTCTAGCACTAAAAGGAAAAGTTAACAGTAAATATTTAAGATGCGCTTTCCAGTTAAGATGAAATTCTAGCTCAGATTTTACAAAACTCAAAAGCAGGGGGAAAAATATACAGTAGCTCTTTCACTTGCATCAGGTCCCAAATTAAACTAAAATAAAACTTACACCCCTAAGGGGTTAGAAGAACTACTGAGATATACAAATCTGTGGATCTGAAAACACCTTACCAATCTCCAGAATTTCAAAGTGTGCAAGGGTCAGGGAATAGAATAATTCAGAGATGAATAAAAGATGGGAGGAAGCAGCAAAAATAAAACATTTACATACAGTTTGGTTAACCATTAAGTATTTTCATATGTCATATGCACATACACTCCCCTGGCCTCCCCATCCCCCTTGCTTGAGCTCTCATAAGGGAGACTTTAAGAACAGCAGGTCATTAAAAAAATGGACTTTCTCTACCAGCAGGTAACACTGAATAGAAGTAAAACACAAAGAGTGACAAGAACTGCAAGGTTGACTGCTCAAATGAAAAGGTCTTTTGACTAATGATTTAAATTACCAGAACATAAATCCATTTTTATGAGCCCAAGCTATTCCATAAATCAAAGGAAAAAAGAAGTATTATACCACACCATGTAAACAGATATTAAAAGGCAGTGTTTTTAGAGATAAACAGAGAATTTAACAGGGAATGTATTTCTTTGAATATTAAGATGCTATTTTTGTTGTTTCCTACCACACACAGATACACACACACACAAACACACAGATACTAAAAGCTACTTTGATTCAATGTGGCAGAAAAATAATTAAGAGCAGTTAAAAACAGGGGTGCCTGGGTGGCTCAGTCATTAAGCATCTGCCTTTGGCTCAGGTCATGGTCCCAGGGTCCTGGGATCAAGCCCCACATCGGGCTCCCTGCTTGTGGGAAGCCTGCTTCTCCCTCTCCCACTCCCCCTTCTTGTGTTCTCTCTCTAGCTGTGTCTCTGTCAAATAAATAAAATCTTAAGAAAAAAAAAAAGAGTAGTTAAAAACAGTGAGTAGCACTCTAGAAGAGTGGTTAAGAACAGCACAGAACCTGGATCCAGATGGCATTGGTTTGAATTCCATCTCTACCATTTACCTAACAATGTGGTTTTGAGCATATTTATATATTGTCTCTGTGTCTGTGTTACAGCTAATAGGGTTCTAAGTAAAATGCTTAGAAACACAACTGGGAAATAATGGTCTAAGTTTTAGCTATAATTTTTCTATTGCAAAGGCAAAATTTCAGCTGGAAACATGATGATATTAGTAAGACAAATAGAAGTTATCATGTACCTGTGACACAATAAATTTTATAACAGCAAAATAGATAATTATTTCTAAATCCTTATGTTTACATCACAGAAAAGCAATTTTCAACAATATTACCTAGTCTCATCTTGGCTTCACCAAATACAATGTATCTTGGGCAAGTTAATATATTTGTGCCTCAGTTTCCTCATCTCTAATGGGGATAATTATAGTACCTACCAGAAAATGTTCAGAGAATTAAATAAGTTAACTAAAGTGAAGCACTTTAAAAAGTTAATAGCAGGGGTGCCTGGATGGCCCAGTTGGTTAAGCACCTGACTCTTGGTTCCAGCTCAGGTCATGATCTCGGGGTCATAAGATCGAGCCCCACATTGGGCTCTGTGCTGGGCATGGAGCCTGCTTAAGATTCTCTCTCTCCCTTTGCCCATCCCCACGCCCCCGCACCCCCAAAGTGCATGCTCTCTCTCTAAAAGAAAACGTTAATAGCAAATAGTAAGTACTCAAAAATTAAGTGTTATTTATTACTCACTTAACACATTGTAAGAAGCAGAATATAAGTGTGTGTGTGTATAACCATGAGGGTCACAAATGCAAAGAAATACAGCATTAACTTCAGGCCCAATAGTACAGACAAGCTCAGGGAAGTATACTGATAAAAGTAAAAAATATTCAACAATCTAAATTTCTGACTCACTTTCTCATCTATATAAAAAGGGATTTCTATGAGATAACAAAAATTCCCTTCAGTTTCAGTTTTAGGGAACTGTGGCATGCTACAGAGTTAATATTAACAACAAAGTATACCCTTTTAGAATATTGTAACTAATTTTTGGTATTAGCCAAGATGAAAGTATTTCCTTCTTGGCAATTGCCCCAGGCAAAGTTCATTTAAGTAGCCTGGTGAGCATTCTCACAAATTTAATTCAATCTCAAAGGACTGATATATAATCCTGTATCTATCCTAGAGTAGTTTCAAAAGAAATTATTTAAGAGTGAATTTTTCTATAGTTTCTTGGTAGCTCAAAGTACGTATTCCAAATAACCAAAAAAAAAGTAGATGTTTTTTACTTCAAAAGGCAACAAATTATATCTTTAACATAACCTTAATCTTAAACATAATCAAACTCCTCTATCAGAGCAACATATGAGAAAAATACATAAATTGTTAAATAAGTGATGACCAATGGGAAACTGACTGGCTTGGTTGGTACAATGTCAATTTTTTAGCCATCTAAATTCAATTGCTTACTTGGGTTTTTCCTTTCATTAAAAGAAAATAATAAACTGAAGCTTCTGGCTTGGACAAAATAACTTCAAACATCCTACAGAGAACAGATACTAGATAAACCACAGAGAGAAAAAAAGCTTTTGTTTGAAGGTATCTAAGGACAATCAAAGCAGCCAACACTTGAGTGACAAAAATTCCAGAAAGAAAGGAAATGCATGAAGGTTACTGGGTACAAGGTTAGAATGCAAAAGTCAACTGTATTTTTATACATGGAATATACCACATTCATGGATGGCCTAATATTTGTAAAGAAGTTAACGGTACTCAGATTGATCTATAGGTTCAATGCAATGCCAATCAAAATTCCAACTTTTTTTGGTAGAAATTTAAAAATTGATCTTAAACCTATACAGAACTATAAAGAAAACCGATGCAATCTTGAGAAAGAAAACAAAATTAGAAGACTTATGCTATCAGAAATTAAGATCCATTCTAAAACTATAGTAATTAAGACAGTCCGAGACTAAACAGACAAAATTGAATAGAGTCTATACAAGAGCCACACAAATAGTTTCACTCAAAATTAATGAAAAAGATGATGCTGCAGTAAAGTGGGCACACTGGTCTTTTCAATAAATGGTGGTAGATACCCATATGGGCAAAAATGCACCTTGATCCCTGTCTTCATACAATTCACAAAAAAATCAATTCCAAACAGATTACAGACCTAAATATTGAAGGTAAAACAATAAAGCTTCTGGAGGACAGCTTCATAGGAAGCGTATTTTCATAATTATGGGGTATAAACAAAAATTTCTTAAGCAGAACATGACATGGAAAGGAAAATACTGTTATATTAGATTTAATTAAAACAAAGAATTTCTGTTTATCAAAAGACAGCATTAAGAAAGAAATTAAAAAACAGGCTCACATAGTGGGAGACAATATTTGCATAACTTTTATCTGAAGGAAGACTCAAACCAAAATATATAAAAGAGTTATAAATGGTACAAAATAAACAGACAACCCAATTTAAGGAAAAGTCATCAAAAGATTTAAATAGTCACTTCACAAAAGAGGATACCTAAATGGCAATAAACTTATGAAAAGAGGTTCAATTCATTAACTACCAGGGAAATATAAAATAAAACCATCATATCGATCATAAAAAAATAAAAATGAAAAAAAAATCCTAACAGAAAATCTGAGTAAGGAAGTACAGCAACTGAAATTGTCATACAATGCAACGACTAGTGCATCTATTTTGGGATACCATTTGGCAATATCTACTGAAGTTGAGCATGTGCATACCCAGTGACCAAAAATTTCTATCCCATTTTATACCCACATAAATTCACATACATGTATATAAAAACATGCACAAAATATTCAAAATGGCTTTATTTGTAATACACAAAAACTGGAAACAACCCAAATGCCCATCAATAATACAATGGACAAATTGTGATGTATTTATCAAATGGATATTAAAGATAATATACAGTATTAAAATTGAATATACTGTGGGGCGCCTGGATGGCTCAGTTGGTTAAGAAATCCAACTCTTGATTTTGGTTCAGGTCATGATCTCAGGGTCATGAGACTGAGCTTCACATTGGGCTCCGCACTCAGTACAGAGTCTGCTTGAGAGTCTCTCTCTCCCCTCCCCCTGCCCCCCCCCCCCCGCTCATTCAAATCATTGCCAAATCTTACAAAAGTAACCTTATTTTCCCTTCTATCATCATGGTTAGTGTTTTTTCTTTTGAAATGATACAAGAAGGAAATCTTAAGTATGTGATCCTGACACTATGACCTGAACCAAAATCAAGAGTTGGATGCTTTTTAAAGTGACTTTACAAATTGCCCTACTGGGCAAAGAAGGAAATAGGTAAAATACAAAAATCAGTACTTTAATTCTTTAGAATGAGTGGTAGATCTTTTTATGGATCTCAAAACCATTCACTAGGAAGATGTACTTAGGGATAAAATACCCATCTGCATATGCCATCCCCTAAGTAAATGTTTGTGTATCAGCTTCATCTTTGAGGAGATTATAGAGATGATTTAAACATAGACCTAAAGTTCATAATTTGGTAGAAATTCAGTTGTAAGTATCTTGAATACACCTGGCATTTTATTTAAGTTTATTTAACTATTTAATATTATTTACATTTACTTAATAAACTTGAATTCTCCCTACATAAAATGTGACCTATCATCAGCTTTCTAATTTCCTAAACAGTAACATCTCTTCCTTTCTGTAGTATTTCCACAAATATTCTACTGTCTCATAGGTTAGTATGTGAATATAATAAACACATTGGGTAATTTTCTCATATAGGGTCTAATATAGGACTCTTGTTTGAATCCTGACTCATGAAACATATGCTTAAAAAAAAATGCCTGTATGTGATCAGGAAAATCTGAATCTATCTGGATATATGATAATATTGAATTATTGTTAATTTTTTAGATATAATAGTGGCATTATGATTGTATTTTTAAACAGAGTCCTTATCATTTAGATACATAATGAAATGGTTACAGATGAAACTACATGACTACTATTTCCTCCAAAATAATCCCTGGGAGAGGGTGAGAGAGGACAGTGAGGCACAGCTGAAGTGAGAGTGACCTCGAGTTGATCAGTGTGGTAGCTGAGCTATGGATATGGGGAGGCAGGGGTCAGGGGAAGTGTACTTAAGTTGTTCTCAAAAATTTAGGGTACATTCAAAATTTTCCAAAAGGGGAAAAAAAAAAGAGAAAGAACTACAGGTAAATGATTAATTTTGGAAGTCTTCTCAACTAAGAAAGATGCTAGTGTATTCTCTGGACACAAGACATTAATTTGCAAAATTCATGACACGTTCATCTGCATTGCCCGTCACATTACTAAAATCACAAGGATGCAGCCGTCAGAGAAACAAACTTTTGATGCTGGTAGAAAAACAGGACATCACTGAAAACTGAAGATCACAACTTAGTAGGTACATATTTACAACTACATAAAAGTAAAGTCTCTTTAATGCTGTAGGAATGGGGGGAAAGGGACAACTTCAGAAATGCAACTATAGTACTAGATAATTTTCTTCTTTAAGAACTACACTCTTACATACAAACTACATATTCTAGGAAATATTGGGATGTGGGACAAAGAAACTAAGGCTGTTGTGTTTTAGCCTCATTTAATAATGAAGGCTCAACTTCAAATACAGTATCATAATTAAATATTTTCAAATTACCTTAACATTATACTCAGGATGAGAATTCATATAATCAAAAAGCAGCTGATAATTCTTATACTGATGATCCCATTCTATGAGTTCACAGTAGCGAAAATCATCTCCTAGTGGGGCCAGGACAACTGTAGTACGGAAGAGCTTTGACTTCTTTCGGTACTGATCTAGAAGCATCTCAGCCCTACAAAAGAAAAAGGAAAATAAGAACAGTACTAAGAAAACTACAATGGGGCAACTCATTAAAAAGTGTATTATGTTAAAAGAAATTGTTGTATACTTTACCTGTATTCTAGGTTAGTATGATTTATAAGGCAGATTTTTTAAAACTACTATACTAATTTTCATTATCCACTTAAAATATTCATAAATTTTGGGGTGCCTGGGTGGCGCAGTTGATTGAGCATCCAGGCTTTTGGTTTTGGCTCAGTCATGGTCTCTAAGTCATGAAATCAAGCCCCGCATTAGGTCCTGTGCTCAGCGCAGAGTCTGCTTGGGATTCTTTCTCGCTCTCCTTCTGCCCCTCCCCTCTGCTCTTTCTCTCTAAAATGGATAAATAAATCTTTTAAAAAATATATTCATAAATTCTTACCAGAGAGAAAAACCCACAGGTTTCCAATGGATTATCCTTAGAGAAATAAAGTCACATACCAACTTTGACATAAAATTACTGGGAACATCAATGGCCTCCTGAAGCCCTGCCATAGACACTGGATCCCAGATTGCCTGTATTTTAAAATAATTTAGTCCAAGAAGACAATAAGGATTTCTTATCTATATAAACTTTGAAGTTGGCTTTGACTCAAGATGCCTTTCTCTAATTTGATCTAAACTTGCCTGATTACACATAAAAAAATTAATAGTTTAAATGAAACCAATTATAGAACCTGAGTTCCTCTTCAAACGGAAGAAAAACAACTCACTTAACACCTGCCATCAATAAACTGGATATCTGTCAGTGTCCTTCTCAGGGCTGATCAACAGATAAAGTTTTGGAGATCAAATAGCTTTTTTGATTTCTACCTTCCTCAGATCTAACCCATGAGTCCAAAGGTCAGCTAAATACTAAATGTGCTGATGTGTTTTTATATTTCATATTATTCTAGTATTCTGCAGAAAACCTTTGGGGTTGAACTGCTGAATGCTGAACCGGGGTACCATTTGAGGAAGTCTAGGAATACAAAGTATTTAAGAGGAATGGCTTATAAAAATGAAATTAAATAAGCGGATGAAGAACTCAGAGTAGTTCTCTATGTTTGTAATGCCAAGCTTAAGAAATCAGTGATAAATGACTAATGTGCTTTTTACCCAGTATTCCAATTTTCATTTCTAGGGTTATCGAGAAGTTCCAATTCACAATATAAAAACTTACGAAAGAAACTCAAAGACCATCAATAACGGAACGAAGTATTTTATAGAATTAAAAACATTTAACTAAATTTAGAAATTCACATGATCTTTTTATACTGATAGTCTCTGAAACTGCTTTGCAAATATTAAATTATTAGCAAAATTCAATAACTTGGTGAGTAAAATATAACCATAATGTTCTTACATAACATAGTTTTCTGAGATTAGCGTTCAGTAGAGTACTTAATTTTTACTAATAATTTACTAATATTCCACACTTAACCAAAAATAACCTTGGATTATTAGTTATAATTAAAAAAATACATGTCTAATGAGATTAATCAAATAGAAAGAAAAATAAGAGAAAAAAACCAAACATATAAATCAGATATGAGAAAGATACACTATGACTGAGCATCCAATCAGATTCCCCTAGGCAACCAGCATAGAAAAGGATAAGTGATCATTTAAATGAATGCCAAGGTTTACTACTAGATATACCATATCTTGTGTGTATATGCATATGACACATAAGAGGAAAGAATCACAAACATTAAGTGTGAGTCTTCCATTCAGCATCTGTCCTAACTCCCAAGCTCCTGCTCAGAAGGTGTCAACACGGAATTCAAGAGACCAATCTACACTACCTGGTAGAGAGCGGATATTCACTAAATACATTGTACACTAATGCCAAATGAAATGACCGATATCACACTTGAAGATGTACAGCAGCAATCTGCTCTTCACTCCTACCAGGTTAGAAATGTCAACTTAACTAGAACCAAGAAAAAAAAAATTTCCTAGAACATCCTGTATCATTTGACACATAAATCACCATCATATGTAAAATACGTTGTATGAGAACAAAAACTCAACGTGATAAAGAATGGTACCTCTTTATTTGCGAAGTAGAGGAACCTGCTGAACTAAACAGTACCAATTTTATCACCTGTAAATTGTAGTTAAATTTCATTTTCTTTAGGGTATTAAAAATCACGTGCCACTAAGCTGGAATGCCCGTGTTTGCTCTCCATTAATCACAAAGTAAAAAGGACGGTGATATCTGGATGTGAAGTAACCAGTAAAGATTTCAAGAATTATGAGAAGTTTTTTAAAAAATCTACAGAAGTATTAAATAGACTCTTTCATCTCTATGCCCCCAGGTGCCTGGAAATCACTTGCAGATTCACTGGAACTGACTGAGCACAAGGTATGTTCCTGGGGGGCAATCTTTGTAGTGTCAGATGGGACACAGCAAAAGGATTACACAAAATAGCTTCCCCCCTCCAATAATGCACTTTAAACAGGTACTCTCAGCAACACCCAAGAAAAGAAAAAGAGGAGCCTCACAAGGTCTTTGGTGCACTGGGAGTCCCCAATTAAAGCATCTGGTTACCTTCAAAGAAATTCCCTATCTCTGACCCCCTGAGCTACAGAAGAGCGTATGCTGCCTAGCTCTATACCTTTTGCCACATAATACACTGGATTATTCTCCTCCGCCTAACTAACCTAAGCCCAGAAAGCACGCTATTCACTCTTCCTCACTGATCTTCACTGCTGTAGGAACCAATAAAATGAAACCAGGTTGATCCCTAATCTTGGGACAGTTTTTCAAAATAACTATAAAAATCAGATTTTGCTGGAAGCGATCTATGTTAAAGGCTGCCATGTTAAAATACTTTTGTGTGTGCCAGAGTGAGGGACCCTCAATGAAATATTTTATGGCCACAAGGACTGACTCAAGGCAGAGACTCAATCTCACCTTCTCCTTCCAGTTTTTAAAGAAGCAATTTTTAAAATAAATAGACTTGATAGTGCACAGTGCAAAGATCTTACTTCATTTAAAAGGCTTTATCATTGTGCTTCGAAACCACCTGGGGGCATGGTTATGTTGGCACCCTATTCTCATTTTGTTGGGCTGGAGATTTTTTGAAAGCTCCCTGGGTAATTTGGGCAGCCATGCTTGGTAACTACCGACCTGCCTCATCCTTGCCCATTTAACCCTCCTGTGGAACGCAGGATGCCTGGCTTCTTCTTAGCAATTCACACGAGCGTGGAGTTCCCAAAAACCATCAAACTTACAAATGGCAAAAAAAATTGCACATAATTATTGTTATACAATTAGTGTACACAATATGATGAGTTTAAAAATATTCCTACACTCGTGTTGCCATCATGTTATTGAAAATTTTTTAAGGATAACATGTACAAGAACCTAGGCAGAGTAGGTTTTCAGAAACCAGAAATTCCAGGGTCTTAAAAACAGTTAATGAATGTTGTGGTTTGCAGAATTTATGGCTGTCATCCTACTTTAACTGTTTATAGCTACCCCCCTCACTCTCAAAAATCTCCTCATGTGTTTAATAAATAACATGATCGATCTAAAAAAATAAAATAAAAGCCTGTATCATTTTTCTGCCAGAGGTGAGTGGTTTATATTGCAACACAATGTCTTATTTAAAGGCATTATACACCAGTAATTTTTAAGTGAAGAAATTAAACTTTAAAAGCAAACAAATGACAAGTATAGGTAATGAGATGCTTCTGTCATGAGCATAATTTTCTTCCTAAAAAAAATGATTCATCCCTTTTTTATTTAAGTAATTATCTTTAAGTATAAATATTCCTAATTAAAAATTGTCTGTAAGTCAAAAATATCAGAATGATCGAAAGAGTGTATTCATCAGAGCTGGGCAGCATCCACTACTATTGAAATTGTATTAAAAGAACAGATAATTATACTCTTTATGTGTTCCATTTCAATAAACCTGTTTTTGCAGTTGGGTTGCTTTTCTTACCAATGTATACAATAGAGACCAGAAGTTTTATTATCAACTAAAGTATGTGAGATCAATCAAAAGCAGCAGAAGGCTTTTATAATGAGGGCAAAGGAGAGGGTAATAACAGACTGTTATAGGTTCTCCATTGTATATTGATCAACTGTTGTTCATTTTCCATTAAGTTATAACACATAAAAGGCACAGTCAAAGCTCTGCATTTTTAAGTTGCTTTAGATCTGGTTGAATAAGTACCTTGAGCATGGATAATGTTGGCTACTGAACCCTTTAGCAAAGAGCAGCAGAGTTGTTGCTTTGCTCAAGATGCTGTCTTAATGAAATGCATATTTTCATACCTCTTTTGGACATTTCCAAGATGTATTGTTTCTGGGGGGACTCCCCAGGGACAACCAAATCTGCCTCCGGGAAGCCGTTTAAAATCAAACTGGCAGCATATTTTAGGATCAGGTCCACACGTACGAGGGGTGTCATAGCTGTAGAAAGGCATCATGTGGCAAAAAATATCTGTGCCAGATCCCAGATCTAAAATAAAGAGCCAACAGACAAACCTGGATTTATAAATTGTGTTTTCCCAAAACTGTTCAAAATGCCAGTACTTTCTACATATATAATGCAAGCTCCACCCTAAATCTACAACCTACTTAACTACTACTCATACATAAACTCCAGTGGCATTTAAAGACCACCAGCCTGAAGGAAGAGACTCACATCTCAGTCTCTCTCTACCTCCTCTATCTAAACTGAGCAGAGACCCATCACGGACCAGCGTGTGCTGGCCTGGAAAGATACAAACGAACAGAAGCAAAAGTTATCCCTGGCTCATCCAAAAATATGGGCTGTGTCCATCCCTGGCTGCCAGCTCCTTGCCACATCTGTCCCCACATCAGTAACGGGACACACTGGGGAAGACCATGACACTAGCCGCAGAGGAAAGGAGAGAAGGAGAGAGGAAGAGAATAAAAGGAGGAAAGGAAGAAGTCGGGAGGCTTGTGAGAATGCTGGGCAAATTCCTATCTATTTCTCGCTGTGAGGAGAAGAAAGGGCAACCGGAAGAGTTCACAGAGTCTCCCCGTTGTTCACCAATGAAGAGCCACCAGGACTTTTCACCAAGAAAGCAGCACAGGACAAGGGGAAGTACTTCTTAAAACCAAAACAAACAAACAAACCCAAGAATAAAAACGAAGCAAACAAAAAATATACTGAAAGGGAGCACTGGTTCCTGACGCAGAACTGTCTTTAATTAAATCCCGAATGCCAGCAAGTGTTGTTATCACTGCCCTTGAGAGGTCAGAAGCCTACCACCCAGTGATGGAGGACTTGAGCAAGGGTTAAAAATGGTTACCTTTTAGGCTCCTGACCTGTAAATACCTCTCCCTCTTTATTTATAAAGTGTGGATTTCTACTTTTCAGCAATGGGTTATGTGCTGCTTTTATGACAAAGACAGACACAACAACGAAAACAAAAAAGCAACCCGCACGTTTTAAAAAATGAAAATACCTCCTTCATTAAGAACCAGAACACACAAAGAAGCTCAAATGAGTTCCAAAGCATAATTTTGAAGCAACATGTTCAAATCTATCTGGTAAGTGCTAACATATTCCAGTTCTATCTCGTGCTCCATTTAGTTAATTACCAGCTCTTTTCCAAAATTTAAAGCTTTTATAATTTGTATATTTTTGTGCTGTCAGTTGCTTCACTGAATCACACTCGAGTGTGACATCACGGATCTGGTCACTAATGCTTGCTAACCGCACAGAGGCCCTCGGTGACAACTCCTCTTCCCTTCTCCGGTAGATCAAAGACACTCAACAGCCCCACCCCTTCGCCTCAGCCATACTATTTAGCAGCTCATTTACACGTTTCAGTTTATCTGCTGCTGTTGGTCTTGTCTTTCATCAAATTAAGACTATAATTTCCTGATAGGCAAGGAAGTTTTCTGTATTTCTTCCAAGCATGGTATTAAGTACATAAAAGTACTCAGTACTTTCTTGCTGATTGGTATTTATGGGCAATTTGAATGTAGGCAATACTGTTAAGTAGGGCCTCTTCAAATTAACAATCCCTTTTTTTTAATTAATATGCTCTTTGCATTTGATCAAACTATACAGGATATAACCCCCTACAAGTTCTCGTTTTCCCTACAGGTTTTAATTTCCAGAATAAAAAATTATATAGTTAATCTCTTTCCTTATTGAAAAAACAGCAGTATGTATCAGGAAGTTACTGTCTAGATTTACAAACGATTTTTTGAAAACACTTAAGGGGGGATCTAACTTACACAGGAAAACAAGTATGATGCAATGCAGTAATTTCTGAACATTGTTTTAGCAACGAAACCCTTTTTGTGGATGAAATCTTACTGAAAGCCCAGTACCGGGAAAGCAGTGAATGGCAGGGGCTTAAAAGCCTGGGCTTCTGAACTACACAAAGCTGGATTCAGATCTCGCCTCTGTACCTACTACCTGTACGACTTTGGCAAAAGGCTTCACAGCTCTAAGCATCCATTTCTTCACCATTTAAAAGGGATAATGAGAGAAGAGAAGATAAAGGATAAAGATCTAGTGAGAGAGCAGATATAAAGCATACAGTACAATGCATGGCCCAGAATAAAGAACTCAATAAAGAAAAAGAAATAATAAGGTATTCTGAATTAAATGGGGGTTGGGAAAGGCAAAAACCTCTCAAGAAGCCTAAATCTTGTCTCCTTCCCACCCCTCAGCAAAGAGCTGTAGAAGTATGACCTTGGGAACACCTGTGCACCCACAGAATACAGCGTGAAAACAAGCAGGACAGGTAATAGGAGGGCTGTTCAGGAGGACAGGATTAATGGTTTAAAAGGCAATTCTTACTAGATGCAGAGACAGGAAAGACAGAAGGAGGAAACACAGGCTGAATGTGAAATAAAAGACTGGATATAAGTTCTCACACATGTTCAACTTTGTGATAAAACAAGTCCTTTTCAAAACAGAAGCATGTAAAAGCATTATTTGCAAAAGACTAATTCCTTACATTTATTTACTTCCTTTAGGCATAAAAAAGAATCCACGGTGTTCTATAGATAAATATCCTCACCACTGCTTAAGAGAATCTTAACACCAATACACTGGGAAAAAAATCGTAAGAACGTATATCTTGAAGCAACCTAATTTTCAAGACTGACACTCTGAATAAAGCCCGTAACAGGAGGAGTTCATAACCCTTATGAAATAACATCTAGGTCAAGTGAGATCTTCCACTCTCATCACACCCTACGTACCCCAATTCTGTCTCCAAAAAAATTCCAGCGTTTTATGCAATGCAAAATGTTTTTTAACTGCATAATGAACTCTCTGAATAAGCATGTGAGAAAATCCGGCGTGTTTGAGGAGATAAGCCATTGTTGGTGAATGTCCAAAAGGATCAATAGACCAACCGGACCGAGGTTTCACTCCTGTCGATAAAGAAAATAAGTGTTATTTTTTTAACTGATAATGAAACGAAAAGAAGTCACAATCCATTCAGAGCCATCAGAGTTCTATGGTATTCTGGGTCTGAGGACAAGGCATCTGCCCAGCATTCCCCTTGAGCATACGTTCCCAGCAGGGCTCCCAGACGGGAGGATGCTGCCCCTGCCATGTCTTCTTCCCAGGCAGAGGAATCGCACTAGAGGTTAATCAACCGGCACTGAAATCAGCACTCTGCCATCTCATAGACACTAGAAAGCTCCTGCCATTTAGTGGAGCTAGAGAAACAAACAGGACCTAGCCCCCATCCTTCTAAGACCTCACAGTCTTGTTTTCCTTTGAGGTGGATAACCCAGCAACTTGCTATGTAATAAGGAAAAGTAAGCTAACTTATTTCAACCTGGACTCCTCAATCCCAATGTTAAGGAATTTTCAGGCTGTCTGTCATACCTCACAATAGCTTCAAATCATCTTTTTATACAGTAGCAGAAGTGACCAAAATAACTGCACCGAATTTCGTTAAATCTTAGTGAAATATAATAAAATTGTAATATAATATAATGCTGGTACTTTCTCTCTACCCAGAAAGGATTAATGGAATTTTCCACAACTGACTAACAGCAACTGTTAAGAGCCATTGACTAAAGATATAGCTCAATTTCACATAGGGTACAATGTGAAAAAAAACATAATAAATGTAAAGACTGGAATTAGTGAAAGAAGACTAGTCATCTGGCATTATACAAATCTGATCTTTTATTTATTCAGGATACTCAAAAGCAAACTTGTACATGCAACCTATAGAAATCTATAGACGTAGTATTACTATGCGCATTTTTTTCAAACACCTGGTTAGCACTTCCATATACCTAGACTATGAGAGGTTCTAGGATTACAAAAATGAGTTTATCTTGGTCCTGACTGCAAAGAATATCATGCAAATAGGTGTAACACAGAGTATCAGAATATGGAGGGGAGGGAAGAACTCTGTGGAACAATCTTGAAGATGAACACAGAGCTGGGAAGCCAGCAAAGGAGACTGAGGAGAAAAAGTCAGAACTCTCAGAGGACCAAGAATATGTGTCAAAACTCAAAGAACTGACCACATATTTTTGCTTTTCACATATGTAATTCACCTCTAAAAACTGTAAAGAAACCTTTTTTAAAAATATTTTATTTATTTGAGAGAGAGAGAGAGGGAGAGATCACGAGCAGGGGGGAGGGGTAAAGGGTGAAGCAAGACTCCCTGCTGAGCAGGGAGCCTGATGCAGAACTTGAACACAGGACCCTGGGCCAAAGGCAGATGCTTAACTGACTGAGCCACCCAATTTAGCTCATATTTCTGTGCTGTCAGTTGTTTCACTGAATCACACTCAATTTAGTATTTTTGGTTTTTTGTGGTGGTATGGTTTAACAATTCTGGAACTACTTTTCATGTATTCTAAGGTTGAGCAAATTAAGACCAGGGAGCCAGGGTTCACACTGTTAAGGAACTACCAAATACGTAAATGTGGGAGAGCAGAATGTACTTTAGAACCCTGACTTGAAATAGGAGGTATCAGCACTAACTTACAGTTTTGTAACACACACCCACACCCACACCCATTTTCTAGCTCTGCCCCAGGAGGGCCTAGATACAGTAACACCTCAGGACCAATGAGCACACCTTAGCTTCTAGATGATGACTTCTAAACACTATGCTCTATTAAAAATAACCTTAAAGAAATGGCTCATCCCAGGACGGTGGCTGGGAAAATACAAAATAAGCCTGGAACATATACTTACAGCATAAAGTAAAGAAATGGTCAAAGAATCATCAGAACATATTAAAATAACTCAGGAGATAGCCTGTAGGGGCTTCCACTATCCAAATGTGTGACAATTGGGGCATCAAAATAAACAATGATAGTACTGGGTTATAACCCATTGAATAAAATAAGAAGCCACGAGATCCATGAGCCCTAAATAAAAAGAAAATAAAAAAAGAAATAGGAAATAAAGGAAAACAAAAAGGAAAGGTATATTCCTTTCAGTAGAATGCCAACTAATAATTATAGAAGGAATGACAGAATTAGAAAACCATCAATGGATCCTAAAAGTACAACAGGCAAGTTTGATGAGGAACAGGATATTTAGCTAATCTCAATGTGTCCCCCACAAATAAGTTATTAATTAAAGAAGAAAGATGTAACAGTACAGCAAAGAAACTTAAGAGACCCAAATTAAGCAACTGACCAAGGCTAGCAGCACCAGTATTAGAACAGGGAGACATCATGTGCCTCCTGACAGGATGCACTGAGGCCAACAGAACATCACTGCAGTGATATTCGAGCAAAAGAAGGAGATTGGTTTAGGGGCACCTGGGTGGCTCAGTCCTTAAGCGACTGCCTTCAGCTCAGGTCATGATCCCAGGATCCTGGGATCGAGTCCCACATCAGGCTCCCTGCTCAGCGGGGAGCCTGCTTCTCCCTCTCCCTGCCACTCCCCCTGCTTGTGCTCTCTATCTCTCTGACAAATAAATAAAATCTTTAAAAAGAAAAAAAAGTAGATTGGTTTAGGTTAGGAAGGAGGGAAGAAGGGAGGGAAGGAAGGAAAGCGGGAAGGAGGGAAAGAAGGAGGGAGGGAAGGAAGGAAAAACAACCTGAAGCTAATCGTGAGGAAATGGACATACTCAAATAAAAGGACTTCCTACAACAAAGTCCTTCACTCCTCAAAAATATCAAGGTCAAGAAATTTTTTAAAAAGGCTGAGGAGCTAGCTGTTCCAGATTAAAGGAGACTGAAGAGATGTGATAACTAAATGCAACACATGAGCATGGTTGGATCCTGGACTTAAAGGGAAAAAAAAAAAAAGCACCTTTTATTAAAAAAAAAAAAAAATGCTATTGAGAATTTGAATATAGCCTATGAATTTGATTACAGTATTATATCACTGCTAACATTCTGGATTTGATAACTTTCTTCTGGTTATATAAGAAAATGTCCTTTTTTTTTTAATTTTACTTTTTTTAATTTTGTTATGTTAATCACCATACATTATATCATCAGTTTTTGATGTAGTGTTCCATCATTCATTGTTTGCATATAACACCCAGTGCTCCATTCAATACGTGCCCTCTTTAATACCCATCACCAGGCTAACCCATCCCCCCACCCCCTCCCCTCTAGAACCCTCAGTTTGTTTCTCAGAGTCCATAGTCTCTCCTGGTTCGTCTCCCCCTCCATTTCCCCCCCTTCATTTTTCCCTTCCTGCTATCTTCTTTTATTTTGACATATAATGTATTATTTGTTTCAGAGGTACAGGTCTGTGATTCAACAGTCTTACACAATTCACAGCACTCACCATAGCACATACCCTCCCCAAAGTCTATCACCCAGCCACCCCATCCCTCCCACCCCCTACCACTCCAGCAACCCTCAGTTTGTTTCCTGAGATTAAGAAGAAAATGTCCTTATTTTCTTAGAAAACACACAATGAAGTATTGGAAGATAAAGAAAGAAGATGCCTCCAACTTACTGTCAAATAGTTCAGAAAAACATGCATTATGAATCTAAGTACAGGACATATGAAAGAGCCCTTCCCAGCTGTCATGCAGCTTTTTATAAGTTTGAAATTATATCAAAATTAAGTTATAAAATAATAAAGGATTGCAATGTCCCAAATAACAAGGGCGGAATTAGCTTACAAGTGAGAGTAAAAATCACCATCAAATTCTACAGTGATGTCAGATTTTAGCAACGTTAGGGATGTTTTCCCTATCAAACTCACATGATCCACAGGAGCAGCAACCTAGCTGCAGTGGACTTAAGAGTCCCTGGGAGGTGATGATACAGAAAAGGAAGAATGTAAACCATATTTTTTAAAACTCTGACATGAAAGGAGGTGAGAGCTAGGCAGAGACCTAGAAAGGACCCCAGTATCCCACTAGGGTTTTCCTTGGTATGGTAAGTACTGTTTTAAAAGGGGTAAGGGGCAAATTTAGGTAAAAGCGCAGCATAAAAAAGCGCCAAAGTTTTATAAAGGGTATGTTTGCCAATGATACCAGGAAAGATCATGAAAAAGATTTTGTGCCATCAAGCAAGATTACCAAATACATAATAAAGTAAAAATTGTTAGGAAAAATGACAAGAAATGGTCATTAAAAAGAATAAAATACACCCCTCAATTTTTGACAAACCTAACAGACTTAAAAATTAGAACAGAAGTAATATGAATAATATAATTAGTCACTGGATTATTCCAAGTACATTTAATATTAAAGCTTAAGAAAAGTCAGGGAACAGATAGAAAAACAGGTATTTTGGGCAAAAGACAATGTTGGTAACTCAAACTTCAAAAAGTTTATGATATTTTGGGCAAAAGATAATCTTAATAACTCAAACTTCAAAAGGTTTATAATGATCATATTTGCATAACAGAGGTCACAAAAGCAGAAATTAACAAAAAACAGAACAATTTAAAAAGCATTCCATGACCAAATATAAAGTATCCAAAACAACATGCTGTTGTTCTAAATTGCTTAAAAAACAAAACAGAACATGAATTTACAAAATGCAGCCAAAGCTACAAAAAGATATTCCATTTCTCAAATGTGTCCATTATCTAAATGTAAGAGCTAAAAACCATAAAGTTCCTAGGTAAAAACCACAAAGTAAATCCTATGACCTTAGGTGAGACAATGGTTTCTTAGCTGTGACATCAAAACACAAGTGACAAAAGAAAAACTAAAATGGACTTCATCAAAATCAAAGCTTTTGTGCATCAGAGGACACCTTCATGAAACTGAAAAACAACCCACAGAATGGAAAAAAGTATTGGCAAATCATTGTCTGACAAGAAACTAGCGTCAAGAATATACAAAGAACTCTTACAAGTCAACAATAAAAAGACAAAGAACCCAAATGTAAAAATAGCCAAATAATTTGAACAGACATTTCTCCAAAGAAGATATATAAATAGCCAATACACACATGAAAAAACGTTTAACATCATTAGTCTTTAGGGAAATGCAAGTCAAAGCCACAATGAGGGACCATTTCATACACACTAGCATGGCTAAAATAAAAAAGACAATAACAAATGTTGCACATGTAGAGGAATTAGAAATCTCATACATTGCTGGGGGGGAATGTAAAATGGTGCAGCCATTATGGAAAACAATTAGGCAGCTCCTCAAAATGCTAAACACAGAGCTACCATATGACCCAGCAATTCCATTCCTAGGTATAAACTCAGAAGAAATGAAAACATATGTCCTCACGAAAACTTACGCTAGTGTGGGGTAGGGGGATGGGGTAATTGGACAGTGGTCATTAAGGAGGGCACTTGATGTAATGAGCACTGGGTGTTATATGCAAGTGATGAATCACTAAATTCTACCCCTGAAACTAATAATACACTATATGTTAACTAATTGAATTTAAATTAAAAAAATATATTTGCTGGGGAAAAAAAAACAAAAAACAAACAAACAAACAAAACCTTACACAAGTGTGTATAGCAGCATTATTCACAGTAGCCAAAAAGGGGAACACTCTAAATGTCTAGCAACTGAAAAAAGGAGAAACAACTGTGGTCTTTCCAAACAAAATAGTATTATTCAGCTATAAAAAGGAATGAAGCACTGATACATGCTACAACATGAATGAACTTGAAAACATCGTGCCAAGTAAAAGAAGCCAGTTACAAAGGCCATATTGTATGATTCGGTGTATGTAAAATGTCCAGAAGAGTCAAAACCATCCACACAAAAAGCAGGTGAGAGGGCTCCTGGGTGATTAGTCGGTTAAGCGTCCAACTCTTATTTAGGCTCAGGTCATGATTTTAGGGTCCTGAGATTGAGCCCCATGTCAGGCTCTGTACTCAGTGGGGAGTCTTACTTGGATTCTCTCTCTCCCTCTGCCCTTCCTCTGCCCCCCCCCCCACACTCTCTCCTGTCTCTAAAATACATGAATACATCTTAAAAAAAAAAAAAAAAAAGTAGATTTGTGGTGGTATGGGCCTGGGGCAGGGAAGGGTGGAGTCAAGAAAGGAGTGTGACTATTAATGGGTAAGAGATTTCTTTTGGGGATGTTGAAAATGTTCTAATAGAGGGTGGCAACGGTTGCACAACTCTGTGAACAGACTAAAAACTACTGAGTTGTATACTTTAGGTGGATAAATTTTATGATATTGGAGACAACACAATTTTAAGAAGAAAATTTATGCTGAGCAAAAACTGATGGATCCAAAGGAGTCAGTCCATATATACGAAGTTCTGAAACAGGCAAAAATAATCTACAGTGATAGAAATCAGAGAGCAGTTGGCTGCAGGAGAGTTGAGGAGGATGAGGGAACTTTCGGGGGTGATGAAAAAGTGGCTTAACTGGGTATATATATTTGCCAAAACTTGAACTCTATAGTTAAGATTTGCATGTTGCACTGCATAGAACTTATATGTCAATAAAAGCTAAACATAAAGAAAAAAATCCCCAAACTGAAGTTTATAAAAGAAATATTCCTGGTTTAGAACATAATTATTTAAGAAAAGTGGCACTGTGTAGGGGGTCCCTAAGTCTGCCACCCCCATTTAGTGAGCTGTTAAGAAAATGTACAGGACTCGGCATATGGTCATACTCACAGCTATGACTTATTACAGTGAAAGGACACAATGCAAAATCCACAAAGGGAAAAGGCACAGGGGGCACAGTGTCCACGGGAAACCAAGCACAAGCTTCTAACAGTCCTTTCCCTATGGAGTCACAAAGGATGGGTTCAATCCCTCCATGTTGTGACAACTGAAACAACTGTGACAAAAGTGAAATGCTATCAAACAAGGAAGCTCCTGAAGAGACTCAGCGTTCAGGGTATTTGTTGGGGGCTGGTCATGGAGGCATCCTCAGCCTAGCAGTACATATTAAGATTCTGGACTTCCAGAAGGAAAAGAACTCAATACATGATCACAGTAGCATCTGTGATTAGCATAAACTACATTGTTTTTACACAGTTTAAACACAGTGAAACAATTCCACAGTATCTGTGTGGTAAGGATAGATGTTTTTTATTGGACTTCCTTCTTGGCATTTCTATTTTTTTCCTATTTAAAATTTTTTTCTGTGTTAGAGATAAAATCCTTGCCATCCCCATTCATTCTTTCTTTATATTTTGGAATAATTCAAACTTAAAAGAAAAGGTTTAAGAAAAATATGAAGAACTCCCATAAACTCCTCCACCAGATTTACCAATTATTAACATATTTGCTTTACTTTTTCTTTTGCCATATCATTGGTGTGATTGTTGTTGTTATTAGAATAAGCTGCAGATATCACACCTGTACACAAAAAAGAGATAACACAGGAGGTCTGAAAGTGCTATCTTTAGAAAGGTCTTGCTTGGAAGGTTTGCCCTTGGCTGGTGTCTGGGGACCTGGATTTCCTAAGTGCTACAAAATTGTACTCAGATATGAAATATTTGAAAAGAATTACATACCACATTGCAGGATACAAATACTAGGTACTGCAAAGATTTAAATGAGTCCCATGTTCTTACCAGTTGTAGTGAACACCTGGTTTTATCAGGGCAGTGTCCTCTTCCCCATGTCTTGTGGTAACAAGATCCCTCTTTCCCATGGAGGACCTATTCACATGGTTCCAGTAGAGCGGACCATGCCTTCCACAAACCCCTCTCCCGCATGACCATTTCCAATAAACTGACTAGGGCTTGATGATTTCAGCCCCTACACCTCTGGCCACAGAAACTGGCTCAGAGTTATGCACTTAATCCAAAGTGAGACAATTAGGTAAGACATTAAGAAAAACTTCTACTGATTAGACTGGGAAGATGAGAATCCTAGTTGCCTATGGCCCTCTTACTCACCATGTGAAGAGAACCAGGAGAAGACTAAGGCCATGCAAAAATAAGCAGAGCCAAGTGGAGCCTGGGTGGCTCAGTCGACTGAACATCCGATTCTTGATTTCAGCTGAGGTTATGATCTCAGGGTTGTGAGATCAAGCCCCGAGTAGGGCTCCATGCTGGGCATGGGGACTGCTTCAGATTCTCTCTTTCCCTTTCCCTCTGCCCCTCCCCCACCCTCTATCTCTCTCATAAATAAATAAATAAGCAAGCAAGCAAGCAGAGCCAAAAGAGATAGTGTCCAAACAATATAATCCAACTTTACCTGAACCTACCGTACCTCTTGAATTCTCAATGACAAAACTAATACCTTCCTTTTGTTCTTCTTTTTCTTTGGCAAGTAAATTAGGTTTTTGCCTCTTCTAACCAACAGTCTTAACTAATATAAAATTAAAATCCCAATGGGATACTGTTAGAAGAAAATTATTCTAAAAATTAATAAAAACAGTACACAAAATAATAGATTACAAAGTAGATGACACTAAAAGTGACCACATTATATTTATGCAACTTAGCTTATGATGGAGGAAACATCATAAATTAATGAAGGATAAAAAAAATACTGGGAAAATCAGTTATTTAAAAAAATAAAATAGAGCCTCATCTCATGTTCCCCAAAATTAATTGCCCAAAGTAGTCCAAATGAAGGAAAAAGACGTCAATACATACCTAGATTTTTTTCCAGCCACTGATGTCCTTCAATTAGTTGGTCAATTAAGGCAAAATAATGTGGAGCAGCTTCATCAGGCATAACCCAGCCACCTGTCACAATTTCAAACTGACCATTCTGTAGCAAACTAGAGAGAAAATAAATATAGGAGTTTACAATAACATATACAAGAAAAGTTCAAATAAAAGATTTAAAATAGCGTAAACATCAGGGACAGCCCTTAAGCAAGTATAACCATTACTTACATGAGTTACTAAAAAAGTTTTTTAAACCAGGGAATAAATTTCAACTTTGGGGCCCTGGTGATAAAACATCCTTAGTGAAGCGTGTGTATGTGACCCTTCCTTCCTAGGCAAAGCCTCTGCAGGTCACTTTGGAAGTTCCTTTTCATAAGGTTATAATCTCCCAGACAACTTCAAAGATCCTGATGTCAGGAGACACATCTGATTTATTTCTGAATCTTACAAAGCACCTAGCAAGGTGCTTTACTTGCAGTATGTCCTGAATGTTTACTGGAGGGCTGTCGTTTTAAGCATGATATTTGTTTCAATATACCTATATTGAATATCAATATTCATTTTAGTCCTTCTGACAATGGTAAGTTAATCATGCAAACTACACAAAAGTAATAATAATAAAGGTAAAGCCAGTAAATAACATATGCCTCTGGGAATACAGAAAACATCCTAAAGCACTTTGCTCCAGATTCAGTTAAAATGTGTCTATATAGTTTATTTTACATTACTGAGTGAAAAGCTCTAACATTATCATTATCTGTCCATTGGGTACTCCTTTGCCATAATGCCATACAAGGTAACTAGATTCCCCACCCCTGGAACAACTGAATTGTTACAAGAAGATCCCTTCCTCCAAAAAAAAAAACAAAATCGCAGACTATTAAAAATTTGAAGAAGTACCTGAGGAAGTATAGAGGTCAAGAATTTAAGCAAACACCTTAAATGCCATAGACTTGTCAGTCTGCAGTAAGATGGCTTGAGAAATTGTGTAGAATTCCAGACAGAAAAGCAGCTTTAATAAGGATACACATCACCGGATACCTACCCTGAACAGCCGAGTACCAAGCCAAATTTTGTTAAAGCAGCCCAGAGGCATAGAAGATAAACGTTTTCCTACAAAGCCTATAACAGAATCCACTACATTAACACAACATCTGATTTATTCAAACATGTGCATAACCATACAACCAGTGAGAGAGTGGATAATGGACACAAATTTTAAAAATGAATGAATAATTCCTTGTATAAAATTTTTAAATGTTAATTTAATCCTGTATTGCCATGGGAATCACCAACTAACATAATTTCACATGGACACTATGATGGCTCATTATAGTGCCTAAAAAAACCCAAATGTCCAGTCAAACCTTAGATTCTCAGAGGCCCAAATCAAGAACTTAACAATATACAAACTGGGAATCTCCAAAAACAAAACAAAACAAAACAAAACAAAAAAACCCATATTTCTTTAAGAACACAACTAAATCCAAGGCTATTTTATCCTATTCTTACTGTCAAACTGCTTCCAGTCAGTTCTCTTTCTTATCTTTCTGGTGATTGCCAGATTTAGCCACACTCCGGAGACCTTGGCCCAGACCCAGCTCTTAAGTCTGATGACCAGTACGTGGAAGCCTGAGACGTCAGGACAGATCTGGGATTTAAACTCTGGCCATCAATATAGAAACGTGGCTCCTTATCTCAGCACTCCAGTAAAGAGATCTTTTGGAAAATTTCAGAAATAAATTGGTCAAAACAAAGTCTTTGCTGCTTCTGAACAGTTAATAGAAATTACAGATTAAGAAGTCTAAAAATTAAAATTAAAAAAAAAACACTCCAGTGATGGAATTTCTCATCTCAGTTTTATTTTGCTACATGATCCCTATCCCCAGGCATGAATGGACTCCAAGAAACAGCTAAGTGAGCAAAGAATCATACCTACTATATACATTAACTAATTTCCCCAGGTCCATTTGTAAACAATCTATCCCTTCCTCCTCCCCATGATGCCCCAGATGTCTGTGATCAGTATTGAGTTCTTATTCGAATGCAATGGTTATCTTAAAGACTGACTTGTCAATTTTGGGAAGGCATGAAAAGCCTCCCATGCATTAAAATGTTTTCCACGATCTTTTTTACCTACTTATTTTCTTCTCTCCTATTTTTCCCAAACTGATTGGTCCCAGGTGTCCTCATGTCTCAGCCCAAATAAAACCTGCCCAGAGAAATCTCCCTGAGCACCCAACCTAAATCAGTTCTCCCACCATACTACCACACTCTCACACGATAGCATTTATCACCAACCAGAATTACCTTGTTCCGTTTCCATGTATGTCTCCTCCCTCTCCCTCCTCAACCCCACCCACCATGAGAGCAGAATGTAAGCTCCCAGAGAGCAGGGACTAGCACCTGCTGTTTTTTTTTGTGTGTGTGTGTGTGTTTTTTTAAAGATTTTATTTATTTATTTGAGAGAGAGAGAATGAGAGAGAGCACATGAGAGGGGGGAGGGTCAGAGGGAGAAGCAGACTCCCTGCCGAGCAGGGAGCCTGATGTGGGACTCGATCCAGGGACTCCAGGATCATGACCTGAGCCGAAGGCAGTCGCTTAACCAACTGAGCCACCCAGGCGCCCTAGCACCTGCTGTTTTGCTCACTTATCCACACCCAGCACTGAGAAGTGTGTGTGGCATGTAAGGGGCACTCTGACAGTTGTGAGATAAATGATGAATGACTGAACGAGACTCTCGGCTCAAAGTCAGTATTGACAGAAAGTTTTAGATTAGATGAAGCTCACAGACATATGCAAAATAAACTGGACAGAAAGGGGCCAGGTGGAAAGGGGTCTGAACAATCTGGGTGTGAGGTGGTACGACCCAGAATATGAAAGTGGTGGGGCCCCCGGGTGGCTCAGTCAGATGAGTGTCCGTCTTCGGCTCAGGTCATGACCTCAGGGTCCTGGGATCAAGCACCGTGTCGGGCTCCCTGCTCATAGGGGAGTCTGCTTCTCCCTCTGCCCCTCTCCCATTGCTCCTGCTTGCTTGCTTGCTCTCTCTCTCTCAGAGAAATAAATAAAATCTTTTTAAAAAATATGAAAGTGGTAGGAAATATGGAAGAGGAAGGAGAGAAAGGAGGTGTCTCATGAAAAATCATCCATGGGAATTGGGCAACGACTGGCAATAGAACAAAGGACGGAAGCACGTATGTCTTGGGTGTTAATTCCTGGTGTCTAACGGCACCGTAGTGTGACACACACAGTGGAGGTGAGAAGGGAGGTCACTTTGGGATCATAAATATAAATTTGGATAAGGCTGTCCGATAGGATGGTGAGACACCCCAAAGGAGCTAACCGAAGATGAAAAGTTCAAGAAAAGAGGCTGATAGAAAAATTAAGCTTGGAGGGACTAAAACAAAGAGGAAACAGAGAAGCTAGGAGGTGAGGAGAAAACAATCAAAAGGAGAGTCAAGGACCAAGCAGAAGGAAAATATAAAAGGAAATAGAGGCAATAAGAAATGTGAAAGATAAAAAGAATAAATCTGTGCAAACAGCCTGAAACATTCTAGAAAGCAGTAATGAGGTGCAACCTACGCTCCCACTTGGTAAAAGGCATTTTTACAGTTAAAAAGCTACCATGTAATTGCGACTTACTCAGAAAAGGACACATTGGTGGGCCAGAATATAAAGCTGAGAAATAAATTTTTTAAATATTTATATGATTAAAATAGCAAATTACATTACTGGAAAAGAATGGGATATAGTTTTATTTATAAAAGCTTCACTCAGAGGGATTTAAAACAAACTTGTAAGAAAGCCAAGTTATTATGTCATATAAGCCAAAAGACTGATACTTTGAAAGAGCATGCTCATATAGGTTTTTAAGAAAAACTATATGAATAGGTCACAACAGGCATGAATGTCACAGTCGCAAGCCAGAAAGGACACAGGTTTTAGCTTTTCGTAGGATAGTGTCTCTAACCAAGCAGAAGAAAAACCAAACGGAAAAAAAAAAAACAACAAAAAAACATGATATGAAGTACGAAGCAATATAACAATGACTAGACACCTGGCCAAACAATCAGGTTGGTGAGTACTCCTATTCCACTGAACTGCCTGGTTTTCCTAGTCTATACATAAGAATGGTGAAAACCAGATGATAAACTGGAAGACTCCTAGAGGCAGGAAGGTGTGGTCTTATATTAAATATTCACTGTGTTAGGCAAAAACACTCCCCAAAACCAAAACCAAACCAAACCAGAAACCCACACACAGCAGTTGCAGAAGAGAGAAGGGCACAAAATTCCCATGTATATGCCTGTATTCTAGAATATATGCAGTTAAGTATCTCATGAATGACAGAAAAACAAAAAAGGTCCAAAGAAACACGAGGAAAACATTAACCTGATGATTGAGAAACACAGCAATGATCTTCATCATTTAGTAACAAGTACAAAAAGTAGAACTGCCAGTCTACAGAAACACCACCTCAGGAAAGACTTAGAAAAATATTTATAAGCAATAATAGAAAGGCTATGGTAGCCTACAAAAAGGTGGCTTTTTTATTTATATATATATTATTTATATATAATATATAAAATAAATATATATTAAATATATATTATATATTAAGTATATATTATTTATATATTTATAAATTGCCACTGTTAGCAACATGATGAAAATAAAATTAAGACAGACCGCAACTGTATATTTGAGACTTTGATTTTTTTTTTTTTTTTTTAATCAAGCAATAGGAAGTACCTACAGCTACAGAAAAAGTCACTTAGAATACAGGTGCTTCCAATGTCCATGCACTTAGTGCTCAACAAGCAAAACTGAGCTATTTCTCTGGCCCAGAGGAATACAAAATCGAAAAAGACATGCCCACTCCATCGGATCTATTCATCGTTTCTGCCAAGAGACTGGCTTCTGGCAAAATTTTTGCATGTACACTTTTCCTCGTATTTCCTAATAAACATGAGATCTAGAAACAAAAGTGAAAAGACAGGGAAAGGGAGGGAAAGAGAAGAATATAGACATACAGAAAATAGGAAACCAGGCATTAACTTCAACATTAACAACACTCCTGTTTCACTTTTTCAAATGGCTGACTTGTAACCACTGGTAACAGCATTACACATTTCTGTTTCTACTATTTCATTGCCTAGGAATTTGGTATAATAAGCTTAACAAAATAACCGATCAAAATTAGGCTTAGCATATCTGTCACAGCTCAATTTGCCTAAGATGCAGAATTTACACTTAAGAATGTCCTTGCTGACCACACGAAGCTGCAAATCATTTTCTCTGAGTGTCACTTTTTCCCCTCTGTAGACTCATCACACATTTGGAACTTGGCCACACATAGAAAGATAGACTCAAAGAGCTTTTTTCCCTAATGCAGAAATGGTTACAGATAACTTAGTAGTAGAAAATGCATCATTTAGCCAGCTTCAAAGAACCACAAATTAATTTCACATGAGAAAACGAATTGAATTTGTAATCACACATCTGGGGAAATATGAAATAATATAAGATGATGTACAGGGATTCATTCTTAAATAAAAATTTAGTTACGTGGAAAATTCAAAAGATGGAGGCTCCCAACAAATCAATTAATAGCCTAAAAACATTTGCTTATCATGTGCCTGATTCATACGCCTTTCATGGGAAGTACCTAATATATGAGAACAAAAATAAAACCTGTTTTAAGACCCCTCATAGAATACTAATTGGGGATATTCATCGTATACTTCTGAATATTGTTGACGTCTATCTTTAAAACTATAGTACACGAGGGGGCGCCTGGGTGGCACAGCTGGCTGAGCATCTGACTTGGGTTTCAGCTCAGGTCATGATCTCAGGGTGGCGAGATCGAGACCCAGGTCAGGCTCTGATCTCAGTGCAGAGTCTACTACAGATTCTCTCTCTCTCCCCCTTCTTCTGCCCCTCCCCCTGCTCACACATTCTCTCTTTCTAAAATAAATTATATAAAGATTTAGAACGTGAGGGACAGATGGCAAATGTGTTCTCTCATCATTCCTTCCTCACTTCATTCCAGCCACACTCCTTTCATTTCACTGTCCACGCACTCTCTGCCTGGCATCTTTTCCCTCCCAACACCTGCCTCACCGGCTCTTGTGGATCCACCTGGAGCCTTTCCTAGCCACCACATCTCGTCTAAAGCTCAGCCACCTATACAGTTATCTGTCATAAAGCCCAAAACTTTCCTTTTATAACATTTATCACAAAACTTAATTACACACTATATGTTTACTGTCTTTCTCCCTCCATAGACTGTAAGCTCCGTGAGGGCAGGAGTCACACCTAGTTTCCTCACCATTTAACACTCAGGGTTCCTATTAAAAAGGATACCAATAACTCAAAAGACAAGTGAACAAAGAATATGCAGCATATATTTCAGAAATGATGGCCTCCCAAAAATGAAAAGAAATTTAGCCTCACTCATAAGGAAATGCAAATTAAAACTTCAAGATGTCACTTTTATTTATCATATTAGAAAGATCAAAAAGTTGTGTAACATACTATGAGGTCAAAGATGTATGGAAATCGGTATTGTTACACATTTCTGGCAGTAACTATCAAATTGTAAAATGCATATACACTTTTATACATGTTCATTCAAATTAAGTCAAAAAATAAAGTATAAAAATAAACAGAAGCATTATACACACTAAATATAAAGATACATTCCATGCATTCACAAAAGACCAGAAATAAAACTACATGGTCACCCACTGGGAAGAGTCAAAAAAATAGATTTTTATACTGTCTTTAAAAAGAAGGGCTCTTCTTTCCTGAAAGGTTCTCCAAGATATATTAAGATTGAAAAGCATGGTACAATATCCATTAGGATGGAAATTAGATTAAAAAAAAAAAAAAACAGCAAATAGGTGTCAAGGATGCAGAGCTATTGAACATTGTGGGTGGCAATGTAAAGGGGTACAGTTGCTGTGGAAAACATGAGGGGTCCTGCAAAAATTCAAACATAGAATTACTACATGTCCAGCAATTCCACTTCTGGATATACACACAAAAGAATTAAAAGCTGGGACTTGAACAGATATTTGAACACCTAGGTTCACAGCAGTATTATTCACAATAGCCAAAAGATAGAAACAACCCAAATGTCCAATGATGGATGAATGGATAAGTAAAATGTGGTATATTCATGCAATAAAATATCATTATTCAGCCTTAAAAAAGGAAGGGAATTCTGATACATGCTTCAGCATGGATGAACCCTGAAGACTTTGTGCTAAGTGAAATCAAAGCGAGACACGTATTATTCCATTCATATGAGGTACCTAAAGTAGTCAAACTTACAGAAACAGAAAGTAGAATGGTGATGCCAGAGGCAGGACGGGGAAGGTGAGTGGCAAGTTATTGTGTAACAGGTACGGTTACAGTTTGAGATCATGAAAAAGTTCTAGAGACAGATGATAGTTATGACTGCACAGCAATGTGAATGTACTTAATGCAATCAAATGGTACAAATAAAATCAGTAAGATGCTAAGTTTTACGTTATGAATATTTTACAATAAAAAAAGACTCATTCAGAAAAAGATCAGCACAATGTACGTGCCATGCTATCATTTGCATAATAAACATGTATTTGCACACAGGTATATGTACATATGTTTTCCTGTATATCTATAATAGAGTTCACAGCAGCTGCATTCTGTGGGAAGAACTAGATGGCAAAGAGACAAGAGTGGTTCATCTCTTACCTTTCACTGTGTACCCTTTATACACTTGGGACTTACATTAACACATTAATTAAATGAAAAATTTTTTCTAAACTATAAATATTATACCGATTTCTCCTAAACATTGAAAACTAACATAGCTATAGCATAAAATAATCATGAAATGTTATTTAAGAATATTTCCAATATTAGATGGCTCAATTAATCTTTTTTTTTTTAAGATTTTATTGATGTGAGCGAGAGAGAGAGAAGGGGGGTAGAGAGCATGAGTGGGGGAAGAGGGAGAGGGAGAGGGAGAAGCAGACTCCCCACTGAGCAGGAAGCCTGACACGGGCCCAGGACCCTGGGATCATGACCCGAGGCGAAGGCAGATGCTTAACTGACTGAGCCACCCAAGGACCCCCATTTCTGTTAAGTTTTAATAAGAGGATATTCTTCATGCAAACTGGTGCAGTTTGCATAACAGTATGGAGTATCCTCAAAAAGTTAAAAATAGGACTACCCTACAACCCAGCACTGCACTAGGCATTTACCCAAAGGATACAAAAATACTAATTCAAAGGGATACATATACCCCAAAGTTTACAGCACTATTATCAACAACAGCCAAATTATGGAAAGACCCTAAATGTCCATTGACTAATGGATAAAGCCGTCATATATATATGTATATATATATATACATAATGGAATATTAGCCATAAAAAAGAATGAAATCTGTCTCAAATAAATAAATAAAATCTTAAAAAAAAAAAGAAAAAAGAAAACAAAAAAAAAGAGGATCGTCTTTAAATATTTCACTGTATAGTGAATATTACTTCACTCTACCATTTTCCAAAACAAATTAATAAAATGCTCATTCATAATGAATCAAAATATATATGAGATTAAAGAATAAAATTCAAAAATTTATTCACTATCTTGCTATAAATGCATAAGGGGTTATGGTAGGCACAGTTTTTGACCAACTTCTTTTACTTAATACTATACCAATGCACACCTTTCCATGTTAATAAACAGACCTATCATCATGTTTATGGCTGTACTGTATTTAAAGGACTTTTGAGATATCAACACACAATACACGTGTGTTTGGTTTGATCAGTCTTGACAAGTGTTTATACCCCTGTAATCACCACCAAAAACAAGATATGGACTATTTCCATTAACTCAGAGAGTTCCTTCATGCCCCTTTCCAATTATCTCCCGCCTCAATTGCTCCAAAAAAGAAAGACATTCTTACTTCATTTCTATCATAATAGATAGGTTTAGCTACTCTTAGACTTCATCAAGTAAAATTACACAATATTTATTATTCTGTCAGGCTTTTTTTGCTTAACACGTTTATTAGATTCATCCATCTTACCATGTATTTCAGTAATTCATTCTTTTTCACTGCTGAGCAGTAATTCCACTGCACGAATATGCCTTTTTTCATCTATTATCTTGCTGATGGACATTTGAACTGTTTCCAGTGTGAAATCACCATGAAAATGTCTAAACAAGTCTTTTTGTGAGCATGTTTTTATTTCTCTTAGGTAAATTCCTAGCAGGGGGCTCCTAGGTCTCATTATGTATGTGTTACTTTGGAAAACTTTGGTGGCTTTTCAGAAAGCAATTGTCCCATTTTATATCCCCACTAGCAATATGAGAGTTCCAGTTGCTGCACATTCTTGTCAACTCTTGGTGTTGTCAGGCTTTTTGATTGTAGCTATTCTAAAGGGTTTGGGATAGAATCTTGTAGTAGTTATAATCTGCATCTCCTTGATGACCAGACATTAACCAGCCCGAGCACACACACCTTCCTCCTCACTGCTGAAGCCTCATAAACTTCTTCTGGGTGTTTGAACATGCCAAGCTCTTGCTAATAATCCCTGGCCCATAATCACAATTCTGCTCTCATAACCTGGAATTCCTTCCCCACCCCCTACGTAACTGGCTAATTATAACCCCTTTCAGGTTTCAGCCTGAATACCACCTGCTTCAGGAAGCCTCCCAAGACACCCTTCTTGCTTCCATAGAAGCAAACACTTTATTGTGATACTAAGTTTTTTCCCCTTATTTTATTATTTTATTTATTTTTATTTTTTATTTTATTATGTTATGTTAATCACCAAAATTACATCATTAGTTTTTGATGTAGTGTTCCATGATTCATTGTTTGCATGTAACACCCAGTGCTCCATTTAGTACGTGCCCTCTTTAATACCCATCACCAGGCTAACACATCCCCCCACCCCCCTCCCCTCTAGAACCCTCAGTTTGTTTCTCAGAGTCCATAGTCTCTCATGGTTCATCTCCCCCTACGGTTTCCCCCCTTCATTTTTCCCTTCCTGCTTTTTTTTTTTTTTAAACATACAATGTATTATTTGTTAGAGGTACAGCTCTGTGATTCAACAGTCTTACACAATTCACAGCACTCACCATAGCACATACATCCCCAATGTCTATCACCCAGCCACTCCATCCCTCCCACCCCCCACTACTCCAGCAACCCTCAGTTTGTTTCCTGAGATTAAGAATTCCTCATATCAGTGAGATCATATAATTATCTTTCTCTGATTGACTTATTTCGCTTAGCATAATACCCTCCAGTTCCATCCACGTCATTGCGAATGGCAAGATCTCATTCCTTTTGATGGCTGCATAATATTCCATTGTATATATATACACCACTTCTTTATCCATTCATCTGTCGATGGACATCTTGGCTCTTGCCACAGTTTGGCTATTGTGGACACTGCTGCTATAAACACTGGGGTGCACGTACCCCTTTGGATCCCTACATTCGTATCTTTGGGGTAAATACCCAACAGTGCAATTGCTGGGTCATAAGGCAGCTCTATTTTCAACTTTTTGAGGAACCTCCATACTGTTTTCCAGAGTGGCTGCACCAGCTTGCATTCCCACCAACAGTGTAGGAGGGTTCCCCTTTCTCCGCATCCCCGCCAACATCTGTCATTTCCTGACTTGTTAATTTTAGCCATTCTGACTGGTGTGAGGTGGTATCTCATTGAGGTTTTGATTTGGATTTCCCTGCTGCCAAGCAATGTTGAGCATTTTTTCATGTGTCTGTTGGCCATCTGGATATCTTCTTTGGAAAAATGTCTGTTCATGTCTTCTGCCCATTTCTTGACTGGATCATTTGTTCTTTGGGTGTTGAGTTTGATAAGTTCTTTATACATTTTGGATACTAGCCCTTTATCTGATATGTCATTTGCAAATATCTTTTCCCATTCTGTTGGTTGTATTTTGGTTTTGTTGACTGTTTCTTTTGCTACTATCAGGTCTGTCTTCCTCATCTCCTGTATCCCCGGAGTCTAGCACAGTATTTGTTGAATGAATGATGGAGTAAATAAGGGAAGGCTTCAGAAATAAGGTAATATTTCAGCTGAGTCTTGAAAAATGAATAAGACTGAGATTATCCATTGCACAAAAGGAAAAAAAAAATTCTAACCTCAACTCATGGGCAAATTCCTAAACAAGAAATAACATGTGTCTGAGGACACCCACGCAGCTCAGCAGGGCTAAGAACAGACTGTGAGGCAGGAAGTGATCAGAGGGAAGGATGGACAAGTAGGGAGGAATCAGAGCAAGAGCCAGTGTGTGCCAGACAAGAGATGGGTCTGTACCTTTTGACACTGAAGCATCACTGAAGTGTTTTAAAGTCAAGAAGTGACATGGACAGAATGATACATTAGAAACCTAACTCTGTGGGAGAAATGGAGGACACCTGGAAGAGACAGAGCTAGACACAGGAAGACCAGCTGGAGGTTTTCATAATAGCAGGAAACACAGAGTAATGGGCCTGGAACTGGGGTCCAGAGCACAGAAATACTAAAGAGGAGTAAGTGACAAGGCTTAGGGGACTGACTGGATTTGGCCTGAATGGCAGATGGAAAAGGCAGAGCACACAATACTTAACAGCACTGATTCTGGGGCCAGGCTGCCTGGCTCTGGTCTTCATGACCTATTCACTAGCTGGAGAATCTTAGGTGCGTTCCTTTACACCCCTGCCTCAGTTTCCTCATAAAGAAACTCAACTCATCTTAACTCCTAAGAAAGCTATAGGACTGACTGGATAAATACATGTAAGTGCTTACAACATGCCTGGTATACGTTAAGCACTCAGGAAGTGTTAGCTGTTACTATTGTCATTAAATAGGGAAAAAAGAAGTTGAGGTTGGCACTCTAGATCTGGAAGCAGCCCAAACACCTAGTAATTAAAATAACAGTGTGGATGAGCCTGCAGGATGAAGAGGAGAAGCAAGGGGTACGACCCCACAGGTGAGAAAGGGACATGGAGGAAGTGAGCAGAGGAGGAAACTGAGGGGATGAAAAAGGCATGCTCAGCAAGGCAGGAAGAGAAACAGGAGACAAACAGCTCTGGGTCAGAGAAGACAAGAAAGAAAGAATTTCAAGGACAGTGAAGTGGTCAGTGTTGATGCTGCAAAGAAAGCCTTCAGGGGGACGGCGCCAGCATCCAGTGGATGGAGCAGCTGAGAAGCCCCTCGTGGCTTGTGCCAGTATCCGTGAGGTAGACAGAAGCCAGCAGCCGGAGTGGCTGAGGGGTGGCAGCTGCACAAAGCTGCCTCATTGGAAATAAACTGGGAGTGGAGGAAGTGGGGTGAAATACGTACTTCTTCAAATACACATACGCTGCTGCTTCAACTATGAGAACTGAGATTATTTTAGACACCGGCGAATTGCTTTGGTTCCTTTGATTAAATGCTATGTATCTTTAGCCTCTAAACTCAATCCAAATCTGCAATGTGCTCTGAACATCACAAGACACACTGTAACTTCTTATTGCTCTGCAAATTTCACAGCAGCCTTCGGTCAAGTACCGTAAAATTTGACCTGTATAAAATGTATGATAAATTAACCTGTATGAGAACTTTAAAAGTACATTTTTATAGTGAAACCTGAAATGCACATCAATAAGTTTGGATTTGTATTATTTAAGAAAGTGATCTCAACCATTTCTCTGATTTCTTTTTTTTTTTTAAAGATTTTATTTATTTATTTGACAGAGAGATAGAGAGAGAGCACAAGTAGGCAGAGTGGCAGGCAGAGGGAGAGGGAGAAGCAGGCTCTCCACTGAGCAGGGAGCCGGATGTGGGGCTCGATCCCAGGACCCCAGGATCATGACCTGAGCCGAAGGCAGCCGCTTAACGAACTGAGCCACCCAGGTGCCCCCATTTCTCTGATTTCAATAAGCAAACAGATAGTTAAGAAAATAGGGTACAAGGTTCACTTAAATATAAACCTAGGAAAAAAGATGTAAGAGAATGACAGATTAGAAATTTTCCATTCTTGGGGCACCTGAGTGGCTCAGTCTGTTAAACATCTGCCTTCAGCTCAGTCATGATCCTGGGGTCCTGGGATCAAGTCCCACATTGGGCTCCCTGCTCAACGGGGAGCCTGCTTCTCCCTCTCCTTCTGCCCCTTCCCCCGTCCAGCTAGTGCTCTCTCTCTCATGCATGCGCTCTATCTCAAACAAATAATCTTAAAAAAAAAAAAAAAAAGATTGTGCATTCTTGGCAAAGCAATGAAACCCAGCAATGTGTTGAAGATAAAATATTTTCATTAACCATCACTTCAATAACCATTCACTGATGATACCTTTCCTCCCCACACACATATGAAGCCTTATTTCATACCAAAATGTCCACACAGAAGCTGGTCAAGACTTCGGTGAACACAAACTGTTCTAGGTTCCAACAACTCATTAAGCTTCTTCACTGAACACCAGTCTCAACAGCAAGAGCACATGCACCGTAAAAACTGTTTCAGTGTCTCAGTGCCCAGAGAGAAAAAAATAAGTATGTAATATGCTGGGTGCTAGTCAAAAGAAATGCTAAGGTTAATGTTTCAGCTGCTTGATTCTGAATAACGATTCACATTTTGATGTATTATAAACATCATGCAGTATTTAACTGCATTTAGCTGAAGAATATTCAAATATGAAGCCTAAAAAGTAAAAAGAATGTTAACATCCTAGTCATTTTCAAAAATAAAACAAGCCTAGACAGAAAATGTGTTGATTATTTAATGGGAGGAAGTTTCTTTTAAATCCACTGGATATGTGTTACAAGTAGGCACCATGACTATAATTGATTAAATTACTTTGAATCACACACACACACACACACACACACACAAAAGGCTAGATGTTGTTTGCATGGATCTCCCTTTAGTTAACTAGATTCTCATTTTTAAAAGCTTATAGAGCTGAAGACTGCTGCCACAGGGGGTGAGAATCAAACAAGTCACTGCTAGAATAGATTACGGGGATCATTTGAGTTATGTTTCTGTTAAGTTCCCACAATCAATTGGTATTCTTCAGGGACAATAAAGGCTTACATGGAACTCTGCTGGAATTAACAGGTTCTGTTCTGCAATAGATAGCTTGCAAATTTAGGTACAGACATAGAATCCATAGACTCATCTTCAAAAAGGAAAAAATAAGCCACTGCATAAGCATTATACTAGCAGTCAAAAAAATTCTATCAGTTAACACCACTTAGTACAAGCTCAGAATTTTAAATACTGAAAGCACACCTGTACATCTATTAATTTTTCCCCAAAACATACATTTAGGCAAGAAATACTAAGAATGTTATGTTTAAGTAAGGAGGGGAAAAAATGCTATGACCCTAATTCCACAGATAAATGTAATAAGTGAATAAAAGTGTATGATGATGCCAAGAAGGGAGAAAACTCTGACAAAGCTTGACCAGAAACAAAACTCATTTGCCTTAACTTTGCTATAAAAAACAATGTTTTCTTTGGGACTCCTAGGTGGCTCAATCAGTTAAGCGTCTGACTTTGGTTCAGGTCATGATCTCAGGGTTCTGGGATTGAGCTTGTCAGGCTCCCCACTCAGCAGAGGGGTCTGCTTGTCCCTCTCCCTCTGCCCCTCCATTTGTGCTCTATCTCTCCCTCAAATAAATATAAAATCTTAAAACAAAACAAAACAAAAAGAACAAACAAACAAAAACAATATTTTCTTCAAGCAAAATGGTATCATCAAGATCAGGCCTATATTCCAGAATATTTCCCACTGCCAAAATAGCATCTGTCAAAAGAAGTTTAAGACAATGAATTGAGCATTAGATTCTCATTTGTATTCCCACTCCTTACCACATCTTACCATTTTCTATCCTTAATCTTAGGTTGAATCCCATGAAATTGCTATTTTTGTACATCAAAAATGGTGAAATACCGGCAATTTCATACAGCTCAACGTAAGTAAAATGGCCAACAGAGCAGAAAAAGAGAGAGAGATATGCACCCAGCTAGAATAAGGAGAAGGGGACTATCCTCATGCTATAAAATTGGCAGTGGTTCTGACAGATACTACATAGATGAAACTAAAATAATTCAAGTACTAACTTGCCATCATCCTACAAGAAAAATCAACATGGAGTCTCAAATCATAAAGAGAAAGGACTCTGAGAGATTTGGGCAACAGCCCCTAATTTGGAGGGCCAAGGACTGAAGCAAAGCTGTATCTTGGGACAGACACTAATCACTATCTCCATACTTCAACCTGAGGGCTCTTTGAGAGCTCATCCTACAGAGAAGCCTCTCAACCCCAAGGTCCTTACTGCTGCAGAGGGTAGCTCCCTCATGCAGCCATCCTGGGAGGAAACAAGCATGGCCTCACCTTACGAAAAGCAGCAGGCAGCAAGCCCACTTTCCTTCGGAGGTAGCTGGACTCTAGTCTCCTATACTCTTGTGAAGCAGGACCTTCAGACAGGCCAAAGCTCTTACTTGGCTTACACGTGACAAAAGAGAAAGCTGAATGGAGAAAGCTAATCCTGGCCTCCGCAGCTTCACCCAGCAGAGAACAAACACTTCATAAATCTCCCCATCTTCCCACAGCCCCAGCTACTCTCTTCCCCTCGGCCACTCCTTTTCATGACAGGGACATATTCTCCAGCTGCTGGGTCCCTGATGCTCATGCAATCTTTCAGAATCCAGCTCTCCAACAAAGGATCTGAGGGGGAATAGATCAGCTAGCTTTCTTGTTTGCCAACAACACCTGCCGACTCCAGAGAGGAAATGCACTGGGACACTCTCCTGGACACACAAAACTGAGGACTACAAGTCCAAGCTTAATGAAGGGCTGGAAGAAAATGAGAGGACATGCTACAGGGATCACAGGGACCATGTCCCAGGACAGGAAGAGTCTTATGAACGCACCAGGGCTGTGAGAGATGACCTGCAACCTTCCCTCTACGTCTGCCTCCCTTGCTTCCTTTTGTCCACCCTCGTTTCACTTTCTAACGACTCAGAATGCTGGGCAGTAATACACTGATTAGCCGAGCTCAGGTCATAGCTGGCCTGTCTGACCTGAGGCAGGAAGATGGAGGATCTGACATGTGTGAGAGGCCATTTCCCAAAAGGAAACCAGGGGGAATGGACACTGGCCAGTCAATATGAACTAACACCCACAACAAGGAAACAAAGTATTTAGTTAGAACAGGAAGGAATTGAGGCCAGTTACACTCTCTGTTTTGGGACAAATTCTAGGTGTATATACATCTGTTATTGTTCAAGGATGAATAAAAAGGACAAAAATACTTGGACTTACAGGGTACCATATAAAGAATGCAGAACTGAGGGGTAAAAAACAAACAAGCAAACAAAAACAGTTAAAACCAAAGCCAGAAAAGAACATGTTTCATACCCTCAAAGAACTGAATCTGAAGTGGGGGAAAAAAAGAACCCTTAAGAAAAATCTTTAAGAAAATCTTTAAAACCCTTAAGAAAAATCTCCCAAACACAGTAAATATAACAAAGAAATCAAAAATGCATGTGGAAAAGTGAGACTCAATAACTAGAAAATTTAATCCACAGAGAAAATAAAAACAGTATATAGTAAGGGCAGAACACATAAGCCGAAGATATGTTTGAATTGACAGATGGAAAGTTTAATAATAAGTTATACCTAGATACACGGTCAAAATTTAGAATTTCATGGATAAAATTTTAAAAATCCTAAAAATGTCTGAGCGGGGAAGTGGAGGGGAAGGTTATTTTCACTGAAGCAATACATTAAAAAGCTTTTTTAAGAAAGAAAGCATATATTTTACAGTTAAATTCTTCTATTAAAAGAAAAAAAAAAGGATGACTTCGGAACTAAAGTTCTACACTGAGTGTCCAAGAGAAAGACTCAAAGTGACAAAAACTAAAATAACAAGAGCTTTTAATATTTATTAAGGACTTAAAATATGCCAGGCATTGGGCTAAGCATTTATTTGTATTCATTCAATCTTCATAAAAACCAAATAAAATAGGTCCCAATATTATCCTCACTAGACAAAGAAAATGAGACACAGAGAGGTCAGATAATTTGCCCAAAGTTCACACAATAGATGGGAGTTGCCAGAATTTGAACCCAGGTAGCCTCATTCCAGGGCCTAACCATTTGAACTACTGTTCTAAATGAATTCCCTCTAATGTAAAAAGGGCACAGAGATCAGGCAAATCCAAACAAACTACAAGTGAGTGGTAGTTATAGTAATTTTAGTTATTAAAAGGAGAAAAGATAATTATTTGTCAGTGGTGAGAGTTAGAATTTATGATCAAGAAAAAGAAATACTCAGCTCACGAGTGTCCAAACCTCGTCGCTCTTGCCCCATTGGAGATATCCATTGGGGCAGTTGCAGAATGCATGACCGAATGAGCTAGTAAGCAAAGATCGGGCACAGACCCTTATGTACTAAATTTAAAAAGTAATAAAATCCCTAAAAATAAAAGGGAGCTGACAGGGGAACAGTGGCAAAAAAAAAATAGGTATAGTCATTTCTGCTATAAATGCTTGTTTCAAAAAAATTTATTCCAAAGTGAATGATTATATCAGGGAGCAAATTTTGTATTGCTTAAGTGAAATTTTGTCCCTGAGAAACAGAAGTGAAGAAGGCAGAAAACTGCACCCAGTTGAACCCAGCCACATAGGGATACACAAGACACACACACACACACACACACACACACACACACACACCCTCCAAGGTCTACCAGTTACTTCAATTCACTGTCTGTGTTCACAATCATCCACATATGCCAAAAAACTTCCTGTCAGATTTCAGATAACCCACTTTCTACCATTTTGCACTAACTCAAAATCTGTACTCTTTCTGACATCCACGTCTACAAGTATAAACTTCGGGTCTTTTATTGTAGCATTTATGTTATTTCTAACCACCTAACATACATAAATCTCTACCAGCATCTTTATTAGGTTCCCATCTCTTCTGTGTGTGTGCGTGCGTGTGTGTGTGTATCACTAGCAAAGTTTTTGAATGCTGTGCCCTATCAAGGAAAAAAAAAAGTCTGATGGATAATGATGGAAAACCAAATCCCTCCAAATTATCTTTAAATTAGTTTGTGTCAATTTCCATCAAAATCCTTTTCTTTTTTGATACGGTAGGAAGAATTTAACAAATTAATTCTAAAGCTCCTTGGGAAAATTAAGTGGTCACTCATTAAAAGAATTTTTCAGCAAAGAAAGACAAAGGGAGATTTAAATTGCCCATTAATGAAACAGATCTTAAAGCCACGACAATCAGAGTCAAGCAGAAAAGTCCATGAAAGAGGTCAGAAAACCCAGAAATCAATGCATATTTAAATACAACAAAGATGGCACTTCAAATAAGTAGGGAAAAAAACAGACAATTTACATCTCAGGGCAGCAGCAGAGCACAGCATGGGAGGGAAGAGCCTGTGGGGCTGGACAGGCGGCCCCGGATGGCACGCCAGCGAGGCGCGTCCCAGCTGGGTGACCCCGGACAACCAGTGTCTTTATCTGTAAAACGAGGACAGTCATTGTACCTACTTCACAGGACTGCTGCGAGGATTATCAGTTATCATTTGTGAAGTGCTCAGAACAGGCATTAAAACAGTAAGTGCTATATATGTGATATTAAATAAATAAAAGAAAGCAATTCATGCTATGATAATCCTTAAACTCTTGGGAGCAGAAGGGAGGGACACATAGGGAACAGATTCTCTCATCATACCACACTGAGAAAATATGCAACATTATCAGTAATCAAAAATCCAAATTAAAATATTTCAACCATCGAATCGGTCAAAGTTTTAGAAAAAAATTATAGTGGTGGCCAACTAGGCAGAGACATTGGTACAATTCTATATGGAAGATAGAAGAATACTCTGAAACAATCTTTCCAAGGGTCACTTTGATTATATGCTTCAAAAACCATTTAAAATATTAAGCCCCTTTGACCTAATAATTCAATCTCCGGGACAAAGTTGGAACATAAGGACTTCAACAGAAAAGTTTCAAGTCACTTTTTCAGAGATGAACTAGAATCAGGGAAAAAAGGATGTGAAGAAATATTTTAGTTTCAGATATAAGGCTAAGAATTTTTACCTTCTAAAAATTCAAGTCTTGTTTCACTGTATAATTAATGTTTAATATTACCAAATTGCAAAAACAAAAAAACAAACAAAAAAACAGTTTTAAAACAAACCTTTTCACAGCATCCTTCTTCGGCTTATCTATAGTATCCCACCACTTTGAAAGGTAAGAAATCTCAGACCACATAAATTTTCTCTGTGAGTCTTCTTTCAGCTTGATGACCATGTTATTAAAAATATACTGAGTCATCTCTCTAAAGTAGTCATCAAAAGTCTTCAACCAACCTAAATCAAGACACAAATATACAACAAAGGTCTGATTCATATGTCTGATTTCAACTCAGTCACATTCCATTGCATCACCTTTGGATACCCTTAGATGTTTCATTCATATTAAGACACATTTAAAAATTTCAGAAATGTTTCAAGTGGTGAAATTCCATTTCAATGGATACGAAACTCAAAAAGTCACTAATGACAAAACACTCTGAAAACTGCACAAATTCAGATAGAAATGAGGGAAAAAATGAGAAAAATGACCTGAGGCCCAAAAGCATTTATTTATGCTTAGTAATTATAGTATTGAATTCAATTATTTATAATTTATCTCTAATTTAAGGAATTTGCTTTAATTCTAAAAATCTGAACAGCGTTAACAAGCTGGCAGTACTACTCATAATGTAATGAAAACTGTATCCCTTCATACCACATCTGAAACTCCCTACCCATTTTAGTAAGTTAAATTAAGAAAAAGAAAAGTATAAACTATATCTAAAAGTCAGCAGCAAAGCAGTAAGGTAATTAATAGCACTATTATGAATACAGAGAAGTAGAATTCTGCCAAGAACGGGCATTAGTTTCCAAAGGCTGTAAATTATTCCATTTTTTGGAAGCACAAATTGACACTAATCAAACAACACAAGTGTATACATGTATGTCAAGTCTTTTTCAAAAGAAAATTGTAGATACTGAGGACTTAGTTCTCAGACTTTTCTCAAATATCCTGGAAGTTTTATCTAAAGATATTTGCAATTTCACTATAAAGAAACATCTTTTTATAAGATTCTATTTATTTGACAGAGAGAGAGAAAGAGAGCACAAGCAGGGGGAGTGGCAGGCAGAGGGAGAAGCAGACGCCCCGCTGAACAGGGAGCCTGACACGGGACTCGAATCCAGGACCCTGGGATCATGACCTGAGCTGAAGGCAGACGCTTAACTGACTGAGCCACCCAGGTGCCCCATCCCTATAAAGAAACATTTTTAACAAGACCCATAAGTCCAAGCATAGCCCTATCTGGCAGAGCATTAAAGCAACATGATGAGCTGCTGAGGCAAAATCATACCCAGCTATCTATTGGCCACGTGGACCTTCCAAAGAACAACCTCTTATCCATGAAATCTTATAGAGAGATAGGACTTTCTATACATCCAGGCTAAACTACTGCTCTATTTTTTCCAAACCTCAAACATGTGGGGAGACTAAACTATTAAGGGGTCAACTGGTTAGTTCTTTTGTTTATAATTAATATCTGAAATATACTGTATTAGCTGGAAGATAATAAAATGTGCTAGGGCAGAGAAGACAATGCAACTATTTTGACAATGTAAATATGAGCTTCTGAAAAGGGCACTGACACTCTGTATTTCTCCCTTTTGCTTTAACTAAAATCTATTCATTCATTCCATAGTTATTTAGTGAGCATGTACAAAGCGACAGGTCTGAAGCCAGAAGCCAAAGAGGAATTCAGTGTAAAATATTCTTTACGAGGACTTTCTTGATCTGGGACACCTTTAAGTTATTTTTAAAGTCACCAAAGAATACTACATGGATAGTTTAACTTTTCCATGTTTAAATAAAAAGCCTATCTATATAGAAAATTCAAAGATAGCTCATGAAATAGTGGTTTGCAAAGAATCCCATCTTGCTTGGCAAAGGTACAAACTTGGGACTCCTGCCCCAGACCGCAAAGCCAAGATCCACATCTGGATTCCCAAGGACAAGCAAAGAAAAGCCAACCTACCCCTAGCATGCTCCAACTCGCTGCTAATGCTGACCATGCCAACATCCAAGACAAAAAAAAACATCAAGTGCTCAGACCAGAGTCCAGGATATAACACAGGACTTGATAAATGTTAGTTGCTATTATTATTATCACCTTCATCAGTCTTTAATGGACCCTTCCCCATTTCTACAATCAAAACAGGTAAAAGAGGAAATAAAAGATATTTCTAACAACTAAATTTTGAAAAGGGCACATTTATTTAAAACATTTAAATAAACTGTTCCACATCTTAAACATATTGGTAACCCAAAACTTTGGTTTGCAAAGAATTCATTCTATGCCCCTATTAAGGGCTGAATTGTGTCCCCTCAAAATTCCTATGTTGAAATCCTAAACCTCAATACCTCAGAATGCAACTGTATCTGGAGACAGGGTCTTTCAAGAGGTGATTAAGGTATAATAAGGTCATGAAGGTGGGCCCTAATCCAATATGTCCTTACAAGAAAAAGCAATTAGGACACAGACATACACAGAGGGAAGACCATGCGAAGACAGGGGGCTATCTGCAAGCCAAGATGAGAGGCCTTCAGAAGAAACCAACACTGCTGACACCTTGATTTTGGACTTGCAGCTTCCATAACTGTAAGGAAATAAATTTCCGTTGCTTAAGCCACCCAGTCTGTAGTACTTTGGGATGGCAACCCTAGCAAACTAATTTAGCCCTAGAAAAAATCAGTGTTATTACCATCCGAAAAACAAAGATTGCACTGTGGGGAGAATTTATTTTACCAAGGACCATTATAATATTTAATTTAACATGTATCTACCTCCATATTGCAAGACTGAGCTAAAATCAAATGTTTGGAAGTGACCTCTCCTTCTGCATCATGCTCTTATTATACATGTGCAGTGAGGACCATGTAAATTCCTGAAATGGCTCTGTGCAAATTATTGTCTTTAAGACATCACACATAGGTGTTTTACCTAAATTTTAACAAAGGTCAAAACTAAGCCCTAATTATTTGGCTATTAACTCAATAAAAGAAAAGAGCTATTAACAATGGAATGACTCCAAAATTAATTTAATAATAAAACTCTAGTAATCTAGCATAGAAAGCAAATTTAGAAGAAACTGTCTTTATGAAGCTGAATAAGTAACAGGGTTTTTTTTTTCTTTTTTAAGTACAATTACTTGTTTTCATCAGTTATAATTTGTTATTAGCTAAGACCCTTTCAAAGAATAGTTTATCATAGGAGTTTTCATAAAGAAATCACAGTGACTGATTAATCCATGTTGCCTTCAACACTTCATTTGCCCTTCAACAATCATGCAGAAAATATGTCAAAGATATTTATGTGAGCCAAAATACATGCTGAGATGTCAACTTAAAAGCCTTCCATAAAACTCATCTATAATAGATACTAATATCACTAAAATATAACACAATTAATGAAGAATGAACTAAAAGATAGCCTCTTGCAGCTTTCAATATTGAGTAATATAACAGTAAATTAGCTTTTATTGCTCTTATACAATAATCAAGTATTCCCTTTTACACTGAATTGGCTCTTTCTTGTCCTCAATTACTGTAAAACTACAATTGTATATTAACATAAGACCAATCAGAAAGACAGTATTTTATGAAAAGTTGTATGGGATGATTTTTTGTGACATAAAATTATATTCCTACCTCTGGATTTAATAATCCTAGGACATTGAGTTGCAAACTGATTTACTTAAGTGGTCAATTCACAGCCTTTTTCTTTCCCTTGAATACACTTGGAAATTGAACCAGGGCTAGAATAGCACGAAGAATACCTTTCCATTTACTCTTTTTCCCCTCTAACAACACTTCAACCCATAAAACAGCTAGTCACCATTTTTAAGTAAGTGGGGAAATATCTAAAACAAAGAATACATAATTAGAAGTTCTTTAAAGCAGGCATAACTCCAAGTTTGCTATCACTATTTTATCATAAAAAATTTTAAGTTTTAAAATATAAAGCCTAATAAAGTTGACAACCCAATGCTTATTTTTAATGCTTGTGAACAATTAAGCACCTCGTAATTGTTCACTGACAAAACACTATTTTTTTAAAATTTGACTCTTGATCTTGCTTCAAAATCTAAAGACTTTGTGGCACTCTGATCCTCTCAAGGAACACTCAGTTTTATTTGGTTCAAGAGCATACACAGCACCAATTTAGCACTTGGGCAAGGGGATCCCTTCCTGAGCCCTGGTCACTTGAGGGATCTTCCTATTCGTCCTCTGACCACATTCTTTTCACACAATAAATTCCCAAAGCAAAGAACCTGCCCACCCAGAGCCTGCCCTGACTTGCCCTTCTGAGTACCAGGGCCCAGAAATCTGTGTTCAAACAGCCTCAAGCCAGTTTCTAGAGCCCACCAAGGGCCTTCTATAGGTTTTTCTATAGGGAAGTCGACCTGCAGGTGGTAACCTCCCTAGCCTGAGCAATGGGCAGGGGGAATGCAGTTTGCAGGGGTGTGGGAAGAGTGCTGGGGTGTCTGCAAAGGAGGGCCTGGTTTAGGACAGGGCCATTTCTGGGAGACAGGGCTGGGCTACTATAGGCTGGCTCTTCCCACATGCACCAACACATTCCAGTAGAGAACTGGAGCCTGATCGATCTCAACCCACACATGGCCTTCCTGATAATGGTGCTATTTCTCAAGGCAGGATGAAAAGACCTATCCTTATTTAGCAATGTATCAGTTTGATTTATAACTTTTAAATGTTTATACAAAGGGCCTGAGGACCTCCAGGTATTTCTGCCCCAATTCCTACAAATTTGAGAACCTATAACCCGAACTTCAAAGCATTGAATTCTCATGAAGCCAGCACCTAGTATGAAGCCTACACCATCAAGAATTCAGTAAGTATGTGATAGATGAATGAAATGCACGGCCAAAAGGATAGGGGAAAAAAGGTATATGAAATATAAATACAAATTTATTACTCCAACTGGAAATGAAACCAAAAGGAAAAGACATTGCACACATACACAATTAGCTCTAATGCATTCATTGTCTGTTCTGATGCTAACCTAATAATCTTTGGTCATTATCTCTTAAGGTTCTATTTTATATTTAAAAAAGCTCTGTCAGCCCTAAGATAATTTAAAACACACATCCTCTCGGGGGCGCCTGGGTGGCTCAGTTGGTTAAGCGACTGCCTTCGGCTCAGGTCATGATCCTAGAGTCCCGGGATCGAGTCCCGCATCGGACTCCCTGCTCAGCGGGAGTCTGCTTCTCCCTCTCCCGCTCCCCCCTCTTGTGCTTTCTCTCTCTCACTCTCTCTCTCAAATAAATAAATAAAGTCTTTAAAAAATAAATAAATAAAAATAAATAAAAAATAAATAAATAAAACACACATCCCCTCAAATCATTGCTACACTGTTGTGATTTTAACTGCTACAATAATGATTTTTTTAATGACTACATTTATTCTACTCAAAGTTAAATAGGTACTGAATGTTAAGAGAGCATAGTAAATTTTGAATCAAAAATAATTATATCCAGATAATAAACATGTAAAAACTATAACTTAAGCTTCAGGTTACTTCTGTTTTAACATAATAGTCTCAAATTAAGAAACAAATATAAAGGTTTATAAAATAAGAAAGCTTCTTTATTTTAGTAATGAAGTTATTGTCTATCAACATATGATCAACAGGTTTCTTCCATCACTTGTCAAATCCTTCCATAGTTGACTGCAATAGCCACTCTTACACTTAAGGTATCACACACCATCTTAACTGGTATTATCATAACTCAAATCCGCTGCTGATTAATTTTAATTCCAACATTTCCATTATAAGTTAAGCTTGTTTCCCCCTGCCCTGATAAACTGTGAAAGAGTTTTCACCAACGTCTTGTTCCAGTTTATTCATTCAAACACAAACCAAGCCTCTAATAAGGCAAAGCAATAAAGCTAATCAATGAAAACAGATTCCACAGTGGAAATATGAGCGAAATGCCGTGGGAATATAGAAGTGGTGGATTCCTACCAGGAGGACAGAAGAGAGATTCTTAGAATAGTCATCATCTGGATAGAGGAAAAAGGTGGTAGTTCCCAAACAGAAGGAAGAGCATGTGGAAAACACACAAAACCACAAAGGTCTGTGTCAGTTTCAGGGAGAAGGCAGGTGGGTATGGCTGCGTGGCAGCTTACACGCTGGGAGTACAGAGAGAAATAAAAACAGAAGTGGGGGTCAGATCACCGAAAATCTTCTAAACTGTTTTTGATTCTTGCTGAAAATCTAGGAGGAAGGAAGTTAAGGTCTTTTGATCTGTGCTTTCAAAAATGAGTGTGCTGTGAGTGTAAAGGATAGACGAAGATGGTAAAGTAGAAAACAGGAAATGAGGCCACTGCAAAAATTCTGCTGGAAAACGTTTATGACACCAAGGAGGCAAAATGAAGAGAAGATGCTAACTGACTGAAGCTCCCGAGAGACGAGAGAGAGACTCAAAGATGAAGCTGAGGTTTTCCAAAGACCTGTGAGTCTTTGGAAACCTAGAAGCCTGCTGAATCCTATAAATGCTTCTGAACTCAGGTTTCCAGAATCACCTCACCTTTTTCCCAGGTGATTCAGTGTCATCTAATAGTTTTCAAAGCATATCAGCTTCACGTCCACGAAGCTGTTTGAGATACAGCACTTTTTGAACCCGTGTAAGATGCCCTCACTGGAAATTCTATCCCACACCACGGGAGCCATCTGCATTACCGTTAGGACAGCTGGGGTTTTGTTCACCCTGCAGCTGATTGTATAATGTCCAATTGTGACCCCTTACTATATTGCTTTTCTAAATGCCCTTTAAAAGACCTGCATACCTCGATATTTGACACCTGCCATTGTGAGATCAACCTCCACAATAATTTCTAAATCTGGGCTAAAGTTACTTCCCTCCCTTGTTAAGGACTCCATCCATGAGCATCAATTCACACCGAGTAGGACACTTTAGGCCTACTACGTCTTCCCCAAACAGGGCTTAGTGGTCTGAAAAAATGAAAAGTGTCTATAATATGAAAGAAACCATTAGAAGTAAAAGTAAAAGTGACTTCCTTCGAGGAGTTACTCTTAGGAAATGAGGCTATTTAGCCTTACGGTCAGGGCAAATGTGGGGCAAATTATCAGTTTCTAAAAGAAACCATTTAAAAGCTGGAAAATACTGCTTCTAAATGACTTGCTAATTGTAAAATATGCAGCAATGAGGAAAACCACTCACCATCTCATGTACTCAAGTAGTATTTAAGGACAGGAACATCCATTTCAATAAGGAGAGACCAGAAGGAAAAAAGGATGGGAAACAGTGTGGTGAGGTGTCTACTTTTGCAAGATAGTTCATAAAATGTTTTATATGATTAATCATACTAAAGTGGATGACATCTAACACGGAAACACTTAGAAGACCTTCTTCCTAGAAGCTCTGCCTGTGGTTTCAGAAGTATTACCTTCCAGAAACAATATTAAATAGTGGCTACAAGTCCGAGTCCAGAGCTTGGGTTCAAGCCCAGCCCTGCCACCAACACATTACTTGGACTCTCTTCTGCCTCAGTTTTCTCATCTGTGACATAAGGGTAATAATAGGACTTTTGTCATAGAGTGGCTGAGAGCAGTAATGGATTTAATACGTGAAGAGAACAGTGCCTGAAACACAGTAAAGTCTCATAGGCAGTAGCAATTATTTGTATAACTGGCACATCGGTGAGCTCTGAAGCACCCAGACCGGACAGACAGACAAAAGTAACCAAAACAGGAGGGTGGGGACATGTCTGGTGATCACCTACATCTCTAGGTGCTACTTGATGTATATGCTCCTAAGGAATGCAGTCCAGGGAGAGCCGCAACGATCAGCACTCTCCCCCTGAAAAAGAACCTCAATACACCAATTTGAGAGATCGCTTAAAAAGATAATTCTAAAGTGCTGTGTAAACATTTAACTCTTAATGCCAGTATTTTCCTAATTAAGATTGCCAGATAAAATACAGGATGCCAAGTTAAATTTGAATTCCAGATAAATAATGAATAAATGTTTACTGTGTGTTCCCTATGATATTTAGAACACACACTAAAAAAATTATCGTTTATTGGAAATGTAAACTTAACTTACATTTTTTTTTTTATAAAGTTAAATCTGACAACTCAAGGGGCTCCTGGATGGAAAAGTCGGTGAAGCATCGGACTCTTGGTTTTGGCTCAGGTCATGATCTCAGGGTCCTGAGAGATCAAGCCCTGAGTCAGGATCTGCGCTCAGCGGGGATTCGGCTTGGGATTTTCTCTCTCTCCCTCTGCCCCTCCCCCTGCTCGAGCACTCTCTAAAATAAATAAATAAAATCTTTTTTTTTATAAAGATTTTATTTATTTATTTGAGAGAGAATGAGAGAGAGCACATGAGAGGGGGGAGGGGCAGAGGGAGAAGCAGACCCCCTGCCGAGCAGGGAGCCCAATGCGGGACTCAATCCCAGGACCCTGAGATCATGACCTGAGCCGAAGGCAGTCGCTTAACCGACTGAGCCACCCAGGCGCCCACAAATAAAATCTTTAAAAAAAAAATCTGGCAACTCTATTAACAACCCAAGGTTCAGATAAATGTGTCAAATTAGTTAACGCCCATAAAGCAAGAAAATCATTTGAACTAAATAAAATATCTTGAGAAGCAGCATGGTAAGTAGAAAGAACAGAGATCTCAGAATTAGGCAAATCTGAGCTTTAATTCGCCATCCTGTGCCAATTTATAACTGATGGATCTCGAAGACATTAGTATACCGACCCTAGCCTCACTGTCTTCACCTGGTAAATGGGGTTTAATTTACCAGTTTTAAGGGTTGCAGAATGGATTACATGAAGCAACACACACTTAACACTCCCCTGATACAAGACAGGCAATGAATACCAGTTCTCACTCAGTTCTTCCTCATGCATTTTAGCTCCAGAAACTCAAATTTCCCATCACAGTGGCCAAAACCGAAGAACTCATTTTATCCCTCAATTATTAAACAAAACAAAGTGCTCCGCAAACTGTGCCCACAAAGACATGGCCCTCTCCTGACCATCTCCTTCCACTCAGCAGGTTCCTTTGGCAGATGGACTTGCAAGTCTCCCCTGCTTTCACCCACTGGGTGTTACCCAACTATGGCTGACCAGAACTCTTTTCTTCTGATTGTGCTGAACAATACATGAGCAGAAAACCTTTAAAATAATGCCACACTGCGATTTCCTCACGTTTTTGTTCTCTCTCGTTTTTTTTTTTTTTTTTTTTTTTTTAAGAAAAAGGGCACATAGGGGCACCTACATGGTTCAGACGATTAAGGGTGACTCTTAATTTTGGCTCAGGTTGTGATCTCGGGGTCGTGAGACTGAGCCCCAAGTCTGGCTCTGCGCTCAGCAGGGAGTCTGCTGGGACTCTCTCTCCCTCTCCCCTCATCCCACTTATACCACTCTCTCTAAAATAAATAAATAAATCTTAAAAAAAAAAAAAGAATAAGGGTACATACACTCATTTCAAATTATCATATAATGCTAAATGCAAAATTCTGTTTCCTTAATTTAAAAAAAAAAGTGAAAAATCCTACTCACTCATTTGAATCAATAAAAACTCTGTAAAACAACTGCAAATGCACAAAATAAAATGATTTTCCACTGTGGCTCTTGTGCCTAGGTCTCTCTGATTCAGAGTCATACCACATGGGGGATTATTTTCTAATGTTCATCTTACAAATTGCTTAACTAACAATATGCGGTCCAACTTTCCATTTAGTATACCTTATCTACTCTCTACACACTGTGACTTTTTTGAAGGAAAATTAACTAAATATTTCGGCAGTTTAAGTAGTGGGAAGGAAAGAATTAAGATTGTAGATACAAAGGTGCTGTTTTAATCAGCTTATTAAATATAACATGAACATGTATCAATCAACTAACATTTAATTTCATGGTCTATGATTCAAAACTTTTCAAAAGCGTAACAGTACAAAGTTATCAGCATTTACTTAACAATTCCTTTCCAATTTTGTTTTAACTCATGTAAACCATACAAAATGCTGTATGACAATTGTTACATGTCCTCATAGACTGGAAGAAGGCATGATTAGGAATTAAAATACGAAACATAATTTGAAATTTATCTGTCTTGTGAGATATCAGAACTCGATCCAAAAAGAAAAACACCTACATATATAAAAACACAGCAACAGAATTCCTAAAGTTAGGGAACTCAATATAGGAATCTTTCATAAGTCTATTTCAAACATTCCTATCCCCAACAGACAAAACTCCGATGAAACAAACCACTAAGCTAAAGTTTGTTTTAAACTGTTGCTGCAGAAAATGCAAACAAATCTCTATAAATCTCATTTAGAAAGTAAACCGCCTAACTGCACATTCATTTAGGAGTATTATACAAAGATTTCCCATTACAGAGTCACATTTTGACTTGGAATGTTTGTGCACACACTTATCTCTTTTCTTCCACTGAAAAAGAGGTTTCTTCATGATCTGAATGATTTACTTCTTCACAGAATGATTTAGCTTACCTAAACTCTACTTTTGTGAAGGAGCGGTGAAAATTATCAAGAAAAGCCAGCGAGCGGTTCTGTTCTCTATTTTGCCTGGTAGCAAAAATCGCTATCGCTTTCGCTTTCAAAAAGTCCATGGGGGAGCCTGGGTGGCTCAGTCATTAAGCATCTGCCTTTGGCTCAGGTCATGATCCTGGGGTCCTGGGATCAAGCCCCACATCGGGCTCCCTGCTCGGCGGGAAGCCTGCTTCTCCCTCTCCCACTCCTCCTGCTTGTGTTCCCTCTCTCACTGTCTCTCTCTGTCAAATAAATAAATAAAATCTTTAAAAAATAAAAAAATAAAAGGTCAGTGTCAGACTATTATTTCTTCCTCAAGTGGAGGAGGGCCTGAGGGTAAGGGTCATTAACATCTTTTACTAAGACAAAAAGACTCAACTCTGGTTGCTAAGATACCAACAGACAGATTCACTTAGAGCAGTCAGGACCAATGATTAGAGAAATCTCCCCACAGAACAACACATTAACTACAGCGGGAACCCCTAAGGCAAACAAACAAAATCTCAAAGGCATAGGTAATCCCTGCCCTTGAAGAGCTTCCTATCATCTGCTGTTTGTATTTAAAATTACAAAGCACATTTTAAATATTTTTTTTTTTTAAGGAACAGAAATAAGACAACAGGAAGAAGAGATGGAGGGAAGCTAAAGAAATGTGAATGTCAAGGTCCAATGTTTCCTCTGAGTCTGCAGAATCACATCCCCTGGTTCACTATTTTATTGAACCGAATGAGTCAGTACCATGTGCTGCTGACTCTTCTGGGCATTAGTGACCTGCTGGTTATAAGACAAAGTGTGAGCCCTCACTGAGCTTGCATTCTAGTGAGGAGACAAAGCAGAAGTGCTGTAAACGTTGACATCTCTGCCTGTGTGCAAGTATGGAAGGTTCAAGAAGCTTCAGAGGGGCATGGAGAAAGGTCGGGAAGGCCTCGTCTCTATTTAGCGATTACTATATGCCACGTGTTGGGCTAGGCAATGAGACAGACTGAACAGGAGGCACATGTTCTCTGTCCCTTGAGTGTACTCAGGTGGGAGGTCCAGGTAAAGTAACAAGGAATTCTTGTGATGCCACTTACTGCCCCTGGAAGTCTGACAAGTTGGTAACGCCTTCATCAGGAATAGTGACACTCACCTTCTAGGGTTGTTTTGAGCACTCAATGTTTATAAAACATTTGGCACACTGCCTGGTAAACCACAAATTTTATTATTACAGTTAAGCGTGCGTGTTCTAGAATTACAAGAAATGAGATTGGTGGAAACTGAGGATGGCAGAAAAGGGGAAGAGACAATAAAAGTCTTTAAAAAATCTAAAAGGTTGGAGAAATGGGTTCACATGAGGACTTGCAAGACATACTGCAAAGTGTATTGACGACCCTATAAGAAACTGGATACAATGGAATCACATCACACACCCAATTAAGAGACAAGAAATGAACTGGCAGAGAAGAAAGGAGAGAACAATTTAAATACTACAGGGGCTCTGCCACCATTTCACTCAATAAGGGAATATTTCAGAGTGAATGAGATTTACAGAGAAAATCAATCATCTGTAGTCCTACAGGCAAACTCAGATCCCACGTATCAAGTGTGAGCACCTCACCTCACTGTTAAGTCTAGATATAAACAAAGACCTGTTTTTCAGTACACATACCCTACATGCAAATGTACTATTTAATTTGGCATACAAGTAAGTAAATAGCTAAAGGAATTTTAATTACGTGTGATTTTCATCACCTTTTGTATTTACTTGATAACTAACTCCTGCTTTAAGATGATCTACCATATGATCTGCATTTGACAGACACACAAATGTGCCCAAAGGACTTGGGGCCAGTATACAGCCAAGCCAGGATGCCTGCCTCATTCTGCCTGGCTCCAGATCCCTGCAGTCTTTCCATGATGCCTGGCCATCGGAGTTTGGATTTGAAGGGACAGGCTAAGTTTAAGGAGGAAGAAGATGCAAAACATTTAAGAGGAAAGGTTAATAAGATGGATGGGTATTTGTAAGAAAAGATAAAGACATTAAGACCAAAGACAGAGAAACCAAGTCGGAAGCTGGTGTGACATATGCTCATCACAAATTTCCAAAATAATATTGATTTCACATATTTCAGACCTCTGTGCATACTGAATTTTGAAGTTTTATGGAAATTCAAACATTTCAGCATCCAAACTGTCCGAGTACCTTTCACATCCAAAGCAGCACACGTGTGTACGCACACACAGACACACACAACTTCACCAAATCATGTGTCCATCCAGACCTAAAGCAACAAGTTCTACTGTCTTAGAAACAGAAGGGAACATATGCCAATAAATCAATGGGAAAGGATATAAGTCAGAGATAAATGAATGCTGGGAGTAAAGAAAAAAACCTTCAAAGTACTAGGTGAATAATGGTGCCTCTGATTAGTAATGATGAAATGGAAAAATTGAGAAAAGTAACAAATAGAAGTGTAAGTCAGTCCTCAAAGGAAGTCTTTTGAAGTACATTCCCCCAAAAATTCTGCAACAGAATTCATGAAGTATTTACTCTGTGCCAGTGTACTCACACTAACAAATCTATACATTGAATCACATTTCCCACTGTAATTTTAGCAATTCTCCCTTACCTTGGAGGAAAAGGTCTCCAGCCCCAATAAATAACAAAAGCTGTCATATGAAATAATAACAATAATGATAATGACAGGAGTTACCGGGGCCATGCATCACGCTTTTACAACTCATCTTATAAAGTAGATACTTTATTCTGATTCTACCCGCGAAAATACTTTCACATTCTGTAACTTGCCTAAAGTTGTCTCACACCATGGGGTTGGGACTCCACACTCATGTCCACCTGACCAAGGCTCTTAACCACTTTACATTGCTTTTCCATTTTAAAGATTCAAACGTTCCCATGAGAATTCTGCATTTTTTAGTGCACAGTTTATGAACACAAAATAATTCTCCCACGCAGTATTTTACAAGAAGTAACTACGATGAACAGTCAGCACCTTAAGTGAATTCAACTTTTCATCCCCAAAACAAAGACCTTCTTGTGTTTATTACTATTTCACATCGCACAAGTACTATCCATGAATGGCACATAAATTGATAAAAACTCAAAATAAAAGGAATACGTTGCTGGAACAAGTCAGCAAATAGTGTCTCAAAAACTTGAGAAATCAGCTCTACCAGATTCTCGTTAAAATACTCTGTGTGTACAGGGGCTTAATAACCTGTAGTTTTTTTGAAGTGTAAATTTTACCTGGGTCATTATGGGAATGAGGCACCACAAAGACTTGAAGGGGCTTAGAGTCCCATTCATTAAATAAATAGCTAATGTCAAATCCTTGTTTCCAAACTCCACCATCTGGATTGTCAAAAGGAATTAGACTGTAAACATCCAACATCTAAAAATACAAAAGACAAAATATAGGGGAAAAAAGAGTAAATTTAACCATGTATTACCATTTTTAATTTGAACTTAATGTTGGAAAATATTTGCTCAAAGCTAGTCACTGTGTATGTATTTTACTAGATAAAACTATTTCTGTAGACATTAACTGAACAGTTTAAGGCAGAAAACATTTAATTACCATTCAAATTCTTAAAATGCTACTGTGTTACTTAACTATCCTGATAAATAAGCCCCTCCTCCATCTGCTTCTAATGAAAAATAATTTCATTCAATTCCTTCTTGCCCTGCTTTTCTTCTAATACATTTTAGTGGAAACTGATAGGAACTAAACAGCAAAGAAAAAATTTCTTGATGAAATGTGATTATGACCAAATATTTCAGCATTTTCACAAGCAATACTGATGATTTTTTTTACTTTGAGTTGTCTTTATTTTACAATTAATCACATATATTTTAAAATCTGTATCTGAATGGAAATGCATCTACAGCTGTTCCTTCATTTAGCAAATGTTATGTTCACCTTTTTCATTCTAAAACTAAAACTACAACTGAGTGAATGAGGCATAATCATGTAAAAATGGAAATTTTTAAATGTTCAAATGCTCTCTATGTTTCCAATGTAGTAGTCTGAGGTAATAATCTTTTTGGACACAAAGGAAAAAATATTGCAGAAAAAAAAAAAAAAACCTAAAAGCTGGTATTTTTCATATCCTCTATAATACTAAATGTGACAAAGAACCCAAAACTGATTTTACCAAAATTTGACTTTGGTAAAATTTAAATTATGTAAAAATTATATATAAAATTTTAATTACATAAAAATCACTATATATTATAAAATATATAAGCGGGTTACAAAGAAACTTAAAGATACCGAGCAAATTATGTAAAAAGTGAATGCAAAGTATTTTAAGGCAACAACATATCTCTCACTTCAGAATGTATGACTTTAATAAATAAAATAAAATGCTCCCAAGGATGAGTCAATAAAGGGAACCAGCTGGAAAGGAGGATGTGTTAACAGTCTCTGTTATTCCTTCTGGTTCTTTCTCCGGCCCTGCAGCTCGCCCTGTACCCCACTGCCTCGTTCTGCCTGCCTTCTGGGGTTCTTCAGCAATACGGCTGTTTCTGTCCAGCCCAGATTTAACAACCCCCTCCAAAAAGAGTTTTGTTGTTCTCCTTTAAAAGGTACTTATTTAAAACCTATACGAAGCCAAGACTCACAAAAATAGATATACCTTCACAGCACAGAATCCTGATAGTGTGGGAACCTGACCACACACTAGTTGATAAGATTATGGGCACAAGGCTTGGCCAACTCTGTCTCCAGCTGCTGGCTTGGTCTGTGAGCCACAGGCTTCAAGATCCTATCACATTCTCTGTCCCCAGAAGTTAGTAGAAACATCTACTCCAAAGCAAGGCCAGAGCCAACCCATTTTGTCCAACAAAATTAAATTAAATTAAATTAAATTAATTGACGAGTACAGACTCGTCACCAAGTTTGAGCTCAGGTCTAAGGTACAGGTTAAACACAGCTCTCTGCTAACTGGCAGAACAGAGCACATTTGACACACCTTAAATTTAAGAAAAGCAGAAGTCCTTTCTTATCCTAGTTTACAACTCCACCACCCTCTAGAAAAGCGCTATCCAAGAGAAACAGAATGCAAGGCAAATCCGTAATTTTTTTAATTAATTAATTAAATTAATCCAATATACTCATAATATTATCTCCACATATATGTAAAATGAAACAAAGTATTTTGTATTCGTTTTCATAGTAAGTCTTCAACACTTAGAACACATCTCAATTCAAACTAGCCACATTTCAAGTGCTCAGGAGCCACACGTGGACAGTGACTTTCATACTGAACAGCACAGCTCTAGAATATTTCCCTTCCCTCTCTCACAAAGAGATATTCAGCAGAAGGTATCGAACCCTACACTGTGTGAAACCTATAATGTATAAAAGATATATAGTAAGAATAAGGCTTTTCTTATACTCTTAATAGGAAGATAAGAAAATCTCTTTGGTCAAATTTAAACAAACCTCTAAAAGTCTTCATCTACTAGACAAAATAAGACCTAAAAAGCATACAAAAAGGCCATAATCACAAAGTATAAAATAATAAAAAAAATAATTAGGGAAATAAAGAATTACAGAATTTTATCACTAAAAACAACTTTAATGGTCATGTGACTAATCCAGTCACTTTACAAAAACAGAAACTAGAATCCAGAGTTTAAGCAACTTACTAAGTTAAAACAGACACCAGATCAAAAAAGAAAGAAAAGCAAGAAAATCCCAATGATCATTAACGAATGCATACATTACCTGCACATCTGAATTCCGACTTCCACTTTGCAAAGCGAACGAACAGTCTTCAGGGTCCACTACAAGGGACAACTGTTTTGATGGCAGAAGAGGTGCGCCAGCACCTTGGCTGAAATTGCCTTGTGAACTTTTTGGACCATCCTCCACAGACTCACTCAAATTGATGACCGAGTCTCTAATGTTTGAGATGATCTCATTATTCTCAGCTAGCAAACGCTCCAAATGGTCTATTTTTTCTTGCAACGTTGAGAGCTGGCCCTACAATAAAAAAGAAAAAGGCAGCTATATGAAACTCTAATATAGCTCTGCTGGGGCACACGCATTTTTTTTTTTTAAATTATGTGCCTGCCCAAGAGGGCAGCCACTCACCCTTCACTTTCCACTTTTATAAGTGGGACCACAAAAAGCGTGGACGGCTGGCAGTGTTGAAACACCAATTTACAACAAAAAATCTCCGTGGCTGCAATCTTTGTTTAATCATATTTTAAAATGTGCAAGAGAAAAACCAAAAATATTTTGGGATATATTTCCTATTGCCCCCAAACCCAATCCTAAAAGATCTGTTGAGTTCTCTATAATAGCTAAGTATAACATATTATGTTCAGGTATGAAATTTTAAATTTTAGTTAAATGATTCTAGTTACTTGAAAGGGTCAAAAAGTATGAACCTGAAAAAAATCATTCCATTGTAGTAACCCTAGTGGACAATCCTAAATAAGAAATATCATCTACAGGAAAATCAATTAGTCAACCCTCAATTAGCCACATGCATGAAAAGTAACCACGCTATAGGTCACGTAGACTGCTTCTCCTACATTGTGTGACTTTAAGGGTTTTTTTTTCTTTTAAGATTTTATTTATTTGACAGAGAGAAAGCTAGAGACAGAGCAGGAGTGGAGGGGGAGGGGCAGGGAGCCTGATGTGGGGCTTGATCCCAGGACCCTGGGATCAAAACCTAAGCTGAAGGCAGACCCTTAACCGACTGAGCCACCCAGGTGCCCCAACTTTAAGGTTTTTTAATTGATCCTCACATTAAGAGGCTTGTCATCTTTATAACATAAAACTTGTTGTAGAGAGTAGTATTTCAGCTTATGAGAGCAAGGACAATCTTTGTCTTATTCATTCCTATATATAGGGCCTTAAATACGTGGTAAATACTTAAATATCTGTCCCATGGCCCTTATATTTCTGGAACTCAACAATAATTCTTTAGTGAGCACCCACTGTACCAGGCAAATGCTACATGCTGGGAAGACAGATACACATAAGATATGGGTCCATACCTGAACACAAAAAGTGGCACTCTCACAAGCAACAGCCTACCCAAAGTCCACACTAGGGTTTAATAAAATAACTCTATGCCCAGCGAACAAATAACTCTGGACACCCAAAAACAAAAGTTCTATCACCAGTAAATAACAGGAAGACAGAAAGAAGAAGGAATGAAGTAACAGGAAGACAGTAAGAAAGAGGAAGGGGAAAAAAACACCTGAATGTCCAAAGGTGAAGAACTGGTCAAATGGTACATCTATATCATGGAAATGTTTTCAGTCACTGAAAATTTAGAAATATTAATTCCTTAAAAACAGAAATACGTGAATCACAGACCTGTACCCCTGAAACAAATAATGTATTATGTTAATAAAAAAATATATATATATATGGGAAGGTACTTTCAGAAGATACAGTAGAGAAAAAGTTTAAAAAGCATGCATAAAAAAAGTAGTAATTTGGTATCATCCTTTTGGAAAAAAAATTATGGAAGACCATAATCAAGATGGTAAAAACTGGTCACGGCATTCACAGGGAGTCCCCAAACCTCACACGGGCCAGTGCCCGCAAACCTCCTAAGGCAGTCCACCTTGGCAGCACTCTGATCCAGGAGCGTCACAGGGGTCACCACTGGAAGAACATCTCTAGGATTCTGCCTGCTTCCTTTTGTGGAAATTTACAAGAGGAAGGTTGACCCGATCTTGAGGCCACAGCGGTCAGGGCCCCGCCGACTAGAGCCCCTCCAGCTCCGACCCGCGGTCCCCCTCCGGAGGCAAAAGCAGCTCCGGGGTGAATTCCAGAGCAGAGCCACCTCCACACCAGTTCTCCCACCCGATCCGGCACCACTGGCAGAGTGAGAGGCAGCCCGAGAACGAGAGCCAGGTCTCGAGGCAGCTCAGCGCTGCTGGGGGAGGCCGGTTTCCTCTGACAAGGCACAGGGACGGGCTGTGCTGGGGCGGCTTCCTTCTCCCCAGGGTTGATCCGGAGCCCTGTCGATACATGTCACTGCACCCCGGGCGCAGGGCTGTGCCCGCACGGGGCTGTGTCTGATCTGGGGGCAGCAGTGGGGCTGGGCAGGAGGACGGTGAGGACGGCCGGGCAGGGCTCCGCTCACTGTCTTCGCAGAGCCCCATGGAAGAAATTGGGGACAAGCTGGTCAACAGGAGCCTCCCTCAACGGCTCCCCGGCGTGGGGCACGTGCACCAGGCAGTCGGTAAGGGCTGGTGCGGGCTCAGGGGGAGTGTGGGGACGAGGGCGCTCAAGGACCAGGCTCGGGGAGGGCCGGGAGTGTCTCCTGCCCCGACGCCATCCGGGACACTGACGACCCGGGGTGCCACGACGGCTGTGCCCCTTACATGGCCATGACCTCAACCCAAGGGGTCTGGGCTGCTCCCTTCACAGACACACACAAACAGACACACACGCCAAACACACACACACACCGAGTCCTTCAAACACACACACACACACACACACCTGGTCCTTCACACACAGACACACACACCCGGTCCAGCCCCAGCCTTGGCCAGGTACAAAATCACCCTTCACATACGTGGAAGATGATCCGAACCAATTTGGATATTCTGTGGCACTTCAGGACACGGACAGAAATAGTTTTGCAATTTCTGTGTTGTGAATTGTCCCTCCTTTACCACAGATCAGCCCCACCGTGAACCTGAGTGGGCCCTGCCGCTGGGGGCGAGCCAGAGGCAGTGGGCGGTCCGTGCTGACAGCCTGAGGAAGCTGGTGGAGCCGGGCCAGGCCCTCTCCTGTGGCCCCTCTCCCGGAGCACCTCCCAGAGGAACGCCTCCCCAGCCCTTCCCACACCTGCTGCTCACCAAGGTGAGCAGGGCCCCCCGTCCCGCCCGGAGGCTCCCCCTCACCTGCGGGCTGTGTGTCTCGGGCCTGGCACGTCCCCTCTCCGAACCTCAGGTGTCTCCTGGGGACCCTGCGTGCCACGAGGCCAGGCCCCACACACGGGGTTGCCGTCGGGCCTGTTGGGACGGCTCCCCGACCCTGTGGCCGGCCCACGGGGAGGGTCGCCTGGGGCTGAGGCGGTTCCTCTTCACCGTGAAGGAGGTCTCTGCCCCAAGCCTCGCTGTCCTGTGTCCCGGGCAAAGCCGCATTCCTGGCTGTGAGGAGGTTTCAGATTCCATCTGGGGCTCCCATCCTGGGTGGAGCCAGAACAGGGATCCCTGGGGGCTGGCAGAGGGGCCCCAGAGCCACTCAGACATCTGAAAGGTGCTGGCTGGGCTTCATCGACTCCACACATGGACAGGAAGCCCCTTCTAGACATTTTCCATAATTCAGGGAACAGGGCAGACAAATGTCCCTGCCCCGCGGGCCTCTTTCTAGGTGGGGGTCCGCCACTAAGCCTAGACGACAAAGCAGAGATGGGCACACGATGTTGCGTGGGACGCCCTGCCGGCCTCCCCTACATACGGATCCCTCTGCTCTCATTGTCCGAAGGATGACGGGCCCTAGGACGAAGAAGAGCCCTTGTCTCAGAGGTGGTGAGGGAACGCGGGGGACCGGTCAGGTGCGGAGCCATGGGTCTCGTGCACATCTGCCGCAGGGCTGGGTCATGGTCCAGGAGCTGTGGGCAGGTCGTCTGTGCACACCTGGCCATGACACACCTGGCTGGCCCTCTCGGTGGGGAGGCCTGCGTGCACCTGTCCCCCACCTACCCCTGGAGGAGCAGCCACGTTCAAGCCTTTCCATGTCCGACCCTCAGGGACAGTTGGGAACCTGGGTCAAGAGAGGCAGGGACTGGCCCAGGACAAATGAGGGGTGCAGAGTCCAAGGAGCTGCTCTCCAGTCCCAACCCTCCCATGAGGTTTGCTTTGGGGGTGAGAGCCCCTCAGATCCTCAGGAATAGCTACCCACACCGTCCCATGTGGGGACATGACCTTGCCATCCCCAGGCACGTAGAGGCACATGCACCTGCACACCCACCCCCACACCCACACACACACCACTCTGACTGCCCAGCTGGGGGTCAGAAGGGGAGGAAACCCTGGGAGCGAGGTGGGTGACAGGGGGGAAAGAAGAAACAGGTTGCAGACAGCTGGGCCATGGGGCAGGGCATCAGGACTCCTGGCAAGGACCCAGATCCATAGCATGGGGAGGGGAGACAGGCCAGGCTGAGGGTCAGGGGTCCCCAAGAGGCCCAGGGCGGTTGCCAGGGCACTGGGAGAGGACACGGTCTGGGTTCCGGTGTCCATCACCAGCCTGGGCACTTGGAAGCAGGAAGAGATACCCACCCCCAAGTCCAGAGGGGCTCCAGCACAAAGGCCTCAGCTTACTCTTCTGTCACTTGGGCTGTAGAGATGCAGTGTCCCTAGGGTCCCACAGGCTTGTGGGAGAGCCTGTTGGCCTTGGATCTCCATTCCCGACCCCCTGTGCCCCCAGTCCTGGGAAAATGCTTTGTACTCCCTCGAGGTCCTTCGGAGCAGAGGACAGACTGGGGGCTTGGGGGGCTGAGGACCTGGGTACGCAGAACGTGGCAGAGCACTGACCACTAGTCTGGGGACCAAGGCCAAGACCCTCCTTGTTGCAGCCTCCGGGTCTCCATTTGGAAGAGGTTCCAGATTCACTGCTCTGGTCCGGGTGACAAGGCCTTAGGAAGGAACGGAGCACCGGGACAGAAGAGGGAAACACGGACAAGGGAGGCTTCTGAGGTTTCTCACATCACCCCTGGAGTCCACAGATCCTGCTCCTGTGAGAGACACAGAGACAGAGACAGAAACAGAGAAGGAGACAGAGAATGAACACACGACAGTGGGAACCAGAAGAAGTCACAGACTTTCCTCCATCAGCTTGGAAATGACATCCCAGCATTTGGCCCCATTCTCCTCCTGAGAGTGCGGTCACACAGGCCATCCACCCCGGAGGGGAGGGGATTCCACAGGGATGTGTGAGCAGGATGCGGGAATGCCCGGGAACCACTGTGGGGACTGCCCAGCACGTGGGCGCAGACGAGGTCCCGGGGCCTGAGCCTAAACCTAATGGGAGCCCCTGGAAGTGTGCGTCACCAGGGGACAAGGTCGGAATCAGTTCATTGCAACCTTCCCACAGGGGCTGGGAACAGGCAAGAAGGGGGTGGCTTTGCCCAGACCCCAGAGCAGACCCAGGCCCCTCTGAGCTGTGCTCCATGTGCCGCCCAGCCCCTGGCTCATCCTTGCATTGCCAAGTGTGCCCCAGCCTCCTGTGAGAGCAGGTCCGGAATGTATGTAGAGGTCCTACCCCTGATGGCTTCCCTAGGAGTAGAAGCCAGAACACCCCACTGTGCAGATGGGGAGCCTGGGGAGGCCCTGAGAGGCACAGGGTCTGTCCAGGGTCACAGCCCTGGGCATGCAGGGGAGCCCAGTCTGAAGCCAGCTCTGTGTCCTCACAGCGGGGACACCGGCTGCACCCAGGCCTTGGGAAGGCTGTGGGGGGGCTGTGAGGAAGTCACTGTATGGATGGGGCATGGGGGGAGGGGGAGCATTGAGCAGCCGGGGGAGGGGGCCCTCGGGCGGGGATCTTGTGTGAGGAGGAAGTTGGGTAAGGGGACCCCAGGCAGTGGTGACCTCACTTCCCTGACAACAGAGTCCAACAGAATTTGGAACCCCGGTAACCAGGCACCCACATTCCAGAGACAGCCCCCTGCCCAGCTCATTTCTTTGGAGACCCTCCAACAAAAAGCATGTTCGGGTGCTGCTTCCCCAAATCTGGACGCTGCAGGCTGAAGAAAGAGCGCCCTGCAAACGCTGTCCCCCGCTGGGGATGTCGAATCAGGGCTCCCCACAGCCTCTGGCCATTTGGCCAGAAGGACAGAAAGGTGACACCAGGAGGCCCAGAGCCTGCCACCCAGCCCCACACGCTCTGATCTGCCTGTGGAGCCCCAGGCCCCCCTCCGTGTGTGTGTGTGTCTGTGAGTGTCTGTTTGTGAGTGTGAGTGTGCGTGCGTGTGTGTCTGTGGGTGTGCGTGCGTGTGTGTGTGTGTAAAGAGGGTTCATGCAGGGTGGGGCCACCCTGAGCAGGAGCAGGCTGATGAGGGGTCAGATTCCCAGTGGGCAGGTCATGTTCAAGGTCAAGGCTGGCTTGGTGGGATGGGGTGTGCGGGCGCTGCCCCTTCTACCCAGGGTTTATCCCGATCGCCCTGCAGGGATGGGTCACTGCATCCCGGGTGCAGGGCTGTGCACTCACAGGTCTGTGTCTGATCTGGGAGCAGCAGGGGGACTGGGCAGGAGGACAGTGAGGATGGCCAGGCAGGGCTGTGATGCCTCCAGCCGGCTACCCGTCCCTGTCTTTGCAGAAGGCCACGGATGACCTCCCGAGGCGGCTGGCGGACAGGCCCTCCTCCCTGATGGAGGGGTTGACCCCACAGGCATCCCCAAAAACAAGTGCCGGGGATTGCCGGGCAAGACCTCCAACACCACCCACACCACTGTCCCAGGTGGTTGGTCACCGGACAGTGGTCCAGGAGCCGGAGCCCACGGAGACCGAGCCTGAGGGTGAGAAGGCTGGGGCTGGGTGTTTGTGGTGTGTGGGGATGGGTCGGTGCTGGCCCCACAGGGACGAGCCCCCAGAGGCTGGTGTGGGGCCTGGAGCAACGACTGGGCGCAGAGCATCCAGCGGGTGGACTGCAGTCGGGGAGACACCCCAGGGAGGGCTCCTTCCTGGCTGCGGCTTCTCTGGGAGGCCCTGGGCTGGGTTCTGTCTCCGCAAAGGCCCACAGAGAGCGGGCTCGGGGTGAGCTTTTCTCCTCTCACAGCTGCCCCACCACCTGAGGAGCTCGAGCCCGTTCCAACTCCATCGGCAGCTCTGGACGGAGTGGTGGTGCCTGCAGCGACCTCAGGAGGAGACCAGGAGCCGGCAGGTGACCCGGCACCCACCCACGGACAGCCTGACGTGGACCAGGAAGAACTGGCACCTGCCCCTGACCCAGCTCCTACTACTGTTCCTGCCCCTGACCCAGCTCCTGCCCTGGATCCTGCCCCTGACCCAGCTCCTGCCCTGGATCCTGCACCTGCCACTGCTCCAACCCAGCTCCTGATCCTCCTCCTACCCCTTCCCCTGCCCCTGCCAGAGCCACGGCCCCTTCCCCTGCCTGAGCTCCGGTTCCTGCTCCTTCTCCTGCTCCTCTCCCTGCCCCTGCCAGACTCCGCTGCCCCTTCCCCTGACCCTTCCTGAGCTCCTGTTCTTGTCCCTGACCCTGCTCCTGCTCATAACCCTACCCCTGCCAGACCTGCTGCCCCTTCCCCTGCCCCTGCCTGAGCTCCTGTTCCTGCTCCTTTTCCTGCTCCTGCTCCTGCCCCTTCCCCTGCCAGACCTGCTGCCCCTGCCCCTGCCCCTGCCTGAGCTCCTGTTCCTGCTCCTTACCCAGGTCCTGCCCTAGATCCTGCACCTGCCACGACTGCTGATCCTATCCCTCCCCTTGCCCCTGCCCCTGGCCCTGCTCTTACACCTGGCCCTGCCCCTGGCCCTGCCCCTATCCCAACCCCTGCCCCTACTCCTGCTCCCGCAGGGCTCCCAGAGCCACATCCAGAGCCCACAGCCCTGCGGGGAGAGCTCCTTGTACAATTACCCTTAGGTCCATCGCCGGACCCCGACGCCCCGCCAGATTGTTTCATCCCCTCCCCCTATGTTCTTTCTCTCTGGTTCATATTGTTCTAGTTCATATTGTTCATTTTCATGTTCTCTATACTGTTTATTATTTGTTTTAAATAAAATTACTTGTTTTCAACTGAACATGTGATGAGCATAAGTACATTCCCAACGCTGTGCCACCACACCCCAGAAGATTGCTGTGGAATATCTCATGTCTCAAAGGAGTCCCCGAACCAGAAGCCCCCCTGCCCATTTCGCCCCCAGCCCAGACCCTGGAAACACCTAAGCTGCTTTCTCTCCCTATTCTTTTACTTGTTCTGGATGTTTCTGTACATGGAATCATGCAATAGGAGCCTTTGTGTCTGCCCACTTATTTTCAAAGGGGACTCGTTTTCTTCTGTTTATTTGTCATAAAATTTCCCTTATTCGATATTGAAATCCCCGATTGATTACAGATCAGATGTAATCAGAGAGGCCACTTTAGGAATTATGGGCACAGGGGCGCCTGGGTGGCTCAGTCGTTAAGCATCTGCCTTCGGCTCAGGTCATGATCTCAGGGTCCTGGGATCGAGCCCCGCATTGGGCTCCCTGCTCCATGGGAACCCTGCTTCTCCTTCTCCCACTCCCCCTGCTCGTGATCTCTCTCCCTCTCACTCTCTCTCGCAAATAAATAAAATCTTTTTTAAAAAAAGGAATTACAGGCACAATCTCGGGGCAGAGACCCCTGTACCTGCTGGGACACCACAGCCTGACCCCAGACAGGAAACGGCTGGTTACTCCTGCGGCCCACACAGAAACCAGGTAAACGCAGAAAGCTGGAAGACACACCACAAAGCAAGGCCAGAGAAAGGTTTCACCTGACTCTGGTACAAACCACGCTCCAAGTCACTGGGTTCCACAGGGATGGAGACCAAACACATGCCAGTCCAAGGGGGAGGATAGGCATGCAGGGAATATGTGTCAGAGATGTGGAGCTCCCGGGGAAGGATTCCGGCAAAGGAAACCCTATGGAGGCAGCGCTCATCACCCTCAGACTGGCAGGTGTCTGGTCTGGGGAGAACGTGAGTAAGTGGAGGTCCAATGCAGGTCCCCTGGAGGAAAGGGTGACGGGCACCCCTGTCTGGGAGAACAGTGAGCATCACCCATCCCAGGCTGCAGGTGCACCCATCACCTGGCATGCTCGGCCTCAGACTCACCCCCGGAAACTCTGGCTCGGTTTTTCACAGATCTGCTTTCAGGAGTGTTCATCACAGCGGTGGTGGAGAGAGCAGGGAATGGAACAACGCTAATGCCCAAGGAGATGGATGGGATCCATGGTCCCAGTCCTCATGATAGAATGCCCTGTAGCCACTGTCACATTGTCATTCGGGGCACAGGATCCGGGAAGCCCCTCCTGAGACCCCTCCTGCCACCCTGTTCCTGGGAACATTGAGAATTGTTTGAGGAGGAGGTGGAGAGGATCCAGGATGACACCGGGTCCAAGGAGAAGGAAGGTCAGCACTGGGAGGACAGATGGACGTGCCCTGAGCCACCATCCAGGACCCAGGCTGTGATGCCCTCGGACCTCACCCCAAATAATGGCTCCTGAGGTACAGATCCAGCTTCTGTGGTTTCACTCCCTCCCTCCCTACGTCATTTATTCACTCATTCATCCCCCCCTCTCTCTCCTTCCCCTCCACTCCTCCCTTCCCTCCCCCACTCCCTCCCTCCCTGCCTCTCTGCCTCCCTCCCATCCTCCCTGCCTCCCTCCCTCCCCTCTACCCCTCCCATCCTCCCTTTCCTCCTGCCTTTCTCCCCTCCCCCTCCCCATCCTGCCTCCCTCCCATCCTCCCTTCCCTTCTCCCTCTCTCCCCTCCTTCTCTCCCATCGTCCCTCCCTCTCTCTTTCCCTCACTCCCATCCTCCCTCATTCAGCACAGGATCTGGGGTCCCTGCTGGGTACTGAGCACTGGGGCTTCATCAGTGAGCACCCCCCAACCCACATGGTCACGTCCACTGTGGGAGGTGATGGGGGGCAGTCCTCACGGCTAGCTCTGGCGATGAGCACTAGGAATCTGCTCCTGGAAACAGGCCAGTCGCACAAAGAAAAGAATGGAGAGACCCGTGTTTAGCACCTCCTCTAGAAAAATCTCGTCCTGAAAAGTGATGAAAAGTAAGTATGTCCTAGACTTCATGCCATGTGAGTTCTAATGGCAGGTGCGCACTGATTCCTAGAACCAACAAAGAGTAAATCATCCAGTGTCAACTGGGGAGTTGTGACACAATTTTTCTGACCAAATGACAGCATTTCAGCCAACATCTCCAGGGCCTCCGAGTTTCCCCAAGGGTCTCTGTGATCCTTTGATCCTTCCATCGACCTCCTTGGGAAGCTCTGTCCTGTCCTCTTCCTTGTCTCCTCCCTCTTCTGAGACCCTTCCGTGGCTTCCCCCTCCCCCACTTGCCAGGGCCGCCCTCACCAGGATTCCCCATGCCCCTTGGCTGGGCGCCCGCATCCCACACTGAGCCCCATGAGCCCAGCGCCTTCTGCAAGGCCTGTGCGCTCCCTCTGGGGTCACTTGGCATCTCCCCTTACAGCGACCTGCATCGTCCTGTGCTGAGTCTCCTCTGAGCAGTCTGTGAGGCCGGCCTGTGCCCGTGTCACCGGAACAGAAGCGAGAGTCCAGAACGTCCAGAAGACCCGCTCCCAGTCCCAGCGTGTGGAGCCTGGGCCAAGGAGGGTCCACGAGCAGAGGAGGACTCGGACCCAGGGAGCCTGAGGGAGGATGTGGCACATTGAGCCCATAGGACGAGAGTGAGCAATGTGGGGGCCTGGTGCTCAGACTTGCTGGGAGACCACATTGCACTGACTCTGTCCACAGGCCTGGAGGTTTTCAGGGTATCCACCCTCCCATGCTGCAGGCTGGCAGTGACTGGCAGGGGAGGAGGCACCTGGTACAGGATACACCCTCAGGCAGAGAGGAGGGGGCAGGCGCTCCCCCAGCAGCTGGAGGAACTCGGGATAGCCACTTTCCCAGGCTGCAGCCTGGCAGTGGCTGGCAGGAGAGGAGGCACCTGGTGTGAGAGAGAGCCCTCAGGCAGAGAGGAGCGGGCAGGCGCTCCCCGAGCAGCTGAAGGAACTCGGGGTAGCCACCCTCCCACCCTCCCAGGCTGCAGGCTGGCAGTGACTGGCAGGGGAGGAGGCACACCTCGTGCAGGAGAGAGCCCTCAGGCAGAGAGGAGGGGGGAGGCTCTCCCCCAGCAGCAGGTGCACTGGGTCGGGCTGAGGGGGCATCATTGGACAGCAGTGCCTGCAGCTGGGGTCTCCACACAGACCCCCTCCTCAGCCTCAGCACAAGCTTGTCCGGATGACCTTTGTCCCCCAAACGCAAAGTCTGACCCAGGACCCCCCTCAAGCCCTGACTCCCAATCCTTTCTACTCAACTCAAGTGACAAGAAATGGCCAATAGTTTAGTTGGTGTTGGGTGCACAGGGACATTTGCTTTTCTGGCCCATGCTGTAACGTTGCTGGCATTTTAAAGATCTCAGGGCTTTGATTCAAAAACGGCAGGATGCTGGGGACCCCAGACAGCTTCCTGGAAACCTGCCTCTGGGCCTTGCAGCCCTCCCATCCCACCAGCGCTCAGAATCCCACCAGCTGCTCAGAATCCCTCCAAGCCACAGACCCACAGTCTTGAGTCCTCAGATGGCCCAGGCGACGTGCCTTCAAAAAGTGATCCCGGTGGGGCTGCAGGACACACTGCGGATTCCAGCAAATCCCCCTCCCAGAAAGTGAGGGTACCACTGGACAAACTGTCCAAAACCAGCCAGGTCAGGGTTCCAGGAAGACACCAGAGGCACAGGAGTAACTGAGGAGCATCTGAAGGCCAGGTAGGGACAGTGAGAACCTCTGGTGTTTTTGCCTAGGGGCAGCTCCGGTCCCCCTAAACCCTCAGTGGAATGGCTTTACTGGGGCATTGGGGGAGAACCATGCCTGGAGGACCCATGGCTCCACTGTCCAAGGTCGCCGACTTGATCAGTGCACAGGTGGGGAAAACCGGCCACACCCCGAAGAATTTCTAGAAACAGTAGCCATCTCAGTGGTAGCTGACCTGGGAGGTCAACCTTTCAGCTGCCTGAGGTGAGATCGAGGCACAGACCAGCACACTAGCCAGAAATGGAAGAAGGAGAACCAGTTCTTCATTTCATAGTTTCTAAGTCACCAGTTTGTTCCTACGGTTAGTATATTTTGCATCCTGGGAAATCTCTGCCTGTCTAAGGTCTTGAAACTGTTCTCCTCATGTTCTCTGCTGGAGAGGTTCTTGCAAAATCTCTGGTTTATAGGTAAAAATCATCTGGAATTGACTTTGGTTGGCACACCCATGCTGGGAAAAGGATGAAGCTTCCCCAAAATACTAAAAAAAGAACTCCCGTATGATCCCACTATCAGGTAGACCTTTTCAGGAAATAAAGTCAGTTTCTCGAAGTAAGATCTGCATTCTCCCACCCAATCTCCCTGAGGAGGGGCGGCCACCCTTAGCGACCCTCCCCTTGAGGCAGGTGCCTCCCTGGACAAGGGGCTACCCCAGGGCTGGAAGGTCTCCACAGCAGCACATCCAATGTCCTGATACTAGGAGGCAGAGTACAGCACCAGGCCAGTGAGGGTCAGGACACACTACCCTGAATATGGCACCTTGGCAAAATAAATACAGAAGCTAAAAGAACTTTTGCATAGAGCAAAGCAAGAAGGTCTCTCTGACCCCCAGCCATCAGCCCTTTTTCCCTTAAGCAGGTCAGAAGACTGCCATGTGGAACTTTCTCGCCCCGGACCACAGAGATGACGTGCTTATCACCAGAGTCAAGGAATTTAGGATCACGGGGTCTATACACACACACCTGGTTAAACTAACCCTTATCTTCCTAGTTACTTCTTTACCGTTTACGAGCCCTAGTCCAAACCCCTGCGTCTGTCAATTCTTCACACACTTACTGCTTCTTTGTCTAAAAGGTAGAAGAGCTGTCTGCTCCAGTCACCTCTGCTGGTCTTCATGGTCTTGTGAGGCTCCCACCAAAGCAACCAATACATTTTGCTTGCTTTTCTCCTGTTCATCTGTCTTTGTCAATTTCCAGACTCAGCCGGGGACCTTAACAGGGTTGAGGAAATCTTTTTCCTCTCTTGCAGCTCTGTGGGGCAGGGGGTGGGGAGTCAGGAAAACCCATCCCATGTTCCTGGCTTTGGTTAAAACCGACCTCTGCTGGGAAGCAGCATAGGACTGTGCACGGCTGGGGGAGCCAGAGAGAGGCACGTGGAATATGTAGGAGCTACCTGACCCCCAGCCGGGGGACTTGGCCCCAGTGACAAGTCCAGGGTGTGATTATGAATATTATAATGGAAGCATCCTGAACATCAGACCTTCCCCACTCCAGGCTTCATGATTGCTGCTCATTGTAGTTGCTACTGTTGGCTTAGTGACTTTTCTGAACTCACTTTGTCAAGTCTGTATTCTTTGCTGTGTGTGGCCACTGAATCCCTGTGCTGTTAACTCAGTGGTCAGCCAGTGGCTGGGCAGAGAGGTCACCCCTGTTTCTGAGCTATGGGCTACAGACTGGAAGTCCCCACAACCTCCTCTTCAGGTTTGAATAATCTGCTCCAGTGGCTCATGGAACTCAGAGAAACATGTTACTTACTAGATGACCAGTTCATTAAAAGGACAGAACTCAGAGCCAGGCAGCTGGAATCGATGAGCAGGGCAAGGTGTGTAGAAGAAGCTCGGGGCTCCCCCGCTCTCTGAGTTAAAGAGGCCTTTGCCCACCTCCACTCTGACCTTCGTCTGTACTTCCTAACTGATGACGTCCTTCCTTCGGGCTCATCTGTTAACTCAAGTGAAAGACCCGGTGGGCACCAAAATGACTCCTCAAGTAATAACCACTGCTGATGTCCTGGTGATTCTTGGGCACAGCCATGAATCTCAGCTTCTTCATGATGGGGCGTAGCCCAGCAGCTGTGGATCCCACAGGTCCTCTCGGGGACAGCCCAGCAGCTGAGGGTCCCACGGGTCCTCTGGGGACAGCACCTTAATGGGCTTATGGTCCAGCAAGTACCTGTTCAGGTGGCTCTCATTGTGCCACACAGCCTCAATCTCAGTGGCCAGGTTGACCCCCATTGCCTGGTGACAGGCCAAGGTCATTCGGTGAACCTCTACCACCGACCCCCCAAAAAAGGTCCTCATGTAGTAAAAGTCGCCCTTGTCCCTGGGGATGTGTGCCTGGGACTGTGGCCAATGCTTGTAGCTGAAGTCCTTGCGGGCTGCCTGGTAGAAACCGGGGTGCAGGGTGCCGAAGAGGGGGGCCAGGATCTCCATACTCACGTGGTCGCAGAACTTCATGTCCACCTCTGTGCATACCAGGTAGTCCACCTCACGGAGGAAGTGTGGAATTATTCTTAGAAAATATATTGTAAGCCCTCAGGAGTGATTGTGGAAGCAGCTGAAAGGTCAACAGCGTTCCTGTTCTCAGACTATTGAACGCAAGGGCCCAGTAGGAGCAGGATCCCATGATCCCCAGGGGCAGGGCACAGGTTAGGAGCTAGGAAAGAATGTAACCCTCAGGTCCCCTTTCTGCACCTGGTGCTTGCTAGCACAAACATCCCACTTTTCCCTTATCCCATGACTGCCTCCCTGAGTGCCTGCCCCTAGGGGAGGGTGCAGGACTGCTTTACCACTTCAGGATACTTGCCATCCCTTTGTCCTCCTCTCCCACGCTTTGAGGCAACTGCCCTTGCTTTTCTGATAAAAAAATGAAATAAAAGCAGAGGCAGCCCTGCATGGTCACTCAGCTGCTGGGCTGCCCCCCATCATGAAGAAGCTGAGATTCATGGCTGCCCAAGAATCACACATGTTTCTCTGAGTTCCATGAGCCACTGGAGCAGATTATCCAAACCTGAAGAGGAGGTTGTGGGGACTTCCAACTCATGGCAGGTGGGGACAGAACCTTCAGGGGGTCAGCCAGGGGAGGGGACCTGCAGGGTTTGCCCGGGAGCTCAGCACAGGGGGAGTGTTCCTGGCTCCAACATGCTGACTGTGGGGCTGCATGGGTCACAGGGTCACCTACCCTAACCCTAACCCGTTCTTGCAACTTTCTTCTACATTTGAAATTACACCAAAATAAAAGGTTTAAGACGTCACGTGCATTGTCATGTGCGTGATCTGACCCCAGCGCCCTCAGCAGCTCAGCGTTAAGAGAACGAGAGGCCTCCCTTCCTGTCCCTGGAAGAAGACACCTGGAATCACGCGAAGGAGGGAAAGCAGGCCTGGGGAAGAGGAGAGCGACACATTTTTACCGCACATCCTCTGCTGCCGCGTGACTGTCTTACGTGTGCGTGAGCAAATCAATCAGGAAAATGAAAACGCAGAAACTCGCGGGAAGGAACCCTTCTGCACCCACAAGGGGAGCAGCATCCTCAGGGACGCGGCCTATCCTTCAGCTCCATGCTCGCTCCACCTCCGCCCGCCTCCCTGCTGGGCAGCCCAGCCCTGTGCCTCACGCGCCACCTGCTGGCGGAGGGGGCACTGCTGCCGAGGCGCGCCAGCCCTCCGTGCCACCCTGGCACCCACCCTCCACCATGCGTGATCTCGTGACCGCGGCCACATCCCACCTTCCGGAGAGCCCCCGCAGCCAGCAAGATGCCCGATGCAGCGTGGCACTCCGCAAAGATGAGACGTACCGAGGAAAGGACGCGGCTTCGAGGGGAAGCCCAGCAAATGGACTTGGAGGCGAGCACCCGCCTCAGAGCCTGGTGGCAGAGCGGCCCCGCGGCCATGGTGACCCCTGAGAACCACACTGCTGACTGTACGGCCCCCTGCTGGCCCGCCCACCCCAGCCCCGCCTGGGCTCCCGGGGTGTTCACGGCCTATCCCACACTTTACACCAAGGAAGGTGTAAAGTCAGCAGCACTCAGGACCCCGGTCACCAGCTCTTTGTCCCCACGAAGACTCTGAAAAGCAGGGACACCAAGCTGGCCAGTCCTGTGGAGCAAACCAGTTCAGCCCCAAGAAGCCAAAGGAGTTCAATCGGAGCATTAAAAAATAGAACAGAACAGAAAATACCAGATCAATGGCCCCGGAAGCCCATGACCAACACACAGCTGAAGTAAACCTCAAGGACAAACGGCTCATCTCTGTGACTCGCGCAGGACGGCACAAACACATCGCCCTCTGACAAAGTAAACCACACGTGGGGGCGCAGGTGCACGTGCCCTCCGCCAGCGGGGGACTCACCGAGGTCTGTGTTCGGGCCGGCAAGGAGCTGCTTGAACTTGTCGAGCCGGGAGGCCTCTCGTTCACTTAACGCTGAGCTGCTGAGGGCGCTGGGGTCAGACGTGCCACCCATGGCGGCCGCCACCGAGTGTGGGAGAGACTGGGACCGCTGCAGAGGAGCAGTGTCGCCGGCGCTATCTGCGGAGAGAGCGCGCAGGGGGTGAGGACGGCCTCCTGGACCCCCCCCCACGGCCCTGTTCCCCAGTAAGAAGGCTCCCACCCGCGCCACCTGCCCTTCGGGAACGCCACCGTGCCACAGCCATCCCCTCCTCCCCTAACCGGCCAGTGCAGACCCGCGTGACCGGGGCAATAAAGTGAAACTAGTGAACACCCAAGAAGCCCACTGGCCTTATTGGTAGAGCGTTACTCCCTGGGAAAACAGACATGCCTCACACAAAAGCAAAACGACAACCAGAAAACTCCAGACCCCCCCGGCTCCCCCACTGCTAGCAGGCCTGCCCAGGTGACACAACCCAAGGATCTGCTGGTGCCTGTGGGGCTCACCTGGGCCTGAGCACAGAAGGAAGCCACCGAGCCACACGTGGAGGAGCATGAAGCCCACAAAGGCACTGCACCCCTTGGATCTCCCCAAGCCCCATGAGGGAGGCGGGCAGGGACCATCACCAAGAGAAAGCACAGGAAGCTAGAGCGCATGCAAGCAGGGGAGGGGCAGCAGGTTGCAGGCCTGCCCAGCACCCCCCGCCCCAGGGCACCACCTACCACCACGCACAAAGGCCCACCGACGGGGACACACAGGGCCGAAGTGAAACCGTGTGTTAAATCCAGGAACCCGGACCAGGAAGAGCCACAGAAAAGAGCCCAAGGCCCAACACCCACTCAGAAAGAGCCACCAGGGACCAACGAGGGGCCCACAGGAACAGGCAGCACCAGGCTGTACACCCCCAGGTCTAAATACCCTTGAATGGTCACATCTCCCAGAACTGAAATTTAAAGTAGAGGAAAAAACCAACTCCAGGAGATGGGGCGGGAACCAAACAAAGTGAAGAAAACATGCCGGCTCCTCGCCGCCGCTGTCAGACTCCCACCGACCCCCTTCTTCCCGCAGAGCTGACTCATTACCCTAAAATCACGGCCTGGAAAGGCTTCACACAGAAACCCTCAGGCTACAGAGGAGCAGTGTCTGGCCCACTTAAGCTTCCAGAAAAGCCTGGAGAGGTGGGCGTCGAGGTGAGGGCAAGTCCCAGCCCCTCCGCAGGGCTGACCCCTCGCTTGGAGGAGGTGTCCCCACCGGCCTGCCCTCCGGGAGGCCCAGGGCAGCGATGCTCAGACCCCCTCCTCCCCGCCCTCGGAATCTGCCACTCTGCTGTGCGTCATGATTCCTCAGGAAAGACGATGGGCGGGGGGAGGGATTCCTCGTTCTAACGCGGAACCAAACGTGCTGAGTTTTACTTCTCCGCCATCTTAGAGAGCATCCCTGTGATCTACTCCGACATGTAAGGACCACGTCGTCCTGAGCAGAGCACACATCCGGTCCCCCTCTAAGATGGGACAGGCAGGGTTTGCAAGGCACAGTGATGCCCCCTGCCCCCCGAGGAAGCAGGAAGGTCAACAGCAGGTCTCCCTGCTACTGTAAGTGGAAAACACATCAGTGTCCCCCTCCGGGGCAGCCAGTGTCCACCCAGGACCCACTTGCATCTCAGTCCCCATCAGCGATGGACAGTCCTCCCCAGCCACGCCCACTGAGCCCTTCGCAGCCAAAGGCGCAGGCTCCCCATTACGCCAGCAGCACCCTAGACCAAGCAAACGGCATCTGACTTCAGATACAAAGGTACAGATACCTCAGACGCTGATTAAGAAAGTGAGGACAGTCGAAAGGTAAGCAGGAGGCGCGGGGAAGGCAGGCCGGAGACCCCTGCTGCAGCATCCCGGAACTTTCAGGCTGTCATCTACCCAGGGCTGAAGGCCAAAGGCGAGGGCAGCCAGCAGGCCCTGTGGACGCTGCGTGGGTTGATGTGAGCTCCCACGGTGGCGCACCATAAAGGGACAGGCACCGACACAATGCCGGAAGTGGGAAGGGCAGGCAGCACTCTGATCACACTGGGCCCCGTGAAACACAGCGTCCAGGCCCCAGAAACACAACTCCGCTCCGAGGAGCACAGTCACATGAAATGGCACTCACAGGTCCCTCACCTCAACAGAGGCCTGGCCTGGCCCTGGGCCGTGGGGCCGGTGCAGGGACAAGAGTGGGGCAGAACATGGAGGAGGGGAGAGCCCGCGGTCACCAGGCCCTGAAGACACCTCAGTTTAGCTCAGCAACATTCACGTAATGACACAGGACCCCAAAGGGAAACAAAGGTAATGGGACATGGTCCCTGCCTTGGGGGAACTTGCAAACCACGTAGATGAGGTGTGCAGTCAGCCAGCCCAGCCCACCCGGCACCTCCCCTCGGCTGGGATGGCCCCACCTCCTAAGCCTGGAGCCTCACCCTACGGGTAACCTTAGAGACATCACCTCCTCCCTGAAGCCTTCCCTGACACGTCCTGGCCCTCCTCAACAAGACTGAACTGGGACTTCTACCCGTGGGTGCTTCTGGGTCCTGTCCATCACTCCAAGGCTCCATTCCACCCAGGGAGGTGAAAGACTCAGATCCTTGTGTTTCCCCACTAGACTGCCTGCCAGTCAACACATCTGCGCCGGGCCCAGCCCAGTAAGAATGAGGGCTGACGTGGTCGTCTTAGCGCCAACACCGAGTAAGCCATCCCCACGACTAACAGCCCACCAAGGAAACTGAACACAGGCCCACGAGTTCTGCGCACCACTGCCAGCCACCCGTGGGGTCGGCTCCCTGAGAGGCCACCTCGGGCTCCAGAGCGGCCCTCCCCTCCTTGGCATTGTGCACGGTCGGGCCAGAGAGTCCCCTGGGGGCCAGGCACCCTGGTCTCTGCCCACTTCATGCCAGGAGCACACACTCCCTGCCCCAGATGTTAACAGGAAAGGTCCTAAAACAGGACCTCATGTCCCCTGGGGGCGGCATCACCAGCGAAGAGGCCCTGCTCTCTGTGGGGAGGTCAGCAGCTAGCAGCAGGCCCTGGCCTCAGACGCCCTGGACTTGAACCCTACCCCACCGCTCAGCATGCTGGGCGAGCCACGTGACCTCCCTATACCTCCCCCGTAAGCTCTCTCCTAGACTGGCTGCAAAGTCAGAGGGATCTGTTCACGACGAGGGCCCGAGACAGTCTCTGCCCCACAGTAAGCGATGGATAAACACTAGCTGCTATCATGAAATGAACTGCTCACAAAAAGCCTGCTCAGAAAGCAAAGCAAAGATGGTTGATGCGCAAGCGGGTGGAGGCAGAGGCAAACACAGTAATCGGCCCCTTCCCCAGCATGAGCCGCTTGGGGCATCCTTCACCTGGCTTTTACAGGAGGAGGCCACCCCAAGGCTCCCCACCCTGGCAGGATGCAGCCCAACTGCATACCTGGCCATGGGCTGAATGCTGTGAGGCCCCAAAGTCCGTATGCGCAAGTCCTTCCCCAGACGGGACGGTGTTAGGAAGAAGGGCCTCAGGTTTAGAGGAAGTCAGGAGGGTGGGGTCCCCTGATGGGATCTGTGCTCCTGAGGAGTCACGAGACAGTCTGTTTCCCCTCTCTAGTCTCCCCCATGTTGGGATACTGTGAGAAGGCAGCTGTCTGCGCCCCGAAGAGAGCCAGGACCCAACCGTGTTGGCCGCCTGACCTGACTTCCAGCCTCCAGAACGAGGAGACCTAACTTTCTGCTGCTCATGCACCATCGGCCTCTGGTGCTCTTCGCAGCAGCCCCACGGCCTGAGAGAACAGGAGCCTGCCCGCTCAGCCGAGATGGGCCCCCACCTCTACGGGTGCTGAGGCCCGCCCCCCAGCAACTGCTCAGATGGCAGGTGTCACAGAGGCTCTACCCAGGCCCCAGAGGCGTGGGGCACAGCAGAGGGCAGAGGAATCCGGGGCGCCTGCCAACTTGAACAGGCACCCAGGCTGAGGGCACTGCCCGGCCGGGGCGCGCAGGCGGTAATCGGCATAGGATGCGTCAGTCTCGGGGAACCCCGACCCACTCGCAGAAGCCCTAACCAGATTTTCATTTTTAAACTCAAATACTTTGAAGTTCAGCCTATTTTGGAGAAAAACAGTTCAGATTCCAATATGAAAACTGGTCAAAGGAACTAATTCACAGCGTTCTCACCCACGATGACGTGTGATGTTCCAAACATTAGTCAGCTCCCGGGACGGGTTTCTGAAAACTAGACAGGGGGATGAACGCCAGCTCCGTGGTCCCAGCAGGGCAAGCTGAGGCTGCCCGATGCCCTCTTCTCTCCTCTGTAAACAAGGGGCAGTCCCCCTGACCCCCAGAGACCCTGGGAGAGGGAGGCCGTGAGTCCGCCGCAGTGCAGGCTGGCCCCTCTGCCACCAGCTCCCCACGCCTCACTGCCTCACCTCACTGATGCTCGTGTCACCTTCTCAGGAGGGCATCTGGACGCTCTGACTGAAGATTACGCCCCAGGTCCAGGCTGCTGTCGCCACCTCCCACCTCTGTCTCGACCCAGGGCGCTTGTCTCCTCCCCGCACGATTCAGGCCTCCTTACTGACCCAACGTGTAGGTCGGTGCTTGTCCCCCTCACCAGAACACACACTCCAGGCCAGGGACTTCCTGGGGGCACCCCAAGCCCTAAGAGTCTGGCCCATCACAGAGGCTCATCAAATACTGGGTTGTTTTACATCATAGACACCCCCAAAAACAAAAAGCAAAGCTACTGAGAGCCGTCTCCAGAAAGGCTACTGAGCACCAGGCACGGGGTACAAGACATGCGCTGATCGCATCCTTGAGTTTATGACCTGGAGGCAGTCATTCCACACCCCAGACTCTGCCCCCTACAGACTCTGAGCCACGTGCAGATGTCCCGGCGGGGGAGGGGTGTCATTGGAAGCTGCCGGAGGAGGTGCAGCCTCTGAACGTGCAGTTGGCCTGGCCCCTGAGCTGGAAATTTCCCCCTGGGACAACCGGGGCACACTCAGAAGGGAGACACAGTCCCCTGGGGCCTGGTGCTCACTGTGGGCCTCTCACAGCCAGGCCACGAAAGCCACACACCACACCCTCCACCCAGAGGAGAGAAAGAAGCACTCAGCTGGGGACACAAAGAAAAGTCTACGGCTTCTCCTGCCTGGGAAGGCCTGTGGGCACGTGGATCACAACCTCAAGGTCTTCCAAGGGCACGAGCTCCTGTGGCAAAGAGGACGGAACGCCCGCTAACCTCCCGCACCGAGAGGCCTCCAGCCCCTCTCCCTCGCAGCACTGCAGTCATCTCCTCGCGCCCCCGCCCACCTGCAGGACAGGATGTGTGGCTCTCGCTGACGGACTTCACCAGCCGGAGGTCACCGCTCGGGACCGAAGGAGGCTCTGCCGAAGGCTGTGGCTCCTGCCCGGGGCCCGGCGCCTCCTGCGGCTTGCGGCGCTCCTGCCGCTGGCTGTGGTTGCGCAGGACGCGGTGGGCCGTCTCCATGACCACATCGGTGTTCAGGCTCTCGCCTGCCACGGCCAGGAGCCCGTCATCGTCCTCGCCGGCATCCCAGGCGTCGCTGGTGTTGCTCCCAAACTCCGGGAAGGTGCTGATGCTCTTGGCCTTCACAGGTGTGGCGGGCACCTTCGGCGCGCCCTTGAGCAAGCTGCAAAGCAAAGGCAGACTTCAGCTGTCCCCTCGGAGGCTGGAGCGGACTCACCCCACGACCGGTCAGAAAGGAGCCCTTGGATGAAAGGTGCACATTCAAGCTTCCAGTGTCAACTGAGCTGAGGGTGAAGAGCAAGCACAACCCAAAGAGGCATCCGAGAGAGGACTCCTGGGGCACCCAGGGGGCTCAGTCGGTTAAATGTCTGCCTTCGGCTCAGGCTGTGATCCCGGGGTCCTGGGATCGAGCCCCACATCCGACTCCCTGCTTGGTGGGGAGTCTGCTTCTCCCTCGCCCCCCTCCCTACCCCCCCCACTCTTGTGCCCTCGCTCTTTCTCAAATAAATAATCCTAAAAAAAAAACAGAAGAGGACTCCTAGGATTCGGGGGCAGGAAGGAGAGGCTCTCGAGGGGCAGTACCGCTGAGCAGTCTCTGCTCAGTGACAGAAGCCACTCAGGAGGAACCCCAGCACCGCAGTCACGGCATTCACAGGGAGTCCCCAAACCTCACACGGGCCAGTGCCCGCAAACCTAAGGCAGCAGTGGGGGCGGCGGGGGCAGGAGCGGCTGTCCTTCGGCGTGCAGACGCGACACAGCACCACTAGGGCAAGAGCCCCCGCGGGGGGCCCAGTGACACCCGCCAGCACGGGCGGGGGGTCACACCAGCCCCCTGCGTGGCTCTGGTGGAGGAGCCAGACACAGGGGCAGAGCGTGCAGTGGAGGGCAAGGGAAGTGAGCTGACCACCGAGAACAGGCCCGGGGCCAGGCCCTCCCCATCAGCTAAGGGGGTGCCAGCTTCGTGCTCTCCTCCACTTTGGGCTGGGCTTCCTCCTCTGCCCTTGTCCGCAGGACCAGTCGTGCGAGGCCCTGGCGCGTGTCTGCTCGAGGGAAGACCACGCTGCTCCCCTCAGGACCCCGAGGAGGCCGGCGGGTCACCAGGACGCCCAGGCGCGTGCGTGATGCAGCATGACCACAGGCCTCACTTACGTGCCGTGTAACAGTGGGTCGAAGGGGGGGTGCTGGGCGCCGTACACATGCCGGATGCTGTTTAAAAAGAAAGGAAAACCGATTAGCTTCTCTCCAGCTTCCTCAAGAGCCCACACTAACTCGGGAAAAGGACCAGTTCCCAGTAACCTACACGCCTGAGCAGCAACTCTCCCTCAGCTGCCACGGGTCCCGAGGGCCCGTCTGGAAGGGATGAATGGCGCCACACAGGTCCACGCCACACACACAACGGGGCATTCAGCCTGCCGGGCAAATGGGCCTCAGCCCGGGGAGCCGCAGCCCTGACCGCATCGGCAGGGCCTCAGGCGCCGCTGCCGACGAGGCTGCTGGGAGCTGGGAGCCACTCAGCATCGCCCAGTTCCAGCAGCCTCTGCTCCCGGACCGTGTGCCAGCGGCAGGACTACGAACTAATGCTGAAATGCCCGTCTGGAAATTCCCATCTGCTGCCATTTCGTCAAAAACAGAATGCAGAATCACGAAAAGAAGATAAATGTGTTTTTTAAAGACTTAATGATTTTATTATAAAAGTTTTCTGGGGGCGCCCGGGGGGCTCAGTCGGTTAAGCGTCTGCCTTCAGGTCAGGTCATGATCCCAGGGTCCTGGGATCGAGCCCCACATTGAGCTCCCTGCTCCGCGGGAAGCCTGCTTCTCCCTCTCCCACTGCTGCTCCCCCACTCGTGCCCTCTCTCTCTCTCTCTCTCTCTCTCTCTCTCCCTCTCTAATAAGTAAAATCTTTTTAAAAAAGATAAAAATTAAATTTAAAAATAAAGTCTTCTGTTCATCAGAGTAAACTTGGAAAACAGATGGAAACAAAACAGCCCCCGTGGCAGACACCAGGGCGGTCCACTGAGTTGCCGCACCCGCACCCTTTCCTCGGCGGAGGCGTCCAGCCAGGGGAGGCCCTGTGACCCAGCGCAGCTCGGTCACCAGCAGTGTGGGCCCTTCCTCATCTGCCTGGAACACACATGTGAGGCCTAGAGGTTCCCCAGCCTCATGCCACCATGAGAAATGAGCAGGAGATATCAACCACCCGAGAACGCGGGCACGGCAAGAAGATGAGAAAGAGCACGGGTCTCGGGGGCACTGCAGCCCTGCCAACACCTTCATCTTAGCCCAGCACCAGAACTATAAGACAGCAAGTGTGTATTATAAGCCAATAGGGTTATGCTGATTTGTTACAGCAGCAGCAGAAAACCAAAAGAGAACAGAATGGTGAAAGACAGGTGACAAAGCCATCCTCTTGGCTTATGGAAGCTTAAAGGTCTCTGTGGTTAAGTCAACCTCACTTTTATGCGTTACACGGGGCTCTCCTTTGAGGACTCTACTTAAAAAGGCCCACCCCCAACTGTCTTAGTCCATCCCGGCTGCTATAACAAAAATACCACGCATGTGGCAGCTTATAAACAAAGACATTTATTCCCCACAGTTCTGGAGGCTGGACGTCCAAGATCAAGGTGCTGGCAGATTTGGTATCTGGTGAGGGCCTCAGCTGGTGCCTTCTGCTGCGTCCCCACCCAGCGGAAGAGGCAGGGAAGCTCTCTGGGGTCTCTTTTATAAAGGCTCCAATCCCACCATGGGGGACTCTGGCCTCAGGACCTCCTCACCCCCTCAAAACCCCCACCTCCTAACACCCTCAGTCTGGTGGGTAGGGCTTCCTGTGAGTTTTGGGAGCGCACGAACATTCAGCCCAGCCGACTTACTGAGATGGCATAAATCTCCAACTGTGTCCTAGTTCCACACTTGTGTGGTTTTATTTTTTACCCTTGAGTATTGAGTCACCTAGAATTTATTTTATTTTGCTACAGACTGTAGAAAACATTTTTTTCTTTTGACAGAGAGAGAGAGAGCGATAGCAGGAACACAAGCAGTGGGAGTGGGAGAAGGAGGCTCCCCGCCGAGCAGGGAGCCCGATGTGGGGCTCGATCCCAGGACCCTGATATCATGACCTGAGCCGAAGGCAGACGCTTAAGGATTGAGCCACCCAGGCGCCTGCAGAAAACTTTTTTAAAAAATAATCCACTGCTCCAATGACATTGGTTAAAAACCTATCCTATTCCCTACTGGTTTGCGGACACTGTCTTCAATACGCAGGAGATTACTCTATGCTGGGGCATTTTTTCAGTTTTCCATTCATTCCTCCATGTCTGTGCCTGTGACACAACATTTTAATTACAGAAAATGTTCCCTTTTATATCCTAAAATGTTTCAGCAAAATTTAACGGACATTCGATAGCCCCCACATTGCGACGGGGTTATGAGGAGTACGAGGCAGGCAAAGACAAGCACACTGGACTCCAAACTCGCACGAACCTTTAAGTTTACCTACAAAAATAAAAAAAATGAATTGGCATTTATAATGTTCTTGGACAACAAAAACATGGTAAACTGGAATATTATTCAGTGAAATAGTCATCAGCTAAAAAATAAAGTGCTAGCTCACGCTGTAACACGGAAGAACCTTGAAACCATCACGCTACGCGTGGGAAGCCAGTCATGAAAAAACACCTATTCTGGGGCGCCGGGGTGGCTCAGCCATTGGGTGTCTGCCTTCGGCTCAGGTCCTGATCCCGGGGTCCTGGGATCGAGCCCCACGTCGGGCTCCCTGCTCCGAGGGAGGCCTGCTTCTCCCTCTCCCACTCCCCCTGCTTGTTCCTGCTCTCACTAACACTCCCTCTCTGTCAAACAAATAAAAATCTTAAAAAAAAAACACCTATTCTATGATCTCACTGACATGAAATGTCTAGAAGGGAGACAGAAGGGAGACTAGTGGTTGCCTGGGTGGAGGATGGGAGACTGGGGTGACAGCAGAAGACTACAGGGCTTCTTCCTGAGGGGACAAACATATTCTAACGTTGACTGTGGCGACGGATACACCGCAGTACCACTGACTTTCACCCCTTAAATGAGGGAATGGTGTTGTACGTGAATTTTAATGGGTGAACTATTATTATATGTGAGTCTCAATGAAGATGTAAGTTTTTAAAGGCAGCACAGTTTCCACCTGGTTCTCTTGGGTTCTCCCTTGGAACCCAGCCACCAGGCTTTGAAGAAGCCCACATGTAAGCACTAGAACCAACAGCTTCAAGGGGGTGTCCCAGCTGATGACGGCCGGCATCAACCTCGACAGGCGTGAGTCACCAGCCTTCTTCTGATTTCCCTCCCAGCCTCTGAACCTTCCCAGTGACACCATGGAAAAGAGACCAGTCTGACCCACAGAATCCAGGAGGGTTTGGGGGTTTGTTGTCATTGTTGGAAAGAAAGAGTATCAGCCCACGGAGGTCATGCACAACCCCTCTGTCGTGGTCCCTTTCCAGAAATCTCTTGGAGGCTTCCCCGACCTTGGTAGGTTTCCTGTTTTAAGAACCAAAGGGCCTGGGTAATTGCTCTAGGCTTTAGCTTCCTCGTCTCGGAAATGGGAATAAGAACGTGTAAGAAATGAGACAGCCATAAATGGCAGCAGCTTGACTACCGCCAAGTGACCTACAGACAGCATTCACCGGTACTATGCACCTACCTTGCTGGCTTGCACCCTTCCCTTATGTCTCAGTACACGAATAGGGCTCAAAACCAGCAGGCAGTGGGCCTCTGCCCTCTATGTGCAAGGCATTTCCATGGGTCTTGCAGTGTTACCACACGCTGCAGGCCCCTTGCCTCCCAGGAAAGCGCCAGTGCATTAATTCTTCATGGGCACACCACTTGTGTTTATTGAGCAGAAAATGTTCCAGCAAAGTTCAAGCTCAGACTAAAAGGCATCTCATTTTATCTTATTAAAATTGCATTTTTATCTGGTCTTGCATAGCCAAAAAGAAAAACAGGCTTCATCTAAAGCCATTTTAAAAGAATAAGTAGCACATCATGAAATCTTTCTTTAAAAAATATGTTCACCAATAAACTTTTTAATGAATTGTACTGCTTAAAAACACCACAGTAACTCATTGCTTTAAAGAGGACCCCAGTGATTCCTCACAAAAAGCAGATACACACGACATAATGCCACTTCTAGGCACACGCCATGAAAACCCCTTGTGTAAGGACGCAGAAGGCAGGTTCAGCGATGTCGCTAACGCTAAAAAGAAAAAAAAAATTAAGAAAAACTTTTATCCATCATCAACTGAAGAATGAATTCACATTATCCCTTTGTCCACTATCAACTGAGTTCCAACTGAGTTCCAACAAACTGGAACATACACCTATAATGGAATACTAACTACAATAAAAACGAAGGAACTACAAGAACCAAGATCGGTGAACTTACAAGCCTACCACTGAAGAGTAACTTGAATATGCACAGTATGATGTCATCTATAAAAAGTTTTTAAAACGAGAAAATGAAACTATCTACCGTGTCAGATACATACATGGTGGTCAAAACTCCCAGCTCATGATAGTGATGAAAACAAACGGAGAATAGGATGGGAGCGGAGGGCTGGGGGTGGAGGGGACTCTGGGGCTGGGAAGAGGATGCAACGGCTTCAACTCCAAATAGCCAAAGTGCGCAAACAGTCCCGAGGCCCATCGGTGGGTGACCAGGCACACGCCGGAATATACCGTCAGCTTCCAACAAGGAATGAAGGGCTGACAGCCGCTCCCACGTGGATGAAGCCTGGAAACATCACGCGCAGCGAAAGGAACCAGTCACGAAGACCACATTCATATGATCCCACACGCATGAATAAGCACATGTCCAGAATAAGCAAGTCTACAGAAACAGAAAGCAGATGAGTGGCAGCCAGGGGCTGGGGAGGAGGGACTGGGGAGTCACGGCTGGTGAGGCAAATGCTCTAAAATTGACTATGGTGATGATCGTCCAACTCCACAGACTAAAAATACTGAACTGTACACTTTAAGTGAGTGAAATAGAGGACAGGTAAATGACGTCTCCACAAAGATGCTGAAAGGAAGGGAGGAAAGGGGGAGGGAGGGAGGGAGGGAGGCGGAGAGGCGGAAGAAGCAGGAGGGTCTCCTCCCTGACCGGGTGTCCGGGAAGGTGGCTGTGCCGTGGGGGGCGAAGGCTGGAGCAAGGCAGCCCTTCTGCACCAGCCACCCGGCTGACCTTTAAACAGGTCCGAGTCTACCTCTGCAGCCCCGAATGACAGAAGTCCCTAATGCCACCAGCCCAGAACAAAACATTTTAGTAGCTTCAAGTGAAGATGACAGACATGATATCACCCCTGAACTAAGACCACGAAACTTCAGAAGGATTCACTGGTTATCAGCAGGCCAACAGTGGGGACCACAGCTACATTTTCTGGGCGGGCGGGTCTCCATCCTGTATATAGTATACGTAGTGTATAGCGTTAGTGACCACACAACTGGGTGGCCGGGAAGGACTCTCAGATGGAAGAACAAATGCACGAGAACTCACGATGAGTCATGGACCCAACCCTGTGGCCCCACAGAGGTTCCCATCCAGCTGAGAGGGAGGCGCCCAGACCAAGGACCGCACCCCACAGGGCAGCCCAGGGACAGGCAGGTGGAGAGATGCCCCCCAGGATGGCGCCCGGAAGAGGACCCCCCGACAATAGCCCCTGAGTTCTCAACAGAGCACACCCCTCCTGCATGAGGCACAGGGAGTCACCCCTGCAACGCCCCCACCAGGAAGGGGAAGGCAGGCGACAGAGACAGTAAAGCTGAGATTCACCACAAGCAGGAGGTGGGAGCGAGGGGCGCCCCCAGGCAGAGGAGGTCACAGGTGAGGACAGGCTGGAGACACGGGTCAGCTGGGGGAGGCCCACAGAAGAGAGACGGGGACCCCTGAACAATCACCGCTGGCTCCTCAGGACTCTGCTCCACCACCTTTACAACTCGGGCAGGGAAAGTATAATAAAAACCAGAATCTAAGGCTGTCTGAGTGCCCACTTGTGGATGGCCAAGTGCTCAAGCCTGGTCCCCCTTGGAGAGCACCCTTCATTCGGCAGACACTGGCTGAGCACCTGCTGCAGGCAGCGGCACCGGAGCTGGAGAGACGCCAGGGAGCCAGGGACACAGGGACAACCCCTGCCCGCCCCCGGCTCCCACGATGGCAGGCGATCATCTGAACACAGGTGAGCAGAGCAGCGGGAGAAGCAAGAGGGCGATTCTCTCCCGCGTGTCCTGGCAAACATGTCTCTGGTCTAACTAGGACGCCCCACCACCAAGGCCCTGGCTTGGCAACAAAACTGACGAGCCAGGGACCAGGATGGCTCTCTGTTCCTCAGTGAAAGGCTGGAGTAGCAGGGCTGCTTTCAGCCCTGAGACAGTGAAGCGTGAGAGGAAGGGAAAGTACGGAAAAGAAGTGTCCTAAGCACCTAAAAGGAAACCAAGAACCTATGCCGGCATTTAGGATGAAGTGCTCGCCCGCAGCTCGGGCGTGGGGCATCAGTGGGCAGGTCGGGAGCCCCCGCCGCGGCCACCACCTCCCCAGCCACCAGCCTCCCCGGCCGGGCTCACAAACCATGCTGCGCCCCCTCTGCGCTCAACATGCTTTTCTGAAATATGAACTCAATTGGCGACTGATTTACCATTAGGCTCGCTCTAACACACAGCGATGTTCCCCAGGTTTATAAAATATTCAGAAGTAAGTTTTCCAAGGAAATTAACTTTAGAGGGCTTCAGAGGAAAATGCGTGAAACACCACTATCACCACAGCAAACAATTCCATCGTCCCTCCACCCACAGCAGAGTCTGGAGCTCTCGGCCCCCGCGGAGCCAGCTGCAGGCACACGTGGCCCCACGGACCCAGACCGGAGCACCTCTCGAGCTGTCCCAGCAATGACACCCGCGCCACCCCACCCGGCATTGCCGCTCAGCCTGTCCCACACACTCTTGGCCGTCCAGTGCCCCCACAGGGCCAGAGCTCCCCGTGAAAGGGACAGGATTTGTCTCCTGTCATGCTCCTTGGGGCCCCCAGAACCCAGCAGAGACTCGGGCAGTTGTTGAGTCGATCAGCAGGTTGCTCCATGGACAGTCTCTTGGAATAGATCTTGGAAATGAGCATGTTTACAAAAAAGTGCTCCTCCACATGAGAAGAGGAACGTGTGAACTCACAGATACAGGGGACAGGCTGGTGGTTGCCTGATGTGGGGGGAGTCAGGCAAAAGGGTGAAGGTGGGCAGGAGGCACAAACTTAAATAAGTCCTGGGGAAGTGATGTGGGCAGCACGGTGACTACAGTTAGTAACACGGTGTCGCAGACTTGACCGCAGCTGACAGAGAAGACCTCACAAGTTCTCACCAGAAGAAAAGCAATCTGAACCTTGTGTGGTGGTGGAGGTTAAGGACAGGCTGTGGTGATCATCTCACAAGATATACACGTATCAAATCATTACACTGTCGCCCAAAACTCCTACAATGTTCTATGTCCACGAGACCTCAACCCAGACAAAAGTGATGGGTGTGTATTATGGAAAACAGAAGATACGATGAGTAGGAAGAAAGGAGGCTTTGGAATCAGCAGGGAAAGTGTACAGCGTGGTGGCCAGCCACCCCCAAGTCCCACCTTCCCTCAATCCTCCTGCCCTCGTCTGGCCTCCAGACGCACCTCGTCCAGCCCTCCCGACCTTGCTCTCCATCCCCCCATGCCACCGCACCCCCTTTCCTGCCGGCCTGTCCAGGGGCTCCTCAGACTGTTCTGCACATTCCTGACCTCCACACCCCACAGCCGAGGCCCCAGCCCTGCCTTCTTCCCACTTTACGGGAAACCACGCGCTTTCCTGATGCTCCTGACCGTCTCTAGGTAAAGGGTTCTCAAACCGCTGCCTCTGGGGCACCACTGGCAACTCAGCCACACGCTCCCCACCTCACATTAACGGGTCCACTACGGAAGTCAGCTCTGCCCCAGTTGCCACACCTCATGCCCACTTCTCACAGTGTCCAGCCCCGGGACAACCCCCACGGATCAGGCAGAAGACTAACGAGCGCACCCTGCCTCCTGCACCCCCCCACGCCCCTCTGCCACCAGCAGCTCCTGGCCCTCCTGGGCCGCCAACGTCTGTGGCGTCAAAACCCACCTGCTATCCCCACCACCCTGGATCGGGGCTCGGTCTCTCCTCCTGCCCAGGTCACCAACTCCCTCCATGACCTAATCTCCATGAATGGCAATCCAGGAGCCCAAGGGCCCCCCTCCCCTCCTCCCTGAAGCAGGCCACCCGCATTCAGCCAATCTCCACGTCCTCCTAAACCCTGAACCACTTCTCACAGCTCCACCCTCCCCTCTGTCACTGTCCCACGCGGCTGCCTCTGGTTCTGGTCTCGGCTCTGCCAGTCGGGGGACAGCTTCACTCCCCAGCTCAAAGTCTGCAAGGTCTTCCTGTCGCCCTTGGGGAACAACTGGAACCTTCCCTGTTCCTCTCCCGCCCCTCCCCTCACCAACACCCCCGCTTGGGGCCAGCGCTGGCCTCCAGCCCACCCCGTCTGAACGCCCAGCCCCCTCGGTCAGGTCCCTGCTAGCCACGCTCTTCTCTCCTGCTCACCTTTTCCTCGGCTGGGCCTTCATGCAGCCACTCGGCTGCCACACAGGCCAGCCCCGGGCCCTGTCTACAGAACACCCCCACAACCAAGTACGGACCTATAGGAACGGACGGTCCTTCAAGGTCCAGTTTGAGGTCACCCCCACCCTCCTCCACCAGCATCTCCCGTCCCTCGCCCACGCTGCCCCACGAACTGGGAGCGCCCCCCAGACTGCCCTGCAGGGGCCCAGGCCAGCAAACTTTAGGGCCTGTTGTGCACACAGAAGGCATCCAATAAATGCTTGAGACATTTAATGCTTCTTTGTTATACAAATATTTGAATGATCGAGCCTTTTACACGTGAAGGAGTTAAGTTCCACAGGACAGAGCACCCTCTCTCAGAACCCAACAGGAGAGCGCCCTCTGATCAGCTCCTGCATTTCCCTGGCCTGACCCATCCCAACTGAGCCACTGAAAATCAGGCCGGTCTCTGAATCCACATTTGGTCTGGAAATAAAACGCCACACAGCTCTAGTGAGTGGTTTTGGAACAGAAAACTAATCCAAGAAAGAGCACAATCCTAAAGAGAAAACAAAACGGGGCCCAGAGCCACGCCATGGCGGCCCGACCCGAGGCACTACCAGCTCGCCCGGCAGACGTCCCGGCAGACGGCTACCGTCGGCGGAGACAGGCCTATGTGCTCCTTCCCCACCCCATCAAACTGCCCAGCGCCCCCGACAGGAGGAGGAAAATGCTTTTCTCCTCCCAGAGCCGGCCTGAATTCTGAAAGCAGCATGGCCAGAGGCCCCCTTTAGATCCCCACGCCGACAGCCCAACACATCGTCCCACCAACTGGCTGGCCTCAGCCCCTGCAAACAAGTTCACTGGAAAAACTAGAGAACCCCGTGTATCAACACCCTCAAACGGACTGCCCCCTGCCTCCAATGTTCACAGTGGCGCCGAGGGACCCGTCCCCTTTCCAAGACCCTGCCCTTTGCCCTGCTCTCCACACACATCATGCCCAGTGCCCCGTGACATTCCCAGTCACCCTGCGGAGGGCTTTCTGTGAAGGATCAGGAGCTCATCTAGAAGACAGGAATTAAGCGCTGTTTGTCTCCCCTGGGCATAAGCCTTACAGCCAGCAAGGCTTATTCTTTTAGTTTAGTACAAAGGTTCACTGAAAGAAGGGTCATTTCAAAACTGGAGCAAGGTATACGCAGGAACAGGTGCAGAGCTGCTCCACGGCACATTTGAGAAGCGTATCGAGGGGGGCTGCCCACGAGCAGCATGGCCAAGCTCAAGTGCAGAGGTTGTGTGAGAAGGAAGACAGCAGACGACAGACATGCCAGCCGGGGCAGTGGGCACACGCCAGCGCCGGCGAACTGCAGACCCCCAGAGGATGGATGCCAGGACGGGCAAGAACACCCAGGAGGGTCCCCAGGGAACAGAGCTAATGCCGTCGGGGACCCAGAAGTGTCCAGCTCTGCCCTGAACTAGCATGCCTGGGCTCAGAGGCGGCTCACTCGCTTAGGAGCCGCGGGCCTGGGACAGACGCAAGCTTGGCAGCACCGTCTGGACAGACGGGAGCACACTCGGGCAGGGCTGCCACAGGGCCTGGTGCGCGGGCTCCCCGGCCGGCTGTGCGAGCCCCGGCAACAGCATCTGCAGCCCTTAGTTCACGTGACTGCAGGCGGTCCACACTGTTCTAACCACTGACGACCACAGGCACCCACCTCTGTGACCCTCAGCACTCAGGCTGGAATTGCCATGTTAACCCCCAGAAAAGAGGAAACAGCATTTCAGAATGGGGGAACACAAAGACTAGGGATACTCAAAATGAAAGTCCCCCAAGCCCAGGGCCCCACAGACGGGAAGAACCCAGGCTGCCCCATTCCCTCTGGGCCTCCCAACCCCTCCGCCTCTGGCCTGTGTAGGGAATATCAGGGTGAAATTAGAAGAAGCTGTTCCTCTCCTCCTGAAGAACCCCCACGCTGTGCAAATCTGAGCGCACGGGAACCGCGTTCCTGACCCCCAGGCCAGAGGAGCTGGGCGAGGGCCGAGCCCAGGGGCCAGCAGTGGGAGCCAGCTCTGCCACCCACCCACAGCCCAGGCTTCCGGGTCTGCAAACCCCCGGCCACAGGGAGGGCCGACGGCGTGGCGCGTGTCAGGACCCCGGCAGGAGAGAAGCAGTCTCGAGCGTGCAGTGTCACAACAAGGCCCACGGTGCCTCGTCCGGGGTGTGGCACAAAACCCTGCCCCAGGACGTCTGTCCGCAGCCTCGCTCGGCATTGTCTGCGCTCCCAGGGCCCGGCACAGGGCCATCCCGACACCCGGCTGTCTGCAGGACCCCCCTGGCGGACCCGTGCTGCACCCCGAAAGGCCTGCAGGGCCAGACTCCAAACTGCACACGTCTGAGCACCAAGAAGCTGAGGAGCGGTTAGAGACAGAGCTGCTGGAGAGGCCGGGGCGGGGCAGGTGTCCCATACTGGCCCCGGTCACTGCGCCACCGTCGTCCTCCGTGCTGCACGCAGGCAGGGCTAGCCCAGGGCAGTCTGGGGAACAGAGAAACAGACGTAGGCTCCCAGGGCACTTTGACTCGTTCCCACCCATGACCTCCGACCATGTCTTCACAGCCCTCGGGGAATGGAATACTTGCCCCTGCTCTCAGTTTAAAAAAAAAAAAAAAAATGTTTAATCAAAATCATCAGGGATTTATTTATTTTAATCATTTCTGTCCTCACTTAAGATTAACCCATAAGAGTCTAGACTTGCTACATTAGACAAATGTGTAAAAGAGAAAAAACATGATTCACATCAAGTTCATCTTTCAAAATGTTTCCAGACCAGCTAAAAAGGCATTTAGTAACATCAAACAGGACCACCAAGAAACACACAAGCAAGAGGAACTGTGTGCATAGCAAACCACCCCCACCCCCACCCCCGGTGCTTCCAAGGCGCTGGCACAGTAAGACCAACTCCACTTACAGACGGAGCCCAGAGAGACCCGCTCGCACAGGACACAAAGACCCACCCGAGAGACTCCCGGGCTCCTCGCAACACGGGAAGAGAGGAATAAGCAGGCACTCCGTCCAAACAGCCACTTCAAAAATACAAGCAAGGAAACAAACAGGTTTCTGAAAACACAAGAGCAAGCTGGTCAGGGCAGCAGATCCGAGCTTCCGGAAAAAGAGGCAGGGCCTCCACCTGGTTCCTGGACCCAAGGAGACAGGAGGAAGAGCCCTCCCAGTGCTGTTCCAGTCCTTCGGGACTAAATGCACTTTGCAGAGGTGGGCGGTGAGGGGCCAGCCCACCCGGGAAGACGGAAGCAGGTGCCCTGTCCACATTCAAGGGCAAGACTCTGCAGGGTCAGGTGCGGAGGGCTACCCACAACCCTTCCCATCCAACATCCCTCCCGCACATTCCTCCAACCTTCCTCCTCCCACTTCAGGGTTTTGCTGTGGCTGCTCTAACGGTCCTCCACACACAGCCTGAAACACACTTATTATCTTAAAGTCTGGAGGTCAGAGTCCAAGGCAGTTCTCACGGGACTAAAGTGTAGGTGTTGGCCACTGCACTCATTTCTGGACGCTCTGGGGAGAGTCCACGTCCTGCTCATGCAGGCTGTTGGCAGAATCCAGTTTCCTGCGGTTGTAGGACTGAGGTTCCCGCCGGCTGCAAGCAGAAGGCCACTCCAAATGCTGGAGGCCACCGCACCCCCTGGCTCATGGCCCCCACCTCCACTTTCAGAGCCAGCGACAAGACAAGCGTCCATCTGCTGTTGATTCTGACCACTTTTAAGCGCTCACTCCATTCTACTGGACCCACCAGGCCACCCAGGAAAAGGTACCACCTCAGGGTCAGCAGATCTGCACCTTCCACTCTTTGGCCATGTGGTCTGGTTCCAGGTTCCAGGGATAAGGATGCAGACATCTTTGGGGTTCATCAGTCTGCAACCACGCCCCATCCCTCCGGCCAGAACCCTGGTGATCGCCACCCTTCAGTGCTTCATGGCGGCCCTTTTCTATGGCCTTCCGAGCCCTGCCCGCCTCCCACCCCTCTTCTCACAAGGCTCCCCTCCTGCCGTCCTCCTCCCCAGCCCCAGGGTCCCCACAGCACCCTTCCCCTGCCAGGAGTGCTCTGACGCCCACCCCGCATCTCCGCATCTGTGCATCTCTGTGGGCTGGCTCCCTCTCCACCTACAGGTCTCAGGTCAGGCATGACCTCTTCTGGAAGGGCATGGCCTTCCATTGACACAGGGTCCTGTGCTTCTGCCAATGCCCCCAGATGATGACCTTCGAAGAACATACCAATGTGCTTACCGTCTCCCTCACCCCAGCAGCCTCTGAGAGCCACATCTCTTGGCTCAGCATTCAGCACGGGACCTGGCACACAGAATGCGTTCTGAATGAATGAACTGTCCCCCCAACAAGTCCTCCCCTCAGCTGATGAGTGATGGCGGCCTGTTACAATGACGGTGGAGCTCATGTCTCACCGGCTCGGAGACTCCTCGGGCTGTGACCGCTGGAAGCTGAAAGCTGTCGGAGCCACAACACCATGAGCTGTCTTCTCCTCCAGCTCCACCCCAAGCACCCACAGCCTTGCCGATTCAGTCTGGGCCCTTCCTGCCTCCATCCCGCTCACAAACGTCGCCCTCCACAGGCCCCACCGCCCGCACGGCCTCCTGTGCGCAGCGCTCGCGGCCCCGGCGGACCCACGCTGGAGGGCTGCCTGCACTCGCACCGCGGTGGGCGGTGACTTCGTCCTGCCACTGACAGCTAAGTGTGGCAAGAGTGCCACCCACAACTGCAGAGGGCAGCCGCCCCTCGGAGCCAAGTGGGTCACTGGCCCAAGAGAGAACCAGCCCCAGAGAGTCACAGACTGAACGCGTCCTGATCCCCATCACCCGCCCTCTGATTCTCGCAGCACCACCATCCTCTCTCACCGGGACGTTCACCACAGCCTCCGAACTGGTCTCCCTGCGTCCGTCCTTCCCTCCCAGCCCCTAACCTGCCATCCACCCAGAGGCCAAAGGGATCCTGCCACACCTCTGCCAAGACCCTCCAAAGCGCTCCCCCATCAGAATAAGAGACAGAAAGCCCACGTCTTTCCACTGTGACCACGAGGCCAGCCCCCACCAGCGTCCGGACCTCGTGCCCCAGGACTCTCCCCCTCCTCCCTTGGCTCCAGGCACCAGGCCCCCCGCTCTTCTCGAGCACACCGCTGTCGCTCCCAACCGGGGACTTTCCACTGGCCCTCTGCCCAGACCACTGTCCTCCCAGCCACCCAGGGGGCCTGTTCGCTCACTTCCTGTGAGTCCTCAAATGTTACCTCCTCTGTGAGACCTTCTCTGGCCACCTTATCACCGGGAAACCCTCCCCACTCCACATGCCTCCCAATCCCAATTCTCTGCTTGAGGTTTCAATAACAGGATAACAGTTCCCACCTTCTCAGGGGTAACTCTCTTCTTAACTTAGTCATGGTCTCTATTCTCTGCCCCTCCAGCTCCGCTGTAAGCTCTGAGACAGCACTGGTTCTGATCTGTTTTGTTCACTGGTGTATCTCTAGCCCCTGGAACTGTTATTGGCACCAAGAGTTGGTTAAACAAATATCTACTGAATGAATGAATTTTCAAACTCTCAAAGCTCCTCCAAGAGGCCCTCTCTCGTGCTCATCAAAGAGAATCGGACCAGACCGAACAAATATGTGCCTGGAGATCTCAGCCACTTAGGTCTCATCCAGCTTCAGCAGGTTACACTGGCAGAAACTGATGGCCCCAGGGGTGACATGACCTGGTGAAAGTGACACAGAGATTAATAGAAAAAAAAAGGATGAAACCCAGACCACAGAACCAAGTCAGAGGTGCTTCCACCACATCACACATCCTGCTTCATCCAGAAGTTTTTAAGAAAGCCCCAGCCAAATAGACAACCTGAGGACCAGCGTGAATAGAGGAGGGGGGGCTACTGGCAAGACCACCTCTCATGCAGTGTGAGACCCTGGCCAAATCACCTACTAGAGATACACCAGTGACACAGTTTTTTTGGTAAGACTCCATAATTTAAAAGATGATGGCAGGGCGCCTGGGTGGCTCAGTCGGTTAAGCGACTGCCTTCGGCTCAGGTCATAATCCTGGAGTCCCGGGATCGAGTCCCGCATTGGGCTCCCTGCTCGGCGGGGAGTCTGCTTCTGCCTCTGACCCTCCCCCTCTCACGCTCTCTCTCTTTCTCTCTCAAATAAATAAATAAAATCTTTAAAAAAAGAAAAAGAAATCTTGACATCTGGGGCGCCTGGGTGGCTCAATTGGTTGGGCGACTGCCTTCGGCTCACGTCATGATCCTGGAGTCCCAGGATCGAGTCCCGAATCGGGCTCCCTGCTCGGCGGGGAGCTTGCTTCTCCCTCTGACCCTCCCCCCTCTCTCTCATTCTCTCTCTCTCAAATAAATAAATAAAATCTTTAAAAAAAGAAAAGAAATCCTCAGTGTGGGGGCGCCTGGGTGGCTCAGTCGGTTGGGCGACTGCCTTCGGCTCGGGTCACGATCCTGGAGTCCCGGGATCGAGTCCCGCATCGGGCTCCCTGCTCGGCGGGGGGTCTGCTTCTCCCTCTGGCCCTCCCCCCTCTCATGTGCTCTCTCTTTCTCTCTCAAATAAATAAATAAAATCTTTAAAAAAGAAAAAGAAACCTTGACATCTGTTTCTCTCTAATCTACGTTCACCAGGCACTGTCCACGCACTGTCTTCACCTTCCCCGGGGCGCGGGCCGGGGATCAGCCGCACGCTGATCAGGACTTTGGAGCCGAACAGCTTCCAGGGTGCACCCGGGTCATTGCACGCACTTCATTTTTTGTTTAATTTCTTTTTCTTAATTCGCTTCCTGCTGCGGACTCAAGAAAGGAGTTGGTTTTGCGGCCGGAAGGTGGGGTACGTGGAAATTCACAGGGAGGCACAAATCCACCGGAGCGAGTCCTCGAGCTCGAGGCCAAACGCAGCCGAGCGCAGGAGGGACAAGAAGGCCATTCAAGGGGGTCCCACCGCCGCGCCCCCCGGAGAGGCGATCGCCCGGCAAGCGCAGCCGAGCGCGGGAGGGACAAGAAGGCCATTCAAGTGGGTCCCACCGCCGCGCCCCCTGGAGAGGCGATCGCCCGGCAAGCGCAGCCCGCGCGGCCAGCGGGCCAGGTCCGCACTCCCCGAACCCTTCGCAGCGCGACCCGAGTCGGTCCCCTTGGGCTTCCCAGGGCGCCCGGGATGTCACCGAGGAGAGCCTGCCGAGGAGTGTCACCGAGGAGAGCCTGCGGCCTCGGGAAGACTCGCGCGCAGCTGCTCCTCCTCCCTTCAAGCCTCGGTCTGCGCGCAGCCCCCGTCACCGCCCAGACCCTGCGCTCGAGCCCCCGGCCCCCCAACGTCCCTCTCGTCCCCAGCAGCCCTCCCCAGACCCCCGACTCCACCCGCAGCCCCGCGGGCCCACGCGCCCGCCCGACCTCTGAGCCCTGACCCCGACCCGGCCTCCCCGTCACACCCACCTGCCCAGGACTTCGCCGTTGCTGCGCCTCCAGAACCGCTTCCTGGCCCCGTCGCCGGCCACGGCCCCTCCTCCTCAACCTGCCCGGGACTTCGCCGTTGCAGCGCCTCCAGAACTGCTTCCGGGCCCCGTCGCCGGGCACGGCCCCTCCTCCTCCCTCAGGCCCGCGGCCCGACACCTCGAGCGCGGCCGGCCAGGCCCGGCGGCCCTTTCCTGCACCCCGAGCGGCCCCTCAGCGGCCCCCGGACGCTCGAGCCCAGAGGCTCTTCCGCCTGCTCCCGGAAGTCCCGCCTCCACACACCCGGAAGTCCCGCCTCCGCCCAGGCGTGCCGGACGCAAGGCGCGGGCGTGACGGCATTAAGGGGTGACGCCGGGGAGGGGTGTGGCGGCTGCGGTGCGGGCGGCGGGGGTCCGTGTGTCGGTGGCTGGCTGGGGCCCCCGTCCGGCTCTGTGCTCTGCTGCCGGGCGAGGCGGCGGGAGGGTCCTGGGCGCGCGGAGGCAGCGAGGGGCAGCGGGGTCGGCGGAGCGGGGGGGGGGGGCGGGGGGGCGCCTGGGGGTCGCGGAACCCGGCGCAGGAAGCCCCCGGCAGGGTTTTCGAAGAGTCGGCGCGGAGCGGAGGGAGAGTCCGTCTACACTGGTGGGGCGCCGGGCGGCTCAGTCGGCCCGCCGTCTGCCTTGGACTCGGGTCATGACCCCAGAGCCCAGAGGCTCTTCCGCCTGCTCCCGGAAGTCCCGCCTCCGCGCGCCCGGAAGTCCCGCCTCCACCCAGGCGCGCCGGACGCAAGGCGCGGGGGGTGACGGCATTAAGGGGCGACGCCGGGGAGGGGTGTGGCGGCTGCGGTGCGGGCGGTGGGGGTCCGTGTGTCGGCGGCTGGCTGGGGCCCCCGTCCGGCTCTGTGCTCTGCCGCCGGGCGAGGCGGCGGGAGGGTCCGGGGCGCGCGGAGGCAGCGAGGGGCAGCGGGGTCGGCGGAGCGGGCGGGGGGGGGGGGGGGGGGGGGGCGGGGGGGGGCGCCTGGGGGTCGCGGAACCCGGCGCAGGAAGCCCCCGGCAGGGTTTTTAAAGAGTCGGCACGAAGCGGAGCGGAGGGAGAGTCCGTCTACACTGGTGGGGTGCCGGGCGGCTCCGTCGGCCCGCCGTCTGCCTTGGACTCGGGTCGTGACCCCAGGGCCCTGGGCTCGAGCCCCGCGTCGGGCCCCGCTCGGCGGGGAGACTCTGCTTCCCCCTCCACCTGCCCCTTCCCGGCTGGTGCCTTCGCTCGCTCGAGAGCTCGCTCGAGTGAATGAAATCTTTAAAAAGAGCGAGTCTGCGTTGGTTACGTGGTAAAATGACAGTCGCTGAAGTTATGTTTCGGTGTTTTGGTGTTTGCTTCTTTTAACTCGACGTAGCCAACGAAGATGTGGGGTGACGTGCGTGACTGGTGCTGGATTTCCCTTGGTCGCGGACCCGGACCGAGAAGCCAGGTCCTGCCCTTTCCCGACTGCAGGACAGTCCGCGGACGCACCTCCGCCAGTTCTCTCGTGAGACAAGAATTGGGCTCCATGTGTAAGTGTGCCCGTGCCCCTCGCTTACTGATGGGTAGCACTGATGGAGTTCTTGCCGCACGCAAGATCTGCGCCGGGTTCTTTACATGCAGTATGGCAGCCGTATGCCCACCACCCCCAAAGGCTGCCCCTCCCGGGAGAGCAGAATGGCTCGCTCACCTCTCGGACACCGAATTTTATGCCCTTTCCACAGGTCCTTGTGCCCACCCTGCAACATTTACCCGACTGTTTTTATGATCTCTGTGTCCACAGGTAGCTTGTGAGATCCTGCTCAGTGGGGCCGAGGTCTTCTGCCTCTGCAAGTGTGTGTTGGATGAATGACAACCATGGGAACTCTCCAGGGACCCCCTTTTGTCACCATAGAAACTCCAGGAATCTTCTCTTTGGTGTGATCTTAATGGATCCTTGGTGATCCCCAGCTGACATACCCTCACTAGATCCTCAGGGCTCCTTTGTTCATAGCCTGATGAGCTCTTCCGGGATCCTGTCCTTACATGACCTCAGGGAATCTCCAGAGATCTTCCAATAAAGTTTCAGTGGATCCGCAGGGACTCCCTCCTGACACAGCCTCAGGCAGTCTCCCGGGATTCTCTCCTAGTGGAGCTCAGGAAGGCCCCAGGGACCTCTTCCCAATATACAGCCCCGAGGCCTCAGAAATCCTCTCAGAGACTGGCTCCTAACAGCCTCCGGGGTCCCCTGTGGACATCACTGGGGACCTCAGGGATTCTGTGCAGCTCTTCTGGCTCATTGCAAGAATCAGCGAGGTGACGGAGCAAGATGGCGGAGGAGTAGGAGACCTGGATTTCGTCTCCTCTCAGGAATTCAGCTGAAGAGGGATCAAACCATTCTGAACACCTACAAACTCAACAGGAGATCAAAGAAAAGAAGAGCAACAACTCTCTCATCAGAAAAGCGACCACTTTCTGGAAGGTAGGACGTGCGGAGAAGTGAATCCGCGGCGATATTCGGGAGGATAGACGGCGGGGGAGGGGCCTCCGTCGGCCGCTTCTGGCAAGTGATAGAACCACGGAGCACAAAATCGGAACTTTTAAAAGTCTGCTCCGCTGAGGGACGTCACTCTGGTGGCTAAGCGGGGGGTGGAACCCTCCGGGACAGTGTGGTCTCAGGACCCACGGGGTCACAGAAAGACCGGGGGTGCCTGAGTGCAGCAGAGCTCCCAGGGATCGGAGCAGGGAAGCCGGCTGCAGAGGCGGAGCCCAGGCGCGGGCTCTCAGCTCGGGGTTGCCATTGACCGTGATCCGCGGCACAGTCAGGCCCCTGCTCCTCCAGCAGGGACCCAACAAGTGGCACATCCAGGGAGACTCACCTTCCTCCCCCGGGAGGAGCCGCGCGGAGCGCACCACAGGGATCTGCTGGGTTTGGAGACTCTACCCGGGGTCGGGTGCCAGAGATAGAGACGCACGGTCACAGGCCCGTTGAGCACGGAGTGCGGCCGGAGACCGGGGAGACGGGAGTGACTGACGGCTTTTCTCTGGGGGCTCACTGAGGAGCGGGACCCGAGTTCTCGGCTCCTCTGGGGTGGAGATTGGGAGGCCGCCATTTTCACTCTCCGCCTCCAAAGATGTTCGGAAAGCTCGCAGGGAACAAAAGCCCCGGAGAGCAAACCCGAGCAGATTACTTAGCCGGGAGGGGGCAAGGGCGGGGCAATTCCGCCTCCGGCAGAGACATTTGGAAAACACTGCAACACGCCCCTCCCCAAAAGATCAGCAAGAACAGCCAGCCAAGACCAAGTTTACCGATCAATGAGAACGGCAGAACTCCAGCGCTAGGGGACTACTGCACATAGAATTCATGGCTTTTTTACCATGATTCTTTAGTTTTTCAGAGTTAATTTTTTTAACTGTCTTTTTTCTATTTTTCTTTTTGAATTTTTCTTTTTCCCTTTTTCAACCAACATCTTATCAATCCCTTTTTTTAAAGAAACATTTTTATTTTTCATTTTTAGAGTCATATTCTATCCCTTCATAGTAGTTACCCGTATTTTTGGCTTATATATATAAGTTGTTCTCTCTTTAAAATTTTGAGATAGTTTCTTCTAACAGATTAAAATATACCCTAAATCTCTAGTATATGGTGTTTTCTATTCCCCTGCCTGATCACATCCTCTCTCTTTTTTTTTCTTTGTCTTTTTTTCTTTTTTCAAATCCTCTTCTTTCTTTTTTCAAAAAACTTCTTATCAATTCCTTTTATAAAATTTTTTATAATTTCCATTTTTACAGTCATTTTCCATCCCTTCATCATATCAACCCTTATTTTTGTACATATATAAGTTTTTCTTTCTTCAAAATTTTGGGAGGCACTTTCTTCTAAAAGACCAAAATACACCCCAAATCTAGTGTGTGGCACTGGTCTATATACCATATAGATGATATTTGATCACATACTGGTTTTTCTTTTGTTGTTGTTGTTTTGTTTGGTTTGTTTTTGTTTTTATCTTTATCTTTTTCTTTTTTTCTTTTTCTTTTTTCTCTCTTTCCCCTTCTTATCCCACTGCTTCAGGTCTTTTCTGATTTTTTTAGAGTATATTTTCTGGGGACGTGGTTACTCTGCTAGCATTTTGTTCTCTCATTAATCTATTCTGCTCTGCACAAAATGACAAGACGGAAAAAATCACCTCAAGAAAAAGAACAAGAGGCAGTACCAACTGCCAGGGACCTACTCAATACGGACATTAGTATGATGTCAGATCTAGAGTTCAGAATCATCACTTTAAAGATACTAGCTGGGCTTGAAAAAAATATGGAAGTTATTAGAGAAACTCTTTCTGGAGAAGTAAAAGAGCTAAAATCCAACCAAGTAGAAATCAAAAAGGCTATTAATGAGGTGCAATAAAAAATGGGGGCGCTAACTGCTAGAATAAATGAGGCAGAAGAGAGAATCAGTAATATAGAAGATGAAATGATGGAAAATAAAGAAGCTAAGAAAAAGATAAACAACTACTGGATCATGAGGGCAGAATTCGAGAGATAAGCGATACCATAAGACGAAACAACATTAGAATAATTGGGATCCCAGAAGAAGAAGAAAGAGAGAGAGGGCCAGAAGGTATAATGGAGCAAATTATAACAGAGAACTTCCCTAATTAGGGGAAAGAAACAGGCATGAAAATCCAGGAAGCACAGAGAACCCCTCTCAAAATCAATAAAAATAGGTCAACTCCCCGACATCTAATAGTAAAACTTACGAGTCTCATAGACAAAGAGAAAATCCTGAAAGCAGCTCGGGAGAAGAGATATGTAACCTACAAGGGTAGAAACATTAGATTGGCAACAGACCTATCCACAGAGACCTGGCAGGCCAGAAAGGACTGGCAGGATATATTCAGAGCACTAAATGAGAAAAATAGGCAGCCAAGAATACTCTATCCAGCTAGGCTGTCATTGAAAATTGAAGGAGAGATAAAAAGCTTCCAGGACAAACAAAAACTAAAGGAATTTGCAAACACAAAACCAGCCCTACAGGAAATCTTGAAAGGGGACCTCTAAGCAAAGAGAGACCCTAAAAGCAACATAGACCAGAAAGGAACACAGACAATATATGGTAACAGTCACCTTACAGGCAATACAATGGCACTAAATTCCTATCTTTCAATAGTTACCCTGAATGTAAATGGGCTAAACGCCCCAATCAAAAGACACAGGCTAACAGACTGGATTCAAAAACAAGACCCATCGATATGCTGTCTGCAAGAGACTCATTTTAGAACCAAAGACACCCCCAGATTGAAAGTGAGGGGGTGGAAAACCATTTACCATGCTAATGGACACCAAAAGAAAGCTGGAGTGGCAATCCTTATATCAGAAAAATTAGATTTTAAATCAAAGACTGTAATAAGAGATGAGGAAGGACACTATATCATACTTAAAGGATCTATCCAACAAGAAGATCTAACAATTGTAAATATCTATGCCCCTAACATGGGAGCAGCCAATTACATAAGGCAATTAATAACAAAAGCAAAGAAACACATCGACAACAATACAATAATAGTGGGGGACTTTAACACCCCCCTCACTGAAATGGACAGATCGTGTAAGCAAAAGATCAACAAGGAAATAAAGACTTTAAATGACACACTGGACCAAGTGGACTTCACAGACATATTCAGAACATTCCACCCCAAAGCAACGGAATACACATTCTTCTCTATTGCCCATGGAACATTCTCCAGAATAGATCACATCCTAGGTCATAAATCAGGTCTCAACCGGTACCAAAAGATTCGGATCATTCCCTGCCTATTTTCAGACCACAATGCTTTGAAACTAGAACTCAATCACAAGAGGAAAGTCGGAAAGAACTCAAATACATGGAGGCTAAGGAGCATCCTACTGAAGAATGAATGGGTCAACCAGGAAATTAAAGAAGAATTAAAAAAAATACATGGAAACCAATGAAAATGAAAACACAACTGTTCAAAATCTTTGGGATGCAGCAAAGGCAGTCCTAAGAGGAAAGTATATAGCAATACAAGCCTTTCTCAAGAAACAAGAAAGGTCTCAAGTACACAACCTAAACCTACACCTAAAGGAGCTGGAGAAAGAACAGCAAATAAAGCCTAAACCCAGCAGGAGAAGAGAAATCATAAAGATCAGAGCAGAAATCAATGAAATAGAAACCAAAAGAACAGTAGAACAGATCAACGAAACTAGGAGCTGGTTCTTTGAAAGAATTAACAAGATTGATAAACCCCTGGCCAGACTTATAAAAAAGAGAAGAGAAATGACCCAAATCAACAAAATCATGAATGAAAGAGGAGAGATCACAACCAACACCAAAGAAATACAAACAATTATAAGAACATATTATGAGCAACTCTATGCCAGCAAATTAGATAACCTGGAAGAGATGGATGCATTCCTAGAGATGTATCAACTACCAAAACTGAACCAGGATGAAATAGAAAACCTGAACAGACCTATAACCACTAAGGAAATTGAAGCAGTCATCAAAAATCTCCCAACAAACAAAAGCCCAGGGCCAGATGGCTTCCCAGGGGAATTCTACCAAACATTTCAAGAAGAATTAATACCTATTCTTCTGAAACTTCCAAAAAATAGAAACGGAAGGAAAACTTCCAAACTCATTTTATGAGGCCAGCATTACCTTGATCCCAAAACCAGACAAAGACCCCATCAAAAAGGAGAATTACAGACCAATATCCCTGATGAACATGGATGCAAAAATTCTCACCAAAATACTAGCCAATAGGATCCAACAGTATATTAAAAGGATTATTCACCATGACCAAGTGGGACTTATCCCTGGGCTGCAAGGTTGGTTCAACATCCGCAAATCAATCAATGTGATACAATACATTAACAAAAGAAAGAACAAGAATCATATGATCCTCTCAATAGATGCAGAAAAAGCTTTTGACAAAGTACAGCATCCTTTCTTGATCAAAACTCTTCAGAGTATAGGGATAGAGGGTACATACCTCAATATTATAAAAGCCACCTATGAAAAACCTACAGCAAATATTATTCTCAATGGGGAAAAACTGAGAGCTTTCCCCCTAAGGTCAGGAACGCGGCAGGGATGTCTACTATCACCACTGCTATTCAACATAGTATTGGAAGTCCTAGCCACAGCAATCAGACAACAAAAAGAAATCAAAGGCATCCAAATTGGCAAAGAAGAAGTCAAACTCTCACTCTTTGCAGATGATATGATACTTTATGTGGAAAACCCAAAAGACTCCACCCCAAAACTGCTAGAACTCATACAGGAATTCAGTCAAGTGGCAGGATATAAAATCAATGCACAAAAGTCAGTGGCTTTCCTATACACCAACAACAAGACAGAAGAAAGAGAAATTAAGGAATCCATCCCATTTACAATTGCACCCAAAACCATAAGATACCTAGGAATAAATCTAACCAAAGACACAAAGGATCTATACTCAGAAAACTATAAAATAATCATGAAAGAAATTGAGGAAGACACAAAGAAATGGAAAAACGTTCCATGCTCATGGATTGGAAGAACAAATATTGTGAAGATGTCAATGCTACCTAGAGCAATCTACACATTCAATGCAATCCCCATCAAAATACCATCCACTTTTTTCAAAGAAATGGAACAAATAATCCTAAAATTTGTATGGAACCAGAAAAGACCCCGCATAGCCAGAGGAATATTGAAAAAGAAAAGCAAAGCCAGCGGCATCACAATTCCGGACTTCCAGCTGTATTACAAAGCTGTCATCATCAAGACGGCATGGTACTGGCACAAAAACAGACACATATATCAATGGAACAGAATAGAGAGCCCAGAAATGGACCCTCAACTCTATGGTCAACTTATCTTCGACAAAGCAGGAAAGACTATCCAGTGGAACAAAGACAGTCTCTTCAACAAATGGTGTTGGGAAAATTGGATAGCCACATGCAGAAGAATGAAACTGGACCATTTCCTTACACCACACACAAAAATAGACTCCAAATTGTTGAAAGACCTCAATGTAAGACAGGAGTCCATCAAAATCCTAAAGGAGAACACAGGCAGCAACCTCTTTGACCTCAGCCGAAGCAACTTCTTCCTAGAAACATCGCCAAAGGCAAGGGAAGCAAGGGCAAAAATGAACTATTGGGACTTCATCAAGATAAAAGCTTTTGCAAAGCAAAGGAAACAGTCAACAAAACCAAAAGACAACCGACAGAATGGGAGAAGATATTTGCAAATGACATATCAGATAAAGGGCTAGTATCCAAAATCTATAAAGAACTCATCAAACTCAACACCCAAAGAACAAAGAATCCAATCAAGAAATGGGCAGAAGACATGAACAGACATTTTTCCAAAGAAGACATCCAAATGGCCAACAGACACATGAAAAAGTGCTCAATATCGCTCGGCATCAGGGAAATCCAAATCAAAACCTCAATGAGATACCACCTCACACCAGTCAGAATGGCTAAAATTAACAAGTCAGGAAACGACAGATGTTGGCGGGGATGCGGAGAAAGGGGAACCCTCCTACACTGTTGGTGGGAATGCAAACTGGTGCAGCCACTCTGGAAAACTGTATGGAGATTCCTCAAAAAGTTGAAAATAGAGCTACCATATGATCCAGCAATTGCACTACTGGGTATTTACCCCAAAGATACAAAAGTAGGGAACCGAAGGGGTACGTGCACCCCGATATTTATAGCAGCAATGTCCACAATAGCCAAACTGTGGAAAGAGCCAAGATGTCCATCGACAGATGAATGGATGAAGAAGATGTGGTATATATATACAATGGAATATTATGCAGCCATCAAAAGGAATGAGATCTTGCCATTTGCAACGACGTGGATGGAACTGGAGGGTATTATGTTGAGTGAAATAAGTCAAAAAGAGAAAGACATGTATCATATGATTTCACTGATATGAGGAATTCTTAATCGCAGGAATCAAACTGAGGGTTGTTGGAGTGGGGGATGGGGTGGGAGGGATGGGGTGACTGGGTGATATACACTGGGGAGGGTATGTGCTCTGGTAAGCGCTGTGAATTGTGCAAGACTGTTGAATCTCAGATCTGTACCTCTGAAACAAATAATGCAATATATGTTAAGAAAAAAAAAAAAGAAGAAGGTAGCAGGAGGGGAAGAATGAAGCGGGGGAAATCGGAGGGGTAGACAAACCATGAGAGACGATGGACTTTGAAAAACAAACAGGGTTCTAGAGGGGAGGTGGGTGGGAGGATGGGTTAGCCTGGTGGTGGGTATTGAGGAGGGCACATTCTGCATGGAGCACTGGGTGTTGTGCACAAACAATGAATCATGGAACACTTCATCTAAAACTAATGATGTAATGTATGGGGATTAACATAAGAATAAAAAAAAATAATAATCAGCGAGGTGACAGCAGGACCGAAGATGATGGAAGTAGAGTTCACAGAGAAAAAATGGACAGTAGTTAGTGACTGGCTGGATGCAATTATAGCATCTTAGATCGGTTGTCCCTATAGCTTCAGGATGCTTTCCTGCCTCAGGTCTCCTGGGGGAAGGAGCAAGACTGACACCAAGATTGATGAAGGCTTCAGGACCCACTGAGCAAAGAGTTAGTAGTGCCAATCAGAAACAGGAGAGCAAGGGGTCAGCCTGTTTGCAGCCTACGTTTATGATTGGTTTAGGATGACTTGGGTCAAGGTCACGGATGTAAGACCTCAGCCAAGCACGAGGTTAGAGGACAGATTAGTGTCCAGACAAGGAGATGGGAGGATCTGCCAGGGCAAAGTCACAGGAATAGGTCAGCAAACATAATCAAAACACAAAGCCAAGAAGAAACAATCCCCAGAAATAGATTTTGGCTGGGGAGCTTGGTAAGGATAGGATGTAAAAGGAGCGTTTGGTAGAAGGCCAGGTGTACAAACTGAGTATAACATATGTACAGTCTAGGAATGGGATCTCTGCAGGCATCAAACAGGACAGATGCATGAACCAGAACGAATGAGTGGAGCACTTTGTATTTATTTGTGCAACAAATAATTTTAAAAAGATTTGTTTATTTATTTGAGAGAGGGGATGGGGGGTGGTGGCAGATGAGGAGGGAGAGGAAGAAGCCAACTCCCTGCTGAGCGCGCAGAGCCCACACAGGGCTCAAACCTATGACCCCGAGATAATGACCTGAACCAAAATCAAGAGTCAGAAGTTCAACAGACTAAACCACCCAGGCACCCCTGTGCAACAAATAATTTTTTTAAATTTATTTGAGAGAGAGAGAGAGCACGAGAGGGGGAGGGGGGAAAGGGAGAGGGAGAAGCAAACTCCCCGCTGAGCTGGTAGCCTGATGCAGGGCCCGATGCCAGTACCCCAGGATCATGACCTGAGCCAAAGGAAATGCTTAATGAGCTGCCCAGGTGCCCCAACAAACAAGAAGGTCACTTTCACTAAGATTTAAGCTAATGGAAATTAAATCCAAGGACATGCCATTTCACACATGACAGATGGGCTAAAACTTAAAAATCTGTCAATGCCAAAATCGACAAGGATGTGGATTTGTGAGCGGTGCAGAATGAACTGATTCACTGCTGGTGGGAGTATAAATTGATTTAGTGATTCTCAACAGCCATCTAGCAATTTCTAGTAGTTAAGGATGCATATACTCTACAACCCAGCAATTCCACCCTTGGTGTGTACCCTAGAGCAGCTTGCCCAAGTGTGCAAAGACAAGAACATTCACTGCAACATGCTGCTTTTGCTGGCAGCGGGGAAGGTCATCAAGTCATCTCTAGGAGAATTGGTAAATGATACATAGCTATCCAATAGGATGGTATATGGTAACAAAATGAATAAATTAGTTACATATATCAACACAAATGATTTTCACAAGGTTAAATGAAAAAAAAGTTGAATATGGATGCATGCACTGTTTAATTCCATTCTTTTTTTTTTTAAGATTTTATTTATTCATTTGACAGAGAGAGAGAGACACACAACGAGAGAGGAAACACCAGCAGGGGGAGTGGGAGAGGGAGAAGCAGGCTTCCCGTGGAGCAGGGAGCCCGATGCGGGGCTCGATCGCAGGACCCTGGGATCATGACCTGAGCCGAAGGCAGATGCTTAACGACTGAGCCACCCAGGCGCCCCTAATTCCATTCTTTTAGAGTAAAAAAGAATGCTAAACACTAAATTCAGGAGAGTGGTTGCCTCTGGGTATTGGTGGGGACTTTGATCAGTAAGTAAGGAAGTCAAGGGGCTTCAGTTTTTTGATTATGCTTTATTTCTGATGGCCGAGGGAATGTATGCTGCTGTTGTTATATTATTTATGACTTCTCCCATGTATAAAATGTTTGATTACGGAGTTCTTACTGCTGAGTCTGTGAGCACACTCTTGGAAAAGGATGAGACAATGAATGAGCAGCGTTCACTGAGAGGCGTGGAGGGGTCGGGACAATTGATAAGACCTGTGACTGTAGTTTAAGGCGAGCGGGCAAGATGGGACAAAATGCAAGGAGTGGCTCCAGGGAGAGGGAGCATCACAGCTGCAGCAGGGAGACAAAGATTGGAGCGCTGGGTAACAGGGGAGTCTTGGGCATGGCTGATCCTTGCGTGCAGGCAGCTTCTTGGGGAGGAGAGGTTGAACGGTGAGGGGCCACCTGGAGAGAGGTCCTGAATTGAGACCAGAGGGTGGAGCCTTTGCACTGTGCACAAACCAGTCATTGCACGGCTGCCCCCTGGGAGGGGGGCCCTGCAGCTGCAGGCAGCTCCTCAGAGGGACTTCTCTGAGCCATCAGCAGATAGCACTCCCGGCCACGGAGGAAATGAGAGCCTTTGTCCCAAGGAGCGCATCTGGGCAGCACACTGTAGCGCTGACTGCAGTCCACCTTGGCACCACTCGGATCCAGGAGCGTCACAGGGGTCACCACTGGAAGAATATCTCTAGGATTCTGCCTGCTTCCTTTTGTGGAAATTTACAACAGGAAGGTTGACCCGATCTTGGAGCCCCTCCTCCTGGGTGGAGGAAGGCATGTCACTGTGGTGTTGGCTTGCATTTCCTACGATCTCATGAGGAAAATCGCCCCATGTGCTCACTGGGTCGTCTGACTATCTTCTTTGGAGAAATGTCTATTATTTTCAGTGGGGTTGCTTAGGTTCTTAAGTTGGAGGAGTTTTGTACACATTCTAGATGCAAGACTCCTATGAGATTTGCAAATATTTCCTACCATTCTTTGGGTTTCTTTACATCCTCTTGAGATTACCCTTTCATTCACAAAAGTTTTTAGCAATGTTGAAGTCCAGTGTCTCTGTTTTCTCTGTTGTTGCTTGGGCTTCGGGTGCCATACAAGAGACACCATATTGCCAAATCCAAGGGAAGGAAGATCTGCCCCTAGGTGCTCTTAGTTTCCTTCTGAGTGTTAAGAATTTTCGCTCTTAAAGTTCATTCTTGGATCCATGTGGAGTTCATTTTTTATAGGGTGGAAGGGAATGCTCTGACTTCACTCCTTCGTATGTGGATATCCGGTTTCTCAACACCGTTTGTTGCAGACACTGTTTTTGCCTCATTGAATGATCTTGGTCTCCGTGTTCGAAAACAACTGACTGTATATGTATGTATTCCTTGATTCTCAGCACTATCCCATTGATCCATATGTGTTGGTATTCTCTGCTCATACCTTTCGGGAAATATTATAATCTCGTACAAAGTTTTTCCAATTCTTAGGATTATTTGCATAGAAGATCATGTCCTATATAAATAAACTTTTTCTTCTTCCTTTCCATTTGTGAGCTTTTAGTAACTAATCTTGTATAATTTCTCTGACCAAACTTCCATGACAATATTGAAATGAAGTGGTGGACATGGGCATCCTTGACTTTTTGGGGATTTTAAGGAGAAAACTCTCAGTCTTTCACCACAGAGAATGATATACATATGAGTTATTTTTCATAAATATCCTTTATCATAATTTTTAAAGAGTTATTTATTTATTTATTTATTTATTTATTTATTTATTTATTTGAGAGCATGCAAGCCCAAGAGTGGGAAGGGGCAGAGGGAGAGAATCTCCAAGCAGACTCCCAACCGAGAGCAGAGCCCTCCCTGGAGCTCAATCTGAAGACTCTTGAGATCATGACCTGAGCCCAAACCAAGAGTCGGACACTCAACCCACTGAGCCACCCAGGCACCTCTCCTTTACCACAATTGAATCTTCTATTTCTATTTTATTGAGAACACTTGTTATGAAAAGGTTTGGATTTTGTCAAAGCTTATCCTACAACAATTGACATGATCATGTTTCTTCTGGATGTGGTCTAGGACACTGATTAGCTACGTTGAACAGCCTTTGCATTCCCGGTGTAAATCACACTTGGTCATGATGTAGAGTCCTGTCAATGTGCTGCTAGATTCTGTCTGCTAGAATTCTGTTGAGGATTTTTGCCTCGCTCTTCATAATGGATTTTGGCCTGCAACTGTCTTTTCTTGTCAGGTCTTTGTCCGTCTTTGGAATCGGGACAATGCTGGCATTCTAGGGTGACGTGGGAAGTGTTCCCTCCTCTTGTACTTTTTTCAGACTTTCAGAAGGATTGGTATTCTGTCTTCTTTAAACGTGTGGGACAAATCACCAGGGAAAGCATCAGGTTCTGGACTTTTCATTCTTGGGAAGTTCTCATGACTGCTTCAGTCTATTTACTTATTATAGGTCTGCTCAGGGTTTCCATTTCTTCTGGAGTCACTTTGGTAGTTTGTGTGCTTCTCAGAATGATCTGCTTCATCTCAGGGAGCCAATTGGTTGGTATAAAGTGGTTCCATTTTTGTCGCTTTGTCAATTTTGGTAAACCTGCAAAAGAAAGAACTGTTGTTTTCACTGATTTTTCTCACGTGCTCTTCTCTTCCATGTATCTCTGCCCTAATCTTCATAGTTTCCTTTGCTCTACTAACTTTGATCTTCTCCTTCGACTGAACCAGAGGAACCTTCGAACTGTTCCAGATGCCAGCCAGCCAGAGGGCCATTGTCTAGGTCTGGGTTGTTGGGTAGAGAAGCAATACAGACTGGAGTGGATCAGGCTACCTGGGCAATTTCTACCCTACCTGGCATTCCAGGTCACCCCCAGACGTTCATTTCAGGCTGAAGCTCTCCTCCTTCCAGGCATGATGCCCAGCAACAGACTGACCTGACTTCCCATGAACCACTCACGACCTTAGGGGCCTTCTGTGCTCTAGGAACAAGCAGACTAGCTGAATTTTGCCAAGGAGCACTGCAGAAAACCTGCATAGCTCAGGGCACTGTCTTCTGTGTGCTTCCTTCACACCTTCCCATGTGTGGGTCACAGCCACCTGTGCCCATGGACACCCTAGAGCACCCATTCACCCAGGATGTCGGATCAATGCAAAGTCAGCCCTTCCATTCTGCCACCACACCCCCAACACAACACCCAAGACCAAAAGGAGCGCTCACTCCAAGTCCTGGGACCAGCTCAGATGCAGCCCCTACCTGCGCAGCAGGGACATCGTCTACCCGCTCTGCATGCTCCTCCAGCCCGATGGAGATGTGGACGACATTAGTGTGGGTTTTGTCCCAGGATTCCTGATGGCCAGGAAAAGGAGGTGAATGTCCCACCCTTTCTCCCTGACAGACATCCCTTCCTGGAGCCTGGGTCCCCACTCCACAGCCACAAGGAGCCAAGAAGACTCAGTCTCTAGAAGCTTCTGGGCTAGATGCTGACCGGGGTTGCCTTACACAGTCTGGTGTCTCTGCTGGCCTTGCCGTTCCTCAAGTTCCGGAGTTGACCTCCCAGTCGTCGCTGGAGACCTCAGGCATCATCTCAGCCTCTGTCAGCACCTCCCCCTCCTCAGCCTCCATCACATCTATGGGAGCCTCGGACTCACACGAGCGCCGTGTCTCGGGGTCTGCAACCACGGCTCCTCCCTGCCGCTCTCCATGCAGCAGGTGGGCGCCGCTGCCTCAACCCCATCAGCCTGGACATGAAGATCGGCACCATGTCCAAGAGCATCCTGCTGAACTGGACACGTGGGGCGTCCCTTTGGTCTCCTGACTCAGACGTCTCTGAGTACTGATCTCACTGGAACAGCTAGCTACTCTGACAAGAAGCCACCTCTGGACCTTCCAGGCAGCATGCCCAGGCCTGGAAGGACGCAGCCGACCACCACGGCCCCCACTCTACACAGGAGGAAACTGCGGCAGCCTCCTCACCTCCGGCTGGTGCTTGCTTGGTGATCCATGCTTGGGTGGGGACAATAACATGCCCACCAAGCTCCTTCTAAATCTACGATGCTGTGGCTCTGGTAAGACTGCATGGATCGTGTCCCCTGAACCCAACCCGCAGTGTCCCCTGACTCCTTGCCCAATATCCAGATAGCCCTGCGTGATCTGCTCTAGACATGCTCCCCAGTGTGCACCCCTCAGCCCACTCCAGCCTCTGTAAGGCCTTCGTCCCCCAGGGAGCCCGGCAGGAATTTGCCCCTCAGAACCCCTGCCGTCCCTCCCCATGACCCCCATCCAGGATGGCCTCACCTCCAAGCCTGGGCTCAAAGGCTCCTTCCTCCGGCTCCTATGTAAGCTCAGGCTTTGGGTCAGATTGAGCTGGGTTCAAACCCACAGCAGGGCCATGTCACAGCCCTGTGACTGGCAAGCTCCTGTGGGAACTCCTGGGACCTCAGTTTTCTACTTTGGAGATGGGGTCAGTGAATCCCACCTCAGGAGGACGGGTTGGGGTTGAAAGCAGGGAGATGAAGGTGTTTGAGTGCCGGATTTTGGGGAGAGGGGCTGCTGCCAGGAAGACAGGGGGAGGGGATGTAGAGGAGGAAAAGGCGGCCTGACCTCCTCCCTGCCCCACGTGTCCCCATCACCCTCCCCTGAACCCCCGCCATGCACTGAGACGAACACTGAAGTGGAACGTGGGGGCCAGGACGGCAGCGGGGGTATATTTCATTTCTCTCTAGTCCCCAGGTCTCCACGTCCACTCAGTCCAGCGGCCCTGCCTGGCGGGACTGGGGCTGGCCTCCGGCCTAAGAGGACGTGAGGGTCACTGAGCAGGCAGTGGAGATCGGGACACGGAGGACCAAGGCCACAGCCAGCCCCCCGGGGTTGCGCAAGCCTGCTGGCAGGTGGGGTCCCGCGCAGGCCCGTCTGCTGGGCCGTGTGCGCCTGCGCAGGATCCACCTGCCTCCGACCCACCGTTGGTGGGAGGGCCCCGCCCACCCAGAGTGCACCTGCGCCACGTCCACCCAAAAGGTGGGAGCTGACCGGCCACGCCGAGCCACGCTAATGAAGGTCCTCCTCCAGGCCCTCATGGGACAGTCGGCAAACTGAGGGCAGGAGAGGCAGGGACTGGCCTGGGACCCACCAGCTGAGCAGAGGCTAGAGGAACAGGGAGGGTTCCAGCTTCCGAGGCCAAGCTTCACCTCGCAGGGGGTTTCCTTTGGGAACGAGGGCCCCTAAGATCCGGGGGACCCCTGCCCACACTCCCATGTGGGGCCCTTTCCTCTGGTCATCCTCACGCGGGCACACGTACGCACAAGGCTCTCTGCGTGCACGCGCGCGCGCACACACACACACACACACACAAACTCCCCAGGGGCGTCCAAGGGGGCGTGGACCCTGGATGGGACAAGGGGGAAAGAAGGAGGAGGTTGGAGGCAGCTGGGCCGTGGGCTGTGGGCATTGTCTCCTGGGAACATGCCCGGGGCCGTAGCATGGGGCTCGGGGGAGACATGCCAGGCTGATGGCCAGGGCGTCCCCAAGATGCCCAAGGGCTGTCACAGGCACCCACATTCTAGAGACAGCCCCCTTCCTACTCAGTTCACTTGGCTGGAGATGCTGCAATCCTGCTGTATCCCGATGTCCCCAGGATGTGGTCTCAGCAAAGCCGACAGTGAGAGCCGTTGCCTCCACTGTAGACCTGGGGTCAGGTCCCACCCCTGACACCTATGGCCATTTGCCTGGAGGGGCCCAACGGGCACACAGGGAGGCCCAGAGCCAGCCAGGCCAGCCAGACACCGCTGTGATCCGACCGTGCAGCCCAGCGCCCCTCCTGTGTGTGTGTCTGTGTGTGTGTGTGTGTGCAGAGGTCCCGGGCAGGGTAGCCCACCCTGAGCAGGAGCAGGGTGATGAGGGGCCAGATGCCTGGTGGGTGGATCATGTTGACACCCCGGGTCAAGGCTGGCTGGGTGGGACGGGCTGTGCTGGGGCGGCCTCCTTCTCCCCAGGGTTGATCCGGAGCCCTGTCGATACATGTCACTGCACCCCGGGCGCAGGGCTGTGCCCGCACGGGGCTGTGTCTGATCTGGGGGCAGCAGTGGGCCTGGGCACGAGGACGGTGAGGACGGCCGGGCAGGGCTGTGATGCCTCCGGGCCGGGCGCCGCTCACTGTCTTCGCAGAGCCCCATGGAAGAAATTGGGGACAAGCTGGTCAACAGGAGCCTCACTCGACGGCTCCCCAGCGTGGGGCACGTGCACCAGGCAGTCGGTAAGGGCTGGTGCGGGCTCCGGGGGAATGTGGGGATGAGGGCGCTCCAGGACCGGGCTCGGGGAGGGCTGGGAGGGTCTCCTGCCCCGACGCCATCCGGGACACTGACGACCCGGGGTGCCACGACGGCTGTGCCCCTTACGTGGCCATGATCTCAACCCAAGGGGTCTGGGCTGCTCCCGTCACAGATACACACACACAGACACACACGCTAAACACACACACACACACAGTCCTTCAGACACACACACACACACCTGGTCCTTCACACACAGACACACACACCCGGTCCAGCCCCATCCTTGGCCAGGTACAAAATCACCCTTCACATACGTGGAAGATGATCCGAACCAATTTGGATATTCTGTAGCACTTCAGGACACGGACAGAAAGAGTTTTGCAGTTTCTGTGTTGTGAACTGTCCCTCCATTATCCAAAGATCAACCCCACCGTGAACCTGAGTGGGCCCTGCCGCTGGGGGCGAGCCAGAGGCCGTGGGCGGTCCGTGCTGACAGCCTGAGGAAGCTGGTGGAGCCGGGCCATGCCCTCTCCTGTGGCCCCTCTCCCGGAGCACCTCCCAGAAGAACGCCTCCCCAGCCCTTCCCACACCTGCTGCTCACCAAGGTGAGCAGGGCCCCCCGTCCCGCCCGGGGCTCCCCCTCACCTGCGGGCTGTGTGTCTCGGGCCTGGCATGTCCCCTCTCCGAACCTCAGGTGTCTCCTGGGGACCCTGCCTGCCACGAGGCCAGGCCCCACACACGGGGTTGCCGTCGGGCCTGTTGGGACCGCTCCCCGACCCTGTGGCCGGCCCACGGGGAGGGTGGCCTGGGGCTGAGGCGGTTCCTCTCCACCGTGAAGGAGCTCTCTGCCCCAAGCCTCGCTGTCCTGTGTCCCGGGCAAAGCCGCATTCCTGGCTGTGAGGAGGTTTCAGATTCCCTCTGGGGCTCCCATCCTGGGTGGAGCCAGAGCAGGGATCCATGGGGGCTGGCAGAGGGGCCCCAGAGCCACTCAGACATCTGAAAGGTGCTGGCTGGGCTTCATCGACTCCACACATGGACAGGAAGCCCCTTCTAGACATTTTCCATACTTCAGGGAACAGGGCAGACGAATGTCCCTGCCCCGCGGGCCTCTTTCTAGGTGGGGGTCCGCCGCTCAGCCTAGACGACAAAGCAGAGGTGGGCACACGACATTCCGTGGGACGCCCTGCCGGCCTCCTCTACATACGGATCCCTCTGCTCTCATTGTCCGAAGGATGACGGGCCCTAGGACGAAGAAGAGCCCTTGTCTCCGAGGTGGTGAGGGAACGCGGGGGACCGGTCAGGTGCGGAGCCATGGGTCTCGTGCACATCTGCCGCAGGGCTGGGTCATGGTCCAGGAGCTGTGGGCAGGTCGTCTGTGCACACCTGGCCATGACACACCTGGCTGGCCCTCTCGGTGGGGAGGCCTGCGTGCCTGGTGCACCTGTCCCCCACCTACCCCTGGAGGAGCAGCCACGTTCAAGCCTTTCCATGTCCGTCCCTCAGGGACAGTTGGGAACCTGGGTCAAGAGAGGCAGGGACTGGCCCAGGACAACTGAGGGGTGCAGAGTCCAAGGAGCTGCTCTCCAGTCCTAGGCCAGTCCCAACCCTCCCATGAGGTTTGCTTTGGGGGTGAGAGCCCCTCAGATCCTCGGGAAGAGCTACCCACCCCGTCCCATGTGGGGACATGACCTTGGCATCCCCAGGCACGTAGAGGCCAATGCACTCGCACACCCACCCCCACACACACACGCCCACACCCACACACACACCACTCTGACTGCCCAACTGGGTGTCAGAAGGGGAGGACACCCTGGGAGCGAGGTGGGTGACAGGGGGGAAAGAAGAAACAGGTTGCAGACAGCTGGGCCATGGGGCAGGGCATCAGGACTCCTGGCAAGGACACAGATCCATAGCATGGGGAGGGGAGACAGGCCAGGCTGAGGGTCAGGGGTCCCCAAGGGGCCCAGGGCGGTTGCCAGGGCACTGGGAGAGGACAGGGTCTGGGTTCCGGTGTCCATCACCAACCTGGGCACTTGGAAGCAGGAAGAGATACCCACCCCCAAGTCCAGAGGGGCTCCAGCACAAAGGCCTCAGCTTACTCTTCTGTCACTTGGGCTGTAGAGATGCAGTGTCCCTAGGGTCCCACAGGCTTGTGGAAGAGCCTGTTGGCCTTGGATCTCCATCCACGACCCCCTGTGCTCCCAGTCCTTGGAAAATGCTTTGTACTCCCTCGAGGTCCTTCCGAGCAGGGGACAGACTGGGGGCTTGGGGGGCTGAGGACCTGGGTACGCAGAACGTGGCAGAGCACTGACCACTAGCCTGGGGACCAAGGCCAAGACCCTCCTTGTTGCAGCCTCCGGGTCTCCATTTGGAAGAGGTTCCAGATTCACTGCTCTGGTCCGGGTGACAAGGCCTTAGGAAGGAACGGAGCACCGGGACAGAAGAGGGAACCACGGACAAGGGAGGCTTCTGAGGTTTCTCACATCACCCCTGGAGTCCACAGATCCTGCTCCTGTGAGAGACACAGAGACAAAGACAGAAACAGAGAAGGAGACAGAGAATGAACACACAACAGAGGGAACCAGAAGAAGTCACAGATTTTCCTCCATCAGCTTGGAAATGACATCCCAGCATTTGGCCCCATTCTCTTCCTGAGAGCGCGGTCACACAGGCCATCCACCCCGGAGGGGAGGGGATTCCACAGGGATGTGTGAGCAGGATGCGGGAATGCCCGGGAACCACTGTGGGGACTGCCCAGCACATGGGCGCAGACGAGGCCCCGGGCCCTGAGCCTCAACCTAATGGGAGCCCCTGGAAGTCTGTGCTGTGAGAGGACAAGGTCAGAATCAGTTGATTACAACCTTCCCACGGGGGCTGGGACACAGGCAGGAGGGGGGTGGCCTTGCCCAGATCTCAGAGCAGACCCAGGCCCCTCTGAGCTGTGCTCCATGTCCCGCCCAGCCCCTGGCTCATCCTTGCAATCCCAAGTGTGCACCAGCCTCCTGTGATAGCAGGTCCGGAATGTATGTAGAGGTCCTACCCCTGATGGCGTCCCTAGGAGTAGAAGCCAGAACACCCCACTGTGCAGATGGGGAGCCTGGGGAGGCCCTGAGAGGCACAGGGTCTGTCCAGGGTCACAGCCCTGGGCACGCACGGGACCCCAGTCTGAAGCCAGTTCTGTGTCCCCACAGCGGGGACACCGGCTGCACCCAGGCCTTGGGAAGGCTGTGGGGGGGCTGTGAGGACGTCACTGTATGGATGGGCCATGGGGGGAGGGGGAGCATTGAGCAGCCGGGGGAGGGGGCCCTCGGGGGAGGGGGTCTTGTGTGAGGAGGAAGTTGGGTAAGGGGACCCCAGGCAGTGGTGACCTCACTTCCCTGACAACAGAGTCCAACAGAATTTGGAACCCAGGTAACAAAGGCAACCACATTCCAGAGACAGCCCCCTGCCCAGCTCATTTCGTTGGAGATCATCCAACTATGAACATGTGGGCTTGTTGCCTCCCTAAGTCTGGATGCTGCAGGCTGAAGAAAGCCCGCCCTGCAAACGCTGGCCCCCGCTGGGGATGTCCGATCAGGGCTCCCCACCGCCTCTGGCCGTTTGGCCGGAAGGCCCGAAAGGTGACACCAGGAGGCCCAGAGCCGGCCACCCAGCCCCACACGCTCTGATCTGACCTGTGCAGCCCCAGGCCCCCCTCCGTTTGTGTGTGTGTGTGTGCGTGTCTGTGTGTGAGTGTGCGTGTGTGTGCGTGTGTGTAAAGAGGGGTCGTGCGGGGTGGGGCCACCCTGAGCAGGAGCAGGCTGATGAGGTGTCAGATTCCCAGTGGGCAGGTCATGTTCAAGGTCGAGGCTGCCTGGGTGGGATGGGGTGTGCGGGCGCTGCCCCTTCTACCCAGGGTTTATCCCGATAGCCCTGCAGGGATGGGTCACTGCATCCCGGGTGCAGGGCTGTGCACTCACAGGTCTGTGTCTGATCTGGGAGCAGCAGGGGGACTGGGCAGGAGCACAGTGAGAATGGCCGGGCAGAGCTGTGATGCCTCCCGCCGGCTACCCGTCCCTGTCTTTGCAGAAGGCCACGGATGACCTCCCGAGGTGGCTGGCGGACACGCCCTCCTCCCTGACGGAGGGGTTGACCCCACAGGCATCCCCAAAAACAAGTGCTGGGGATTGCCGGGCAAGACCTCCAACACCCCCCAGACCACTGTCCCAGGTGCTTGGTCACCGGACAGTGGTCCAGGAGCCGGAGCCCACGGAGACCGAGCCCGAGGGTGAGAAGGCTGGGGCTGGGTGTGTGTGGTGTGTGGGGATGGGTCGGTGCTGGCCCCACAGGGACGGGCCCCCAGAGCCTGGTGTGGGGCCTGGAGCAAAGACTGGGCTCAGAGCGCCAAGCGGGTGGACTGCGGTCGGGGAGACGGCCCGGGGAGGGCTCCTTCCTGGCTGCGGCTTCTCTGGGAGGCCCTGGGCTGGGTTCTGTCTCCACGGAGAGCAGGCTCGGGGTGAGCTTTTCTCCTCTCACAGCTGCCCCACCACCTGAGGAGCTAGAGCCGGTTCCAACTCCATCGGCAGCTCTGGAAGGAGGGGTGGGGGCTGCGACTTCAGCAGGAGACCAGGAGCCGGCAGGTGACCCGGCACCCACCCACGGACAGCCTGACGCGGACCAGGAAGAACTGGCACCTGCCCCTGACCCAGCTCCTGCTACTGTTCCTGCCCCTGACCCAGCTCCTGCCCTGGATCCTGCCCCTGACCCAGCTCCTGCCCTGGATCCTGCACCTGCCACTGCTCCAACCCAGCTCCTGCCCCTCCTCCTACCCCTTCCCCTGCCCCTGCCAGAGCCACTGCCCCTTCCCCTGCTCCTGCCCCTGCCTGAGCTCCTGTTCCTGCTCCTTTTCCTGCTCCTGCTTCTGCCCCTTCCCCTGCCAGACCTGCTGCCCCTGCCCCTGCCCCTGCCTGAGCTCCTGTTCCTGCTCCTGCTTCTGCACCTTCCCCTGCCCCTGCCTGAGCTCCTGTTCCTGCTCCTTCTCCTGCTCCTGTCCCTGCCCCTGCCAGACTCGCTGCCCCTTCCCCTGCCCCTTCCTGGGCTCCTGTTCTTGTCCCTGACCCTGCTCCTGCCCATAACCCTACCCTTGCCAGACCCACTGCCCGTTCCCCTGCCCCTGCCTGAGCTCCTGTTCCTGCTCCTGCTTCTGCGCCTTCCCCTGCCCCTGCCTGAGCTCCTGTTCCTGCTCCTTTTCCTGCTCCTGCTCCTGCCCCTTCCCCTGCCAGACCTGCTGTCCCTGCCCCTGCCTGAGCTCCTGTTCCTGCTCTTTCTGCCGCTGCCCCTGCCCCTGCGCCTGCCGGAGCTCCTATTCCTGCTCCTTACCCAGGTCCTGCCCTAGATCCTGCACCTGCCACGACTGCTGATCCTATCCCTCCCCTTGCCCCTGACCCTGGCCCTGCTCTTACACCTGGCCCTGCCCCGGCCCTGCCCCTATCCCAACCCCTGCCCCTCCTCCTGCTCCCGCAGGGCTCCCAGAGCCACATCCAGAGCCCACAGCCCTGCGGGGAGAGCTCCTTGTACAATTACCCTTAGGTCCATCGCCGGACCCCGACGCCCCGCCAGATTGTTTCATCCCCTCCCCCTATGTTCTTTCTCTCTGGTTCATATTGTTCTGGTTCATATTGTTCATTTTCATGTTCTGTATACTGTTTATTATTTGTTTTAAATAAAATTACTTGTTTTCAACTGAACATGTGATGAGCATAAGTACATTCCCAACGCTGTGCCACCACACCACAGAAGATTGCTGCGGAATGTCTCATGTCTCAAAGGAGTCCCCGAAACAGAAGCCCCCCTGCCCATTTCTCCCCCAGCCCAGACCCTGGAAACCCCTAAGCTGCTTTCTCTCCCTGTTCCTTTCCCTGTTCCGGATGTTTCTGTAAGTGGAATCACACAATAGGTGCCTTTGTGTCTGCCCACCTATTTTCAAAGGGGACTCGTTTTCTTCTGTTTATTTGTCATAAAATTTCCCTTATTCGATATTGAAATCCCCGATTGATTACAGATCAGATGTAATCAGAGAGGCCACTTTAGGAATTATAGGCACAGGGGCGCCTGGGTGGCTCAGTCGTTAAGCGTCTGCCTTCGGCTCAGGTCATGATCTCAGGGTCCTGGGATCGAGCCCCGCATTGGGCTCCCTGCTCCATGGGAAGCCTGCTTCTCCCTCTCCCACTCCCCCTGCTTGTGTTCCCTCTCTCGCTGTGTCTCTCTCTGTCAAATAAATAAATAAAATCTTTTTTAAAAAAAGGAATTATGGGCACAATCTCGGGGCGGAGACCCCTGTTCCTGCTGGGACACCGCAGCCTGACCCCAGACAGGAAACGGCTGGTTACTCCCGTGACCCACAGAGAAACCAGGGAAACGCAGAAAGCTGGCAGAGACACCACAAAGCAAGGCCAGAGAAAGGTTTCACCTGACTCTGGTCCAAACCACGCTCTGAGTCCCACCCAGGAAGGCACGTTCATACCAAGAGGAGCTGACACGCACCCGGATACAGACCTTTCTTTTCCCTTGACCGGGGGGTTGGCCAAGGTGGAGAGCGGTTTGTGGACCTCCGTGGTGTTGCTCACAATGACCACTGCCCTTTTTGAGCAAATACCATGGGCCAGGAGTGGGCGGTTGCTTGACCGACCTCCAGTGGTTCGGCTTCACTCACAGAGAGGGAGGGCCTGAGGCTCAGAGCACAAGAACTCAAACCCCAAAGCTCCCCTAGCTCCAGAATAGGCCTCAGTGCCAGCTGCAGCCCCTAAGCAGCCCCTGAAGGCCCAGGGTCCCACCAGTGAGGGGCTGGGGGGGGGCGATGAGGGGCCTCACCCAGAGTCTCCCAACAAACGGCAGCTGAGAGTCAGGCCAAGGCAGGCGGTGGGACTGCCGCTGGCTCCTGCCAGGCTCCTGGCAGCATGAGCGATGGCAGGCTGAGCGATAAGAAACTAATAATTTATGTTTCCAGCTCCCGCGGCCCGGCACCAAGGGAAGGCTGGGCCACAGCCTCCTCCTCACACTGAGCGGTCGCAACCCTTTATTGCACAAATTATTAAGGACCAAAGAATGAATGACTCTGTAATCCGATCAGGGCTGCCAGCACTTCTCATTTCGTTTATTTGTATAAACTCTGAAGCCAGGGTCTAGCCTGACCTCAGAAAGTCAGTCTCATGCTAGACGGGTGTGCAGGGCCCCACCTAAACAGAGCACACCCCTCTCTCACCCTCACCCAGGACTCCACGGGGTGCTGAAGACAGAAGGTGTCGAGGAGGGGGACAGGGGGGTTGGTCTGACTGAGCTGGGCCCCGGGGCCAGGGTCGGAACTCTGTCCTTCAGCCTGCCTCAGGGCCATCTCCTACCCGTTCTCAGGGCCAGGGGCTAGCCCAGGGCTTGGTGGCGAGAGAAAGCTCCCCTGTCCCTGCATGAAAGCCTCTGATCCCTACCTTTCTTTACCCTTCTTCCCCAGTGCCTGCTTTGTCACACTGATGGTCCAGGCCAGCAGCAGCCCCAGGCTCCGTGCCCCACTCTGTCCGCTTCTCCTGCCTGGCCTCCCATCCTCTTTCCCCTTCTCAGGCTGATCTCTCCCCTGCCCTCCCTTTTCCTGTCCTGCTGCTGGGCTGTGCTGTCCTCCCCTGGGTGCAGGGACTCAGGCCATGAGGTTCCTGTGGCGGCGCGGAGGACTGAGCTGCCTATGGCCCTCTCACAAGCCCACTTTTAATCCCACTGACGTCTCGTTATACTACAGAGCATAAATTCAGATTTGGAGAGCTTATGTTCCATCATAAATTGGGCTGGCAGACTTCCGATCAACAAGATAAAGCTGTCTCCTGTGAGGTGGGTGTTTTATTAGTCTTGGCCTCAGTGCTGCAGGCACTGGGATTGGGGGAGGGGGGTGAGTCCTCTGCTCTGGAACCCTCCCGTGCTGTTCAGAGCAGCCTGATGGTGCCCAGGGATCTGAGTGCTTCCTATCATCATGGGCAGGCACCAGGAACCTAGTCATCCCCTGGACCTGGGCTGTAAATGCCCTTAGACCCCCATCCCCACCTCACCAATCTGAGTGGCCACTACTCAATCCCCAGGCTGGGCACTCGAGGGTCAAGACAGAGGCTCGGTGTGCACCCAGGCATGTGCATGTCTGTGCCCCACCCTCCCTGGTAGACCTTTGAGAACCTGGCCAGAACCAGAGTAGGGTTGGGGGATGGGGGAACAGCTGGACCTGCCTGGAACCCTGGGGGCAAAATGGCTGGAGGAGGGGGGCCCAGAAAGAGGGAAGTCAAACCCCCGGCTCCAGAGATGTGATGGCCTGGTCCACCTTTACTTGCAGGTGTAGACACAGGCAGAGTCCCTACAGGCAGAGATGGGGAGGTCTTGGCAGCTAGGGCCACTCTGGGCCTGGGCTCCTGCCACTCACCCAGAACTGGGAGTGATGTCTGCTGGCCTTGCCTGCCCCTCCCTAGAGGTCAGGTCTTTCTTCAAAATCTCAGTCTCTGTCAACACCACCTCCCTCTGCCACTGCCACTTCCAGCTCAGCTTCCGTACCAGCCTGCCAGAATCACTTCTCAGTGAAGTCACCCAAATCAGCATCCCCAGGGGGGCTCCACTTGGCCCTTCTGAGCACCCTCGTCTGCCCAGGGCCTCAGCAACACAGTAAGAAACCTGTGGGTCCAGGGTATGTGCTGGTGTTCTGGGGTGCAGGACACCCTGACAGGAAAGGAAGGCAATCCAAGGAGGCTTCTTGGAGGAGGGGTTGCTGCTGTAAGTCTTGAAGATAAGCAGGTGGGAGCAGGGCCAACATCACCACCAGGCACAGAGGGCATAGAACCTGGATCCCTGGTGCCTTTAGAGATGACAAAGACATTTTACTTTAATTTCCCTTAAAACCAGAAGGGAAAAAAATAATATAATAATAATGAAGATTAAATAATATATCTACCATGGATTATATTTGTCTTTATATCAATAGGGTTATAAAATATAATTTAAAATTTTTCAATGGAGGAAAGGACTCCCAAATGCAGAAGTTGCTACACAAGTGGTAACGGGGCCACAGAATAGTGATATTAGGGAGTGACGCTCCTGGGCAAAGGCAACAACTCAGCCATGCTCAGACACTGAAGAAGACAGGGAAACAGGAAGTTGAGCCCAGGGGCGGAGGCAAGGCCTGGAGGCCAAGGGTCCCAGACTGTTCCCAAAGGAGCCCCTGGAGAGCAAGTTGGCCGGATGTGCCCATCAGGTACTGGATGAGTGGGGGCAGAGTCTGGGAGTATCACAGAAATATCATAGGTGAGAGGGGCCAGACTAGGTATTTGAAGGAAAGGGATCTAGAAGGGAGCACATATGAGGTTTGCTGATTGGCTAATGGGGAGGAGTACGGTGCCTGCTCTCTGAGGGACTGCGAGCGAGATGGGGATGACAGCATGGCGGTAGGAAAAAGACTCAGGGGGCTGTGGGGTGGATGCACAGGGCAGGCTATTATATTATTTTCTTCCTTCTGGTTTTAAGGGAAATTAAAGTAAAATGTCTTTGTCGTCTCTAAAGGCACCAGGGATCCAGGTTCTATGCTCTCTGTGCCTGGTGGTGATGTTGGCCCTGCTCCCACCTGCTTATCTTGAGTGTCTGGACTGAATCTAGAGACTCAGGTTCATAGTCTGTAAAGGAAACCACAGAAGTACTTATGAAAGAGAAGAGTGCCTAGTGTAGAACCCAGTCACCCATCATCCACTCATTCACCCGTCAGTCCATCCCCCCACCAATCTACCCCTCAACCCAGCCTATGTTTGAGGGGTGGGTGAGGCAGGAATGAGAGGTGAGGCTGATCTGAGGGGATGGTCTCAGGGCATGTGCCCATGAGTGAAGCCCATCTAATACATAGCAAGGCGTCAACTAGAAGCACTAAGAAAAATCCCAATGTATTGAGGCCAAAATCACGGTATCAAGCAGAAGCTGACAATTCGCTGAGGACCATGTTCCTGGATGGAAGATGGGATAACCCAGCAGGAGTTCTGGCTTTGCCCCTCACCAGTCATGAATCACCCTGTCACGTCTCTGAGGCCCCAGGAGCTCAGGAGCCCACATATACCTGCTGGACCTTAGACACACAGTTACTCAACTGCCAACATGTGGCAGACTCATATTTTGGCAAGGCCACCCAGTCTGGAAGAATGGTCTGTCTGTTCTCCTGGGAGGGGTCTATAGCACGCTGACCTCTGTTAGCATCTGCATGTACACAGAGCATCAAAGGTCAGGATCCTTTGTCCTGAGCAGGGCATGAGGACTCCACATCTGGGGATGCCCATATTCCTCTATGCAGAGGTAAAACCCCCTCAGACCAGCCCCAGTCCCTCCGGTTGCCTCTTCTGCTCCCACTTCCCCCAGGCCCCCAAGCAGCCTAGCCAGTCTGCAGGTGGGAAGGCCCCCAAGGCCAACCTGGGACTATTAAATGCCCCGGAGAAAGTGCCAGGTTGTGGCCTTGGACAGAGCCCTGGAATTGCTGCCCCTCCCCTGCCGGAGGTAGGTGTGGGTCTGGCCTCTGCCGATGGGCTCTGCTCAGGGTCTCAGCCCGTACCAGGCTGTGCTCTTCAGCCTACCCACTTCTGAGACTGCACCTGGGGCACCGTGCATAACTGCACACGGTTGGGCATCACAGAGTTCCTGTTCTCATGGCACAGTGTGCGGGGCCACTCCGCACAGAAGGTGAGTTGACCCCATGGAGGACTTAGTGGGTTGCAGTAATAAAGGAACCCTCACACCCAGGGGTGCCTGGGTGGCTCAGTTGTTTGAGTGTCTGACTCTTGATTTCGGCTCAGGTGGATCTCAGGGTCATGAGATTGGGCACCCGCCTTGTGCTCCCCACTCAGCATGGAGTCTGCTTCCCCTCTCCCTCTCTGTCTGCCCCCCCCCCACCAAATAAGTAAATCTTTAAAAATAATAAAAATAAAGGAAACTCACACCCAGACAGGCACTCACAGATGTCAATGCATTCGGGGCACCCCACAGGGATGTCACCAACTCAACCAGCCCTTGGAGGAATGGGCCCACTGGCAAGGAGGACCGGGCCTTGGATGGGGTCAGGCTAAGTCGATGACCTCAAACAGCCAGCCTGGGCTGGACTCGTGAAATCGTGAATTCACTGACCACCTCGGCTTGCTGCTTCTTGAGGCGACAAATCCATGCCGCCAAAGTGACTGTTGGTCTTCCTGGTGAGCCTGACGGTGGGACTGTGTGTGAGGTACACCCAGACCACCCCTCCTCCCAGCGCAGGCAGGCGCAGAGCTGCAGCATAGTGGATGAGGCCTTGCCAGGAGGCTTGAGGACTTTCTCTCTCTCTCTCTGATGAAGAGGATGCCTGTGGCCAAACTCTTGAGAATCTTCTGGGGACAGGAGGGTATTCAGAGTCCTGCCTGGGCAGAAGCCCAGTGGACAGGTGCTGGGAGAAGAGGTGAGCAGGGATGGGGCTTCCCCAGGGCAGGGAGGCCAAGCTGGGCTGAGTGGGCCACACCAGGATGGACCCCGGTATGCAGCCCTCAAATGCTGACACGGGGGTATGTCAGAAAACAAAAGTCCTGCTCATAGGGAGCTCACACTCTGCAGGAAGTCCAACGTATTAACAGTTGCTCCCAGAGCCAGTCTGGGCTCCCTGTGCAGCCTGGGAGTCTTTCAGAGCTGGGCCTGGAGACAGCAGCTGTAGCCTCCCACCCTCCTAGCCCTCCACCAACTGACCCCTCACCTCCAGTTTCCCTCTGCCTCCAGGCTTTCTGTGCTGAGGGTCCCCACCTGAATGTCCCCTCTTCTCCTTCAACTTCCACCTGGCAGTCCTGGCAGAGAGCCCACGGGAGCCCATTCTGCCCCATCATGCTCATCATGCTCAACTCCAAGGCCCCTCCCACATCCAAGCCCACTCCTCCCCCAGTACCCACTCCCCGCCATGGGAGCCTGACCGCTGCCCTACGACTCTGAGGACAGCACCTCCTAATGTCTCTATCAGGACTGTGGTCACAGGTCTGCCCAGGCCAAGACAGCTGACCATGCAAAGAGTAAACATGTGACCAGCCGAGTTGGGATTGACCCTCCAGGGCCTATACCCCCACAATGAGGAGCGTGGGTCCCTAAGGCCTTCATGTGGGATCTACGCTGACTATGAGCTGATGTGGACAGCAAGACTGTGGTCACAGGAGGAGGGAAGCACATTCACATGTAAGCACACAGTATGGACACACACGAGCACATAGGAAACCCTACACTCTCAGGTAAGGGTCTCCTCGTCTCTCACACTCAGCCCCTGCTGGCACATTCCTGGGACGTAGGGGTGTAATGGGACTGGAGCTGAGTCTGCGTGCTGCACCCAGCTCTACTACTCCACTCTGGTCATCTCCCTGACCTGACATCTGAAAGAGGGGGTGACTGGTGCTGCAGAGGCTTGTGCCATGAGGGATGAGGACCACGTGGGGCTTTGGCACCCACATCCACCCAGCAGGGCACCAGCTGCGTCCGGGGGTCCCCCCAACCCCGTTTCCACCCCAAGCCATGTCCAGGCAGTAGGCTGGCAATGTCGACAGGGAGAGAAAGGGGTGACACCAGCCCTCATGCCCATTCACTGGGATAGATTCTTTGGTCCCTAGGGGCCCTGGAAGACTCTGCTCCTGCCCTTTACTTGGCCCTACCTTGGAGTGGACCCCCCAGGTCCTGCACTCTGGGCCCATTTATGGAGAAAGCATCTAGGGTGTGCCAGGCCTGCCTCACCGTGCTGACCAGGGCACATGTAGCCACATCTTACCCTGACTGCTCTCCTCTGAGCCAAAGGGAACCCACAGATTTTGAGCCCCTATCTCATTTTTCAGATGGAGAAACTAATGTCCAATGAAGGGCAGAGAAGACTGGGTCATTCAGTGGCTAGCCAGGAGGACCCAAATCTCAGGCCCCTGCAGAGTCTGCCGTCCTTACCACCTGTGTCAGCCTACCTCAGCATAACCCTGGACAAGAAGGGTCCACAGCCCCCGGCAGGCTGCTCTGGGGCAGGTGCTGCTCTCTGTCCCCAGTGATGCCAGCAAGTGGGTGTCTTCGTCCCTCCTCAAGAGGGGCCAAGCAAGCAGAGCCAGTGGTAGCCAGACTCCGACCCATGTTGCCAGACCAGCAACTTCCTCTGTACAACATCAGTGTACCCAGCACACCCTGTGTGTTGAGCTCATTTGTGTCCTTGTATTGGTGTCTGAGAAAGTGTGTGTGTGTCCCAACTTCTGTGTAACACAGCAGGTGAGTATCGTGTAACCAGTGCTCTCCGGCAGCGTGTGCCCTGTGGGTGCCCCAAGTCTGCACACCCACCAGAGAACGTAAGGTTGACCCTAGGTCCTATCTCTTTCTCCTTTAAATGGCATATGTTAAGGTCAGTGAACCGACTGGGCTCGGAAACATCTCTACTCCTGAGACGGAGACGGCATGGCCTGCCGCCAGCTCGGGACTGGCCAAAGGTAAGGCATGTGCTAGCAGGGCAGCCCCTCCTGTGTCTGACCTGCAGCTGGAAACAGACAGATTCCTCCCGGAGGGAAGCTCAGGCCACCCTTGCAGGGAGTCTGGGGGAGCCCCAGCTGACTCACCACTGACCTTTGATCTCACAGGTTAACCCTTCCTAAACCAGACCCTTGCCCCAGCCATGCTGTCTTAGATATGACAGCTGTATCCAAATGGAGCCCATGGTGCAGGCCTGTGTGTCTACGGATGTTTTTGCACAGGTCTTGGTGTCCTTCCTCTGGCTGTGCTGTAAGTGAACACATACACTGTCCGTGCACGTGTGTGGTCAAGATGTCAGCATCCGTGCAAGCCCCTGTCCTGCGCCTGCACTTTTGAGAATGTACCCTGTCGTACGTATCTGTTGCGGGCTTCGGGTGCTTGCCTGAGGACACGGATGTGTACACAAGGATGCACTTCCTCAGAGACGTGTCAGCTGTGCTCACACCTGTGTGGGCTGTCCCTGCATGCCTTCCCGTGTCTGGCATGTCTGGGCCTGCCCTCCCACCCTGACAGTCACCCTGGATGAGCTCAGGAAGACTAGGCTGAGGGAGCAGGCCCAAGGATGCACCTCAGATCCAGAGACACACTGCTTTCCTGGGCATCTCCCAGCCTCACCTCTGGATCCCTCTCCCTGGGGCTGCACATCTGGTGCTCAATAAATGACTGGTGAAGGAAGGGATGAAAAGGGGCTCTAAGGGCCACAGTCTGGAGATGGGGGTAGGCAGGCCCTCCAGGATGGGAGGGAGGCTACTGGCAGGAGCGCCAGTCGTGGACTGGGTCGGAGAGCTCCAGAAGAGGCGGTCAAGGCTGGCCGAGCCCGGGTTGGGGGCAGCAGGGTCTGCGGGCCGCCCCCGCGCGCTCCCCGGGGATGCCTCGGGTCACCCTCTGCACTGCCCGGGCCGCGCCGCCCCGCGGGTTATTTATGACCCCCTCCCCCTCCCTGGCGGCGGCGGCGGCGGCGGCGGCGGCGGCGGCGGGGGCTCTGGCCTTGGCCCAGCGGCAGAGGGCCCCCAGCGGGGGGACCGCGAGCAGCGAGGGAGCCCCCTTGGCCGCGAGGAAGGCAGGGGCGGGGCCTCTGAGGGCCGGAGGAGGGGTTTGGGCAGCCGCTCCCACCGACGTTTCCCAAGGAAGGTGCCGCCAGGCCTGAACTCCAGGCAGGGGGAGATTCTAGAGCCAAAATTCTGTCCTTCTGACCTCTGGCTCCAGTCAGAAGCGCAGCGCAGGTGCCAAACCAGGACACAGGTGGACAGGAGGAAGAAAGTGAGCAGATCCTTGTGGCAGGGGTAGAATGCCCAGGAGTAAGGATGCCTGATCCCTGTGGGAAAGTGGCTCTGATCCTGTGGGCAGAGAGGTCTACTTCCCATGAAGAGTGGGAAACAGGTAGGGGTGGGGGTAGGGGTGAACTGATCAGCCAAAGCCCTAGAAGGGGGTCTCCTGAAAGTCAGGGTGTGGCCCTTGGAGGAGAAGGGGTCCTGCAGGGAGCTTTGAACCCAGTCATGGTCATTTTAGGAAGCCCCTTGATCCTCCAGAGAGAGGTGGAACCAGATAGTAGCATGGAGGTTAGGCTGGGTGAGCTAGGTTAGTTTAGCCCCCTTACCTTGCCAGCTGGGTTCCACTTCCGAAAGCCAGAGTTGGGGCCTCCTTTGCCCCTCCTTCACCACTGTGGGCCTGTTCAGGATGAAAGAAGTCAGGGGTGAGTCAAGGGTGGTCCTGCAGAAGGGAAGGGAGGCCCCCTCCACAGGCTACATGGTACCTTCTCAGATCTAGAGATAAACTTCACTAGCCTTCCCTCCCCAAACCTCAGTTTAAAGGTCAGGGGTTAGGAGGCCTAAGGGTCAGTGAATAGGTGCAGGCAAACATGAGAAGAACTGAGTGGAGGGGACCATCTTTTGAAAGCGGTGTCAGGGCTGTAGCCAGACAGTTGGCCTCACGCTGAGCCCTGATAACCTCTCCACACTGTGCCATGACCACAGCTTAGCATGATGGCTCCTCTGTGGGCCTTGGCTCTTGGGCAGGAACAGCCTCCTGCATCCATTAGACATGGAGGCCGCACACCTGAGAGCAAGACGCGGGCCACAGAAGGTGAGTGTGCACCTAGGGTCAGGCATGTGCAGGTGTCCAGTTTGCACGGAGGGCAACTGGGCTGAGGGTGGCACACCATAGAGGACCACTCACTTTCACACCCACATTCACACCTGGCCCCTTAAATCCCAGCAGGCAGATGGACAAAGAGTAGAGCAGAAGGGGGATACAGAGGTTTGGGTGCATAGGTTCCCAGACACGTTCCTGGTCTCAGCCCAGACCTTGCTCCCCAAGTCAGTCTTGGGGCTGGCTGGTGCCTCAGTTGCAGATGATCTTGGCAGTGTGCATCAGCAAGGGAGAGCAGAGCAGGAGCCAGGGGTCAGGCTCATGCCCAGCTGGTGCAGGTGCCTGGGAGGAGGTGGGTGAGGGTGGGGTGCTCCCTCACTTCCATCACTCCCTTGCACAAGGTGCTCATGCAAGCACGCCTGTGGTCCAGCTCAACCCCCCAGAGCCTGGTCAGAGAGATGCCCACAAAAATGCCATGCCAAATGCATCTCAGTGGGGGTCTAGGCGCTGGGATGGGATCTGAGGCTACTTTCTAGCTTGTTCAGAATAACACATCAGAGAAAGACAAACCTGTCTCATCAGCTATTAGTAGGTTTCTGTTTCTCTTCCTAATGCTTCTACTGCAAGGCTGGCATGCTGGCCTGCAGGGAGATGGGAGTTGAACACCAAGGGACAAGCCACCCTCATGCCAGGACTGGGCCAAGGCTGACCTGCTTCCTCAAGGCACCAAAGTGGACATGAGTGTAGAGGGTTCCTCTTCCCCAGACTGGCTCATACTAGGGAACAGAAATGTGCTCAAGTGTGCAATCTCGCACTCATCGGCCCCTCTTCCTCCCCACATCTTCCATCCCTCAACCAGACTGCGTCTAGCCCACCTTCCTGCCCCACAGCATGGCTCAGATATTGTTTGTCCTGGAGTCAGAGAGCCTGGATTTAAAACAGCTGTATGACATCAGGAGAGTTACTTGACCTCTCTGTGTCTCACCCTCCTCATCTATAAAATGAGAATAAGGAGGAAAACTCATATTGAGACGATCAAGTGAACTAAGGCATGTAAAGTGCAGAGTAGTAAGGCGGCGGTAGTTGACAGCATCCTTTTCGTGTTGTTCACAGAACATGAAACCTCCCCAACACATTTGCAGAGGCCACACACCACAAACCCACAGCCTCACACCCTGCAGATGCAGAGGAGACCACCCACGCCCGACACTGATGCCCACCACCCACCGCCGCTGTGAAAACACTCCTACCCAGAACCGCCAGGCCAGCGGGCCGCTCCTAATCACAGGTCCCTCCTGCGCCAGGAGCCCACTCTCGGTCCTGGGCCCGCCCCCTCCCCAAGTGTAGTCCGGGACTCCCAGCTGCGCCCCAGGACTCCCTCAACGATGGCGCGGTCGGTGCGCGCAGCTTCTCGCTAGCGTACGCTCCTTCGCACACCCTCGCGCGCTTGGAAATAGGGCAGGGGCGCAGCCCTGTCCCACCGGCCCCGCCGCCAGCCGTGTGAGCCCAGTCGGCCGTCACGCACCCCCTGCTGGAGCCCGCCGAGCCTGGGCCGTTTAAATGGGCCAAGTTGAGGCGGCGGCGGCGGCGGCGGCGGCGGGAGTCTCCCAAGTCCCTGCGGGGCGGGCGCGCGGCCGGGGCGGCGGGGCGGCGAGGCGGGGCTGGGGCCTGGGACCCCCGGGCGGGGCGGGGCGCAGGGCCGGAGACTTCTGGACTCCACTGCCTGGCTGGGCCCTGCGGGCGGACCAGCGAGCGGGGCCGCCCCAGGGGGCGCGGGCGCAGGTGGCCCAGGGCCCTGTGGAGCCCTGGGGCCCCGGGGCTGCGGCGCTCGGCAGGTCGATAGGGGATCGAGAGGAGCTCCCGCAGCACCATGTCTCGGGCAGCCAAGGCCCCGGCAGCCGGCCGAGAAGCGGCCCGTGGTGGCCCGGCGGGCGGCGCGGCCGCAGGTGCCGGGGCGCAGTAGCGGGTAGGGCGCGCGCGCGGCCGGGAGACTCCCGGGCCCCCCGCCCTCGAGACCCAACGCCAGCCCAGGCCCGAGCAAGTGGCGCCGGGGGCGGAGAGCCAGGCTACAAGGCCACCGGCCCGTCACGCCAGCGGTCAAGAAGGAGCTCCCAGGCCGCGAAGACCTGGCCCTGGCTCTGGCCACCTTCCATCCGACCCGGGCCGCACTGCCACTGCCGTCGCTCCCAGGCTACCCGACACCGCTGCCGGCCGCGGCCGCCCTGCCCCCGGCCGCCTCGCTACCCGCCGCGACCGCTGGCTACGAGGCGCTGTGGGCTCCACCACTCCGCTCCCCGCGCGCCTACCTGAGCCTGCACGAGGTCGCCCCGCACCTCCACCTGCCCCGGGGCCCTCTGGCCCTCGAACGCGTCTCAGCCACTGCGGCCGCGGCCCCGATTTCCAGCCGCTGCTGGACAACGGCGAGCCGGGCATCGAGGTGGAGCGCGGCGCCCACCGCGCGCTGCTCTCCGTGCGCAAACTCTGCCGAGGCAGCAAGGGTCCGTCCATCCGCCACCGCGGCGAGTGGCTCACACCCAACGAGTTCCAGTTCGTCAGCGGCGGAGAGACGGCCAAGGACTGGAAGCGCAGCATCCGCCACAAAGGTGCGGCCGCGGCGGGGGCGCAGGCCGCTACGGTCCCTCCCCTCTGCTCCCCGAGGACCCCTGGGTCCGGACCCCCTCATTCTGCCACCTGGGAGACTCCATCTCCGCCCGGAGAGGGCGCTGCGACTCTGGGGCTGCCGCGGGGACACTCCCCCCCCCTCACCGCCCCCAGCACGGTCGCCTTGGTGGACCCGAGCAGAGCGCCCTCGGCCTCCACCGCCACCTCAGCTTGAGCCGCGGTGCTCTGGGCTCCCGGCTGCACACGAGCCGGCCCCTCCTCCCACTCGGAAGGTCTTTGCGGGATTCCTGGGCTGTGTGGCCCAGGGGAAGTTTAGGGGACCTCGGGAGACGGCGGGAGGCCGGCTGGGCGGGACCCAACTTCCCTCCTGGGTCGGGGAGCCACCAGGTTCCAGCGGGAGTCCACGGGCGGCCGGGGTGCGGGTGCGAGTTGTTGGAAGGCAAGGGAAGGTGGAGGGGTGTCGTGGGCAGGTGGGGGCCGCGGGGGCGCGCGCGGAGCTGGCACGGCGGCGGGGCTGGGAGCAGCCTGCTCAGAGCATTCAGGAGTCTGGCTCCGAGGGCGCGTTGCGAGGGCGCCAGAGCAGGCAAACGGGGGAAGCGCAGCGAGCGACAGGGGCGGGGGTGGGGGATCCTTAGAAAGTTGGGGACCCCGTCGCGCTGGGCTTTGAGGCTCGCGGCTCTGCTGTGGCCGCCCTCCTCCCGCTGAGGGCTCAGACACAGCCCTGGTCCCGGCGGCGCCGCTCACCGGCGCGCAGGCTCGACCTTCGTGAACCCTGTTCCCAGTTCCCCCGGACCGGCTTGGAGAGAGGGTGGAGAGCGGGAGGAGGGACGCAGGGGGCGGGGAGGAGGCCGCCCTTGGTCAGGGGCCGGCGCTTGCCGGGATCGTGAGTTTCTGAGCTCCGCAGAACCCCGCGGCGTCCGCGAGGGTGTGGGGGGCGGCAGGGCCAGGGAGCGGGTTCGGAAGTTGGATGTTCCTGCACGTGCCAGGAGGGGGAACCGGCCTTGCAGCTTACTGCGCCCCGAAAGCGCGCCCGTGCGCGCCGGCTCTACCTGTGCCCCAGCCCTGCTCTCTCACCGGTCCTGCCTCGGCTCTCCTCACAGGAAAAAGTCTGAAGACGCTTATGTCCAAGGGGATTCTGCAGGTGCACCCTCCGATCTGCGACTGTCCGGGCTGTCGAATATCCTCCCCGGTGGTGAGATGGGGGAGAAAAGTTGGGGCTTTGGGTCTTCCTTCTCCCCTGTGGAGCTTGTGCCTGTTCTCTAGGATCCAGAGTCCTAACCTCAACCCTGCCAGTGTGCAGGAGTGAGCCCCCGCAGGGGCAAATAGGGGAGACTTCGCTTTGGGTGGGAATCCTGGGGCAGCCCTCCGCTCTTTGCATGCAGGACCTGACCATTCCCTATCTTGGAGCTGCTTCTTCTCAGGTCTTGGGGACAGCCTAGGCTGTAAAGGTCTCCTCCCTGGACAGTGCCATCCACCTGGGGCCTGGGACCTTGCCCTGTCACAGGTCTGGGGTGGGGGTGGGGGTGTCACTGTGTCAGCTGGCCTGGCTTGGGAGAGGGGCTGGTCCTAAGGTAACACTTGTTCTGGGATGTGACACTGTTGGCTGGCCTGGATGTACATTCTGGGGTGGTCACATCTTGGAGGTGAGTAACATGTGTCTCTGGGATGCCAAAAGCTAGAACCCTGCTGGGCAAGGCCCTGGATGTCCAGGAGAGTCTGAGGATAGAACCCAGTTGGGGGCAGAATCTGAGCAGTGTGGGCCTTTGGTGTCAAGATCTGGAGGTGGAGGCTGATGTGGGACCCCCAACCCAGTGTAGACATGTATGACGCCCTCTTTGGCCTAGGGGAGCAGCAGAGATTGGGGTGCTGGGCCTGCCCCTGAAGCACTGTCTTCCACATCCTATGTCCTCCAGGCAGCCATAGTTGGAGGACTGATCTGAAGAAGACATTGCATCCTGAGAGGAACCAATTTTGAGCTGCTCGGGGAGAGCCGGTTAGGGCCCTGGCTGCTGGTGGTGGTTGGGATTGTGCTGTTATTGCTGGCGTCTGCAGCCCCCCACACAGGAAGGGGTGAGAGAGGACCCAGGACACCACCTTCAGCTTCTTTACTTTGGACTGGAAGTAGGAAGGAGGAAGGGATGTTTTGGTTTCCTCATGGACCCTGGAGGCGGGTAACCTGAGCAGGCAGGGAAGCCACAAACACACCTGTGAATACAGACACCAGATCAGACACACAAGTTGGACAGGGGGACGGGGATACAGCCATGCCTCTCCTGTGTGCCTACCCCACACACCTGTCTGCCATGAGCTCGTGGTCAGAGTATGTGCGCACAGGCAGCCCACCTCTTACCTGCTACTACGGTACCTGCCTGGGGCAAGAAGCTGAGCTCCCGCTCCACTTAACACACCTTTTCAAGCAGCTGGTACTGGAGAAGAGTCTTCTGGGCACCCTCAAGGCTAGCCTGGGGTATCCGTTCGGGTTGGAGGGTCCCAGCCTGTCTTAACCCACCCTTCCAGAGGTCTCTCACACGAGTGTGGGGTTCAGGTGGCCTGAGCCCAGTATCAATTTCCCCGGGACATTGCTTGGATTGGAGAGGGGTGGGGAGGTCTGGCAGGGATGAGGCCACGACCTCGAACTGCCTACCTGTCTGGGGCTCCCGGGTCCCTGTCCTGCATGAGGGATGCCTCAGACCTGGGCCTGCCTCTCCTGAACCTGGTCCCTCCCAGGCCCATCCCTGTACCCTTCCCTTAGGAAGGAGCTACACAGACCCCCTTGTCTTTCCAGCCCCGCTTTCGCCACATAGAGATGGTCTTCCTCCATCCCCCACAGCCAGGCCCGAAGGTACATACACACCTCACAGCCACAGATACCCCAGGGGCACAATGTGGGTGTGCATATTTGGTGCAGGGATCATGCAGACATGCAAGATGGCTTTCCTGTTCCCCTCCTTGTGTTCTGAGGCGCCAATCGTTGACTAGCAACAGAGGTTTGTCACAGAGTTTTCAAATCTGCGCTGCTGAGCAGGGGTGAGTGGCTGAGGTCTTGGGTGTGCGTAGGAGGAAAGTATGCTCCCTGTCCTTGGTCGGGGTCAGGGCTGCCCATCCTGGTCCCTCTTCCCCAGCTCCCCTCCCACAGGAGCACCTCCAAGAGCCACCGCAGGCCAGCATAGCTGGTCTGGCCTCATCCCAAGTGGCGGTATTACTGCCCTCATTTTCCTCTCCTCCTCGCCCTACAGATGAGAAGCAGAGGGCAATGCATTTCCTTTTCTTCTTAAGAGAATAGTTCAATTAAAGCAGAAAGACAGGAGAGGAGGTCCTGGTGCTTGGGCCACAGGCTAGAGAAGGGCAGACCGGAGTGGGACTTCCCAGCCCTGCACACTTCAGACAGGCCAGCGGTTGTTGAAAACACTGCCCTTGGCGCCCAATAGCTGGACCAGACAGGCCCTCGCACCTGCGGCTCAACCACTCTCTGCTCTTGCTGTTAGAGCACAGGGCCAAGGCCAGGGTCTCAGAAGGGGCCACAAAGCAGGCCATTTCATCTCTCAGGCCTACCCTCAGACTCCCACCCGGCCCCAGTGCTGTCCAGGGTCTCTCACTGAGTATGTTGCAGAGAGGAATACGGAGGGTGTCCCAAGTGGATTCATAAGGGCAAGTATGGGGGAGACTGTGGCTCGCGGTGGGGGGCCTGGAGAGGGGGGCAACTGTGGTCCCCAGACCAAGCGAGGGGAGAAGACTAGGGCCCCCTGACCCTGTTGGGGCCACTGACCAAATCTGGAGCTGGGGTGGGCTGGGTCTGAAGGGAAGGTCCCTTATTCTGGAGGGCAGGACGATGGTGGCTGCTTAGCAGTCCTTCAGGTCCAGGATGACACGGGTCCAGGGTGAGGCGAGACCCTCCTCCACACTTTCCTCCTCAAGCTCGTGGGTATGATGGCATTGTCCTTGCAACAGGAAAGAGGATGTCCGAGGGTCCCCAGGTGACTGAAGAGATGAGAGAGAATTAGATAATCCCAAGGTCCCTGCCACCCCCCTGAAACAGCAACCCCTTATTAAATAAGAAAAGGGTTCCTGCCCACCCGAAAATAATCAGTAACTTTTCTTCTTCCACTGGGGCAGCAGGACCTAAGGACACTGTAGGGAGCCTTGGTGTATAGTGACCTTGTATAGTGTGCTCTGAGCACGGACAAGCTCGGTGTGGAGTACCCTCCATGTCTGTGCACAGGACATGCCTTCCTGCTCTGATCTCCCAGCACACAGCACACACATGAGCTCCACATCCTCACAACATGGGTGTAGGGAGGGGAGAAGGAGGTGTTGTGGAAGAAATGGAATCTCTGTTTCTGACCCAGAGGGCAGGCTCACTAGGGGCCCATGGGACAAAGGGTCTAGGTTGGTAAGGGCTCCCCATCAAGTGACCTGTGAACCCCGGGCCTGCAGTTTGCAAGGGGTCAGCAGGATCAGGCCCCCGACTCAGGCTCCAAACAACCCTGAACTGGACCCTGCATGGCACTAGCAGAATAGAAGACAGGACTTGGCAGTGGCTGGGGGTTCATGCAGGAGCTTGTGGGACGGTCCAGCAGACACAAGCACACAGAGGTAGCTGCACGTTGAACACGTGGCAGAATGCAGACATGCTGTGTTGTGCACACGTGGTCCCTGGGGCTCCCTGGGGCCGAGAAAGCTGGGGTCTGCCTCCGGGTGGGCACCCCCACACTCCGGCTAGAGTGCAGAGTCTGGACAAGGCAGTGTCACGAGGAGCCTGGCCAGGGCCTACAGCCCTTCACTGCACCCCGCTCCCCGGTAGCAGACCCGGGCCTCATCTTTCTGCTCTTGTCTTCAGCTCCAGCCACTGGGACCCATGTGGACCCTCGGGCCTGTCCTGTGGGCTAGAAGCCCTGCAGCGGGGCCAGTGATGGTGCCTATTTGATCTTAGCAGCTGCTCTGAGGGCTTCCGTCACCTGCACCCTGCCTGAGGCTTGGGCCTGGAGTGCACAGCTCCCAGGACCCTGAGCGTCCTGGCTCAGCCTAACCTTCCTCTCTTCCCTCCCTACCCAGAACCGGGGGCGGCTGGCAGACAAGAGGACAGTTGCCCTGCCCACTGCACGGGTCCTAAAGAAGGAGCTGACCCCCAGCTTCTCGTCCAGTGATGGTGACAGCGATGGGAGTGGCCCAGCCTGTGGGCGGCAACCAGGCTTGAAACAGGGGGACACCCCACATGTCCCTCTCATGAGGAGAAGGTACTTTTACTGGGGGCCAGGCTCGGGGGAGGCACCCGGGCTCTGGTCGGGACATCAAGACTGGTGTCTCCAGGTAGCTGAAGGCCAGGCCAGGGCGAGGACCCTTTGCCCTGGGGACAGGGCCCAGGTTGAGCTTGTCATGTCTTGGTATCTGCCGAAGCTGAAACAGCCCGAACCCCTGACGCCACAAGACCATAGTGAGAACGTACCCTGCCCCCACTTGGAGGGAGGGGGTCGACGAGGTTCCATGTGGGGAAGGAAGGAGGCTCTAGGAAGGGCCAGGGGCTCTCGGAGGAGGGCAGTCAGGGAGACCCAGGAAGGGAGGGCCTGATACCACCACAGCCAGGCGGAGAGAAAGGAGCTGAGCAGCCCCCTTCCCGGAGCTGTCCCTGAAACTCTCAGGCTCATTCTCCTTGGCAGGAGGCAGCTTTCCTGGCTACCCACTGTCCCTTCCAGGCTTGGGGCCACTCTTCCTGACTTCCCACCATCTCCTCTCCTGGCAGAGACACCTCCCACTGTCCACTCACCTCTTCATGCCTCCATCTATCTGTCGTCGGTCCATTCATTTGTCTGTCCATCCAGCACATGCTACTCACCCCCAGAGTTTCTAGGCCTTTTCTCTTCCCACCTAGTCTTTCAACGTGTTCCAACATCTCCTGCCCTAAAATAACCCTCCCAAACCCCCAACACCCCCACTTCCCAGCCCTCCTACCCACGCTTGCTAAGGTGACACACCCACACAGGCTTCCAACCACCATCCCTCAGCCTGAGGGTCTTTCTGGGAACACTGCTATGAGTGAGGGGACAGGCAGAGGGCAGAGCTGTTTCCTTACTTGACCTCTCATTTTGGCATCCCTCCTACCTACAAGTGCGGTGGTCGCTTTCAGGAGGCAGACTGGTAGCAGCTGGGACCCAGGAAGCTGCACCCACCTGGGCTGACTCTGGACCATAGGTGCTGGCAGCGGCCATGGGGCTTGCTCCCTGACCTGTTCCAGCCTGGCTGGAGCAGCTCTAGCAACTAGGAATTTGGTTCAGTTGCATGGCTGATCGCAGAAGAGGCTGCAGCTCCCCTCCCCACCCCCGCCCTCAGCACAATGTGGCAGCTCTCCTGGGTTCGCTGCAACAAGAAGGACAGGTGTGGCAGCCTCATTTCTGTCCTTCCCAATTCCTTTGTCTGGTGAGACCAGGAGTCGGCTCCTGCCCCACGGTCCTATCCTGGTGGCAGCCACTGGCTGGTTGAGCTGGTACCAGATAGCACTGGAGACAAATCCGAGCCAACCCAGTTCCCTTGGGGCCAGCGCTCTGGGGAAGATGAGGGCTATGCCATACACACACCCTGCTGTTCAGGTACCAGATCCTGGAGGCCACTTTGACCCTCCGCTTCTTTCCTTGCAGAGTCCACACCCACTGGGACGTGAACATCTCCTTCCGAGAGACGTCCTGCAGGTAGGGTCTGGGCTTATCCCCACACATCGTGCGTGGGCAGGATGGAGCCTTGTTGCTCCATTTCCCGTGGGTCTGCTTCTCAATCTTTCCAGCCTCCCTCCCTTCCTCCCCTCCCTAGTCTGTGGTCTGTCGGTCGGTTTGTGCCCAGGCCCTAACAACAGCACAGGTGGGTTCTGGGCCGCCTAACCCTCCCACATGGGACTGACCATTTGACTCAGTCTGCCCAAAGATGAGGCCATGACCTCCCCCTCCCACCCTCCCAAAGACCCACCCGGAGATGAGGATGGTGATGTGTGGCTGGGGTCTCATAGGATGCAGAGGCGTTCACTAGGGAAAGAGGATGTCTGCAAAGATGTGGAAGAGCAAGGGAAGGGGATGTGGGGCTGTGGGGGGCTGGCAGGTCTGGTCCAACTGAATGCTAAAGGACTTTGGATGCTGAGCCTGTAGGACACGGTGCTCCAGGCAGGGAGGAGCCACCCGAAGTTCTTGGGCAGAGGGGTGATAGAGTGTGTGTTTTGATGGGGTCCTTCTGGAGGCCCTGCCCAGGAGGTTGGAGGTTTGCTCCAGTCTGCAGTGGTTCAGGCTGTGGAAGCATGATGGAAGGCAGGGGGGCGGCGAACCCAAGACATAGCAAGGAGATAAAAATGAGGGGACCTGATGAGGAAGTTGGGAGGGCACTGGGGAGACCCAAGTTCTAGATTCCAGATGAGCAAAGGATGGTCAGTCTGTGGATGGAGCCCAGGCTGTGGCTTCTGGTTAGTGGGGTCAAGTCCTACCACAGGGCTTCCAGGGAGGGTACAGGAAGGGCCCAGCCTAGGAGACAGTAGGCACCCAGCACAGGCCCAGCTTCCTCAGCCAAAGCTGAGGGGCCAGCCCCCAAGGTGGGAGCCTGTCCTCCCCACTCCCAGCCTGGTTCTGTGCCATATGTATTATTATTTACGTCTCTGAAAATATCTGGGTCCTAGAGCCGAATTACAGTGAAAACATCTTTAAACTTATTTCTACCTCATTTTGAAGTTGCCTGCTCAACTGATCATTTTTATGAACCGTTATGAACATTGATGACATTTTATGAGCCTTTTGCTTGGGAAGCTACAGGATGAATTTGTCAGTGAAGCTTATAGCGAACACAAGGGAGGATCCTCCACTCCTGGAATGACTCCTCCTGCCTCTGGTAGCCCTTTCCTCACCCACCCCTGGCCTTGTAAAGTGAGAGAAGGTCCCAGGTGTCCAGACTGAGGGTGCCCCCGGTAAGGGGCCAAGTCCAAGTGCATGTGGGCTCCTTCAGTCCTGCACAGGCACTAGGGGTGTCTGGGACGATTTTCTGGATTTTACCAGAGAGGAGACTGCGGTTTTGGGGCAGGGGTGTAGCGTGCCGAGAGGACTTACAGGCTATCTGCCCCCACCTGCTGATGCGGCACCTCGGCTTCGGGCCAAGGAGGGCTGCAGGCAGCCTGGCTTGTCTCTTCCTGGCTCCTTTTGACGCTGTCCCTCTGTCCTTCATCTCTAGTCTCCTGTCTGTTCTTTAGCCTTTGTCCATTCATCTCTCTGCTATTCCCATCCTTTCTGTCTCTGCGTCCATCCATTCAGTAGCGCCTGTCTGTTCATCTGTCATCAACTCTCACTTTGTTTGTCCCTCTCTCCCCACCCATTGGCCTTCACCTGTCTGTCCATCCATCTGTCCATGGGTTCCATCCATTGGCCCACTTGCCTGCTTGGAGCTCCGAACCAATTTGGATATTCTGTTGCACTTCGGGACACGGACAGGAATAGTTTTGCAGTTTCTGTGTTGTGAATTGTCCCTCCTTTATCCACAGATCAGCCCCACCGTGAACCTCAGTGGGCCCTGCCGCTGGGGGCGAGCCAGAGGCAGTGGGCGGTCCGTGCTGACAGCCTGAGGAAGCTGGTGGAGCCGGGCCAGGCCCTCTCCTGTGGCCCCTCTCCCGGAGCACCTCCCAGAGGAACGCCTCCCCAGCCCTTCCCACACCTGCTGCTCACCAAGGTGAGCAGGGCCCCCCGTCCCGCCCGAAGGCTCCCCCTCACCTGCGGGCTGTGTGTCTCGGGCCTGGCACGTCCCCTCTCCGAACCTCAGGTGTCTCCTGGGGACCCTGCCTGCCACGAGGCCAGGCCCCACACACGGGGTGCCGTCGGGCCTGTTGAGACCGCTCCCCGACCCTGTGGCCGGCCCACGGGGAGGGTGGCCTGGGGCTGAGGCGGTTCCTCTCCACCGTGAAAGAGCTCTCTGCCCCAAGCCTTGGTGTCCTGTGTCCCGCGCAAAGCCGCATTCCTGGCTGTGAGGAGGTTTCAGATTCCATCTGGGGCTCCCATCCTGGGTGGAGCCAGAGCAGGGATCCCTGGGGGCTGGCAGAGGGGCCCCAGAGCCACTCAGACATCTGAAAGGTGCTGGCTGGGCTTCATCGACTCCACACATGGACAGGAAGCCCCTTCTAGACATTCTCCATAATTCAGGGAACAGGGCAGACAAATGTCCCTGCCCCGCGGGCCTCTTTCTAGGTGGGGGTCCGCCGCTAAGCCTAGACGACAAAGCAGAGATGGGCACACGACGTTCCGCGGGACGCCCTGCCGGCCTCCTCTACATATGGATCCCTCTGCTCTCATTGTCCGAAGGATGACGGGCCCTAGGACGAAGAAGAGCCCTTGTCTCCGAGGTGGTGAGGGAATGCGGGGGACCGGTCAGGTGCGGAGCCATGGGTCTCGTGCACATCTGCCGCAGGGCTGGGTCATGGTCCAGGAGCTGTGGGCAGGTCGTCTGTGCACACCTGGCCATGACACACCTGGCTGGCCCTCTCGGTGGGGAGGCCTGCGTGCCTGGTGCACCTGTCCCCCACCTACCCCTGGAGGAGCAGCCACGTTCAAGCCTTTCCATGTCCGACCGTCAGGGACAGTTGGGAACCTGGGTCAAGAGAGGCAGGGACTGGCCCAGGACAACTGAGGGGTGCAGAGTCCAAGGAGCTGCTCTCCAGTCCTAGGCCAGTCCCAACCCTCCCATGAGGTTTGCTTTGGGGCTGAGAGCCCCTCAGATCCTCGGGAAGAGCTACCCACCCCGTCCCATGTGGAGACATGACCTTGGCATCCCCAGGCACGTAGAGGAACGTGCACCTGCAAACCCACCCCCCCACACCCCCCCCCACACACACACCACTCTGACTGCCCAGCTGGGGGTCAGAAGGGGAGGAAACCCTGGGAGCGAGGTTGGTGACAGGGGGGAAAGAAGAAACAGGTTGCAGACAGCTGGGCCATGGGGCAGGGCATCAGGACTCCTGGCAAGGACCCAGATCCATAGCATGGGGAGGGGAGACAGGCCAGGCTGAGGGTCAAGGGTCCCCAAGGGGCCCAGGGGGGTTGCCAGGGCACTGGGAGAGGACAGGGTCTGGGTTCCGGTGTCCATCACCAGCCTGGGCACTTGGAAGCAGGAAGAGATACCCACCCCCAAGTCCAGAGGAGTTCCAGCCAAAGGCCTCAGCTTACTCTTCTGTCACTTGGGCTGTAGAGATGCAGTGTCCCTAGGGTCCCACAGGCTTGTGGGAGAGCCTGTTGGCCTTGGATCTCCATCCCCGACCCCCTGTGCTCCCAGTCCTGGGAAAATGCTTTGTACTCCCTCGAGGTCCTTCGGAGCAGGGGACAGACTGGGGGCTTGGGGGGCTGAGGACCTGGGTACGCAGAACGTGGCAGAGCACTGACCACTAGTCTGGGGACCAAGGCCAAGACCCTCCTTGTTGCAGCCTCCGGGTCTCCATTTGGAAGAGGTTCCAGATTCACTGCTCTGGTCCGGGTGACAAGGCCTTAGGAAGGAACGGAGCACCGGGACAGAAGAGGGAAACACGGACAAGGGAGGCTTCTGAGGTTTCTCACATCACCCCTGGAGTCCACAGATCCTGCTCCTGTGAGAGACACAGAGACCGAGACAGAAACAGAGAAGGAGACAGAGAATGAACACACGACAGAGGGAACCAGAAGAAGTCACAGACGTTCCTCCATCAGCTTGGAAATGACATCCCAGCATTTGGCCCCATTCTCTTCCTGAGAGCGCGGTCACACAGGCCATCCACCCCGGAGGGGAGGGGATTCCACAGGGATGTGTGAGCAGGATGCGGGAATGCCCGGGAACCACTGTGGGGACTGCCCAGCACAGGGGCGCAGACGAGGCCCCGGGGCCTGAGCCTAAACCTAATGGGAGCCCCTGGAAGTGTGTGTCACCAGTGGACAAGGTCGGAATCCGTTCATTGCAACCTTCCCACAGGGGCTGGGAACAGGCAAGAAGGGGGTGGCTTTGCCCAGAGGCCAGAGCAGACCCAGGCCCCTCTGAGCTGTGCTCCATGTCCCGCCCAGCCCCTGGCTCCTCCTTGCATTGGCAAGTGTGCCCCAGCCTCCTGTGATAGCAGGTCCGGAATGTATGTAGAGGTCCTACCCCTGATGGCGTCCATAGGAGTAGAAGCCAGAACACCCCACTGTGCAGATGGGGAGCCTGGGGAGGCCCTGAGAGGCACAGGGTCTGTCCAGGGTCACAGCCCTGGGCATGCACAGGAGCCCAGTCTGAAGCCAGCTCTGTGTCCTCACAGCGGGGACACCGGCTGCACCCAGGCCTTGGGAATGCTGTGGGGGGGCTGTGAGGGAGTCACTGGATGAATTGGGCATGGGGGGAGGGGGAGCATTGAGCAGATGGGGGAGGGGGCCCTCGGGGGTGGGGGTCTTGTGTGAGGAAGAAGTTGGGTAAGGGGACCCCAGGCAGTGGTGACCTCACTTCCCTGACAACAGAGTCCAACAGAATTTGGAACCCAGGTAACAAGGCACCCACATTCCAGAGACAGCCCCCTGCCCAGCTCATTTCGTTGGACATCATCCAACCATGAACATGTGGGCTTGTTGCCTCCCTAAGTCTGGATGCTGCAGGCTGAAGAAAGCCCGCCCTGCAAATGCTGGCCCCCGCTGGGGATGTCCAATCAGGGCTCCCCACCGCCTCTGGCCATTTGGCCAGAAGGACAGAAAGGTGACACCAGGAGGCCCAGAGCCTGCCACCTAGCCCCACACGCTCTGATCTGACCTGTGCAGCCCCAGGCCCCCTTCCGTGTGTGTGTGTCTGTGCGTGTCTGTGTGTGAGTGTGCGTGTGCGTGTGTGTGTGTGTAAAGAGGGGTCATGCGGGGTGGGGCCACCCTGAGCAGGAGCAGGCTGATGAGGGGTCAGATTCCCAGTGGGCAGGCCATGTTCAAGGTCAAGGCTGGCCGTGTGGGATGGGGTGTGCGGGCGCTGCCCCTTCTACCCAGGGTTTATCCCGATAGCCCTGCAGGGATGGGTCACTGCATCCCGGGTGCAGGGCTGTGCACTCACAGGTCTGTGTCTGATCTGGGAGCAGCAGGGGGACTGGGCAGGAGGACAGTGAGGATGGCCGGGCAGGGCTGTGATGCCTCCAGCCGGCTACCCGTCCCTGTCTTTGCAGAAGGCCACGGATGACCTCCCGAGGCGGCTGGCGGACAGGCCCTCCTCCCTGACGGAGGGGTTGACCCCACAGGCATCCCCAAAAACAAGTGCTGGGGATTGCCGGGCAAGACCTCCAACACCCCCCAGACCACTGTCCCAGGTGCTTGGTCACCGGACAGTGGTCCAGGAGCCGGAGCCCACGGAGACCGAGCCCGAGGGTGAGAAGGCTGGGGCTGGGTGTTTGTGGTGTGTGGGGATGGGTCGGTGCTGGCCCCACAGGGACGAGGCCCCAGAGGCTGGTGTGGGGCCTGGAGCAACGACTGGGCTCAGAGCGCCCAGCGGGTGGACTGCGGTCGGGGAGACGCCCCGGGGAGGGCTCCTTCCTGGCTGCGGCTTCTCTGGGAGGCCCTGGGCTGGGTTCTGTCTCTGCAAAGGCCCACGGAGAGCGGGCACGGGGTGAGCTTTTCTCCTCTCACAGCTGCCCCACCACCTGAGGAGCTAGAGCTGGCTCCAACTCCATCGGCAGCTCTGGACGGAGTGGTGGTGCCTGTAGCGACCTCAGGAGGAGACCAGGAGCCGGCAGGTGACCCGGCACCCACCCACGGACAGCCTGACGTGGACCAGGAAGAACTGGCACCTGCCCCTGACCCAGGTCCTGCCCTGGATCCTGCACCTGCCACTGCTCCAACCCAGCTCCTGATCCTCCTCCTACCCCTTCCCCTGCCCCTGCCAGAGCCACTGCCCCTTCCCCTGCCTGAGCTCCGGTTCCTGCTCCTTCTCCTGCTCCTCTCCCTGCCCCTGCCAGACTCTGCTGCCCCTTCCCCTGACCCTTCCTGAGCTCCTGTTCTTGTCCCTGACCCTCCTCCTGCTCATAACCCTACCCCTGCCAGACCTGCTGCCCCTTCCCCTGCCCCTGCCTGAGCTCCTGTTCCTGCTCCTTTTCCTGCTCCTGCTTCTGCCCCTTTCCCTGCCAGACCCGCTGTGCCTTCCCCTGCCCCTTCCTGGGCTCCTGTTCTTGTCCCTGCCCCTACTCCTGCCCCTTCCCCTGCCAGACCTGCTGCCCCTTCTCCTGCCCCTGCCTGAGCTCCTGTTCCTGCTCCTTCTTCTGCCGCTGCCCCTGCCCCTGCGCCTGCCGGAGCTCCTGTTCCTGCTCCTTACCCAGGTCCTGCCCTGGATCCTGCACCTGCCATGACTGCTGATCCTGTCCCTCCCCTTGCCCCTGCCCCTAGCCCTGCTCTTACAACTGGCCCTGCCCCTGGCCCTGCTCTTACACCTGGCCCTGCCCCTGGCCCTGCCCCTATCCCAACCCCTGCCCCTACTCCTGCTCCCGCAGGGCTCCCAGAGCCACATCCAGAGCCCACAGCCCTGCGGGGAGAGCTCCTTGTACAATTGCCCTTAGTTCCATCGCCGGACCCCGACGGCCCGCCAGATTGTTTCATCCCCTCCCCCTATATTCTTTCTCTCTGGTTCATATTGTTCTGGTTCATATTGTTCATTTTCATGTTATGTATATTGTTTATTATTTGTTTTAAATAAAATTACTTGTTTTCAACTGAACATGTGATGAGCATAAGTACGTTCCCAACGCTGTGCCACCACACCCCAGAACATTGCTGCGGAATATCTCGTGTCCCAAAGGAGTCCCCGAACCAGAAGCCCCCCTGCCCATTTCTCCCCCAGCCCAGACCCTGGAGACCCCTAAGCTGCTTTCTCTCCCTGTTCCTTTCCCTGTTCTGGATGTTTCTGTAAGTGGAATCACGCAATAGGTGCCTTTGTGTCTGCCCACCTATTTTCAAAGGGGACTTGTTTTCGTCTGTGTTTATTTGTCATAAAATTTCCCTTATTCGATATTAAAATGCCTGATGGATTACAGATCAGATGTAATCAGAGAGGCCGCTTTAGGAATTATGGGCACAATCTTGGGGCCGAGACCCCTGTTCCTGCTGGGACACCACAGCCTGACCCCAGACAGGACAGGGCTGGCTCCTCCTGTGGCCCACACAGAAACCAGGAAAATGCAGAAGCTGGAAGACACACCACAAAGGACAAAAGCATTGCTCACAACCCAAGGCCAGAGAAAGGTTTCCTATGCCTCTTGTCCAAACAACACACCAAGTCACTGGGTTCCACAAGGACAGACACCAAACGCATGCAAGTCCAAGGGGGGAGGACAGGCACGTGCAGAGTCAGAGATGAGGGAGCTCCTGGGGAAGGACTCTGGCAAAGGAAACCCTAAGGAGGCAGCACTGGTCACCCTCAGACTGGCAGGTGTCTGGTCTGGGGAGAACGTGAGGAAGCGGAGATCCCCTGCAGGTACCCTGGAGAGAAGGGTGACAGGCACCCCTGTCTGGGAGAACAGTGAGCAGCACCCATCCCAGGCCACAGGTGCACCTGGCATGCTTGGCCTCTGACCAACCCCCGGAAACTCTGGCTCGGTTTTTCACAGATCTGCTCTCAGGAGTGTTTATCACAGCAGTGGTGGAGAGAGCAGGGAATGGAACAACGCTAATGCCCGAGGAGATGGATGGGATCCACAGTCCCAGTCCTCATGATAGAATGTCCTGTAGCCACTGTCACATTGTCATTCGGGGCACAGGATCTGGGAAGCCCCTCCTGAGACCCCCCCTGCCACCCTGTTCCTGGGAACATTCAGAATTGGAGGAGGAGGAGGTGGAGAGGATCCAGGATGACAGAGGGCCAAGGAGAAGGAAGGTCAGCACTGGGAGGACCTGAGCCACCATCCAGGGCCGGGGCTGTGGTGCCCTCGGACCTCACCCCAAATAAGGGCTCCTGATGGATGGACCCAACTTCTGTGGTTTCCCTCCCTCCTTCACTCCCTCTCTCTCCCTCCCTTTCTCCCATCCTCCCTCCCTCTCACTCCCTCCCTCCTTCCCCCCTTCCTCCCTCATTCAGCAGAGGACCGGGGGTCCCTGCTGTGTACTGAGCACTGGGGCTTCATCAGTGAGCACCCCCCAACCCACATGGTCACGTCCACTGTGGGAGGTGACAGGGGTCAGTCCTCACGGCTAGGAGTGGTGATGAGCACCAAGAATCTGCTCCTGAAAACAGAGGCCAATGCTTGGCACTTCCTCTAGAAAAATCGAGTCCTGAAAAGTGATGAAGAGTGAGTATATCCTAGACTTCCTGCAGTGTGAGTTCTAATGGCAGGTACGCACTGATTCTTAGAACCACAAAGTAAATTACCCAGTGTCGACTGGGTGGTTGTGACTAACTTTTCTGACCCAATGACGGCATTTCAGCCAACATCTCCAGGGCCTCCGAGTTTCCCCAAGGGTCTCTGCGATCCTCTGATCCTTCCATTGACCTCCTTGGGAAGCTCTGTCTTGTCGTGTTCCTTGTCTCCTGCCCCTTCTGGGACCCTTCTCTGGCCTCCCCTCCAGGGCCACCCCCACCAGGACTTCCTGTGCCCCGTGGCCTGGCGCCCGCATCCCATGGGGGTCCTGTGAGCCCGGTGCATTGTGCAAAGCCTGTGCGCTCCCTCTGGGGTCACATGGCATCTCCCTTGCAGCTGCCTGCATCTTCCTGCACTGGGTCTCCTCCAAGCATTCTGTGAGACCAACCTGTGTCCGTGTCACGGGCACGGAAGCGAGAGTCCAGAAGGTCCAGATGACCTGCTCCCAGTCCCAACGTGTGGAGCCTGGGCCAAGGATGGTCAGCGAGCAGAGGAGGACTTAAGCCTAGGAAGCCTGAGGGAGGACATGGCACAGTGAGCCTGCAGGAGGAGAGTGAACACCGTGGGGACCTGGCGCTCAGGCCTACTGGGAGACCACATCCCACCCTCACTGGCTCTGTCCCCAGGGCTGGAGGTCGTCCAGCTATCCACCCTCCCAGCCTGTAGGCTGCCAGTGGCTGCCAGGAGAGGAGGCACCTGGTGCAGGAGAGAGCCTTCAGACAGAGAGGAGGGGACAGGTGCTCCCCCAGCAGCTGGAGAAACTCGGGGTATCCACCCTCCCAGGCTGCAGGCTGGCAGTGGCTGGCAGGAGAAGAGGCACCTAGTGCAGGAGAGAGCCCTCAGGCAGAGAGGAGGGGGCAGGTGCTCCCCCAGCAGCAGGTGCACTGGGTCGGGCTGAGGGGGCATCATTGGACAGCAGTGCCTGCAGCTGGGGTCTCCACACAGACCCTCTCCTTAGGCTCAGCACAAGCTTCTCTGGATGGCCTTTGTCCCCCAAATACAAAGTCTGGTCCAGGGCCCCCCCACCAAGTCCTGACTCCCAATCCTTTGTACTCAGCTCAAGTGACAAGAAATGGCCAATAGTTTAGGTGGTGTTGGTTGCACAGGGAAATTTGCTTTTCTGGCCCATGCTGTAACGTTGCTGCCATATTAAAGATCTCAGGGCTCTGAATCAAAAACAGTAGGATGCCGGGGACCCCAGCTGGCTTTCTGGAAACCTACCTCTTTGCCTTGCAGCCTTCCCATCCCACCAGCTCTGCTCAGAATCCCTCCAAGCCACAGACCCACAGTCTTGGGGCCCAGACAATGTGCCTTCAGAAAGTGATCCTGGTGGGGCAGTAGGACACACTGCAGATTCCAGCAAATCCCCCTCCCAGAAACTGAGGGTACCGCTGGATGAGCTGTCTGAAAACAGCCAGGTCAGGGTTCCAGGAAGACACCAGAGGCACAGGAGTCACTGAGGGGCATCTGAAGGTCAGGTACGGGCAGTCACAGCTTCCAGGCCCTTCTTCCCTAAAGCTCCTCATTCCTCAGCCTTTCTTCCAGTGATTCTGTTCGGTTTCTATCTGCCCCAACTGTTATCCATTGCCTAGGCAGCAGAGACTCACATATGCCTTTAAATGTTTTGGACAATGGATGTCCACTTCAGTACATAGCCACTTCACTACTGGGAGAGTTGGTAGAAAGCAAAAAGTCACAGAGGACTCCAAGGGTCTGGACTTGGTGTTTCCCTCTCCTGAGATGGGGACACCTTTGGGATGAGCAGGTGGCCACCTGGTGGGGGGTGGGCAGGGACCTGACGTGGACAGATGGGGTAGGTGAGGCCCGAGGTCCCCGGGGTATGTGCCTGGCATCTGGACTGAATAGGTCTTCAAAGCTGCAGATTGGCTGGGATCATCTTCAGGCGGAGGAGGAAGGTGAGGGGAGCAGAAGGGACTGAGGAGGCTTGGCTTAGACAGGAGAGGGCTGAGACACTCCTTTGGGGGGAAAGTGGGTCAGGTCCAGGCTCACAGGGACAGACCTTGAGGCCATTGGGCTATGTGAAATAGGCCAGTCCCTAAAGGACCAATACGGGAGGACCCCATTTGTGAGGGACAGAGAGCACTCCGATTCATAGAGGTGGAAGGAGCTGCTGGGTGCCGGGGCTGGGGAGGGGAAATGGGGGGTTAGTGTCTCCTGGGTAGAGGTTCAGTTTGGGAGGATGACAAAGTTGTGGCAGTGGATGGAGGCGGCAGGTGCAGAAGAGTGAATATACTTATTGCCACTGAATTGTACCCTGAAACGTGCTTAATGGTATCAGTTGTATGTCTATTACACAATAGGAGAGTAGTGAGTCAGGAGGACGGGTCCATCGAAAGTCCCAGGAAGGCCCAAGAGCAGGGATCCTGTATCTTAGTTCTCGCTCTCATGCTCTGCGCCTTGTTGGGTGCCTGAGCTCACAGTGGCATCACTAAGTGCTTGCTAAGACACAGTGCAGGCAGATGGTCCAGAGAGAGTGCACAAACCATGTGTGGGCACTGAGGAATCGCAGCGGCACATGCATCCAGACTGAGTGAGTGCCCACATTTCACAAACACCAGCATAAAGAGCCATTTAAAACGAAGGCAGACGCCACTCTGGAAAACACTAGGGAGGTTCCTCAAAAAGTTGAAAAAAGAGCTACCTTATGACCGAGCAATTGCACTACTGGGTATTTACCCCAAAGATACAAATGTAGGGATCCGAAGGAGCACGTGCACCCCAATGTTTATAGCAGCAATGTCCACAATAGCCAAACTATGGAAAGAGTCTAAATGTCCATCAACAGATGAATGGATAAAGAAAATGTGGTGTGTGTATATATATATACAGAGAATATTATGCACCTATCAAAAAAAATGAAATCTTGCCATTTGCAACGACGTGGATGGAACTACAGTGTGTTATGTTAAACAAAATAAGTCACTCAGAGAAAGACAATTATCCTATGATCTCAGTGATATGAGGAATTTGAGGAACAAGACAGAAGATCATAGGCGAAGGGAGGGAAAAATGAAACAAGACGAAACCAGAGAGAGAGACAAACCATAAGAGACTTTTTTTTTATTCTTATGTTAATCCCCATACATTACATCATTAGTTTTAGATGAAGTGTTCCATGATTCATTGTTTGTGCATAACACCCAGTGCTCCATGCAGAACGTGCCCTCCTCAATACCCACCACCAGGCTAACCCATCCTCCCACCCCCCTCCCCTCTAGAATCCTCAGTTTGTTTTTCAAAGTCCATCGTCTCTCATGGTTCATCTACCCCTCCGATTTCCCCTGCTTCATTCTTCCCTTCCTGCTACCTTCTTCTTCTTCTTTTTTTTTCTTAACATATATTGCATTATTTGTTTCAGAGGTAGAGATCTGAGATTCAACAGTCTTGCACAATTCACAGCGCTTACCAGAGCACATACCATAAGAGACTCTTAATCTCAGGAAACAAACTGAGGGTTGCTGGAGTGGAGGGGGTTGGGAGGCGTGGGGTGACTGGGTGATGGACACTGGGGAGGGTATGTGCTATGGTGAGCACTGCGAATTGTATAAGACCGATGAATCAAAGACCTGTACCCCTGAAACAAATAATATATTATACATTAATTTAAAATTCACTAAAATAATAAAAATAAAACAAAAGCAGGTGACCTCAAGCTGTATTACAAAGCTGTGATCATCAAGACAGTATGGTACTGGCACAAAACAGACACACAGATCAATGGAACAGAATAGAGACCCCAGAAATGGACCCTCAACTCTATGGTCAACTAATCTTCCACAAAGCAGGAAAGAATACCCAATGGAAAAAAGACAGTCTCTTCAATAAATAGTGCTGGGAAAATTAGACAGCCACATGCAGAAGAATGAAACTGGACCATTCTCTCACACCATATACAAAGGTAAACTCAAATTGGATGAAAGACCTCAATGTGACACAGGAATCCATCAAAATCCTAGAAGAGAACACAGGCAGCAACCTCTTCGACCTCAGCCACAGCAACTTCTTGCTAGACACGTCTCCAAAGGCAAGGGTAACAAAAGCAAAAATGAACCTTTGGGACTTCATCAAGATAAAAAGCTTCTGCACAGCAAAGGAAACAGTCAACAAAACTAAGAGGCAAGCCATGGAATGGGAGAAGATATTTGCAAATGACATTACAGATAAAGGGCTGACATCCAAGATCTATAAAGAACTTCTCAAACTCAACACCCAAAAAACAAATAATCCACTCAAGAAATGGGCAGAACACATGAACAGACACTTCTCCAAAGACATACAAATGGCTAACAGACACATGAAAAAATGCTCCACATCACTAGCCATCAGGGAAAAAGAAATTAAAACCACATTGAGATACCACCTTCACCACTTAGAATGGCAAAAATCAACAAGGCAGGAAACAACAAATGTTGGTGAGGATGTGGAGAAAAGGGAACCCTCTTACACTGTTGGTGGGAATGCAAGCTGGTACAGCCACTCTGAAAAACAGTATGGAGTTTCTTCAAGACGTTACAAACAGAACTACCCTATCACCCAGCAAATGCACTACTGGGTATTTACCCCAAAGATACAGATGTAATGAAAAGAAGAGCGCCTGCCCCCCAATGTTCATAGCAGCAATGTCCACAATAGCCAAACTGTGGAAGGAGCCGAGATGCCCTTCAACAGACGAATGGATAAAGAAGATGTGGTATATATGTACAATGGAATATTCCTCAGCTGTTAGAAAGGATGAATACCTACCATTTACATTGACATAGATGGAACGGGAGGGGATTATGCTAAGTGAAATAAATAAATCAGAGAAAGACAATTATCATATAGTTTCACTCCTATGTGGAATGTCAGGAATAGCACAGAGGACTACAGGGGAAGGGAGGGAAAACTGAACAGGAAGAAATCAGAGAGGGAGACAAACCATGAGAGACTCTGGACTCCGGTAAACAAACTGAGGGTTACAGAAGGGAGGAGGGTGGGGGGATGGGGTACCTGGGTGATGGGTATTAAGGAGGGCACATGTTGTGATGAGAACTGGGTGTTATACGCAACTAATGAATCACTGAACACTACATCAAAATCTACTGATGTACTATATGTTGGCTAATGAATTTAAATTTAAAAAATTAAATAAAATTAATAAATAAAAAATAAATCCACGGCAGGAAATGGAAATAACCCAGAGGGCACCATGCTCCTGGAGGCTGAGCTAGCGGTCACGGCCAAGACCTCTGGCGGTGAGGGCACCGGGGTTCTGAGAGGTGGCTCGGTGCACCCCTGACCCTGAAGCCCCATGGCCATGGCAAGGTGCAAGGACTGGGAGGGAAGACCCAGCCAGGACCCGTTCTGGCTCCACGGCTGCTACAGGGCTGCTCCCAGCCCCACCAGGCGGTGTCTGTTTAGAACCAGGGAGAAAACCTTTTCCCTCAATTGTTCTTTTTAAAAATGGTTGCTCAGCATTGACACAGAAAAACATCTGACATAAAACTGGAGCCGTTCACAGCTGCAAATGACCCAGAAGTGAAGAAAATGTAGTGAACGCAAAGAGAGGACGCTGTATCCCCAGGCAGGCCTCCTGTGAGCAGGTGCGGCTGGGGCACTGGACGTGCCCGTGCAGACAGTACTGGACTCCACAGTGTCCCTCGAGGGGACAGAAGTAGGAACCTGCTCTGATGGCTCCGCTGAAGTCAGCACCCGCTGCTGGAGACGGGGACAGCCCCTCATGAGTTCCAGGTGTCCTGGTGATTCTTGGGCACGGCCCAAATCTCAGCTTCTTCATGACCTGGGGCCAGCCCAGCAGCTGCACCCAGGTCCTCCAGGGACCGCCCAATAGCTGTGGGTCCCGCAGGTCCTCCAGGGACAGCACCTTGGTGGGCTTGTGGTCCAGCAGGTACCTGTTCAGGTGGCTCTTATCGTACCACATGGCCTCGATCCCATTGGCCCAGTTGACCACCATCACCTGGTGACAGGCTGAGGTCAGTCGGTGAACCTCCGCCACAACCCCCCAAAAAAGGCCCCCATGTAGTAGAAGTCACCCTGGTCCTTGGGGATGTGGGCCTGGGACTGGGACCAGCGCTCATAGCTTAAGTCCTCACAGGCCACCCAGTAGAAACCGGGGTGCAGGGTGCCAAAGAGGGGGGACAGGATCTCCACGCCCACGTGGTCACAGAACTTCATGTCCACATCCCCGCACACCATGTCATCCACCTCATAGAGGAAGCACTCCTCATAGAAGCAGCTCATGATGCCATGTGCTGCATGGACACATCCTGCCAGTGTGGGGCACCACGGACCTCAAGAACCATCACCCTTCAGTGCTCCTGGAGGGGCACACGGGACACAGCAACCAGCTGGTCGGTGAAGACATAGTAGATGACCCTGTGTCCACCATGAAGTGATTCTGCAGGAACAGCTCCAGGAAGACCCCGTATCCACAGGGGCAGGGGACAGGGCACGAAGAGGGTCACTGCCAGAGGCTGGCAGCAGGACCCCAGAGCTGGGGGTCATGGACGTGTGCACCTTCTTCATGGGGACAGGCCCTGGGCTGCTTTATGCAACAGCCACCTCCTGACCTGTCCTGAGTGAATCTGCCGGCAGGGCCTCCCTACCTTCTGCTCCCAGATATGGGGGTCATCAGTGCCCCACCTTACAAAGGGGAGTCTGAGGCTTGGGAGGCTAGAAACCCATGCAGCCACACAGTCAGCATGCTGGAGCCAGGAACACTCCCTCTGTGCTGAGCTCCTGGGCAAACCCTGCAGGTGCCCTCCCCTAGCTGCCCCCCTGCAGGTTTTGTCCCCACCTGCCATTAGTTGAGCACCTTTGGGCACAGCCCGTGTTTCTATGTCCTACAGACTGGGTAGAATCAGCAGGGCCGGCCAGGTCCCCCACTTTACTTTGAGTGGGCTGTCACTGGTCCCCAACAGAGCTGTCTCCACCCCCTATAGGGTCCTCCCTTGAAGGCTACTGGGCCTCTGGCTGACAAGGTCCATCAGTAAACCACTGGTATTCCTAGGAGGGGTCACCCTCGAACTCCCCAGATCAGGAATCAGGTTCAGCCCATGGGCAGGGAAGGGGAAAGATGACTCCTGGAAAAAGGGGGCTTGCTTAGGCCCCAGCCTTGAATCCAAGGGTGTGAGCTTCTGGGTCCAGGTCTACATCTCCCTGGCCCCAAAACATTGGAAGTCTTGTCCAACTGCCTCACATGGCTGGTCCCCCTTTGAGGGGACTACCTGCCCCTCACTGTGGGGACAGCAGCTCCCCCATTGTCAGCAAGTGTGGTGAGCCCCTCTGAGACTGAATTTTTTTAAGATTTTATTTATTTGACAGAGAAAGAGACAGCTAGAGAGGGAACACAAGGAGGGGGAGGGGGAGAGGGAGAAGCAGGCTCCCCGCTGAGCAGGGAGCCTGACATGGGACTTAATCCCAGGCCCCTGGGATCACGACCTGAGCCGAAGGCAGACGCTTAATGACTGAGCCACCCAGGCGCCCTGAGACTGACTTTTTTACACAGGCACTAAGACTACTTCCCTGTGCCTACCCCATACCTCGCAGGTTAGTAAATCGCTCACACAGGGAAGGTGAATACTACATTAAAATATGGGACGAGCACATACACCCAGCAGACATGAGTCAGGTCACCAGGGGGCAAGTAGAGACCCAGCCAATGGGGAAACAAGCCAGACATGATGCAAGGGGAGAGAAGAGTGCTCCTGGCAGAGGGCACAGAGAATGTAAAGGATTGGAGTCAGGCCCAAGGCACATGTGGGACAACCACACAGCTTGGTGGCCCACAGAGGGGGGCTGCAGTGGGAGAGGTGAGGCTGGAGAGTACAGACAGGTGGGGAGCGGATCGCAGAGAGCCTCAAAGGTTATGTTCTGAAATGATCAATCTGCTTACCAGAGGAGAATGGTCTCTATACAGCAGAGGACAGGGAGACCCTAACCCTAACCCTAACCCTAACCCCTAACCCCTAATCCCTAACCCTAACCCGTACCCTAACCCTAAACCTAACCCCACCCTAAACTGTACCCTAACCCGTACCCTAACCCTAACCCTAACCTGACCACTAACCCCTAACCCCTAACCCTAACCCGTACCCTAACCCTAACCCGTACCCTAACCCGTACCCTAACCTAACCCTAACCCGTACCCTAACCCGTACCCTAACCCGTACCCATACCCTAACCCTAACCCGTACCCTAACCAGTACCCTAACCCTAACCCTAACCCATACCCTAACCCGTACCCATACCCGTACCCATACCCGTACCCTAACACGTACCCGTACCCTAACCCATACCCGTACCCTAACCCTAACCCGTACCCTAACCCTAACCCGTACCCTAACCCGTACCCTAACCCGTACCCGAACCCTAACCCGTACCCTAACCCGTACCCGAACCCTAACTCATACCCGAACCCTAACCCGTACCCGAACCCTAACCCGTTCCCTGACCCGTACCCTAACCCATACCCGTACCCGTACCCTAACCCTAACCCGTACCCGTACCCTAACCCGTACCCTAACCTGTACCCGTACCCTAACCCATACCCTAACCCTGTATATCCTCCCCAGGGACAGCGAACAAAGTCAACACATATCTGCACACTTTGAAATGTGAACAGAAACCTGCAAACTCAGGTTCTCACAGGAGCTAAATGTTAATGACCAGGTGACAAAAAGGTGACGCAGATAGCAAGTAACCAAAAGAAGATGTCATGTGTCTGTGAGCTGGCCACCTTCTCTACCTGTCGGAAGGAAGCCATGCCTGACAGGAGGGAGCCACACCTGGACCTGGTCTCTCTGGGCTGCCCTTGAGCAGAGCAGAGGATGTGCTGAGCTGGGTGTGGGTGTCGGGGGAAGAGATGGGCAGCTGGCCACAGATGTTACCTGCCAAGTACCTGTAGGACCAGCTCCCGGTCCTCAGCTAAGGTTAAACAATAAATACGTTTCGTTACATATTTACTGTGACAGGAAAGGTGCTCAGTGCTTTGAGTGACTATATTCTCTCCCGTTTTATTTTTTAAAAACAGTTTATGGACGTATGACTGACCTACAAAAAGCTGTACATAATTACTGTATTCAACTTGACCCTGAACCTAACCCTAATATCAAGTTAACATATGCTCTGATTTAGAATATAGCTCATAAATTATTTCATGATTATTAGGAGCTAGGAGATCCAAGGACCAACCTTCTTCTATCTTATTCTCCCTTGAATTTGACAGGTTGGAACACATTCTGCCACATGCTATCTGGAGAGTGGCCACACGGGGGCAACAGGGAGTAAAGAGTAGGGCAAACCCGGCCACAAAGCCAATTCTTCCCTCATCCTGTAAAACCTTGCTCATTCAATGTTTACAGATCATTCTATAGAGTATTAAAAGTGTGACTTTCTGGAATTTTTTAAAAAACAAACTAATTCTTTGAAACTGTTAAAAATATAATGTTTTTAAAAATCTCAGCGTTGGTGAGCAGATGAAGACCCAGGGGCCTGGGGAAAAGCTGTTATTATTGAATATGTTCAGATCTAATTAGGAAACAAGTATGATTTATACTCCACTTATTTTCACAAAGAATTTGTGTCAACTAACAGTACTGAACCCACACAAAATAGTGCACTTCAGAGGAAAATAAAAGGAGATTCAAAAGCCTCAAGAGGCAGAGAAAGAGCCACACCCGGGAGCAAAGAAGACATACCACTGATGCTAGACTCAGGCTGATTTGCAGCCTGTAGGTCCTCTGGAGCTAGAATGCCCCCAATGCCCCTGGGGGTCGCGGGTCGGGCAGAGCTCAAACCCTGATGCTGCATTGTTGTAACTGGTGACGGGTCTCCTTGGTCACTTCCTCCATGAGACACCCCCCACGCCCTGACTACTCCAGCCCGCTTCTGGGAACTCCCATTCCTCTTTCTGACCCCGTTGTTTACTTTTCCCTTCACTTACATAGTATATAGTATGTTTACCTACATACTGTTCTGTCATTTAAAGGTTTTTGTCATGTTCTCACGGCACTGTACTTTGCATCATCCACCCTGATGTATAATCACTTGCTGCACTGCATGACTTAATTGGGGACTGGGAACACCCTCACAGTGTCATGGGGCTAGTGTCCTGGGCAAGGTCCTCACTAAGCCCGCTCATCCAGCAACTGTTGCACTGAAGGCCTGATCCAGGCACTGGAGCCCAGTCTGAAGCCAGCTCTGTGTCCTCACAGCGGGGACACCGGCTGCACCCAGGCCTTGGGAAGGCTGTGGGGGGGCTGTGAGGGAGTCACTGTATGGATGGGGCATGGGGGGAGGGGGAGCATTGAGCAGCCGGGGGAGGGGGCCCTCGGGGCGGGGGTCTTGTGTGAGGAGGAAGTTGGGTAACGGGACCCCAGGCAGTGGTGACCTCACTTCCCTGACAACAGAGTCCAACAGAATTTGGAACCCAGGTAACCAGGCACCCACATTCCAGAGACAGCCCCCTGCCCAGCTCATTTCGTTGGAGATCATCCAACCATGAACATGTGGGCTTGTTGCCTCCCTAAGTCTGGATGCTGCAGGCTGAAGAAAGCCCGCCCTGCAAACGCTGCCCCCCGCTGGGGATGTCGAATCAGGGCTCCCCACCGCCTCTGGCCGTTTGGTCGGAAGGCCCGAAAGGTGACACCAGGAGGCCCAGAGCCGGCCACCCAGCCCCACAGGGTCTAATCCACCTGTGCAGCCCCAGGTCCCCTCCCCTCCGTGTGTGTGTGTGTGTGTGTGTGTGAAGAGGGGTCATGTGGGGTGGGCCAACGCCATTCAAGAGCAGGCTGATGAGGGGTCAGATAACCCGTGGGCAGGTCATGTTCAAGGTCAAGGCTGGCTGGGTGGGACGGGGTGTGGGGGGCTGTGAGCTTCTGCCCAGGGTTTCTCTCGATCGCCCTGCAGGGATGGGTCATTGTCCCGCGTGCAGGGCTGTGCACCCACAGGTGTGTGTCTGATCTGGGAGCAGCAGGGCGACTGGGCACGGGACAGGGAGGTTGGCCGGGCAGGACTGGGATGCCTCCGGGACGGCTACCCGTCCCTGTCTTTGCAGACATCCGATGAGATCAGCACAAGGCTGGCGGACACCCACTCCATGTCCGGGATCCGGAGCGTGACCCCACAGGACTCCCCTGGAGCAGGTGCTGGGGATTGTGGGGAGAGGCCTCCGACACCACCCAGACCACTGTCCCTGGTGGTCATTGACTGCATTGTGCTCCAGGAGCCGGAGCCCACGGAGGCCGAGCCTGAGGCTGAGAAGCCTGGGGCTGGGTGCCCGTGGGTGTGTGCAGAAGGGTGGGGGCTGGCCCCACAGGGAGGAGCCCCCAGAGCCTGGTGTGGGGCCTGGAGCAACGACTGGGCTCAGAGCGCCAAGCGGGTGGACTGCGGTTGGGGAGACGCCCCGGGGAGGGCTCCTTCCTGGCTGCGGCTTCTCTGGGAGGCCCTGGGCTGGGTTCTGTCTCCACGGAGAGCAGGCTCGGGCTGAGCTTTTCTCCTCTCACAGCTGCTCCACCACCTGAGGAGCTAGAGCCGGTTCCAACTCCATTGGCAGCTCTGGACGGAGGGGTGGTGGCTGCGACTTCAGCAGGAGACCAGGAGCCGGCAGGTGACCCGGCACCCACCCACGGACAGCCTGACGGGGGCCAGGAAGGGCCTGCTGGACAACCTGCCTCCGGAGAGCCTGCCCCTGTGCCTATCAGAGCCGCCGCCCCTGCGCCTGCCCCGAACTGTGGCCCTGCTCCTGCCCCCGACCCAGCTCCTGCCCTGGATCCTGACCCATCCCTACCCCTCCCAGTGCCCCGGTTCTTGCCCCTGACCCAGATACTGCCTCGGGTCCTGTACGTGCCAATGCGGCAGACCCTGTCCCTCCCCTTGCACCTGCCCCCTCCCCTTCCCCGGCTTGTGCTCCTGTTCCGGCCCCTGCCCCAACTCCTGCCCCTGCCCCTGCCCCTGCCCCTGCTAGAGCCAATGTCCCTTCTCCTGACCCACCTCCTGCCCCTGCACCTGCCCCTTCCCCAGCACCTGCCTGTGCACCTGTTCTTGCCCCTGACCCAGCTCCTGACCCTGCACCAGCCCCTTCCCTTACCTGTGCACCTCTTCTTGCCCCTGATCCGTATCCTGACCCTGATCCAGCTCCTGCCCTGGATCCTGCCCCTTCCCTTGCCCCTGCCTGTGCTCCTATTCTTGCCCCTGACCCGGATTCTGCCCCTGCCCCTGCCTCTGGTCCTGTTCCTGTCCCTGACCCACCTCCTGCCCCTGCACCTGCCCCTTCCCCTACCTGTGTTCCTGTTCTTGCCCCGGACCCAGCTCCTGCCCTGGATCCTGCCCCTTCTCCTGCCCCTGCCTGTATTCCTGTTCTTGCCCTTGACTCGGCTTCTGCCCCTGCAACTGTCCCTTCCCCAGCCCCTCCCTGTGCTCCTATCCTTGCCTCTGACCCAGCTCCTTCCCTTTCCCCTACCCGTTTCCCTGCCCCAGCGTGTGCGCCCATTCCTGCCCCTGACCCACCCCCTGCCCCGGCACCTGTCCCTTCCTCTGCCTGCGTCCATGTTCCGGCCCCTGCCAGAGCCGATGCCCCTTCCCCTGCCTGCGTCCCTGTTCCTGCCCCTGCCCCTGCCAGAGCTGATGCCCGTTCCCCTGCCTGCGTCCCTGTTCCTGCCCCTGCCAGAGCCGATGACCCTTCCCCTGCCTGCGTCCTTGTTCCTGCCCCTGCCCCTGCCAGAGCCGATGCCCCTTCCCCTGCCAGTGTCCCTGCCCCTGCCCCTGCCAGATCCGATGCCCCTTCGCGGGCCTGCGTCCCAGTTCCTGCCCCTGCCCCTGCCAGAGCCGATGCCCCTTCCCCTGCCAGTGTCCCTGTTCCTGCCCCTGCCAGATCCAATGCCCCTTTCCCTGCCTGCGTCCCAGTTCCTGCCTCTGCCCCTGCCAGAGCCGATGCCCCTTCCCCTGCCAGTGTCCCTGTTCCTGCCCCTGCCCCTGCCAGAGCCGATGCCCCTTCCCCTGCTTTCCAGGGCCTCTGCCCCTTCCCCTGGCCCTGCCTGTGCTCCTCTACTTGCCCCTGACCAGCTCTTACCATGGATCCTGGCCCTGGCCCTGCTCTTGCGTCTGGCCCTGCTCTTGCATCTGGCCCTGCCCCTCCTCCTGCTCCTGCAGGGCTCCCAGAACCACATCCAGAGCCCACATCCTCACGGGGAGAGCTCCTTGTACCATTACCCTTAGCTCCATCACCCGACCCCGATGCCCCGCCAGATTGTTTCATCCCCTCCCCCTATGTTCTTTCTCTCTGGTTCGTATTAACTGTTCTATTCTCTTTCCATGTCCTATATGCTGTTTATTATTTATTTTAAATAAAATGAATTGTTTTCAGTTGAACAAGTCCTGAGCATCAAGTACATTCCCAACGCTGGGCCACCACACCACAGAACATGGCTGTGGAATATCTGCTTCCCCAAAGGAGTCCCCGAACCAGAAGGCCTCCCTGGAAACCCCGAAGCTGCTTCCTCTCTCTGTTCCTTTACCTGTTCTGGAGGTTTCCTGTACGTGGAATCACACAGTATGGGCCTTTGTGTCTGCCCCCCTATTTTCAAAGGGGACTCCTTCTTTTCTGGGTTGACTTGACATAGAATTTCCCTTATTGGATGTTGAAATCCCCGATAGATTACAGATGAGATGTAACCGTAGAGCCCCCTTTGGTAAATATGGACACAATCTCGGGGCGGAGACCCCTGTTCCTGCTGGGACACCTCAGCCTGACCCCAGACAGGAAAGGGCTGGTTCCTCCTGTGACCCACAGAGAAACCAGGGAAATGCAGAAAGCTGGAAGACACACCTCAAAGGGCCAAAGCATTGCTCACAACCCAAGGTCACAGAAAGGTTTCCCATGCCTCTGGTCCAAACCATGCTCCAAGTCACTGGGTTCCACAGGGACAGAGACGAAATGCATGCAAGTCCAAGGGGAGGGGGACAGGCATGGGGGCAGTCAGAGATTCAGGAGCTCCCGGGGAAGGACTCTGGCAAAGGAAACCCTATGGAGGCAGCACTGGTCACCCTCAGACTGGCAGGTGTCTGGTCTGGGGACCAGCAGCCCTGGCGAGAACGTGTGGAAACGGAGGTCCCCGGGAGAGAAGGGTGACGGGCACCCCTGTCTGGGAGAACAGTGAGCAGCACCCATCCCAGGCCACAGGTGCACCCATCATCTAGCGTGGGCAGCTCACTCCCACCGTGTAGAAGGGAACACTGTGTCCATCAACCTCTCTTTGCAACAGAATCCATAAAGTGGAGTTTCTGGGTCAACACGTATACAGTGTTGAAGGTACAAGCCTCAATTTCCAACATCCCAGGTCTGCTTGTCCACCTTGAGCCTTGTTTGGGAAGCAGGGGTGGGGATCCCTGGGGCTGTGACCTGTGGGAGGGGAGGGGAGGGGGAGCTCTGAGTGGAGTGACCAAGGTACCCGGGGTGACCTGCCCAGCAGGGACCCTCCCGCCCCCAGCCCCTCTCCTGGCCTCGTGCGCGATTGTGAGGGTGTGACGGTGAAGGTGCTGGCCCTTGGCTGGCGAGTTCCCTAGCTGGTGCTGGAGCTGCTCAAGCTCCAAACCGGGCTCGGATCCCAGAGCTGGCGCGAGAGCCGAAGCTGCAGCTGCCCCAGTCTCGGGAGCTGCGGCACGCATCGCTGGAGGACCTGGCTCGAGCTCTGGGGCAGGTGCTGGAGCTGAATCCCCCTCCAGAGATGACCTAGACCCGGTTCCGCACTTGGATAGGGCTCTTGAACCCACGAACGGCTTTCCTCCCCTGCCCACTTCATGGATGACAAAACTCGGGACGGTGACAGGACCGGCTACATGGGGGTAATGGCTACGGGGGGATTCTGACCAAGGATCCTGCATCCCCTTCACCACGCGCCCCACGCGGGGCGGTCCTGAGCTGCCAGACGGGGACAAGGGCCTGACCCGCTGCTCCCAGCAGCTGCCCCCAGCTGAGCAGAGACACTTGCCGGGGACCTGAAGTCCTCGTTTGACCTCTGCTCCGGCCAGCCCCACGCGAGCAGGGACCGTGCTTCCTCACCTCTGGGTCCCCAACCCCCAGAACAGTGCCTGGGAGGTGGTAGCACTTCAAAGTTTAGTGAGTCGGTGGGATTCCCCCAGCAGCACCGTGATGCGGCGGATGTTGTTACAGATGAGAGGTCTGGGCCACAGACTCTTGTGTTCACGCTTTCTTCCACGCGGGCATCACCCACACCTGTGTCTGTTCGCTGGAACGCAGAGGGGACCCCCAGACACCCTCCCTGCCCTCGGAGCTCCCAGCCTAACCGGTGGGTCAGCATCTCACCCACGGTCAGCAAGTGGGCGATACAGAGCTAGAGCACCTCGAGCACGAGACCTTGAACGAGCCGTGGGGCAGCTAAGATCTCGAACCATCTGACGAACCAGAACGTGCCCCGGCGCTGACTCGAGCCAGCCGTGGAAGCAGCTCGAGAGCCTGAGCCAGGGCCCCGCACACTAGAGCCCCTCCAGCTCCGACCCGCGGTCCCCCTCCGGAGGCAAAAGCAGCTCCGGGGTGAATTCCAGAGCAGAGCCACCTCCACACCAGTTCTCCCACCCGATCCGGCACCACTGGCAGAGTGAGAGGCAGCCCGAGAACGAGAGCCAGGTCTCGAGGCAGCTCAGCGCTGCTGGGGGAGGCCGGTTTCCTCTGACAAGGCACAGGGACGGGCTGTGGGGATCAGCACAGGGTGATCCCCCTGGCAGGGTGGTGCTCTTCTCTCCTCCTGCTGCTTCGGCACCATCTCGAGACGGAGAACTGGCCTCTGCCCCGGGGCCGGTCACCGCTGCAGAGTCGACACTGCTGCCGAAGCAGCTACAGACCCAAAGCCCGCTGCAGAGCTCGAGGCATTTCCATGTCCTGCTGCGGGGCCTTCGCCAGGAGCTCGGGAGCTGGAGCCACGTGCGCCCCAGTGGGAGGAAGCCCCTGGACCTACGGCTCCATCGCCGACTGCAGAGCTAGAGCCAAGGCAAGACTCCGAGCTGGACCGGCTCCACACTCAGCTCCGGCGGCACCTCCGACCTGGAGCCAGCGCTGGCTCCCCCTGCAGAGCTAGGGCCAGTGGGAGCAAGACCCAATCCAGCACCAGCTACAGCCAGCTCTGGCCCCACCTCCCGGAGCAGCTGATGAGCTCCAACCAGGGCCAGTTCCAGCACCAGAGTCAGCCTGTCCTCACCAGCGAACGCATTCCTTTTCTTCTCTTTTGGCTTTGGTTTCTTTTCATGTCTCCAGGTATATTTGTAGCTTAAGATAAAATAAACTTTATCTTTTTAAACATTTCAAAGTGTGCAAACCACTGTTATCAACTCCATTTCCCGTGCTGGCACCATCACCCTATCTAGTCCCAGAACATTTAATGCCCTGGAGAGAAAGCCCACACCCTCTGAGCAGGCAGTCACTGGCCATTCCCCATCCCCCTGCTCCCAGGCAATCACTGATCTGGCACCTGTCATTTACCTGGGACGAATTTTTCATACACGTGGGATCATACCGTATGTGGTATTTGGGGTCTAGTTTCTTCCACTGAGTAGGATGTTTTCGAAGTTCACCCACGTGAGAACGTGTATCACTACTTCATTCCTGGCGTGGCTGAATGAATCCCATTGTATGAACAGACCACGTTGTGTTTGTCCATTCAATTGTGGGTGCACCTGTGGGTTGTTTTCATCTTTCGGTTATTGTCCAGAGTGCTGCTACGAAGACTTACGTGCAGGCTGTTGTTAGAGGGCCTGTATTCCATTCTTCTGTTTAGAGAATGAGTGGAGTTCGGCCAAATGAAAACAGTATGCTCAACGTGTGGACGACGTGCCATACCCTTTGCCACAGTGGATCCGCCATATTACATCTCCCCCAGCAATGGATGAGGGTTCTGTTTCCCCAGATCCTCTCCGACACTTGTTATTTCTGCTTATTCACTAGAGCCCCTCTTCCTGGGTGGGGGAAGGCATGTCACTGTGGTGTTGGCTTGCATTTCGTATGATCTCATGAGGAAAATCGCCCCATGTGATTACTGGGTCGTCTGACTATCTTCTTTGGAGAAATGTCTATTATTTTCAGTGGGGTTGTTTAGGTTCTTAAGTTGGAGGAGTTTTGTACACATTCTAGATGCAAGACTCGTATGAGATTTGCAAATATTTCCTACCATTCCTTGGGTTTCTTTACATTCTCTTGAGATTACCCTTTCATTCACAAAGGTTTTTAGCAACGTTGAAGTCCAGTGTCTCTGTTTTCTCTGTTGTTGCTTGGGCTTCGGGTGCCATACAAGAGACACCATATTGCCAAATCCAAGGGAAGGAAGATCTGCCCCTAGGTGCTCTTAGTTTCCTTCTGAGTGTTAAGAATTTTCGCTCTTAAAGTTCATTCTTGGATCCATGTGGAGTTAATTTTTTATAGGGTGGAAGGGAATGCTCTGACTTCACTCCTTCGTATGTGGATATCCGGTTTCTCAACACCGTTTGTTGGAGACACTGTTTTTGCCTCATTGACTGATCTTGGTCTCCGTGTTCAAAAACAACTGACTGTACATGTATGTATTCCTTGATTCTCAGCACTATCCCATTGATCCATATGTGTTGGTCTTCTCTGCTCATACCTTTCGGGAAATATTATAATCTCGTACAGAGTTTTTCAAATTCTTAGGATTATTTGCATAGAAAATCATGTCATATATAAATAAACTTTTTCTTCTTCCTTTCCATTTGTGAGCTTTTAGTAACTAATCTTGTATCATTTCTCTGACCAAACTTCCATGACAATATGGAAATGAATTGGTGGACATGGGCATCCTTGACTTTTTGGGGATTTTAAGGAGAAAACTCTCAGTCTTTCACCACAGAGAATGATATACATATGAGTTATTTTTCATAAATATCCTTTATCATCTTTTTAAAGAATTATTTAATTATTTAATTAATTATTTATTTATTTATTTATTTGAGAGCACGCAAACCCAAGAGTAGGGAGGGGCAGAGGGAGAGAATCTCCAAGCAGACTCCCGACTGAGTGCAGAGCCCTCCCTGGACCGCAATCTGAAGACTCTTGAGATCATGACCTGAGCCCAAACCAAGAGTCGGACACTCAACCCACTGAGCCACCCAGGCACCTCTCCTTTATCACAATTTAACCTTCTATTTCTATTTTATTGAGAACACTTGTTATGAAAAGGTTTGGATTTTGTCAAAGCTTATCCTACAACAATTGACATGATCATGTTTCTTCTGGATGTGGTCTAGGACACTGATTAGCTACGTTGAACAGCCTTTGCATTCCCGGTGTAAATCACACTTGGTCATGATGTAGAGTCCTGTCAATGTGCTGCTAGATTCTGTCTGCTAGAATTCTGTTGAGGATTTTTGCCTCGCTCTTCATAATGGATTTTGGCCTACAACTGTCTTTTCTTGTAAGGTCTTTGTCAGTCTTTGGAATCGGGACAATGCTGGCATTCTAGGGTGACGTGGGAAGTGTTCCCTTCTCTTGTACTTTTTTCAGACTTTCAGAAGGATTGGTATTCTGTCTTCTTTAAACGTGTGGGACAAATCACCAGAGAAAGCATCAGGTTCTGGACTTTTCATTCTTGGGAAGTTCTCATGACTGCTTCAGTCTATTTACTTATTAGAGGTCTGCTCAGGGTTTCCATTTCTTCTGGAGTCACTTTGGTAGTTTGTGTGCTTCTCAGAATGATCTGCTTCATCTCAGGGAGCCAATTGGTTGGTATAAAGTGGTTCCATTTTTGTCTCTGTCAATTTTGGTAAACCTGCAAAAGAAAGAACTGTTGTTTTCACTGATTTTTCTCACGTGCTCTTCTCTTCCATGTATCTCTGCCCTAATCTTCATAGTTTCCTTTGCTCTACTAACTTTGATCTTCTCCTTCGACTGAACCAGAGGAACATTCTAACTGTTCCAGATGCCAGCCAGCCAGGGGGCCATTGTCTAGGTCTGGGTTGTTGGGTAGAGAAGCAATACAGACTGGAGTGGATCAGGCTCCCTGGGCAATTTCTACCTCACCTGGCATTCCAGGTCACCCCCAGACCGTCATTTCAGGCTGAAGCTCTCCTCCTGCCAGGCATGATGCCCAGCAACAGACTGACCTGATTTCCCATGAACCACTCACGACCTTAGGGGCCTTCTGTGCTCTAGGAACAAGCAGACTAGCTGAATTTTGCCAAGGAGCACTGCCCATGAGCAGAAAACCTGCATAGCTCAGGGCACTGTCTTCTGTGTGCTTCCTTCACACCTTCCCATGTGTGGGTCACAGCCACCTGTGCCCACGGACACCCTAGAGCACCCATTCACCCAGGGTGTTGGATCAATGCAAAGTCAGCCCTTCAATTCTGCCACCACACCCCCAACACAACACCCAAGACCAAAAGGAGCGCTCACTCCAAGTCCTGGGACCAGCTCAGATGCAGCCCCTACCTGCGCAGCAGGGACATCGCCTACCCGCTCTGCATGCTCCTCCAGCCTGATGTAGATGTGGACGACATTAGTGTGGGTTGTGTCCCACGATCCCTGATGGCCAGGAAAAGGAGGTGACTGTCCCACACTTTCTCCCTGATAGACATCCCTTCCTGGAGCCTGGGTCCCCATTCCACAGCCACAAGGGGCCAAGAAGACTCAGTCTCTAGAAGCTTCTGGGCTAGATGCTGACCGGGGTTGCCTTACACAGTCTGGTGTTTCTGCTGGCCTTGCCGTGCCTCAAGTTCCGGAGTTGACCTCCCAGTCGTCGCTGGAGACCTCAGGCATCATCTCAGCCTCTGTCAGCACCTCCCCCTCCTCAGCCTCCATCACATCTGTGGCAGCCTCGGACTCCCACGAGCGCCGTGTCTCAGGGTCTGCAACCACAGCTCCTCGCTGCCGCTCTCCATGCAGCAGGTGGGCGCCGCTGCCTCAACCCCATCAGCCTGGACATGAAGATCGGCACCATGTACAAGAGCATCCTTGCTGCTACCGCTTTACAGGTTAGATTCCATTACAACAAATGTCACATTACAAAAACCAAACATTTCCCAAATATTACTTACATCGCTCAAATACCACAACAAAATGCTAAACATCAGGAGCCCTGAGAGTTTGTTGCAAGGAGATCACAATTTTTTTCTGCCATTTTTACTGAAGAAATGTTTTTCTCCTTCCCATACTTTCATTTTGCCACTGTGAAGGTCTACAGAAGCAAAACTTTTATTCAGAGACCAAAATCAACATCTACCTGAAAAACTCTATTGTATCCATATCAGATTTACTTATAACGACATTATCATATATGCTCACAAATATCAGGCAAAGGTTGGCAATTAGGGCACTGACCCAAAACTACTAGATGTCAGAATTCATTACAGTATGAAAATTCCTTTCTTACTTGTTCCTCAAATTTTACATTTTAGCATTTGCTTTGCCATCTTTCATATGCTGGAGGTAATTCTGTGTTTGGCATTTGCATCTGTGGCTTAAGAAAGCTATAGGAGTACAAATGTTTTGTGCACCATCATTAAGCAGACCACTCAGAAGAGGACAGTGAAGACGGCAGGTTTTAAAAGTTTTAAACATTGTGGGGCGTCTGGGTAGCTCAGTGGGTTAGGTGTGCAACTCTTGATTTCAGCTCTGGTCATGATCTCTGGGTTATGAGATCAAGCCCCGCGTTGGGCTCTGTGCTGGGCATTGAACATGCTTAAGATTCTCCCTCTCCCTCCCTCTCTCTTGCTCCCTCTCCAAAAAAAAATAAATAAATAAATAAAAAATAATAAGTAAATAAATAAAAGTTTTAACATTATTTCCCCAAAGCTTATTTTCATTCCTCTTCCTTATAAATGTAACAAACATAATTTTCTAAGGAAACACAATAAAAGGAACACAGAGAGCTATGGATAGCTCTGTAGAGAGCAATTCTCTCCCTAATTTTCAAACAGAACATTCAAAATTATTTACATCTTTAAATGTTTGCTGCAGTAATAGAGTTAATTATGCTCTCTTCAAGGCCTGCAATTTACAATTAAAGCCAAATAAAGAAAGATCTTAACATTTCATTTTTAAGTCTTTTAGTTTTCAGAATAGAAGATTAATGTGCTTAAACATCTGCAAAATAGGACTTTGATTTAAAAATCTAACACTTGACATATAGGAAGATGTTTTTTTATGATGAATCCCTAATCCCAAAAAGATCTACAAATCATTTTTACCCAATCTGTCTTACCCTAAGAATAGTTATTTTATTGATCTTAAATGTGGAGTGTTTTGGGTTTTTTTTTGCCATTTAAGTATTTTCAAATGAAAGTTTATAATTTAAAACTTAAAGTTTTAAATGTACTTAAAGTACAAAATGACTTCCAACTTTAAAGAGAAATAAAGAAGACTAAAGGGGAAACTTTGTTATTTTTTAAAATTTATCATGCATATAGAACAAGGCCAGGAAATTCGAGCCAGGAACTTCAGCCTCTCCTACGGTTACATGAGGGGGCTTGGGAGGGTGTAATGGACATAATTATTTGCAATGATGCTACTGATGCTACCGTAACTTTGAAAATCATGCCTTCCCCATTCACCGCAACTTTTCCCATACATTCCAAATAGTTAAATCTTCCACACTTGTAACTGATTAATTCTAACTAACAAGTAAGAAAGTAGTTTATACTTGACTATAATTGTACTGCTTTTACGGTTCCAATTTGCTGCCCCCTGAGAGCAATGCTCCTGAAAGGTGACTTCTTCCTCAATTAATTCAAATTCCATTGGGTCAAAACCAATTAAATTATAGTCGAATATCAGCTTCATTAAATATCCTTATTAATTTTCATAAAACTAGCCACTTATAACCCCCCAGTAAGAATTCTTTCAGATTCCTGAATCAATCCTTTCATTGTATTGTACAAAGAAACTGAGGCACAGAAAAAATGAAGGACTTATGCAAGGTTGCCTAGACATTGAATACCTAACTTTCTTTTTTTTAATCTTTAATTTTATTTCATTATGTTATGTTAATCACTATACATCATTAGTTTTTTTTTAAAGATTTTATTTATTTATTTATTTATTTGAGAGAGAGAGACTGAGAGAGAGAGAGCATGAAAGGGGGGAGGGTCGGAGGGAGAAGCAGACTCCCCGCCAAGCAGGGAGCCCGATACAGGACTCAATCCAGGGACTCCAGGATCATGACCTGAGCCGAAGGCAGTCACCCAACCAACTGAGCCACCCAGGCGCCCCATCATTAGTTTTTGATATGGTGATCCACGATTCATTGTTTTCAAATACCTAACTTTCTTACAAAATTATCTTCTTTCCACTTCCTATTAATACTACCTAATACAATTATAAATTGTAATACTGGGCTTTAGGGGCCTAAAGCCGCAAGAAAATATTGAGAACAAAACAACAACAACAACAAAACAAATAAAACCATCCTACCTTGACTTCAGGTAAGAGAACATCCCTACAGTTTAGCAAAAACTAGGGAGGTGGTAGGTGGGGATGGTACTAACAATTTTGCTATTAAAATAATCTAAACTCTCAGCCGTCCATTCATTGAAACGCATACTGAGTGCCCCGCTTGTGCCAAGCCTTGTGATACGTGATCAAGACAACTGGTGGTCATGTCTCCGGTAACAGGGTAAGGCTATCCCTCGGAGCTCTTCAGCAGTTGACCTTCAGGCTGTATGCTAGGAGGTGGCTTCCTTTTTTCCTTCAATACTATTTGTGACGTTCAACTTAACTTGATTCTACTTAAGTAAAGATGTTTGGGTCTTTTTTTTGTGGGTGGGAGGTGACTACTAGTATAAATATTCGCCTGATGAATGTAATTATTCAATGTAGTCCTATGCCAAATTTTTATACAGTGATAAGCAAATTTTTATGCAGATAGAACGTAAAAATGTAATCAACCTATAATTACCTCATGGAGGCAGGGAAGACATCTGCCATTTCATGAAGCAGAATCTTCTAAACTAATCACCTAGAGACATAAAAGTGAAAAGTACACACCTAGAACATTTGCACAGCAAATACTTAAGTTCAGTCATACTTATGTTTAAATTTGAAACTGATTTGCTGCTGACTGAAAGAAAGGAAACAACAAATCAGATGATATAAGGCAAAACTGATTTTTTTTCCCCCTTGAGGCAAGGACACACTAAGCTTCAACTGACTAGCTTCCAAGTAATCAACACTTGGTACTCCAAACTCAACTATTTTCTAGTCAAGCAAAAACAAAACACACAAATAACTCAAGGAAGGACAACTTTATAACTTAAGAGTTCGTCTGCTTAAAAATAACTATCCCTTCATTCTTTCCCAGGTTGTGCTCACATATGATCACTCTCCTGTAAAAATTACCAGGTAAATTTTAACAAGGTTTTATAGATCATATTTTTAAGGATGCCTCTCCTCACCCACAACTAAAATACCAGAATATTCTGAACAGGTGCTACTTTGGAAGAATGTGATCAAAGAGGACACTATATTCCTTAGGCATTTTTACAGCTGAAACAAATACTTTGGGGAGTGAAAAGGTGTTTAAACCATATATATGCACTCAATTCAACATTCAAAGGCATATGGAACACCTACTATATGTCAGGCACCGCAACTGACACAGGAGGGAGAATTTACAAAAATAATGATTAGTCCATATCTTTAAAGAGTCCCTAATCTAGTGAGAAAGATAGACGCAATCATAAGGTAATGTATTAATGTTATAACAGAGATTTGGACACGTGTTATAAGGATACAGAGAATTTCTCCTAGAGAAATCAAAGGTCATTTGAATAGCAAAATGAGAGAATGACACTCAGGGAAAACAGTGCCCGTGAAGGTGGACTCATTGAGGTAAGTTTAGAGAAGCTGTTCAATATGGCTTTAATATGATGTGATGGGGAAAGGGGAAGATCACAGGGCAGATGATGAAACCAGTAAATTAGGCTGAGGCCAGAAAGTTGAGGGACTTCCATGTGAATCTAGAGCTTAGAATTTCTCCCCTACACAATTTAAGATGTTGGAGGTCTTCAGCATGAGTGTGGCATGACCAAGACCTAGGATTTGGCAAAATAATCTGGCAACAGCTTGAAAGAGAAACAGCTGAAGGATGGAAAAAACTTCACGGAGAGATCCCAATTACAGTTTATTTTTTGCCTTGGTGAAAGATGAAGTTATTGGCAGAAGGGGCAGACTCAAGAGTCATACTGAAAAGACCAAACAGATATTTGGTGATTTGAGTCATGTGCACATTTACACACTTGAAATGTCACGGGGTAGATAATAGTCTCCCGAATGAAAAAGAAAACAAGTTCAGTCAAGGTCTAGGATTAACTTTGTATGACACCTCTGTTTATCTTAGAAGCTTATTGTTCTTCTGTGTCATGTCTAGAAGCATCTTAACAAATACTGACTCAGTTCCTATTACTTAAGTAGCAGTTACGATATCAACAATATTCAACAGATTATGGTTTGCAAATATCTGGTTAAAAGAACTTAATAATTGCAGAAAAAATGGGGCCATAACTGATGAACAACAATACAGAAAATGCTCTTCACAGGCAACCTTTGAGACTTATTTGTATGAATTATGGAATAATCATCTCACGCCACAGAGACTGCATGTGTACAACCATGACATAATTTACTTGAAAAGATCACTGAGGAGCATTCATTAGTGATGACTGAAATTGAAACTTTCTCCTAATTTCAGCTGAGAGAATCCATAGTAAGGCAAAAGTAACCACGGAGTCACTTGCTGTAGGATTGAGAAATAGGTTTTTTAAATAATAGGTTTTTTTTTCCTTTTTTCTTTTCTTTTGGTGGGGGGCTGGCTTTGTTGTTTTGCATTGGGAAAAAATTTCTAGATCTCAAAATGGTAATTTAAGAACAAACAAACCCCTCTCTATCAAAGAGTTTTGGTATATATGTAAACATAACAGCGAAGTCTTCACAAAGCCCCTCTTGCTTAACATTACAGTTGCCTGAGTGAAAATGGAATGGTTTATAAATGATACCATAATTTACTCACTTTGTGTAATTTCCTCCCACTCATTGTTAGGAGGGGGAAAAAAATCAAGAAAGATATTTTCTCCCCATCATTTATGCATAATTGTTTTCCTGTTTTGAAAGAGCAATGGCAACATCCAACAAAGGCTCCTGAAGGTTTTTTAAAACATCAATCCCTTTCACAGTGGGGAGGAGTGCTGTAGGATAAGCAAAGATCAATAAAGCTTAGATGTTTCCTCCTGCTCTGACTGCGCTCTCCCATTAGGGAATGCTTCCTGCACATGGCAAAGTATGACACGGGTCCATTTAGAGCAACAAGGAGAAGCACACCGTTTGTCAGAGGGGAGAGCAGATCAGCACTCACACTCTCCCATCTCCCAAATGGTTCCCTGTCTGCTTCTCTTCTGTCTTTCTCACACCTCCTCCACAGTTAAACAAGCTTGGCTGACTGGTAACTGTGATAATTGCCCCTGAGCCAAGTTCAGCTAACAAGGTGAGTTGTGATAGCTTCCAGCCTGTGAGGAAAACAGTGGAAAATGAGCCAAGGCCTGCAAACCCAGCCCCAACTCCAGACCTCTGCCCAGAGAGGTTAAGACCGGCATAAGGAAACCTGAAAAGAGAGGTTTTCACCTTTAAGATTCCCATCTTTCAATCACTCTACAGAGTCCACCTTCTGTCTCTCTTTTTCCCCTTAAAAAAAAAATACTTCCATGTACACTTCCCAGTGTTTATGTTTATGTTGTTTATGTACCATGTTTCCTTCTTTTTAAAATCTTTGTCTTCACACTTCTTCAGGAATTAGCAGGGATTAAGAAAGAGACTTGCTTGGAAAATCTCTCTTCGTTTGGCCATACTGACAGTCCCAAGAGCCCGGGATGCTCAATAAGGCTGACAGGTAAATACTGGGAGATCTGACCTCTCTCTGTCCACTAGGGTGGCTAAATGGGAACAGTCAGTGGTTGTATTTTCCTGTCTCCTAACAAACCTGCCTTTCTTTAGAAGATAAAGATGATACCACGTTACAAAGAAATCGGTCTCTGCATTTAGTCATTCAGTTAACATTTGCTGAATATGTGCTCTGTGCTAAGTGTTGTGCTGGGCAGTGTGGACATGAAAGCAAAGCAGTATGATGATTCTATTTTGTGAATAAAAAAATCAAGACCTTATCAGTTCAAAGATTTTTGTGTAACTCCTGGATGTAAAGAGGTCATCTGAGGGACACAGTTTTTATATAAGCTGGCTGGAGTGGAAAATATTATAAAACCTATTGCTGAGCTCTTGCAAAGGCAAAGCAGATAGTGGTAAAATATATGGCAGAAAACAGAGATAAATGCTAAGAGGTCAGCAGCCATGGTTTTTGTCAGCATCTAATATTACCGCCATAATAGGCTCTCAAATTTAAATTGGGAATCTTGACTTGCCCCTTGAGTTCCGTTCTCACGTCTAATTGCCTGGTAATACACGTTCCTCTCTCCTCTTCCTACTCCTGCCACCTTACTATCAGTCCCCCAAACATGTTACCCCTCTAGTAATGCATTCTTCTACATTGTCGCATGCTAATACATTCATATGAAGGTAGACATACACACATAAACCCACTTTTTTTTTGTTCTACAAAAGAATAGGATATTAATACATATTTCTGTACATATTTCCTTCCTCATTCAATAATACCTCACAGAAAGTTCCTCTAAGTTAGCTCATATAATGCTGTTTTTGATGGCAATATAATATTTTACATTGTGATATACTATAATTTATGTATCCATTCCACTAACAGGAATTGTTTGTAACTTTCCAAATTATAATAGGGCTGAAATAAACATTCTTATACATACCAGTGCTTTTTTCCTTAGAGGCAGATTTCCTGAAGCAGAATTAGTAGGGCATAGAATATGTGTATTTTCAATTTAATAGAGATCGCCAGAGTGCCTTCCTAGAAAGGCAATAACGACTCACATTTCCAACAGCAATGTATGCAAATAACTTCCCACAGCCCCATCCCAAGTAACAGGTGTTTTGGATCATTTTAATTTTTGCCAATCTTATGGATATAACATAATAGTTTGGTATTATTTTAATCTGCATTTCACTGACTGCTCATAAGTCTGCCCATCTTTTGAAATTCTTGACCATCTCAATTTGCTTTCCTAAAATTCATATCCTTTCCCTATTTTCCTACTTGATTATCTTATCAAGCTGTAAGAGCTCTTTGCACATTATACATACAAACCCTTTTATCTGACATCCCTATAGCAAATATTTTCCAAATTTGGAAGTATTAATTTTATGTTCTATTTGCAATATAAGTTTTAACTTTTATATTGCCAAAATTATTTTTTCTTCTTGTCTAACATCTAGATTTCCTGTTTAATTAAGGAGGTTCTCTAAGGGATGAATTCTACTTAAATATCAAAGTTCCTTCCTTCCCACATAAAATATGAGAAATCCTCCTTAAACTGTACTTTAAGAACCATACCCTTTGCTTTTTTTACATCTAGTTCTTTGGACTCTCTAGCATGCTGTAAAATCTGACTTTCTAATTACTAAAGTAAATAGACTTTTCACAGAAATGTGAAGATAAAAAACTTACTAGATGTCACCTTAAACTTTCTATCCATTACAGGGACTCGCTTCAACATCAATGTCAAAGAATAATCTAATCTCTGCTTGCTCATTTCCAGTGAGGAGACACTTATCACTTCTCTAGACCTTACCATTCCACTAACAGGAATTGTTGAACTTTCCAGAAGTTTCTATTCATTTCTTTCGGAGTAATATCTGTACTTTTCATATTCCTACTGAAATAACCTAACTAAGTAAATATAGAAGAGAATGGAAATTGGACTCAGTAATTTAATGGTGATGTTCTCAGTACCTGAAGATTATTCAAATTCTTCTTCCCTTCCTTCCAATGAGTAGCTACTTTATGCCAAATATTAGAAATACAAAGATAAAGGGGAGCCTGGGTGGCTCAGTTGGTTAAGTGCCCAACCCTGTATTTCAGCTCAGTTCTCAATGTCAGGGTCGTGAGTTCAAGCCCTGCGTTGGGTGTGGAGCCTATTAAAAAAAAAAAGGAAAGGAAAGAAAGAAAGACAAAGATAACAAAAATACAGCTTCTGACCTTAAAGTCATGGAAAAGTAATATGTAGTTAATGTATATATGCATATATCTGAATATATATATTGTATATGAAGGGAAAATACTGTACAATGAAAATGCCTCTCAAGATCTGTTTAAGGAATTCTAGCGCATATATTAGGTAGTAACTGGAATAATTGCAAATTATAGAAGTTAACCAAGCTGAAGATTGAAAAGGACATTTACAGTATTGAGAAAATTAAAATTTAGCACGGTTTTCTTGAATTTGATTCAATCAATTAAGCTCTAATTAAACTGTATTACCTAGATGATATTATATTTTGGTCAGACAATATAATGCATTTTATAAGAAATCTAAGAAGCCTCAGGCAATAAATCACGTGTCTTGAAGAGTAATCTGGCCTAGATAAAAATTAATTTAAAAAAATGTTTCCAGCCTGCAAATTTGCTTGCTTATTAAGGGCCAGGTTTTCTTTGCTAATCAGTACTGAGCAAAAAATTGGAAAAATATAAATACAAACATTTACACATCTAGAAAATTTAAACAACTGAAGATTGGTTCAATGTCATAAAAAAATAGGGAAAATATTTCCCAATAAAAGGCAATCCTGATAAATACTAAGAAATTAATAAATCAATAAACAGATAAAATAAACAAAGTGCTAGGAAAATACACAAGCAGCTGATTATCAGTGCTTATTCGGTCAAGGCAGCGGTTTGCTCCTTCCGTGAAATACCAAGGAACTTTGCAGATCCTTACCTGGGTTTGGAGAGTAATTTGCTTCCTGATTTACTCAATGCTGACAGCCACATTAAACAGACATATGTAGGACTTCAGAGGCAATGAGCTATTGCAAGCATTTATCCATCCAACCATCCATCCATCCAACCATCCATCCATCCATCCATCCTTCCATCCAACTGGCACACCCAATTCCTAATTCTAACATCAAACGTAGAAACATGCAACCTCTTCTAGAACAAAAACACAAGAGAATTCTATTTATATTGACCAGAAATATTATTCTTGGCAAAGACAAATTCCAACAAATTTTATATTGAAGTAGTAATCAATTCAAGTATAATATCTACCTGAAAATTGTCTAAAGTCAAAATATTTGAAAATCATAAATAGCACTAATAACAGGCAAAAAAGTAGCAAGTTAAAACACAATTCCTTTATCAGACTATGAGCCTAAAATAGTATCAGATAAAGGTAAACACAAAGCTGAAAAAAAGATTTTAAAAGATTTTTAAGAGATTTAAATTTCAATTTTAGAATATTTAAAAGCTTCAAAGCCATTTATCTGGTCAATCTGGTCTATTAAAAAAGACCCAGGAATACATTAGAGGATAGCACAAGTATTTGCCAAGGCCAAGACCTCTGTGAATCACTGCAGGTCTGATGATGTCAGCTGTTTTGATTGACATAGTCATAATACAGCTCTGTTTTAATATGGCAGAGTTAGCTGAGCTCTCTGCTGTGTTTCCATATCTTCTACGATGATTATATATACTTTAAGTATTTGTTTACACCTCTGTCTATGTTAGTCTGTAAGCTCCTAGAGGTAAGACTTTATATTCCTAATACAAACACAAACTTTAGTCTTAAATGATAATTCAGTTTGTTTTATTAATGATATTGCATAAACAGGATCTTAATCAGTTTAGTTCCTACTATGTTTATCTTACCTTCATAGAATTATAACGTTACAAGTTCAAATATGATTATAAACCATCATTAAAAGAAAGGGACAGTATCCTCAAGAATTAAATCAAAACACAACGTCACATTCTTTGGAAATCTACAAGCTAAGTATCTTCTTGAATTCTAAAAAAGCTTGTGGAACTTTCTCTATCAAGTGTTACATTTATAGGAGAGCCTGGCAAATGGGTTTTAAAAATCTTTAGATACTCTATGACTTCCTTAAATCCATGTATTTAGTACTGTTTCTAATCAATTAGCAGTTATACTAGCTCCAAATGTTTTTGCATCTCTTGAAGTAAACGGAGCATCTGCCTGCAGACAATATAGTCTAAGAGGCATTTTATAAAAATTGATTCCTATGAAAACCTAGAAAAAATCAAGTACAACAAAAGACTATAAAGAGTCTTTCTAACATACATGGGATTTTTTTAATTTGTTTTTGTTTTAATGTATGGTCTTATTTTGAGGATCTATTTAAGCTAGCATAGCAGATCTTGAATCAGGATTTCTTACAAATAACAAAACATGTAAACACAACCTAGCTCGTTTAAACCATTACTAACAAAACTCATTAATTTGTATTAAGTATATAAAAGTACTCACATCACCACTCACTAAAGAGCCTTCAGCTGAGCAATCGAAATTCAAAAGGGAAAAGACCCCTAACTAAAACAGAGTTGTTTGTGGACATGTTAACTGAGTTGTCAGTGAGTCAGGCATAAAATGTGAACAGTACTTAAGACTCCTTCGACTTGAAATACTCTAGTACTGGAAATGATCTAAGGTTTCTGCCAAGTTTCCTACTCTAGGGAAAGAGATACTTTGATACATCATTTAACATGTATGAACCATTACTAATTTAGAGATTGTGATTTTTTATAAGCATTTTCACCTTCGTCATAAATGATCAAACTTAACACCACCAATAATGAGACAAACTGACCATGATCTTCTGATGTATTCTTGTCAAAAATGTTTAATCCAGGACTAATCATGAAGAGACAATGAGATGAATCCAAATTGGAGAAACTTCTGCAAAACAACCAGCCTAGAACCTAAAGATGTGGATGCCAAGGAAGACCGAAAAAAGGCTGGGAAATGATTTTAATTTAAAGGAGACCAAATAGGACAACTAAATGCCATATGTGACCCTTGTTCAGGGGGTGGGTCAGCTATAAAGGATTTTACTGGGACATTTGGGAAAAATTAAATATAGACTCTGTATTACATATTACTCTATATTACATACATTACAGATGTATTAAATTCTCTAGTGTATTATATTCTCTATAATAATTATATAATACTTATATAGAAGTCTTCATTCTTGGGAAATACATGTCAAAGTATTTGGGGGAAAAAAACGTAATGAAATATTTAGGGAAGAAGAGTCATGATGTCTGAACCTGTTCTCAAATGGTTGGGGGTGGGGACAAAAGGATTTATATACAGAGATAAAGCAAATGTGGCAAAATGTATTCAAATGATAAATTCAGAGTATATGAGTCTTGATTGTTCTTTAAAATTTGAAATTTTCAAATTGTGAAAACTTTTCACAATAGACAGGGGGAAAATAATCAAATGCAAATTTTACAACTGAAAAAGACAATAACTGAAATTAAGAACTTAATAGAAGGGGTTCACAAGCATGTTTGACAGAACAGGGGAACAAATTAGTGACCTGGAGGGTAAGTCAGAAAAAATTATCCAGACTAAAAATACAGAAAAAAGATAAGAAAGTATGGCAATGAGTGTATGAGCATGAGACATGGTGAAAAGGTCTCATAGATGTAACTGTAGTCCCAGAGGAGAAAGAGGCTGTAGCAGAAGTAATATATGAAGAAACAGCAGCCAAGAATTTCCCCAAATTGACCTTAGACACCAAACCATAGATTCAAAGCAATACGGACACTTAACAGGATAATCAACACAACAGAAACCATACTTGGCATATCATGGTACAAACTGTTAAAACGAGGAGGAGAAACTCTGAAAAGCAGCAGGGTGGTACCTTCAAAAGAGCAACTCCCACTTCTCAATGGAAAATATAAATCAGAAGAAAATTGAATAAAATATTTTAAGAGCTGGGAAAAAATAATGCCCTACCTAAATTCTATACCTAGTAAAAATACTCTTCAGAAAAAGAGGTGGCATAAAGACATTTCTGAACAAATACAAATCAAGGGAATTTATCATCAGCAGAATTGTACTAAAGGGAATAATAATGAAAGGAGTTCTTCCAGCAAACAAAGAATAATCCCAGAGAGAAGGAATGATATATGATAATAATGCAGATCAATGGAAAGGGTGAAAATGTGGGTAAATCTCAATGATTATATAAAACAACAAAAATCATATCTTCAGTTTAAAATATACAGAGAATCTAAATTCACTACAAGAACAGCCTAAAGGCAAAATGGTAATAAATGGAGTTGAAGTGTTCCAAAGTCCTCACTTTGTCAGAAAGTGATAATCAGACTTAAAAAAAAAAAATGCAAGTTTTAACCTCTAGGAAATTACTAAAAGAATAGTAAAAAAAGATACAACTAACAAGTTAATAGGATAAAATGAAATGATAAAAAATAATTCAAAAGAAGGCAAGAAAGGAGACCGAATGGCACAGACCAGGTGGAATAAAAAATAACAAAAAGATTCAAACCAAAATGTTATTATATTAAATGCAAATGGACTAAATATTCCATTAAAAGAAAGATTATTTTACTGGATCAAAACCAAAAGTATAAGCTACTAACAGAAGAGCACCTTAAATATAAGGATGCAGAGAAGCTGAAAACTACAGGATGAGAAACATACTACGCAACATCATCATAATGAATTGGATCTTTATGCTTCTACGCATTCAACCAAATATTTCATCTACTACAATAATAGTAAAACTTGTATATCACTTATTAAGGTCACCACACCCCAAAGTGGCCTCCAATGATTACTGCCTCCTCCTATTCACCTTGTGAAGCATGCCCCAAACCTACCTTAAGTTGGGCTGGCCTGTGTGACCACTAGAATATTGTAACAGGGACGGTGTGTGGCTTCTAAAACTAAATCGTAACAGACACTGTGGCTTCTACCTTGCTCTCTCTGGCATCACTTGCTCTGGGGAAAGCCGGAGGAATATTCAACAGCCCAATGAAGAGAACCATGTGGTGTGAAGAACTGAGGCCTCCTGCCAACAACAGCTCAGGCACCAATGTGCTGGCCATGAGAGCAAGTGAGCCCTCGTGAATGCATATCCTCCAACCCCAATAACGTCTTCACATGACTGCAGCCCTGACCTATATCTTGATTGTCACCTCATGAGAGACTCTGAGCCAGCAAGCTACTCCTAAATTCTTCGCATACAGAAACATTAGGAGATAAAAACGTTTATTGTTTTCTTATGCCACTTTATTTTGGGGTATTATGCTGCAATAGATAACTTATACATTTACTATGTGACAGGAACTGGCACTTCAACTTTGATTAATTCATTTTATGTAGAATAATCCATAGAGGCAGAGACTGTTATCATCAGTTCACAGACGAGAACACCGAGGCACACAATAGTTCAGCAACCTGCTCAAGATCACAGTAGTGGAAATGGCATTTGAACCCAAGCAATCTTCCACCAGAGCTGTTTTTCTGTTTTTTTTTTTTTTTAATATTACACTCTACTTTTCACAAACCAGGTCCTGGTTCAGGTAGTGAACTTTTCACAAGCCAGACATTGCTCCAGGTAGTGAACAGACACAAAGCCTACTGGGGGAAACAGACTAAAATAAATTAATGTAAATCATGATGTCAGGGAGATAAGTGCTACGAATTACAACAGAGCAAGTTAAGGAAATACGCATGATGGGAGAGAATGGGGTAACTGGGTAGATAAGGTAGCCAAGTAAGATCTGAAGAGATGACATCTGAGTTGGTATCTGAATGAACTGAGGGAAGCGTTCTGTGGATGATTATGTGGCTATCTGGGGGTGTATCAGGGGAGGGTAACTAAGAGGGGAGACCCTAAGGCTAGAGTGTTCTTGGTAATATTCATGGAAACTAATGCTGGAACTCAGAAAACATGGAAGAACGTGGTAGAAGCTATGGTCAGCGAGGTAGCCAGGCCAGACCATGTAGGGATTTGTAAGCCATGGTAGGAACTGTGTTACTTTATCCAAAGTGCTGTGAGTGGTCATTGAAGAATTCTAAACGGGGAAGTGCAATAATTGGTTAATGTTTTCAAAAGAAAGAATTTTAAAATCTCTGTAAGAAGTGACTTTTAAGAGGCAAGAGTGGACCCGGGGAAAACCATCAGGCCAGCAGAAGTCCAACTCTAGCGGAAAGGTAAGTCAGTTTGACTAGGGTAGGCAGAGGTGGTAAAAAGCTGTCAGATGTGAGATATTCTGAAGTCAGGACCTGCAGAATTTGCTGGTATTAGATATGGAATGTGCGAGAAAGAAAGAAGCTGAAGACAACTCCAAAAGTGTGGGCCTGAATAACTCAACAAATGGAGTTGCCATTTACAATACAGGGAAACACGTGGAAAGTTAACAGGTTGGGTAGAAAGATGGTAACCAGGAGTTCTGTTTTAGACGTGTGATAGTGAGATGCCCATGAAACAACCAGGCAGAGATGGCAAGTAGGTGGTTTAAGAAAGTTGAACCTAGAGACAGATATCTGAGAATCATGAAAGAAGCTCCAAAGGTATTAATTTTTTTACATTTTCTTTAAAGATTTTACTTATTTATTTGTTTGAGAGAGAGTGCGTGCATTTACACCTATGTGCTAGCAGGCGGAGGGGCAGTGGGAGAGGAAGAGGGTAAGAATCCCAGCGCAGAGCCAGACTCAGAGCTGGATCTCATGACCCTGAGATCATGACCTGAGCTGAAACCAAGAGTCAGCCGCTTAACCGACTGAGCCACCCAGGTGCCCTTGCACACTGTATTTCTATGTTTAATTTTTTAAGGAACTGCCTGCCATCACTGATTTCAATAGCTGCTGCACCATTTTACATTTCCACGAACAGTGCACAAAGGTTCCAATTTCCCCACATGCTCACCAATACTTGTTATTTTCTGTTTTGTTTTTTTTTAATAGTAGCCATCCGAATGGGTGTGAGGTGGCTACTGTATTAAGTTGAATAATATGTTCATATGTGAATGTGGGTGAACATGTGTTTATATATGCACCAAACATCCTATAAAGAAAGACAAGAACAGCATAACAGTAACTGCCCCCTAGAAGGGGAACTGGGGAATGATTGGGGGGGTAAGAGAAAGAGTTTTTTCTGTTCAGTATTGCATGTCTGAATTACCAATTAAATAGTACACAAAATTTTAGTTTTTCTAGATTTTTACTGGTTGTAATGAAATTCTTTTAATTTTCCCAGTGTGCCAACCACATTTCTTTTTCACTTGCTTCTTATGACTTTCCCCCTTTTAATAAGTTATTTTATAAAAGTAAAACTATATACAGAACACTCCTTCCCAATAGTCAACAAAACACTGAATTTGCTAGACTCGATCCAATGGAAGGTTTAAATAATTTAGTAATGGTCTGTTAAAATGTTAGCCACAGATTAGCAAGAGAAATACAATGAAACGTCTGGTGTGGTGAACTGTCAGGGTAAAAAATGAAAGTAGATCTTTTCAAGGAGATAAGTCTGTTCTCTCATCAGCACTTAACCATTTCTGTGATTGTTTTCTCTTTACAAAGACTGAATTCTTTTGTTTGACAATAGGAGATGGTTTTAATAAATCAGGCCACAAGCACTCAATGCTATGTTCCTTTTAAAAATGGTGTTTACAAGGGACGCCTGGGTGGCTCAGTCAGTTAAACGTCTGCCTTCGGCTTGGGTTGTGATCCCAGGGTCCTGGGATGGAGTCCGCTTCGGGCTCCTTGCTCAGCGGGGAGCCTGCTTCTCCCTCTGCCTGCCGCTCCCCCTGCTTGTGTGCTCTCTCTGCCAAATAAATAAATAAAATCTATTAAAATAAATAAATAAATAAAAATGGTGTTTACCAAAATGTGATACTAAAATGAAAAAAACTGGGGCACCTGGGTGGCTCAATTGGTTAAGAGTCTGACTCTTGATTTCAGCTCAGGTCATGAACTCAGTGTCCTGGGATTGATCCCTAAGTCTGTGCTCAGCAGGGAAACTGCTTGAGATTCTTTCCCTCTGCCCCTCACCTCTCTCTCTTGCTCTCATATAAATAAATCTTAAAAAATAAAATGAAAACATTGATGATTTTATAATTTGAAACAGAATAGAATTTACATTTGGCAAGATCTAATGTAAATACACAGACAAGACAGAAGAGATGATGGAAAGAAAATCGAGTGACATATCGGCAGGTATTAGCTTTCAGTGGGATGGCTATAGATATTTTTCTTGTTAATTTCTACTTCTCTACACTTAAATTTAGTTAAATATATTCTTTTCATTAAAAACTGTAATGGTTATTCGTATTTGCACTATATCACTTACAGGAGCTTCTATTTTTGTTCAGTTAACCTAATAGAGTTACACAAGCCTTACGCTTATTAATGCAGTTCATTCCAGTTAAAATTTTTACATAAAGAGGTAAACTGCAGTAGAAACCCTGGATTTCTGTTAACAAATATTTACAACCCAGTAAAGCCTATCTGTTCTCTTCTTACCACCCAGCCCACTTTCTTCTATTTTTGAATTTCAATTGTATTTTGTTAATATATAGATATCTTTTACTTTCTTCATTTACACTTTTACTTTCATTCATTGCTTCGTTACTTCTCTCTCCCTTAGAATTCTTAGAGATCAAAGATTATCTCCATATTTCCTAGAGCACCCAGCACAATGTTACATATTTAATAGATAGTTAATATCTGTTAAATTATTGAAACCATAGAATTTTAGAGTTCAAAGAGAACCTGACAAGAAACCTTCCACTCCATTCCCATCTCAAGACTTTGGAGACTCCACGTTCTTATCTTCACAAAAAAGTATGTAAATTATAAGAAAACATCAACAGCACACAGAGTTTAGGACTTCACATGATTTGCTGATAGTTTTGATGCCTAAAACTATACTGAAAATTCACAGCTTGAATTCTCTCTGGCTTTGAACTGTACTCCAGGGCATTCATTTAGAATTTGCCATGGTTTTCACATATAAATATTTAAAATTCTTTTCAAAGTGATTTTCCTATTTTCAAAGTAATAAATGCCCTTTCAAAATCATTTGCTATTTCAGAATCTGAAAAGTGGGGAAATTTGAATATGAACTACATAATACATAATAGTATTGCATCACTGTTAAATTTCCTGAGTGGGATACATGCTCAAATATTTCTAAGTGAAATGTCTGCAACCAACTGTCAAATGATTCGGGGAGAAAAAAATCTGTACTTGTATCTACACACACACACACACACACACGTTAGTTAATATTTTGCTACATTTATGCATACACTATCAGTGAATATGGCTGAAAGGATACGCAAGTGTTTGTTGTACTCTTCTTGCAACTATGCTGAGGCTTGATATTTTTCAAAATAAAAAGGTGGGAGAAAAATATGTACGTTCAAATCCCACCCCACCCCCAACAATATTCATTTCAGGCCTTTAGATCTCTTAAATATCCTTCAAATAACAGGGCTTTGAGGCACTGGCACTTTTATTTAGTAGCAGACTTGAATTTATCTAAACATCACTAAGAAGAAATAGCTTCAGAAGTCAGTTACCTAAGGATAGATCTTATATGTAAATATCAGTACCAGCCTGCTTTTGTACCAAAATGGCATTCACATGTTAAAATATGAGGCACATTTAAATTTTCCAATAATCTTTTAAGAGGTAGGGGAAGTATAAGAAAAGTATACTAGACACTCTTATTTCTGATATTGACAAAGCAATTCAAAGAAAGCCTTCACGTTTATAAACATGCTGTCACTTCACAAATACGTTTTCTTTCCCATATGAATTATAAGCTTCAAGTCAGAGTAAGATCCCCAGGTACAATTAAAAAATGGGTTGAACAATCTGAACCAAACACGACACTCTCAGACATCTTAACAATTAGAAGATAATTTTCAAAAGACAACAAGAGAGCTTTTGTGTGTATGAAAAGGAAACTGAACCCTCAAAGGTTCAGCATCATAATCACAAATCACCATCACTATCACTGTCAATATTAAAGCCTTTCTCTCCTGTCTCCTGAGCATCACAATTAAATAGAGAGTTGGAATACTGTGACTTAGATAAAACCAGTTATACTGAAGTTTTAGTCACAGAGATTAATTTTATCTCTTCTCAAACTCTAAACTAAATTCCCTGGGATTGCAATCGTATCAAAAGGGATGAGGGGAGCAAAAAGGAATGAGAATTTGTCTAAATTATTTTTTTATTGCTAAAGACAAGTTGTACTTTATATTCTCTTTAGAAATATATATACATGAGAAATGCTGTAAGCGGGAGAATGCACTCCCAAAGATGTCCCTGCCCTAGGCTGTCCTCCTCCATCAACCTGGGAATATGCTACTTTACATATGACAAAAGGGATTTTGCAGATGTGATGAAGAGTTTGAACCCTGAGATGCTGAGATTACCCTTGAAAATCCCAATGGGCCCTACTAATCACGAGTCCGTAAAAGGAATTTAACTTGCTAGCCTGAGAGAAATGAGACAGAGGAGGAGGAGAATTTCTGAGCCTGAGGATGACTCAACCTGCTATCGATGCCTTTGAAAATGAAAGACAGGGCCACAAGCCAAGGGATGCAGGGGGGCCTCTGGAAGCTGAGAACAGTTCTCAGTTGACACCCAGCAAGAAAACGGGGTCTCAGTCCCACAAGCAACTGAATTCTGACAACACCTGAATAAGCAAGGAAGCAGGTTTCCTGCTAGAGTCTCCAGAAAGGAAGGCAGCCCAAGACACTTTGATTTTGGTCTAGTGAGATCCGTGCTGGACTTCTGAACTTCCAAACTGAAAGATAATAAATGTTTGTGGCTTATAATAAAGATAATAAAAGATAATAAAAAAGCCACTAAATTTGTGGTGATTTGCTACTGCAACAGCTCAAAACTTAATATAAACAAAGAATTAAGTTTATTGTACAGGTGACTGATGGGATTCTAAGGAAAATACCAGATTTGATCTGGGAAAGAAAACACGAATGAGAGATTTGGGTTATATGTCAGACTGAGGAATCTGCCAATCACAGTAACAAAATGCATGCTACCAGCTCCAGTTGCCTAAATGTAAAGATCAAGATAGAAGCTTATTCTCCTTTTCAAAAATCTAAAGCTAAAAAATAGTCTTCATTAGTTCAAAGCTGCAAGTTCTGTAAAATGATTTTAATTGCTAGCATAATTGAACTTAACTGTTGTGAAACTCATCCACTTGTTTCTTTCAATGTGTGGTGTTCATTATTCTGGAATAATACCTCTACCTGAACAATTCAGATATATGGGAACAGATTCAGATGGTGAACTATGAAAGCAGACCTAACGAGGCTTATAAGCTTTGGGGGATAAAGTAAGTAGAGATCTTCTATAAAGTACCTCTAAATCCTTGTGTATTCTTTGCTGAAATGCACATTCTAGAAAGTAATACTCATTATTAACCAGAAAACTGCTGCAGGAAACTCAGAAAATTAAAAACAAAACAAAAACAAGCAAGCAATTAGAAAGACTACTGCCAGAAAAGGAAAGAAAAGAGACATGTAGTATTACCTAAGTAATATGGGGGTAGTGATAATACCAAACCAGGTCTCAATTTGCTTTCAGATTCCCATTTTATTAAAAAGTAGCATATTGGGAATCAAGTCTCTTGTTCCTGGCGTCCTTGGCCTAGGTACTTCTGGCTATACTTCCCACTTCAAAGACACCATCTATGATTCTTAGGATGATAAAAGGTTTGCTACTGGTGGATTCAGAAGCAGTAAAGAGTGGAACATTCTGCTTCTGTGTGTGAGAGACAGAAACACACTGAGAAAGTTGAGGAGAGGAATAAAAGCTCATTTATGAAAGCAGTCTTTTCTAATTCCTATTCATCTCCCAGATCTTTTAAGGTTGGAATATCCAGTATTGGACCTATTCTCTTTATCTACACTTCTTCTCTTGTTTTAAATGCCATTTGTAAACTAGAAGCTACCAAATTAATGTCTTTAGCCAAATCATTTATCCTGAACTCAAAGTTCACATATACAACTGCCTACTCCACATCTTCCTTGGATTAAACAGGTATCTTAAATTTAAAATACCTTGAGGCAAATCCCTGATCATCTCACTCAACATTGTCCAACTTTTTTGTCTTTGTTAATGACAGCACTATCTTTCCAGTTGCTTGGGTCAAAAATCTTGATCCCTTCTTCTAATTATTAAACTCCAAGGCATGTGTGGTGGGAACACCATGATCTTTGGGAGTCCAGCAGACCTTGAGCTCAAATTCCAGCTCTTCTACTTCTGGATCACCTAACCTGAGCCATTAAAACTCTCTGCATCCCAGCCATGAGGACCCAATGAGAAAACAGAAAAAGCACTTAAGCATAATGTCTAACACAGAGTAGATGCTGAATAAATGAGAATTATTCACAGGGCAGAGACTGACAACCTTCCAACGCTCATTCTTCTTTTTCTTTTAAAAACATAACACCTGGGGCGCCTGGGTGGCTCAGTCGGTTCAGTGTCTGCCTTCAGCTCAGGTCTCAATCCTGGGGTCCTGGGATGGAGCCCCGCATCAGGCTCCCTGCTCAGCAAGGAGCCTTCTTCTCCCTCTCCCTCTGCCACTCCCCCTGCTCTCTCAAATAAATAAATAAAATTAAAGCAAAAACAAAAACTAAAACCCCCTACATATCCGGGCTTCGGAAGCAGATAGATGTGTCCACATGACCACGTCCTAGCCAACGGGATAGGAGGCCGAAATGGGGTATTTAACTTCCAGGTCGCATATTTTTGAAAAGCTGCTTGCCGTCCACCTGTTTTTGCCCTCGTCACACAGACTAGAACGTGATTGTGGTGGTGGTGATTCGCATTCATCTCTGCTGGCAAGGGCAACACCTTGCTTAGGGGACAATGGGACAAGATGAAAGATCAAGGTCCCCAGATGGCAGCGTGGAGCAGAACTGCCAACCCAAGTGCCCACCAACAGAGACACATACAAGCAAAAGAAAAAACCAATTTTCCCCCTGCAAAATGATGATGCCTACAAGTAAATTCATCTTCACTACCTAGAATCCATCTGACTCCTTCGACATATTTTTCAAGCTAAAGTTTCCAGAATACCCTTACAAATGTATGAATCCTCAAAAGATATGTCACTACTGAAAAGTATAATGTGAATGGGGGGAAAAAACAGCATATATGGGAATTTGCGGCAGCCTGTTAAAAATGAAAAGGAATGTATCTTTTCCCTTGAATATTATACCCTGCTGCTTCATGACTATTCATTTGATAAGATTTATTCCGTATAATAGCATACTGGATTTTCAATTAGATACGAAATAAAACTTTCAGTGGGAAATGTTCATAGAAAGCTGAGGAGAAATAAACTTACATCCTTGCCTTTTCACTTCCCTCCAAAAGTAAAGTATTACAGGTCTTGTCACTGAGAAGAAATTTTCCTGATTCATACAAGAAGGAAGGTGATTCCTGGGACCAGTATATAAGCAACCGTCTCGTTTTCCTGTTTTGCCAGAAGCCAAATGACAATTTTCACTTATACCCTACCAGTGACAACACTTTCTTTATACTTTTCTATGAGCCAGAAAAAAAATGTCACTAAAAACACAAATATAAGAGCTCACTGAGTGGACAGAAATAGACTTTGATTGCTGAACTTTAATAAATCTTAAAGTAATTAAAAACAGATTGCAAGTTCTAAGTAAATTGCCTTCATTCCAGGAAAGCAAAGAAATCTAAACACAAAAGTCCTCCAAGTCTAAGTGTTCCCAAGATTCACTCACACAAATCCTTTCATACCTTCAAAGTAATGGAATAACCATGGGTAACCAAAATTACCTACTTTACACAACCTTAGCATAGTGGTTAAAAGTACAAACTGTGAAGCCAGATTGCCTGAATTCAAGTCATGGGTCAGCCAGTTAGTATTTTTGTGTTTTAGGTCAAGTTACTTAATTTCTCTGCCTCAGTTTCCTGTAAATGGAGATTATTAATAAAACCTGCCTCACTGATTAGCCATAGATGCTGTTTCAGGTACTTCATGATTTCATTATAGAAAGTGCTCTGGAAAAGTGCTAAGACTATTGTGTTTCTAGTGTTTCTTCCTTCTATGTGCAGGTGTGTGTGTTTATCTATGTATAATGTATCAAAATATACTATGAAATAGACAGACACCTAAAGACCTGCAAAGTCACTTTCTTTAATTTAATCTAAAGTTTCAGTTCTTCAAAAGTCTTCTGGTTACAATTTCTAGAGACAATTTATTTCACTCATTCAACAACTGGTTATTGGGCACCTACAACGGCAGGTGCCATGACGGTTGTGATAAAATGAAAAGATAAGGTCCTTGCCTACATAGGAGCTAATTGTCAGAACAGCACCGTCCAGCAGAAATGTAATGTGAGCCCCAAATGTGTGCCAAATGTAGAATTCTAAATTGTATCATTTCAATAGCTTATATTTAAAATTATTAATGGCATTCCTTTTTTGGTACTGTCTTCAAAATTCAGAGCATATTTTATATTTACAAGCACACTTCAATTCAGATGCTGAACTTTTATTAGAAATACTGATCGTTACCCATGTCTTTCCATATTCATTCTACTAGCACACTATGAAGGCTATGAACTATGCTAACTATGCTGTCTAACTACTAGCCACAGGTGGCTATTTACATTTAATTTATAGTAAGTAAAGTTAAAAATTCAGTTCTTCAGTTGCAGTAGCCACATTTTAAGTGCTCACTTGCTACTTATGGTTAGCTACTCTATTAGACACTGCAGATCTAGGGAGAAGACAAATGTGATCAACTATACTTAAATAGTTTCTACAGCAGAGGTATCCGCAGAGTATACCAGGAATATTTAAGAAGTAGCACCAAAAGAAACACATTGAGAGAGGGGAAGTGTCAGCAGAAATGTAAAGAATAAGCAGGAACTTGCTAGAGAGGCAAGTTAGGAGACAATACTACAGGTAAAAGGTACCAAAAAAAAAAAAAAAAAAGAGAGAGAGAGAGAGAGAGAGAGAAAAGGCCCACAAGTTTCAAAGGGTTTATTAGCAAAACTTTAAATACATCAAGTTACTAAAAACATGAAAACTGGCCAGGTCTTGGGCAGGGACCAAATCTGAAGTATTTTACAGCCCATAATATAATGCTGCAGGATACTAAAGATTTGTTGAAGGAAGCCTTTTCTCCCTAAATTTGCAGTGAAATTTAAAAAGAAAGAACTGTGTGTTGAAATGAGAGGAAAAGGGGGAGAATCAAAGAAGCTAAATACATGTTAAAATACAAAATTTATGAGCATTAACATGTAAAATAATACTTTGGCAAACATAACACCCCAAATAAGTTTAACTAACCATCTTATCATTAACACCAAAGAATTTTTATATAGTCAACTTTAGAAAATTTTGAGATCTTGCTTCTTTGCAGAGTTTTAGAAACTAGGTTTGGAAATTAGTCTGAAGGGACTTTTGAGAAAGATGCTAAATAATTTCTACATCCAACACTCTCACTTGGTGAAAGCCAACCATGAAAATTTAAAAAGCCAAAAGACATCTGTATTGTTTAACTGCCACTAAGTTCCCAGAATATCACTTAGAACTGTTCCAGAAAGTCTTATTGTCTAAGTAGGCTTACAATATTGAGCTATCACATATAACACAAAGGATTAAGATTTTAACACAAAATAAGTAAAATAAAGATTTAAAGTTACAAAGAAGATGTTTCGATTCCTGTAAATCATAAAATAATGAAGCTGGCACCACTACATACCACAAACAACCGAACATTTTCTAAATATCATATGCCAAATCGAAGGCAGCTAAGAAAATCTGGGACATGATCAGAGCCAATTTCACTGGGTATAACCCTTACACACTCTGGAGAAATATTATTTTTTAAGGAAACAGAACAGTATCCAAAATAGTTTAAGTTCTGACTGCTTCAAACTGGCCCATTCAATAGATATTTAGTAAATTAGTTTCTACAGTAAAGGTTTTCAAGACTTTTCCTCAATTTTATTTATAACTGAAAACATAAAATACATTTCAGAACCTTTGTTCTTCAAAATCCTAAGCAACATTCATACAAGAAAACAATAGCTAAATTCAAATTTTAGACTAGTCTAAACTAAATGCTATTTCAGTTCATCTTATCATTTAGACAGTAATTATTATAGTTCATACAAGCCCCGAATGATAAGGAAATCTTGCTACCAGTACATTTCACTTCAAGTATTAAATATAGCCCAGAAAATTGGTATTTGTTTAAGATTCATTTTCTTCCCTGTTGATTTGCATCAAAAAAAAAAAAAAATCAGACAAGGCAAGCCAGTGCTTAGTATTTTGTCTCTAACACACAAAAAAGCAAGTAAAAATCCTACAGAGTTTAACATCAAAAAAAGGAAAAGAGAGAGGGGAGGGAGAAACTGAGCAGGGACTATTCTGTTCTTTCCTAGAGAATATTAATATAGAACCTTATAATATGTTAAAAGGTACCAACATCTCCCTGGCTCACACACCCAGTTCTAGGTACTCTACCCACTCCTCTCAATCCCCTAACGTGGATTAAAGGAAACCTCCACCAACTACCTACCATTTCTCTGCTTCCTCTTCACAGCAAAACCTACTGAAAGTTGCCTCTACTTTTTATCTCTACTTCCTCACTTCAATCCATTATAAATGTGCTTTTTATCACACCACTTCAATGAAACAGCTCTTCTCAAGGTCATCAATGACCCCCCCCCATTTCTTTTTAAGTCAACGGTTAAACTTCTCTGACCTCACTTTTTTTTTTTTAATTATGTCTCAGCATCCTTTGACCCAATTGTTTACTTCCTCCTTAAAACACTCTTCTCTAAATATCACAGGGTCCTAACCTCACTGATTATACCTTCTCAGAAGCTTTTTTTCCTTCACCAAACTTCTGAAAAGCCTTGTATGCACATATCCTCCCAATGGCTGGTATGTGCTATGGTGAGCGCTGTGAATTGTGTAAGACTGTTGAATCACAGACCTGTACCTCTGAAACAAATAATACATTATATGTTTAAAAAAAAAGGAAGAAGAAGAAGAAGAAGATAGCAGGAAGGGAAAAATGAAGGGAGAGAAATCAGAGGGGGAGACGAACCATGAGAGACTATGGACTCCGAGAAACAAACCGAGGGTTCTAGAGGCGAGAGGGGTGGGGAGATGGGTTAGCCTGGTGATGGGTATTAAGGAGGGCACGTTCTGCATGGAGCACCGGGTGTTATACGCAAACAATGAATCATGGAACACTATATCAAAAACTAATGATGTAATGTATGGTGATTAACATAACATTAAAAAAAAAAAAAAAAGCCTTGTATGCCATGGGTCTATTCCTGGCTCTTTCCTCTTTCCAATCTATACTCTCTTCCCAGGTGACCCCATATAGACTCAAGGTTTCAAATACCAAAAATGTGTTGATGACTCTCAGATGAAATCCCTAGCCTGGATCTCCCTAGAGCTCCAGCCTCACAGAGACTACAACTACTCCACATTACCACTAGGACATCTAATATGCATTTCAAACTTAGCTCTTGGTAATACCATCAGGGCCTACTGGATCCAAGTTTTGTTGCTTAATTCTTTTTGAGCAGTTCTATTTGTAAGGATTCGTATTTCATGACTTTATTTTTTCCTAGCGGTCTTCCAAAGAACAAAGAGAAAATTTACTTTAAAAAATAAATAAATAAATAAATAAATAATAAAATAAAAGTCATGTTTTCCTGGCAATTACCATATAGCTACGTTGGACCCTTTTATAAATCCAAAATATATTATGGGACCTCAGTGTTTTTCCTATATCTTAAAATCTTTTCTAATTCATCATCCTGGCAATTACTTCATCATTACTCATCAGTTATTTCCAACTATACTTAAAAATTTAAATAACAAGGAAGAATAATGGAATTGCCTAGAAGGAGGATGCACTACTGTACCATCCTTCAGTTTTCTTATTGCGTTACCCAAAAAGTATTGCCTCGTCTTTCAAAAAGAAGTCTGGAGAAACCATCCTTATATTCGTTTTGGGTTTCAGTGGACATAGCTGAGAGTTCAGAATATTTCATTATCCACCCATAATGGCAAAGAGATCAATGGAGAAAAATGCTTTGCAATTATTAGATGTTGAATGTGAACAGGCAGGTCATAGTAAAATTTCATATAATGAATCTGCAAACAGCAATAATCCTAGATGAATCTTCTCAAATCAAAGATGCGGTGAGTTTACAATATATTTTTAAGGACAAAAAGGAAATATAGGATTCATAGTCAATTCAATAAGGACTTTATCATGTACTATGTTACAAGAGTCTGGACTATCTCATTTACCTAAAAGGATATGTGGTAGTATTCTTTCATCTTTTATGTTTGTACAGCAAAATTTACTTGATAAAGCTCATAGATGTATAAATGCTGCAGGCAGATATTTATATAAAGGTGTACAGAAGAGAAGGAAACTGGTTATATAGAAATGAAAAAATCATTGGATAGAGCATTCTCATTGTGAATTTATAAATTTAAAAAACAAAAATGCTTTTCAACTGATAATGGTTATCCTTTTTTTCAAACAAAATCATCAGCCATCAAAATTTTTCAAAGTATTGCTTTTGACAATGAAAATACAAGAACCAGAAGTAATGATAAGCCAAAGCCTACTAGAAATGTATTTAAAATCTGAAATTAGTATGTATTCAATGTATATGTTCCAGGTTTATCAATGGCAGTTGATGAGTTAATTATTTTTAAGGACTTCTCTCATTTTGAATAAGTATATGCCTTCACAACCAGGAAACAAAGTAAAAATGAGTTTGACACCCAGTAAACTATTTTGTGGCTATCAACAAACTGATTCTAAAATTTATATGGACTCTTCGGTCTTGGTATTGGAAACAAGATGATGAAGGTGTAGTCATCATCTGGAAAGCGTCGCAAAAATAGACACATGTGCTGCCACTGTGGCTCTAAATTCTACCACCTTCAGAAGTCAACCTGTGGCAAATGTGGCTATCCTGCCAAGCAGAAGAGAAAGTGTAACTGGAGTGCCAAGGCTAAAAAACAAAATACCTCTGGAACCTGTCAGATGAGGCACCTAAAAATTGTATTGCTCAGATTCAGGCATGGATTCCGTGAAGGAACAACACCTCAACCCAAGAGGGTGACTACTGCAGCATGCAGTTCATTTTAAGGATTTCAATGATGGCTCACACAATAAATGTGCTGGTTTTAAATAAATAAAGTTTATATAAAGAGGCAAAAGGTTCAGAATAACTGACAGAATATTGAAAGACAAGAACAAGCTAACCAACTTCGAGACTTTCAAAGTCACAGTAATTAAATCCGTGTGGAACTGGTGAAAGAATAAACAAACAGATCAATGGAACAGAATAGAGGGACCAGAAATATACCCACAAAAATATAATCAACTGATCCCGGACAAAAGGGCAAAGTCAACACAATGAAGAAAAGATAGTCTTCTTTAACAAATGGTGCTGGAATAAATGGACATCAACATGAAAAAAATTAATCTAGATCTTACACTCTTAAAAAAATGAATTGCAGACCTAAATAAAAATGCAAAATTATAAAACTTCTAGAAGATAACATAGGGGAAAAAATCTAGATGGATCTTGGGTTTGGTGATGACTTTTTAGCTAAGACATCAAAAGCCCAACCCAGGAAAGGATTGATTAAACTGAAGCACTGACTTCATTAAAAATAAAAATTTCTGTTCTGTGAAAGACACTGTCAAAATGATGAGAAGACAAGCCACAGAGTGGGAGAAAATATTTACAAAAGACGTATGTGATGAAAGCCTGTTAACCAAACCACACAAAGAACTTTCAAAACTCAACAACAAAAAAACAACTCCATTACAAAATGAGCCACAGGCCTTAACAGATATCTCACCAAGGAAGATATACAGATGGCAAATAAGCATATGAAAAGATGCCGAACATCATATGTCACCAAAGAGACACAAATTAAAACTACAGATATCACTACCCACCTATTAGAATGGCCAAAATCCAGAACACTGCCAACACTAAATGCTGGTGAGGATGTGGATCAACAGGAATTCTTATTCACTGATGGTGGGAATGCAACATGGCATAGTGACTTTAGAAGAGAGTTTGGAGGTTTCTTACAAAATTAAACATATTCTTACCATACGATCCAGCAACCTTGCTCCTTGATATTTAACTAAAGGCATTAAAAACTTATACCCACACAAATTGGCCTAAGCATGGAGGTTACCCACACAAGTGTTTAGAGCAGCTTTATTCGTAATTGCCCAAAGTTGGAAGCAACCAAGATATCCTTCAGCAGGTGAATCGACCAACTGTGGCACATCCAGATAATGGAATATTATTCAGCACTAAAAATAAATGAGCTTCCAAGCCATAAAAAAGATATGTAAGAACCTCAAATGCATATTTCTAAGTGAAAGAAGCTAATCTGAAAAGCCTATATAGTGTATGATTGTAATTATATGGCATTCTGGTCAATGGGCTTTTATCATGCAAATTATTTCTTCCACTCCATGACTTGTCTTCTCACCATTCTGGAAAAGGCAAAACTATAGGGACAGGAAAAAGATTAGTGGTTGCTAGGGATTATGGGGGAGGGAAGAATGAACAGGCACAGCACTGAGTATTTTACTATAATGGTGGATAAGGGTCATTGTACATTTGTCCAAACCCATAGTATATACAACACCAAAAGTGAACCCTAAGGGGAACTATGGTCTTTCAGTGATAATATGTCAATGCGCATTCATCGATTGTAACAAATACACCAATTTGGTGGGGAATGTTGATAATGGAGGAGGCTGTGCATGAGTGGGGGCAGGGGGCATATGGGTTAGCTCTGTACTTTCCACTCGGTTTTACTATGAACCTAAAATTGCTGGGAAAAAGAAGTATTTTTAAAGTTGAGTTTGATATGTTTAAATTCTTATTAACATTTCTAATAAAGCTATCTTCATTATTCCTGTATATGTACTTCTAAACATTATCTGTAAAATAACTTAAAAATATAAAATTGAAAGTAAAAAGGGTACAATGGATTCAGATGGTAAATGATGATGACTATTTTTGTTGGTGAACAGAGGGCTAATATGGCCCCAACAGAGAGGATGTCCTCAACCTACACTTCTACATCCAACTTCAAGACTTGCCCAATTCAGCAAATAGCACCACTATGCACTTAGTTACTGACACCAAAAAATTAGGGTCATCCTGGACTCCTTCCTTCATACCATTCCAGTCTCTCTGCCAATTTCCACTGGCTTCATTACCTGAATCTCCACTGTAACCATGGTGATCTAAGCCACAGCGTCCTACATGATCTTCCTGCTTCCATTCTCTGCTGTCCTCTTGTCTATCTTCCACACGGATTATAAACACCTCACTGTGAAAAACCCTACAAATGTTTTCTGTCACATTTTTAAAAATCCCAACTCCTTCCTGTGACTTACTAGTCTCCATGTGACCCTGGCTATTTCTCCAACCTTATCTCTTATTCCTCCTCCCCCTTGGCTCACTGTCCTTGAACATACCAGGTTTATTATCACCTTGTAGTTTTTTCTGCTGGGAATGTTCTTATACATGGCCTCTCATGGTTTCCTCATCTTTACCCCTTCAGGTCCCAATCCAAAAGTCAGGTCTTCAATGCAGCCTTCTCTGACTCTAACTAAACAGCTCTCACCATACCCTATGACCTTCACAATCTACCAAAACCTGTTTTATTTTCTTTATCAGTATTACCTTACTGATAATTAAAATTATCTTACTGGGCTCCTGGGTGGCTCAGTTGGTTAAGCGGCTGCCTTCAGCTCAGGTCATGATCCTGGAGTCCCGGGATTGAGTCCCGCATCAGGCTCCCTGCTCAGCGGGGAGTCTGCTTCTCCCTCTGACCCTCCCACCTCTCATGTGCTCTCTCTCTGTCTCTCTCTCTCAAATAAATAAAATCTTAAAAAAAAAAAAAAGTGAGAAGACGGGGGCGCCTGGGTGGCTCAGTCGGTTAAGCAACTGCCTTCAGCTCAGGTCATGATCCTGGAGTCCCTGGATCGAGTCCCGCATAGGGCTCCCTGCTCGGCGGGGAGTCTGCTTCTCCCTCTGACCCTCCCCCTTCTCATGCTCTATCTCATTCTCTCTCTCAAATAAATAAATAAAATCTTTAAAAATAAATAAATAAATCAAATTATCTTATTTATATACATGTTTATTATTATCTATCTACCCACCCACACAATCTTGTTTTTAGATTATTTATTTATTTATTTGTCTGTTTGTTTGTTTGACAGAGACACACTGAGAGAGGGAACACAAGCAGGGGGAGAGAGAGAGGGAGAAGCAGGCTTCCCGGTGAGCAGGGAGCCCGATGCAGGGCTGGATCCCAGGACCCTGGAATCATGACCTGAGCTGAAGGCAGACCAAAAACTATCTCGGGTGGCTCAGCCAGTAGAGCATCAGACTCTTGGTTTCAGCTCAGGTCATGATCACAGGGTTGTGAGATCAAGCCCCTTGTCAGGCTCCACGCTCAGTGGGAAGACTGCTGGAGATTCTCTCTCTCTCTCCCCTTTTGCCCCTCCCCCCCCCACATGCTCAATAAATAAATAAATAAATAAATAAATAAATAAATAAATAAATAAATAAAATCTTTAAAAAAAAAGAGTAGAAAATACCTTGTTCACCACTCCATTCCTACCACCAAGAACAGGGGCTAGCACTTAATAGGTACTCATTAAATACTGGCCATTTAAACAACAAACGGGAATCCGTGAAAGTTACCATAAACTCCTTGCTGAGGACAAGATGAGAAGTGTATAGGTCAGCACATTACCTCCGCACCAGACTTACTCAATTTTCCTTACTGTATAAGGTACAGAAATGTTTGTATATCAATCCATTATTGTCATACAGTCCCAAACTCAAATGGACTGTCCATAGTATTAAAATGTTTAATCTGCGTGGGTCAAATAGGACATTGCAGATACGTAAGAAAAGAGAATAACATCTCTGTCCTCCTCCAAATTCCTTTCCCTGAAGAAAGTCTGTTTATAAACATCAAGCAATTGAAAAGCTGCCAAATTTTGATCTCTCTCAATATTCATATTGGTTTAGTTCCATTGAAAAGAAAAAAATATGGCTCAGAACAATGTAGGTGTTGGTCGGGCTCTTTCTTCTCCCCTAACTCATGATTGCACGCTACCAAGCCAACCTGCAGCAAACACAACTTAGGAAGCACATGGGGGCTTGGAAAGCCTTTGGATGAATCAGCTCAAAAAACATCTGTACTATCAGAAAAACAACTTATAGCATGTGTTCTACTGACCTACTGACTGTGACTAAGTGACACTGTCATTGTTTTCATTCTCAGCATATTAGCTGTTACAAATATCTAGGTATTTCAAGAAAACAGTGTTAGTGTGCTGAAAATATTCAAGACATCTCTTATAAACTTTTGATGGAAAAGCAACGTAAAAACAATGATCCTATGAAACATATTCCTAAAAAGTGATGGGTACATTAACCAAAACCCATCAATGATAGCAGCATTTTATGCTTCCCCAAATTAGTGAAACAAGAACTGATATAAACCCATAAAACTAGTTACATCCTAAAAGCAAGGGTAGGTGAAACTTAAAACATCTGTAACCCAACGATCAATACTACCTTGAAATTAAAGACTATAAAAAGAACTGCATTTTTAGCCACTGGGGCTGAAGAACTCACAAGTGTAGGTAGTATGCTGCAGGAGGGGCAAGTCTTTCACTAACACCACAGGATCTCTGGCCCAATGGGTGGAGTTTGATAGTAATTCTTGCTACTAGTAAAAAAAAAAGAACTGCATTCTAGATCATGAAAACAATTTACTGTATCTTTTGTATTACTCATCACTTTTCAGTAAAAGCATTCTTTCAAGTACATCCTTCTTTTTAAGATAGGGCCCAAAGGAATAAGAGCTGTGTCTTCTGCTGTTCTTTCTTTTTTTATGCCTTTAAAAATTTTTTTAATCCATCTGTATACAGGACAAAGTCCTTGCTATCTATAAAATGTAATGTATCAAATTCTACTTTCTCTCCTGACTTACATTCATAATTTGAAACTAAATTCTGGGGCATAACCCCCATTAAATTCCTCAATCAGTAGACAAAAGAAAAGTATGTCCAGATTCCTACTCAGATTACATCTTGGCCATTCTTAGCCATTTGAAAGGTTTCTTTCCCTCCCAGCCCAGCTGCTGAGATAAGCTCTGGTCCCTTGAATTGCCACCCTGCTCCTAGTATTAACCACTTCCTTGCCAAACAGAGCTATAGGGATTTTTAAAAAGGAATAAAGACTGAACGAAATAAAGGCACTAATCTCTCTTTATAGAGAGAAACTAAAAGGTAGTTTCTCAGCAGCCCCAAACCACAAGGGTTCAGGTTAAAAGGGTCACAGACTTTGAAAACAAAAAGGGATTTTAGGCATCAGTCTACCTACCTCCTTTTACAAACAAGGAAACAGAAAATACTACATATCAAATTAATTCCCTAATTTAACAATTCCTTAAAATTCCATATTTTAGGTGAAGAATATCTACCGAAAAATGTAAAGAACAGAAACTTTACAGTAACTTGCTTCAGAAGCATATCCCACTTTTCATCTGTTCAGTGAGCTTCACTGTGAACTTGATTTGTACGTAGTGCAAGTAAAAGCATTTCATTCATTCCACAAACATGTGTGGAGTGCCTACTATATGAAAATAGCTGGTGTGGGAGGAGGTACAAAATTCCCAGCACTCAGTGAGCTTACACCCTAGACAGGGAAAAAAAGAAAGACAATAAACAAAAAGAAATCAGCAATAAGTGAAGCAAAGTACGTAAGCTGGGAATAAGTGCTACGGAGAAAAATAAAGCAGAGAAGTAGGTGGTAGTGTTGGGGGCTGGCAGTGACTTAAATACAGTAGTCAGGGAATAGCCACATAGATGTCTAGAGGAAAATATTACAGGGAAGGCAAGGTCAAAGCCTGGAATGCTCAAGGAGAGGCAAGGAAGGTAATACAGTTGGAATGCATGAGGTGGAGAAAAGCAGGAGATGAGGTCAGAGAGGTATCGGGAAGCCAGATTTTAAGTTCCTATAAGACCACTGTAAGAACTCCAGTAAGATGGACTTATTCTAAGTAAAAAGAATACCATACAAGGTATTGAGCAGGACAGTGACGTGACCAGACCTAGGCTTCAACATGATGACTCTAGCTACTGATATACCAAAGGCAGGTGTAGCATCTCAAGACCAGTTGAAAGTCTACAACAATTATCTAAACAAAAGATCCTGCAGGCTTGGAGAGAGGAGTAGCACTGGAATAACAAAAGGTCATTGAATTCTGGATATTTTCTGAAAGTACAGTCAATAGGATGTGCTGACAAACAGGATTTGGTAGAAGAGAGAAACCTAGAAACGTACAATATATCATGATACATACAATACAGACATACATGTATAAGTTGCATCCATTTCAAGTGTACAATTCAAAGAGTTTTGACAGATGTATGTATCTATGAAACTACTGCCACAATCAAGAAGCAGATTTCTTTGACCCCCAAAAGTTTCTCACACTCCTTTTCAGTCCCTCGGCAAGCACTGATCTGCTGTTCTCGGTCACTGTAAGTGAGCAGTTTTTAGAATTTTATATAAATGGGATCTTAACAGTTTAAGTCTTTAGAGTCTGGCATCTTCCATTCAATATAATAATTATGAGATTTATTTACACTGTTGCATGTCTCACTGGATCATTCCCTTGTATTCCTGAATAGTGGTATATCCCCTAGATAGTTACACCACTTTTTATAATCCATTCAACCACTGATGGACACGTGGGTTGTTTTCAGTTTGGGTCTGGGATATTGTGGTATAAGAAATACATATTTTTAGGGTGCCTGGGTGGCTTATTTGGTTAAGTATCTGACTCTTGATTTTGGCTGAGGTCATGATCTCAGGGTCATGAGATCGAGCCCCACGTCACGCTTTGCACTCAGGAAGAGTTGGCTTGTCCCTCTCCCTCTGCTCCTCCCCCCACTTGTGATCTCTCTCTCAAATAACTAAATAAATAAAATCTTAAAAAAAAAGAAATACACATTTTCAAGACATGAAAGCAACTTTAAGCGTCCATCAGTGGATGAATGGATGAAGGGAATGTGGTATATTTACACAATAGAATATTATTCAGCCATTAAAAGAAGGAAATCTTGCCATTTGTTACAACATGGATGGACCTTGAGGGCATTATGCTAAGAAAAATAAATCAGAGAGGGGCGCCTGGGTGGCTCAGTCGTTAAGCGTCTGCCTTCGGCTCAGGTCATGATCCCAGGGTCCTGGGATCGAGCCTCGGATTGGGCTCCCTGCTCTGCGGGAGGCCTGCTTCTCCCTCTCCCACTCCTCCTGCTTGTGTTCCCTCTCTCACTGTGTCTCTCTCTGTCAAATAAATAAACAAAATCTTTAAAAAATAATAAAAAAAAGAAAAAAAAAGAAAAAGAAATCAGAGAAAGACAAAAACCATGTAATCTCACTTACATGTCAAATCTAAGCAAAGAAACAAACTGAACTCAGACACAGAGAACAGGCTGGTGGTTGCCAGAGGCAAGGGGGGCAAGGAGGTGGGCAAAATGGATGAAGGGGGTCAAAAGGTACAAACTTCCAGTTATAAAATAAAGAAGTCATGAGGATGTAATGTGCAGCATGGTGACTATAGTTAATAATACTGTATTGCGTATCTGAAAGTTGCTAAGAGTAAATCTTAAAGTTCTCATCACACACACATACAAATTCTGTAATTATGTACAGTGATATCAGACTTATTGTGATCATTTTGCAATGTATACAAATGTCAAATCAATATGTTGTGTACATTATATGTCAATTGTACCTCAATTAAAATATACATATTTTGTTGGTCTTCCTCCAGTTCTTGGCACAAAGCTCCTAAATCCTTGGAATTTTTTAAGTGGTAAGGGTGACAGGAACATCTTCTGTTATTCATAATAAGACCCCTCTCAACCATATCTGAGTCCATGTTAATTAAATGACTGCCATGGTCTCCTTGATAGCTACAGAATGGGGGCTGGTTAGCAGGCGAACCAACTATATGACTAAAGGGTTGAAACTACCAGCCCTAACCCTGATGTCTGTCCTGGAGACAGAGTTCGACCACCAACAGCCAATGATTCAATCCATCATGCCTACATAACGGAGACTTCACAAAAACCCCAAGTGATGGGGTTTGGAGGATTTCGAGGTTGGTGAACATATCCATGTATCAGCAGGGTAGTATATCCCAAACTCCATGCGGAAGGAAGCTCCCGTACTTGGGACTCCCAGATCTCTCATACCTCTTCATCTGGATGTTCATTTGTATCCTTTATAGTATCCTTTATAATAAACCAGTAATTACATGTAAAGCCTTTCAAGGAGTTCTATAAGCCATGATATAACAAAAACTACAGACGCTGAGAAGGGGGTTAAGAACCCCCAATTGTAGCCAGATCAGGCTGAAGTGTGGGTAACCTGGGGACCCACTACATGTGATTGGTGCCTAAAGTAGGGGGCAGACAGTGTCAGAATTGAATTAAATTGTAGAATTCCCATCTGGTATCTGCAGAGAATTGGAGAAGTACTTGACGTGGAAAAACCACATTTGGTGTCAGAAGTGTTGTGAGCAAAGAACAGATCTTAGTAGTAAGGGTTAATGTGGCTAAAGCTGATATGAACATTTGTGGGCCAGTTTTTGAGTGAACATATGTTTTCATTTCTCTTGGGTAAATAGGAATGAAGTAGCTGGACTGTACGATTAGGTGTATGTTTAACTTTTTAAAAGAAGTTGCTGAACAGTTTCCTAAAGTGGTTGTAATATTTTACATTTCTACCAGTGATTAATGAGAATTCTGTATCTTTATCAACCGTTGGTATTGTCAGGTTTTTTAACTTAGCCATTCTAATGGGTATATATAGGTAGTATCTCATTGGAGTCTTAATTTGCATTTGCCTGATAATTAATAATATAATAATAATAATATCGATCTTTTCATATGCTTATTGAACATTCATACATCTTTTGTTTTACGAAGCGAACTGCCTGATTTTTAAGGTTCTTTTTATTTACTTATTTATTAAAAATTTTTTTTTTTTTTGCCACCCCACCAGCATTTTCTTTTTAAAAGCATGTACTAATTTCTAACATACAGTGAAAGGTCTTTCTGGGCTTATTCAGATAGGTTTGCTTATTCTTCAGTATTATATTGTTTAAATTGCTTTTTTATTAAAAAAAATGGTATTTGGTAATACTATTTCCTCCTAATTACTGTTCACCAAAAATTGTCTTTGTTTTTATCCTTCATTTATTCTTCCAAATGAACTTAAATTTTCTGGTCAAATATCAAAAGAAACACTTCGAGATTCTGGCACAGTGAATATTAACCAATTTTGGAAGCATGCATATTTTTATTCTGCCATCCCATTCAGGATCATAGTATGACTTTCCATTAAAATTTTCTTTATCTTTCAGTAAAATTTTATAATTTTCTTCATTGATTAACCTTATTTTTTTCATTAAAGTATTCTTTGATGCTATAGTAAATGGAGCACTAACCTTATCTTTTATCCAATGTCAACTTTCACATGAATTCGTATCTATTCTAAGTTTTTCATTTTCTCTTTCATTTCTAGGTATAATCATCCCACCTGCAAATAATGGAAACTGTATCTATTTTTCCATAAATCCCGCTTCTAATTTCTGTTATGTTTCATTATGTTGTCTTGACCTTGGCAAAAACAAAACAAAAAGTGAACTAATGGTGGTATTACTGAGGCTTTGTTTTATTCTATTTCTACAGAAATGTCTCAGGCATTTCAATACATAGCATAATGTTGGCTACTGGTTTGATAGAAATTCTTTTTTAAAAATTTTAACTAAAGTAATCTTCATCCTATTAAAGAATAAATACTGAGTTTTATCAAATTCTTTTGGCATTGGTTGAGATAATCATATAGTTTTTCATATTTGACCCCATATACACACACATTTTTTATTCAATGGAGAAATTCTATCTGATTATGACATTATTCTTTTAATATCCTGTTGAATCTGATTTGCTAGAATTTCATATTGGCTTCCCATAACTGAACTAGGTCTATAATAACTACTTTTTGGTGCTTTGTCAAATTTGATATTGGCACAGAATGAACTGAATAGCTTTCCATATGTATATAGGTATACTGTGAAACAGTTTAATATAGAAAATGATTTCCTGAAAAGCTTGGAAGAACGTGTCCATAAACCCGTTTAGTTTTGTTTTGTTTTGTTTGGACAAAATGGGTAATTCTCATAATGAAAGAAATGGAAAAGTTATTTGACCATACAGGTATTTATTCATGCAGCAAGTATTTATTAAGTACCCATCTATGCACTAGGCACTAGAGTTCCAAATGTGCCAAACAGCCATCAACGCTACCCTCGAAGAGACTACAGTCTCGTTGGGGGAAAAGAGACACAGATAATCACAATCATTGTTAACACAGTAAGTATATGATGAGAAGGCACAGATATATATATAGATAGATAGATAGGTATAGAACTATGAAAACATATGACATAAATACCCAAACCAAGTCTGTAAAGATTAAGGGAGAGTTTCCCCATGGACACGAAATTTTGAATTAAAACCTAAAGATACAAAGAAATTAACTGCTCAAAACAAGCGTTAACAGCATTCCAGGCAAAACAAGTAGGATGTACAAAAGTCCTGGAGTGAAAGAGGACAGTGTGTGTGAGACGAACAGAAAAATCGGTCTGGCTAGAGTGCAGGAAGCAAAGGAGTAAGGCCACAGGCCTGGAGAGGCAGGCAGAAGTCACACACGATTTGAAGAAGAAGGTAACTTACCTTGCGAACAATGGAAGCCAGCTAAGGGAATTTCACAGAGGAGTTGATTTTTATCGTTTACCACATTTACCACATCTTCTTTATCCATTCATCTGTCGATGGACATCTGGGCTCTTTCCATAGCTAATTGTGGATATTACTGCTATAAACATTCGGGTGCAGGTGCCCCTTTGGATCACTATATTTGTATCCTTTGGGTAAATACCTAGTAGTGCAATTGCTGGGTTGTAGGGTAGCTCTATTTTTAACTTTTTGAGGAAGCTCCATACTGTTTTCCAGAGTGGAGGGAAAGAGAATCTTAAGCAGGCTCCACACCCAGCATGGAGCCCAACACAGGGCTCAGTCTCACAACCCTGAGATCATGACCTGAGCGGAAATCAAGGGTCAGACATTTAACTGACTGAGCCACCCAGGCGCCTCCCCTGGTATTCCTTTTTAGATTTGTAAATTCATTTCCTTCTCTTTTTCTCTATTAGATTTGCTATGGGTTCCTGTATCCATTCTGGCCACTACTTTTATTTGCTTAATAATGAATAATCAAAGTAAAAATTCCTGCTATATTCTTTGGGGGTAGTGAGGAAAAAAACTCTTTTCATGTACCTGAGTAAAACTTCCTCACTGAATTTTTCTCATCTTGCGTTTTCTTTTGTCCTATTTTTTTTGTTTCTCCCTCATCTTACATTAACCTCCTTACTTTTTGGTCTGTGCCATTTTGCTGAATTGGCACATCACCCTAGAGGTTGTATAATCCTACTTAAATCAACAGAGGAAAAAAATACATAACTACAGTGTTTGTGACTCTCCTTGTCACTATAAAATATTAAAGCAGTACTTCTAAGAGATTGTCCTGTATCAGAAGTCACTGCAAAAGGCTTTGGTAATACTCTTAAAGATTAAAGAAAAAAGAGAATACCTTTATTGTTGAGGTAAAACTCACAGCACCGCATTTGCATCCTAATGTCTCTTAACAGTATATAAAAAGAGGTCAAATCATTAAAAAATAACATTTTTAGAGGACAATGAGATTTCAGTGCGTGTGTATGTGTATGCACAGAAGCTAATCCAGTATAATTAACACATCAATACTTGGCTAAATCTCATGTCCTAATAGAATAGTTACGAGAGATCTTTCGGAGAGGTCATCAATCCTCAAAACAGATTTCAAATTAAAATTTTGCAATAAGCCAGTCAATTGTCTCAAAACTCCAAAATGAACTAATGCCAAATGACTTCACTGCACTTTAATTCCCAGATAGAATCCCTTATGGCTACATACTTTGACTACCTAAAAATTGCACACCAGATCTCCGGTATTGACACATTATTGCATTCAGTACTAACTATACTCAGTTTACCTCCTCTCTTATTCCTCCCTCTTCCTGAAAGGGGAAGTTGGGAGAAGTAAGCAAGGTCCTCTCTTTGCAGGAGAAAGAGAAGTCAACAGTTTACACTTCTGCTCAGGAAAGACACTGTGATCTCTCTCTCCTCTCTGTAAGCAAAGACCATCCTTCCAGGAGCAAAAAAATGATGATTTCAGTATGTCTATAATTGGCTACTTTATGAAATGGAATACTTCAGAATCCCTGTTGTGAGCTAAGAAAGCAATCATGAAGAAACATTCATTATGCACCCATCCTCATTTCTGCTTAACCAGTCCGGGGACTGACAATGGGGGATGGGCAGAGAGGAAAAACTACTGTGTACAGACCCACTGCCCTGGCAGTTAAGATCACGTTTATTTCTACTACGTGTTTATTTTCTCTGTAGAAAATGAACCAAAATAGAGAAGAAAATGTTACAGAATGAAAACTACCCACAATCCCACTATACAGAGGAAACAATATTTAGGAGGATTTTCAAGTTAAACTTTGTTCTTGTAGTGATCTTCATCATGACACTTTCAGGAAGACTGGTATCAAAAAGTGAGCCTTATGGAACATCATAAATGAAAGAGTGATATAACTGCATATATGGGAAATTTTTTTTAAGTCTATAATACTGGGACGCCTGGTGGCTCAGTCAGTTGAGTGTCTGCCTTCAGCTGGGTCATGATCCCAGGGTCCTGGGATGGAGTCCCATTCAGCTCCCTGCTCAGCGGGGAGCGCCTACTTCCCTCTCTCCCTCTGCCTGCCGCTCCCCCTGCTTGTGCTCTCTCTGTCAAACAAATAAATAAAATCTTTAGAAAAAAAGTCTATAATACTGTATACAAATTTATTTTAAAGATTTAAAAATCTACAGAGTTTTGGCTCTAGGAAAACATACGTTACAAAAAGTATTTCAAGAAGACAAAGACTATCTGAAGAGACTCAAAGCCAGAGACTGGAAAAAACAGTCACTTATCTATATACCCTCCAAGTCATTTAGGATGAGTTCATTTTTAGAAGTTAAAGCCTAAAATAATACATAATCCTTATATAAAGTTAATCAGCTCATTCTATAGACTGACCTAATCCTGATAACAAAATTTAAGAAGAGCCTGCCTAAATACAAAGGCCAAACTAATTTCACTTATGCAGATACATTTTTCTTCTAAAAAACAATCAGCAAATTGAGTACAGATATTAACTGAACTGACGAAAGAAATAATATATTTGCAGAGAATCTCCCCAGAATTTCCAAGTTATTCTGGATGGAAATCCTTCCAACTGTTTAGAAATTATAACCCTAAAATGTTACAATGACGGAACATGTAGCTCCAACCCCTGAATCTTCTAGACAGGTTATCTTGTCTTTTCTTAACATTGTACGACTTAAGGATGGAAGCCTACACACACACCCCAAATGTAATACAACACTTACAAAGAATTCATTACCGGCCCTAACATGAGCCTGAATGAGGGAAACTCAGGACTCACGCCTCATCTGCCATGCCACTGTGATGTCACTCTCATCCTCAAGCATGATCAGCTCCTCCTTATCTATTTTATTTGGCCTAGGTACCTATGTTAGCACGGATCCTTTACCATCCAGTATGTCACATTATTGCCATCTGCCCCTGCAAATGTTCTTTTCTTTTAAGCAACTAATGTAACATTAAAAAAATGCATTTGGATTGGGGCGCCTGGCTGGCTCAGTCAGTAGAGCATGTGACTCTTGACCTTGGGGTTGTGAGTTTGAGCCCCATGTTGAGCACAGAGATTACTTAATGAAAAAAAAGAAAACTTCTTAATGCATTTGGATAATACCATAAACCATTACTTTATTTTTTTGAAGATTTTATGTATTTATTTGAGAGAGAGAGTGTGTGCGCAGGAGCAGGGGGGAAGGGCAGAGGGAGAAGGTGAAGCAGACTCCCTGCTGAGCAGGGAGCCTGACACGGGGCTCAATCCCAGGACCCTGAGATCATGACCTGAGCCAAAGGCAGTCACTTAACCAACTGAGCCAACCAGACACCCTGTAAATCATTACTTTCAAAGAAACGAGGTTTATCTATATGAAGAAATATCACTATTATTCTGAGCAGACATGTCTTAGTAACCTAAGGGCTCTAAGATTAGTTTGCAGGGCATCATACCTACTAACAAATAAGGAAAAGAATATAGATGTACTACCACACACAGATTATTTATCAATTAAAACAACTTTTCCTACCCATTATGTAAGAGAATACCGACAATTATGCTCTTACAACCTTAGGAACACTGGTAATTAGTACTATTAAAGGAGAGGCATGGATTGAGGTCTACTTAACTCCCAATCAGCAGCTTGGGTAAAGAAAGGATCTTTACTACAGTAATCATGTTACCCCATGCACAAGGCCTATTCTAATATTAAAACTTAATCCTTATTCTTACATACATCCTCAAAAAATATTTGAGAAAATTAGTCAAATTAGCTGTATATGCTCCCCCCCCAAAAAAAAACCCCCAAAAAACCAAATCAAAAAAAAGCCCAAGTATGACTTTTAGCACAGAGAACCATTCAAAGTACTCTAATTGCCTTCTCTCTCACTAACTGCCTTTAAAGAAGCTTCTTGGCTCTATCTCGATCCAATTGAAGAAAATGATTACAAGCATTATTTGCTCATTCTTTACTAGTATTTGTCTACTTAAAATACAGTGAATACTACCAAAACTAGCACAAGACATTTCTTATTATAGCTTATTTTCCTTTCATTAAAGTTGCCTTACCCATTTATGTGAACCTACTAAAATGCAACATTTGCATATTTTTAAAAGGAAAGACTTAAAATGCTATTTTCAATTACACTTCTAATCCTATTTGAATCAATGTGAATATATTGACAAAAGAATTGTTCTTTCACAATCAACATGAACAATGAAAGAAAAAGCAAGTGTTCTGTGAGCTTAAGCACTTATGCCTTAAGTGTATAAAAATAGTAGTTCTCACATGTATTTAGGTGATGGAGTACCAGAAACATTTATGAAACATTTACATGGGCAACTTTTTATTTTTTTTAATTTATCTTTTTTTTTTTAAGATTTTATTTATTTATTTGACAGAGAAAGACACAGCGAGAGAGGGAACACAAACAGGGAGTGGGAGAGGGAGAAGCAGACTCCCTGCCGAGCAGGGAGCCCAATGCGGGACTCGATCCCGGGACTCCAGGATCACGACCTGAGCCGAAGGCAGTCGCTTAACCAACTGAGCCACCCAGGCGCCCATGGGCAACTTTTTAAAGAACATTTAATTTTATGTATCTGGAGCTGGTATAATTAATAGGTTTCAATTATTTAATAATTATAGAAGAAAATGTAAATTGAGTTAGTTTTCTGCAAACTGGAAAATAATTATTGCCTTCATTAATTTAATACTATGTTATAAGGAAACTCACTTATCTTAGATCATTTCTCCCCCACTAGAATGGCTATCATCAAAAAGACCTATAATACCAAGTGTTGGTGAAGATATGGAAGAACTGGACTCCTCATACACTACACCGCTGGTGGGAATGCAAGATACTGCAGCCACTTTGGAAAACAGTCTAGCATGTTCTCAAATGGCTAAATACAGACTTACCACATTACCCAGCAGTTCTGCTGCTAGGATTATATCCAAGAGAAAGAGAACCTATATTCACATAAAAACTTGTGTACAAATGTTCATAATGACATTATTTGTAATAGTCAAAAAGTGGAAACTCCCAATGTCCATCAACTGATGAATGGATGACTACAATGTGGTAAAGCCATACAATGGAGCAGGATTCCACTATAAAAAGGAATGAAGAACTAATACATGCTACGACATTGATAAACCTTGGAAACATGCTAAGTGAAAGAAACCCAGACACAAAAGGCCACATATTGTGTAAATCCATATGAAATGTCCAGAATAGGCAAATCAATAGGGACAGGGGCTGGCCAGAGACATGAAAGGAAGTGCCTGCTAATGGGCATTGGTTTCTTTGTGGGGTGGTAAAAAAAAAATCTCCTGGAATTATAGATAGGTGATGGCTATACAGCTCTGTGGATATACTAACAGCCACTGAATTCACACTGTAAAAGGGTAAATTTTACTGTTTGTGAATTATACCTCGATTTTTAAAAGTCATGAATAAACACACAAAAAATACAGTTATTGACACTTATGGAGATATTAAATGAAGCCTATTTTAAATATTTTATCTATCATGAAAACTTACCCACCTATACATCTGTTAAGAAACTTTTTATGATGTAAACATTTCTATTAAAAAAATGTCACAACTGGCAGCCAATAACTTTTACCATGTTTCAATGTATCTGCCAAAAGTTTAGATTTAAAAAGACTTAAAAAGACGTGTTGCAAATTAAAACAAAACCAAGTATAGGATTACACCAGTTATCTGCATTATCTCTAGGGGTGGTTCATGAATCATTGGTACATTTTGAATACCGTAAAAGATCCTGATTACAGACTTACTTACACAAAGTAAATAACATAAATTTTTGACTCAATCAAATTTCTACCAAGAAGTCAATGACTGTTAATTTTTATTCTGTACCACAATAAATGTCCAAAACCTAATGTGTAAGCTTTTGTTATGTCTCAAGTCTGTTAATCCCCTTCTGGAAAAAAGAATTCTACAGGAACTCAGAACAACTGTAGGTAATAACTTGAAATCTGATTAATTCAAATTAATATTACTGGAGGACTATATGAATTATTACTACATGAAAATAATAATGTGTGAATTATTAATATACTAAAATAACCTTACTATAGCTACTACAGAGAGTAATTCATTTTAATTCTAGCAAAGTATTTTCTGAATTGCCAAGCTAAGAACCTGCCTAGGTCTACCTCATTAAGTCAACAACCATTCTCTAAGCAGTTATGTCCACAATATTGCAAGGAATACAAAGATATTAGCCCCCAGACTCAAGGAGTCTACAGTATAATACAAGATGAAAGTGAGCAGGTAATATAAACTGGGGACAGACTACAAATGTTGAGAATCTTATAGTTTAACCTATAGGTAGTAAGGAAAGCATTAAATGATCTGAATCATCTACTCCTATGTTAGACAAGGAGAGAAGAGGTACAGGAAGACCAAACGGGAGACTCACACAATAGTCTGGATGATGAGGATGAAGAATCTAAATTAAAGTAAGGGCAAGGGAAGGACAGATGAGGAAAGGCTCTCAAGTCTTATTTACGAGGTAGAATCAACAGGACTTGGGAGCTGCATAGAGAGAAGGCAATATCACCTAGAAATTAAGGCTTCCATATGCTTTGAAAACACTCCTGGGTGAGAGGTTTGGCTTCAACTCATTTCAGCTGTGTATGCTGGGCAATGACTTCATCTCTACGGGTTTCCATTTCCTCTGTAAAATGGAGGTAATAATAGTGCCGACATATCATAGGGTTGTCATGAGGCTGAATTAGAAAAGAATGCATGTAAAGCACTTAGCACTGAGCCTGCTACATAGGATGACAAGGTTAACAGTAATCCCACTGACCAGGATAGGAAATACAGGAAGAACTGTAAATAGGGATAAGCGTGGAGATTAGCTAAGCATACTACATTTCTGCTTCCGGCCCAATCTGTAAGTCTAGAGAATGGTGAATACTACAACAGGATTTGTGAAAGTAAATTAAAATATAACTAAAGATTTCTAGCTATGAAAGGCCTTGAACACCTTGCTATCGGATTTGGACTGAATAAAAAATCTACTGTCTCCTAAATACAAAGTTTAGAGCTCATATAATATATGATGCCATTTATTTTCCAGGTGAGAAAACGAAGACCCACAAAATGAAGAAACATCCCAAAAGTCACACCAGTCATTGATATACATAGTATGAGCACATTAATAAATTAAATGCTGGCTCTCTCCTCCTCCACATTCGACACAGAGTTGCATCTTCTGGTGCAGTGCCAGCCGAGTCCCCAAGACACGACAGTGGAGTTTGGAGCAAATGGATTTGGCCATTTTGAGTGCCTGGTCACCAGGGCTGCTTTTAACTCTGGCAAAGTGGATACTGTCACCATCAATGAGCCCTTCATTGACCTCAACTACATGGTCTACATGTTCCAGGATGATTCCACCCATGGCAAATTCAACGGCACAGTCAAGGCTGAGAAAGGGAAATTTGGTTTTTCTTCGATGGAAAACCCATCTCCATCTTCCAGGAGTGATGTCCGGCCAACAACAAATGGGGTGATGCTGGTACTGAGTATATTGCAGAGTCCACTGGGGTCTTCACCACCATGGAGAAGGCTGGGGCTCACTTGAAGGGTGGGGCCAAGAGGGTCATCATCTCTGCCCCTCCTACTGATGCCACCATGTTTGTGATGGGCATGAACCATGAGAAGTATGGCAACTCCCTCAAGATTGTCAGTAATGCCTCCTGCACCACCAACTGCTTGACCCCTCTGGCCAAGGTCATCCTTGACAACTTTGCATCATGGAGGGACTCAAGACTTATGACTCCATGCCATCACTGCCACCCAGAAGACAGTGGACAGTCCCTCTGGGAAGCTGTGGCATGATGATCAAGAGGCTGCCCAGAACATCATCCCTGCTTCTACTGGTGCCACCAAGGCTGTAGGAAAGGTCATCCCTGAGCTGAAGAGAAAGCTCACTGGTATGGCCTTCTGTGTCCCCACCTGCAATGTGTCAGGCATGGATCTGCCTAGAGAAAGCTGCCAAATACAATGACATTAAGAAGGTGGTGAAAGAGGCGCTGGAGGGCCCCGTCAAGGGCGTCCTGGACTACACTGAGGACCAGGTTGTCTCTTGCAATTTTAACAGTGACACCCACTGTCCACTTTCAGTGCCAGGGCCGGCATTGCCCTCAATGACCACTTTTTCAAGCTCATTCCCTGGTATGAAAATGAATTTGGCTACAGCAACCAAGTAGTGGACATTATGGTCCACATGGCCTCCAAGGAGTAAGAGCCCCCCCTGGAACACCAGCCCCAGCAAGAGCAAGAGGAAGAGAGAGGCTGTCAGATGCTGGGGAGTTCTTGCCCCAACTCACCCCCTAACTGAGAATCCCCTGACCTCCACAGTTTCCAGTTTCTATCCCAGATTCCTAAAGAAGGGGAGGGGCTTGGGGAGTCCTACCTTGTCATGTACCATCAAAAAAGTATACTGGGGGCGCCTGGGTGGCTCAGTTGGTTAAGCGACTGCCTTCGGCTCAGGTCGTGATCCTGGAGTCCCGGGATCGAGTCCCACATCGGGCTCCCTGCTCGGCGGGGAGTCTGCTTCTCCCTCTGACCCTCCCCCTTCTCATGTGCTCTCTCATTCTCTCTCTCTCTCAAATAAATAAATAAAATCTTTAAAAATAAAAAAATAAATAAAGTATACTGTACCCAGCCAAAAAATAAAAAAATAAATGCTATTCATACTCTTCATTTGCTTAACAAAACTGAGTCCTTATATAAAACTTCCTTCTATCCCCATCCTTGTGATACGGAAAATTTGAAATTACTGGGATAAAAATTAAAAGGATTTAATGTAATGTAGTGGTGATAGTTATAAACAGGTTTTCAACAAATATTATTAAAACTCTTCTTTAGGGGCAACAGTCGGTTAAGTGTCTGACTCTTGGTTCAGGTCAGGTCATGATCTCAGGGTTGTGAGATCGAGCCCCATGTCAGGCTCAGGAGTCTGCTTGAGATTCTCTCTCCCTCTCCCTTTGCCCCTCCCACTCCTGTGCACACACACTCTGTCTCTCTAAAATAAATAAATAAATCTTTAACAAATAAAACTCTTCTTTAAAAAATAAGTAACTACAGAGTTTTAGGAAAACTCAAATTATTTTAATGATGATATAATTTTTATTTATCTTTTTTGAAATTAAAAGAGTACAACTGAAATGACAAATTTTAAATATGAAAATTTCTCTTTAACGATAATTTAAAAATTGTTTTTAATCAAGTAAATATATTGTTACTGAAATTTAACATTTATTTTGTTCATTTTGAGAAATAAATTATAGAGACAGTAACAATTATAAGAAGCTTTTTTTTATATATGTTTTTCTAAGATTTATTTATTTGAGAGAGAGAGGGAGAGCGTGCAAGAGTGAGCACGAGCAGGGGGAGGGGCAGAGGGAGAAGGAGACTCCCCAGTGAGCAAGGGAGCCTGACACAGGGCTCGATCCCAGGACACTGGGATCATGACCTGAGCTGAAGGCACACACTTAACTGACTGAGCCACCCAGGCACCCCGGAAGCTTTCTTTCTATAGTTCTCTGTAAGACCCCAGTTCACAAAGACACTGTATGAATTAATGGAGTATCTCAAAGACCCTGTAGTAAATCTCTAAATGCCAATAATGACCACTACTTTCCCCCTCTTTCCTTTTTCTTTTTACAATTCACTCCTTTGACTGCATGCAGCCTTCTCTGCCCATTTCCAATCTCAGCTTCATATGGTACTACCAGAATGATGTTTAACCAAAACAAAGTTTCTCTCTCAGTACTCAACAAGGCAAACGTTACCACATTCTGTGCATAAAACATTTCAACTCCAATCAAAAGCAAAGCTATATAGGCAAAAACAAGAACAACCAATGAGCAAAAGTTTTTGTAGATATCATAACCAGAACAATATTATAAATTATGTGGGCTGCCAAGGCCCTCAGAATCCTAGCTTTTAGTTTAAAAATAAGTTATATACTGGGGCTCCTGGGTGGCTCAGTCAGTTAAGCATCTAATCTCGGTTTTGGTTCAGGTCATGATCTCAGGGTCATGAGATCAAGCCCTGCATTGAGCTCTGCGCTCAGTGAAAAGTCTGCTTAAGACTCTCTCTCCCTCTCCCCACACCCACTCTCTCTCTCTCTAAAATAAACAAATAAGTCTTTTAAAAAAATAAGTTCTATATAAAGAAACTTTAATGCTTTAATGAAAGAATCTCCTTCCGGACCCATAGTATTAGAAGAACTATCTTCATTTAGTTCTTGAATCAAAGAAAAATATGTTTTCAAGTTATTGCACACCATTAATATAAGAATATGAATACCAAAGCTTATTAATTTTTGTGCAGCCTAATTCCACCACACCCACACATTAATAAATGTTTGATTATACTTTTTGTTTTCCCTTCAGACAAATTACATCAGCCTTGATTTCTATAAAGTTTTAAGGTATTTCATTTTACTTCTAAGAAAAATCCCATGTTGTGGTTTGCAACATCTCTAATTACTGAGGAAGAAATTTGCTGAGCCAAAAGAAACTAATTACAAAGAGCTGATGTAGTATATAGAAATAATCTATGAGTATAAATTTTCAATTTTTGGTCCTGTAAGAGAAAATGGAACAAGATTATTTTAAGTACTAAAGAGTGAACTTTTAGCTTAAGTAGGCCATCCTACAGACTACCATCTATTCAGTCAAAGGAGGAGGACTTTTAGGATGAGAAAACCCTGCCCTTTCTTACCCGAAGACCATGACAGGAAGGGTCAATGGCGCTTTCCTTTGTATTTAAATGGTTATAAATCTAAATTGGGCCGAGAAGCATTTTGATAGAAAATATTAAAATAACTGATAGATTGGACCTGAAAAAATTCAAACAAGAACTGAACAAGAACAAAACAAACAAAAAAACTGTTTCATAACAGACATACAGAAGTGCCAATATAAAATTATTTAGATTTATATGCACCCAAGTGAAATTTACTTTACTGATATAACATTTTTCACTAATTCAAAGTGCCAAGACACATGATGCTAATTTGAGAATGCAGACTCTACGGGTTAACCAATTTTTTTTTTTTTTTGGAAGTGACCTTGGTATGACTTACCCACAACAAAATCAACTTTTCAGTAACACAGATGGTAGACTAGACACTGCCAATGTTTTAAGCTTAGAAAATGCTTTTAATTTTTTTTTTTTTATTTCCCCATGCTGTGCTTAATGCTTTACATATGTCTCTGACTGCCAAAGAATTGTTAACTAATTGGCATGAGATCCATTTTGTTAGTACACAGCTGGGTACTTTAGTCATACAACATCTACTTCTCAACATATCTTCTGCCTTTTGTTCATTCTACCTCAAAACAGTTTCTAAAAGTTTTCACAGTAAAGCATATATGCCTCTCAATATTTGGAAGCTGAACTTGATCACCATCATTATGTTTATTATTATTTTACAAAATTATCAGTGGCTTCTGAATAACTAAAAACCATTCAGTGAATCTAAGTTGTAGAAAATCTGGCATTAACATCAATTTGTAAAACATGGTTGAGCCAAAGCATGAAACTCAATCCGAGTCATGCAATAATCGGACACTATTCTTTACATATATATCTCTAAGCTGAGTGATGCTCTAATGGAAGAATAACTGAACTCCAAAATACGAATACTAAAAAGAAAAAACTGTATGAAGTATACACAGGAAAGAATCTAGCACATTCTGCATCCAAGACTCAGATTTTCTGTGCCCTTTGCTTTTTCTTATACAGGGACTAATTAACCAGTCTACGAGTTATCCATTTCCTTAGCTTCTCCTGCTCTTTCACTTTGGACAAGTGTTACTACAGCCTTCTACCAACATGCAGAAAGGTGAAGCTCAAACACAGGCCATTCAACTCATGTTACACACTGTTCCAAGTGTTTGCTTTCAAACTGGTTGGAAATCACAGACTATTTCTGAATAGGAATAACAGATAATGGCAGTTAGATCTCATGTCAGTCTCCATACTGTAAATGAGCTATAGAACTAATGATAGTATATAACCCAAACGTCCTTCATACCACTGCTTCTATAGCAAATTCCACTCTAGGACCCAAATGAGGATTTGAGGAACATAACCCCTCATCACTGGCAAAGCGGCAAGAGCTCCACGGTTCAGTTTCCCTTTTCTCCCCAATCAGCCCAAAACCAAGAGAGTGAGCAGGTGGAAGGAGGTCTGAAAAATTCCAACACCAGGAAGCTGGGCGGCAGGAGGCAGAACTAAAGAAGATCCTGCTGTTTTGAGTCTGATGAGGGTGGCAGGGCAAGTCCCAATGAGATACCAGAGGAGCAGGAGTGGCTTTAAGAGTACCATTGACTTGGTCCTTCACAGAAAACAGCAGGAGCCATCAAAACGTCAGAGGGACTCCAATGACATTATAAGGTTTTGCTGCTGTCTGTCTAGAGGTAATTGTCTACCTGACTTTTGTTGTTTGGTGTGTTGGCGGGTGTAAGGGGGGGGGGTGAGGTGGGGGAGGGCAGTCCGGAGCTGCGGCAGTTTTTTGTAAGCATCCTTAAGCCAGTGAGATAAGAAAATGAAAAGCCATTTTGCAAGATGTAGCACCTAAATAATTCGACAATAAGGACAAAAGGGATCTACTCTTGGCCCTCACCAGTAGGTACAGAACAACGCACCATGCTTGCTTGCTCCTGCTTCAGCCCGGGGGAGTGATGGACACACCTTGTGACTGTTTTCAGGGCCAGGTCAGATCACACAGCAGAGGCAGGACCGCTGCTGCGGAAGGTGCGTCTCTAATCTTAGGGAGGGAGCAGCGTGCCCCTCCCTCGGGAAGGTAAAAGCTGAAGACCGATTATGGGTCTGATCGCCCCCCCCGCCCCTCGACACCATCCCGTCTCTCTGGCAGCTGGAGCAAGGGCTGAAGACCGATTATGGGTCTGGTCGCCCCCCCCGGCCCTCGACACCATCCCGTCTCTCTCCCAGCTGGAGCAAGGGCTGAAAACCGATTATGGGGCTGATCGCCCCCCACCCCTCGACACCATCCCGTCTCTCTCCCAGCTGGAGCAAGGGCTGAAGACCGATTATGGGTCTGATCGCCCCCCCCCCCCCGCCCCTCGACACCATCCCGTCTCTCTCCCAGCTGGAGCAAGGGCTGAAGACCGATTATGGGTCTGACGCCACCCCCCCCCCCCCGGCCCTCGACACCATCCCGTCTCTCTCCCAGCTGGAGCAAGGGCTGAAGACCGATTATGGGTCTGATCGCCCCCCCCCCCCGACACCATCCCGTCTCTCTCCCAGCTGGAGCAAGGGCTGAAGACCGATTATGGGCCTGATCGCCCCCCCGGCCCTCGACACCATCCCGTCTCTCTCCCAGCTGGAGCAAGGGCTGAAGACCGATTATGGGTCTGATCGCCCCCCCCCCCCCCGCCCCTCGACACCATCCCGTCTCTCTCGCAGCTGGGGCAAGGGCTGAAGACCGATTATGGGTCTGATCGCCCCCCCGCCCCTCGACACCATCCCGTCTCTCTCCCAGCTGGAGCAAGGGCTGAAGACCGATTATGGGTCTGACGCCACCCCCCCCCCCCGGCCCTCGACACCATCCCGTCTCTCTCCCAGCTGGAGCAAGGGCTGAAGACCGATTATGGGTCTGATCCCCCCCCCCCGGCCCTCGACACCATCCCGTGTCTCTGCCAGCTGGAGCAAGGGCTGAAGACTGATTATGGGTCTGATCGCCCCCCCCCCACGCCCCTCGACACCATCCCGTCTCTCTTCCAGCTGGAGCAAGGGCTGAAGACCGATTATGGGTCTGATCGCCCCCCCCCCCCCGCCCCTGGACACCATCCCGTCTCTCTCCCAGCTGGAGCAAGGGCTGAAGACCGATTATGGGTCTGATCGCCCCCCCTCGCCCCTCGACACCATCCCGTCTCTCTCCCAGCTGGAGCAAGGGCTGAGGACCGATTATGGGTCTCATCGCCCCCTCCCCCCCCCCGGCCCTCGACACCATCCCGTCTCTCTCCCAGCTGGAGCAAGGGCTGAGGACCGATTATGGGTCTCATCGCTCCCCCCCCCCGGCCCTCGACACCATCCCGTCTCTCTCCCAGCTGGAGCAAGGGCTGAAGACCGATTATGGGTCTGGTCACCCCCCCACGCCCCTCGACACCATCCCGTCTCTCTTCCAGCTGGAGCAAGGGCTGAAGACCGATTATGGGTCTGATCGCCACCCCTCGCCCCTCGACACCATCCCGTCTCTCTCCAGCTGGAGCAAGGGCTGAGGACCGATTATGGGTCTCATCGCCCCCTCCCCCCCCCGGCCCTCGACACCATCCCGTCTCTCTCCCAGCTGGAGCAAGGGCTGAGGACCGATTATGGGTCTCATCGCCCCCCCCCCCCCGGCCCTCGACACCATCCCGTCTCTCTCCCAGCTGGAGCAAGGGCTGAGGACCGATTATGGGTCTCATCGCCCCCTCCCCCCCCCGGCCCTCGACACCATCCCGTCTCTCTCCCAGCTGGAGCAAGGGCTGAGGACCGATTATGGGTCTGGTCACCCCCCCCCCCGCCCCTCGACACCATCCCGTCTCTCTCCCAGCTGGAGCAAGGGCTGAAGACCGATTATGGGTCTGATTCCACCCCCCCCCCGGCCCTCGACACCATCCCGTCTCTCTCCCAGCTGGAGCAAGGGCTGAAGACCGATTATGGGTCTGATCCCCCCCCCCCGGCCCTCGACACCATCCCGTCTCTCTCCCAGCTGGAGCAAGGGCTGAAGACTGATTATGGGTCTGATCGCCCCCCCCCACGCCCCTCGACACCATCCCGTCTCTCTCCCAGCTGGAGCAAGGGCTGAAGACCGATTATGGGTCTGGTCGCCCCCCTCCCCCCCGCCCCTCGACACCATCCCGTCTCTCTCGCAGCTGGAGCAAGGGCTGAAGACCGATTATGGGTCTGGTCGCCCCCCCCCCCCGGCACTCGACACCATCCCGTCTCTCTCCCAGCTGGAGCAAGGGCTGAAGACCGATTATGGGTCTGATCCCCCCCCCCCCGGCCCTCGACACCATCCCGTCTCTCTCCCAGCTGGAGCAAGGGCTGAAGACTGATTATGGGTCTGATCGCCCCCCCCCCACGCCCCTCGACACCATCCCGTCTCTCTCCCAGCTGGAGCAAGGGCTGAAGACCGATTATGGGTCTGATCACCCCCCCCCCCCCGCCCCTGGACACCATCCCGTCTCTCTCCCAGCTGGAGCAAGGGCTGAAGACCGATTATGGGTCTGGTCGCCCCCCCGCCCCTGGACACCATCCCGTCTCTCTCCCAGCTGGAGCAAGGGCTGAAGACCGATTATGGGTCTGGTCGCCCCCCCCGCCCCTCGACACCATCCCGTCTCTCTCGCAGCTGGAGCAAGGGCTGAAGACCAATTATGGGTCTGGTCGCCCCCCGGCCCTCGACACCATCCCGTCTCTCTCGCAGCTGGAGCAAGGGCTGAAGACCGATTATGGGTCTCGTCGCCCCCCCCCCGGCCCTCGACACCATCCCCTCTCTCTCCCAGCTGGAGCAAGGGCTGAAGACCGATATGGGTCTGATCGCCCCCCCCCCCCCCCGCCCCTCGACACCATCCCGTCTCTCTCGCAGCTGGAGCAAGGGCTGAAGACCGATTATGGGTCTGGTCGCCCCCCCGGCCCTCGACACCATCCCGTCTCTCTCCCAGCTGGAGCAAGGGCGGGACTGTGGTTAGGAGAACAGTGAGCCATCCTGTAGTCCACCCTCCTGCCTCCTCCAGCTTTTGATACGACAGATGCCCTGCGACCAGGAGAAGAAGGAACTTCGGTCCCTGAAGACTATGTCCAGACTTTTTACTGTGTGAAGCTGTTTAAAATCTCTTCGCTTGAACCTTCGTTGGTCTTTCTTTTGCTTACAGCTGTAGACAGTGCTATCCGACACAAAACCCTCTTCCCTCGGGATTTTATCTAATTCTCCCAGCAATCCCCTGAAATAGGTAATGTTATTAGCCACGTTTTTAAAAAGGGGCCACAGAGATTTCTAGAGATCGTGGAACTCGCCGAGAGTTGGTTAAATGGCAAGTCAGAACTCAAACCCAGATCCACCTGCTGTCCAGGCACATGTTCTTTCCGCGGCCTTGTTCGACTGCCCATCGTCACTCACTCACACCATCCGCGAGGTAAAAGGAAAGCCCCAGAGACTGCAATCAAACCACGCCTGATCCACATCCTGGCTCGACCACTGCCTGGACATCACTGGGCAAATCAACCTCAGGTTCCTGAACTGTAACATGGAGACAATAACATGGCCTCACAAATTGCTGTGGTAACAGAATACATTCAACTGTTCCCAAAAGAACGAAGCAGTTCCTGGGCACATGAGACTTTCAAACTCCAGTTTCCTCTTCCCTCTCCATTCCATCATTTAAGTGCTCTGTGCAAAGCATGGAGAGAGAAGAGAGTCCATCTTACAAAGCTCTCAGCCAAGTGAGTTGCAAACAGTCCTGTAGAGTCACCTTAGAGGCTTACAAATGATGCTGGGGAAGCCCAGAAGAGAAAGAGGTGTCATGGAGTAACTGGAGGAAAGGACCTCTGAACGTGGTTAAAGGAGCTTGCCGGGTGATGGGAAAGGACAGGGCAAGAGCACAGGAATGCTCTGGGGCGCCTGGGTGGCTCAGTCGTTGGGCGTCAGCCTTCGGCTCAGGTCATGATCCCAGGGTCCTGGGATCGAGCCCCGCGTCGGGCTCCCTGTGCAGTGGGGAGCCTGCTTCTCCCTCAGCCCCCCGCACCCCCTGCTTGGGCTCCCTCTCTCTCTTCTCTCTCCGTCAAATAAATAAATAAACAATCTTTAAAAAATTGTTTAAAAAAAGGATTACTGCCAGTGAGAGTCAAGGGGGTATACTGAAGGAAGACTTAACAACAAAAAACGTGGTGTACAGCTAGAACAAATGAGACAAGCCTCTGAGTTTCTGAACTATTAAAACTATCCTGCTCCAAATACAAGTAGAAAAAAAATTAATTCTATGTGTTTTTGGACTGAAAGAGAAACTGAATATATGTAGCTTAATGTGTCATTAATATATACAAAGGCAGTACACAGATATTTCCGCCAGTGGCAGACATAGTTTAATAAATAAGTGAATGAAAATCAAGTAATCCCTAAGTTCTACCTTCTTTCCCTTTCTACTATCTGCGGAGGGGGGATCTAAAAAATACAAATTAATTACAAGATAATGAGATGGGCAAGAAAAAGAACGAAGGGAAGAAAGCAAGAGTCTAGAAAAATCAGGCTATTTAATTACTTATGGAGGAAGGAAGTAGTAATCCACTTAAAAGAAAACTAATGATGTAATGTATGGTGATTAACACAATAAAAAAATTTTTAAAAAGTGAACATGTGCTTGCTCTAATTCCAACTCTACTATTCTTATTAAACATTAATAGAGAAGGACAAGTTGAATTCCAAGCTTGTAAAGTTTAAAAAAGGAATTTTAAAATTTAAACAATACTAATATTAAGCAATAGTTACATAAAGTTATGTAAAAAAATAGTTATGTAAAAAGTAGGCCAAGAATGAGGGTAAGGAGAAAAAAAAATCAAAGGAATTAGATTTCTATGATTGTTACTTTTAATTACCTTATTTTATTTTATTTTTTTATTCGAATTCTTTATTAATATCATGTTCAAATCACTCTATAGATGCACATATGCATCTTCATAAAACATGAAATGTCTTGGGGGAAAAAGGAAGACCTATGCACTTTCTGCATATTATATAGACACACACACAGGACACTTCACTGTGGGAGTAGAGACGAAGTAAAACATAGTATCTAATTTGGGGCGCCTGGGTGGCTCAGATGGTTAAGCGTCTGCCTTCGGCTCAGGTCATGATCCCAGGGTCCTGGGATCGAGTCCCGCATCGGGCTCTCTGCTCCTTGGGAGCCTGCTTCTCCCTCTGCCTCTCTCCCTGTCTCTCATGAATAAATAAATAAAAATCTTTATTAAAAAAAAAACATAGTATCTAATTCATCTACTCAAAGTAAATACCAGACTAATAAGCAATAGTGCCTTTCCAAGGAGCAGTTTGGAGTTTAGAAATCCTCAGTACAAAATGAAAATCGGCCTTCAAAGGGACTGCTTCTTAAATAAAACTTTTCAGAAACTAAATTCAGAATTTTAGGAGTGACCCTGCTTTAATATAACAATATAATTTATACAGCTACAATTCCATCCCCAAAGTGTTTCAACAATTCCATCCCCAAAGTGTTTAAAAAAAAAAAAAAAAGGATGTTTATTTATTAAAAGATTACCGGGAGGGGATAAAGCACCATTTCACATTCCCTTGAAGTAGTAACATTACCCAGATCAAAAGTTAACCCCCCCCCCAAATAGGCTAGCTTTTAATTTTGAATACTTTAAACCTCCTTGCTGACCTATGGATTAATTCATTAATCACATGTCAATAAAAACAGAATAAAAATCACTTAGGCTTTAAATATATGAGCTGCTATATAGCCTCTTTACCTTTCTTATAAACCAACTGGCCATGAGAGAAATGGTCTGCTTTTATCTCATTCATGTTTTCTTGTCTTAATATGGTCCTCTACACATAATAAAATATAATATGGGAGGTAATTATACAATTTCACTTATATAAAAGTATATGTCTTACATAACACACTGAATTATAAAAAGGTTAATGAGAAAAATTGTTTTTCAATTTTTTTCTGATCAAACTATAATTTCTCTAAATCTGCAATCAAAATAGTTTATATTATTCTATAAGAAATCTAATTATTCATCATTTTGAACTGCCCAGATATTAAATAATTCATCTGACTTCAGCTGTCATAAAATGCACATTTATATGCATGCTTTTCAACAATCGTTATTTCCAAACATTTAATTCAATCCCTATACTCACTGCAACAAATAAGACACTTAAAGATTGATAACCATATGCTATTAGCATTTCCAAAAATTCGTCATTTATGAATGATCTATAGCCTTATGCTTTCAATTCAATTTATATTGTGAATATTTATATTGTAGCCTTCTGTAATATTTCAAACCTTAGAGATTTAAATATAAAATAAAGACCTCCCTCCGCTCACTGACTATGTTTAATTCCTCTCTGTAACACAGCACCTTGCACAGTGACTGATGTATTATAAGCATTCAAAAAAAACGCTTATTCAATGGATGAATGACTGAACCAAGAACGAAAGAATAAATAACTAAATGATATGACTATCTAATAACATGTTACAGAGAATCATATCCTTAATTCTTTTCAGGTAATAAATCACTTCCCTAAATTGTCCTTAATTTCTGCAGGCATCAATTTATAAAATGCAAATGCACATTTTCAAAATGCTTCAAGCAGGTTGGCAACTGCGAAAATAGAGACACTTCCAAATTTATACATTAATATTGTATTAATGTATTTGAATGTATTAATACATTCATTCAGAATGAAAAGAAGTTATTATAATTATTATACTGAAGGTCAAGAATTTATTTAGCTATTTAAAAGCCAGGCAAGAATAATCATTTTGGGTGAAACTCGATGAAACAGAAAACCAAAGAGGCTATTACCAGGAACAAATGCTAATTAAGTGCCCATTATGTACAGGGCACTATAATAAACACTAAAATCGAATTTTCCTTGAGGAGAAAGAATATGGAACCTCAAACCTGTGTTCTAAAATGCATAAGACACACTGTGTCCTTGGAGACAGACTACCAAGAATTTAAAAAATGAATGACCAAGGAGAGAGTGAACTACTAATCAAAATAGTATATGAATTTCAATATAATAATTTAGTATGCTTGGTTTTCCAAAATACACATATTGCATAACACTAAAGATGCAGCTGTAAAAATCAAAAGTGACATAGTAAATGCCTTAAAGATAAAACTTCACAAGACTAAAACACAGAAGACTTATGGGTGAAAAATGGTGTGGAGCCATAATGACAAAACAAAACCTAATATACTAATCTTGCTAGAACAAACAAACAAAAACCAGTATTATTAAGAATACTATTGGGCGCCTGGGTGGCTCAGATGGTTAAGCGTCTGCCTTCGGCTCAGGTCATGATCCCAGGGTCCTGGGATCGAGTCCCACATCGGGCTCCCGGCTCAGCGGGGAGCCTGCTTCTCCCTCTGACCCTCTCCCCTCTCATGCTGTTTCTCTCTCGCTCGCTCTCTAAAAAATAAATAAAATCTTAAAAAAAAAAAAAAGAATACTACTCATGTAGTTCTTCTTATGAATGCAAGAACTTTCCTTGTCTGTTTTGTTTACTTCTACCACTCAGCACAGTGCCTGACAAATATTTGTTGTTGTCCAGAAATGGAAATATGTCAATGTGGCAGGACCCTTGTCTTCAAACACCTTACTAAGGAGATACTGAACTACTAATCACAATTCAGCATTAACCAGTGCTAAAACAGAGTATGTCAGAGAACACAGAGAAACAGAGTACAGGGCATACTGTCCAGGAAATGCCTCCAAGAAGTGAGCAAACTTGAAGGAAAATGGAATTAACTAAGAATATGAGAGAAGAAATTCATACTATCTTTTCATTCGGTAAACATTCATAAAGCATGACTCAAGTACAGGAAAATGAAAAATCAGAGAACTAGTTAGGGACATACAACTAGGACAGATTGGCTATTTGGGAGGTATAATGAAACATGAGAATTTATTGTCATCAATAGAATGTATACTCTATAAAGGCAAAGAGCTTTTTGTCTGTTTTTCTACTGTTCGTGGGAGGCAGTAGAAATGGCCTTAACCTGTCTCCTCCTTTTTTTCGCACCTCTTGAAATGTGATTTCATAGCTCCTCCCATTAAAAAAAATAAAGCCTTTTATTCAGTCTTGAATTTCAGCCAACTTGTGACTTGCTTTTGCCAACAGAATAGAGCAGAAACAACACTGTACTGGCTCCGAATGTAAGCTGCAAAAATCTTACACGCTTCTACTCTCTCCCAGAACCCTGCTGCTGCCAGAAAAAGCCTAGTCTAGCCTACTGGATGATGAGAGACACATACCCAGGCAATTCCTTTTACCTTAGACCAGAGACCATCAAACTTTCTGTAAAGGGACAGATAGTAAAAACTCTAGGCTTTAAGGGCCATATATATATGATCTCTGCCACATAGTCTTCTTTTGTCTTTTATTTTACAACTCTTCAAAAATATAAACAACATTCTTAGCTTAGGGGCCATAAATGGATTTCCAACCCCAGCCTCAGATGATGGCCAACCAACCAACTCCCAGAAGTCGAACTATCTAGCAGACTGTAACTGACAGCCCAGCCAAGACCAAGAGAACCTCACTTTCATGAGCCCAGTGCAAATCATCAACCCAAAAATCATGAACTAAGTAACTGGTTGTTTTTTTGCCACTACGTTTTGAGTGGTGAGTTAATCATTAAAAGCTTACAGGTACACTGCTCTAGCTTTCATTCCTAGAACAGTACCTGTCACTTAGTAGACACTCACTAAATACCCAGTGAATAAAATAATGAATCGGAAGAATACAGGAGTCCCAACATGACATTTTATGCCAAGATTTGCAAACTCAAAGGTCCACAGGAGCCAGACAAGTAAATTAAGTTAAGTAATCAGTATAGAGAATAAATTTGAAAACAGTGGCAGAGAATCTATACCTGGAGGCCAGGAAAACACCTGGGAGGTAGTCTAGGCAAGAACAAAGGCAGTGGGAGTGGGAAGAAAAAACAAGGAACAAAGAATCTGAGGTAGAAGCAAAAGATTTTAGGCAGAGATTGTCCAACTGGATAAGAATTCAAGATCTAACTATATGTTGTCTGTAAGTCACATACTTTAGATTCAAAGAAATATTCTTTTGCATAAATGGTGCTGGGGCAGTTGGATACCCACTTGCAAAAAGATGAATTTTAATCTCTTCCTCACACTATACACAAAAATTACCTCAAACAGACCACAGATCTAAATGTAAGAACAAAATTATAAAACTTTTGGAGGAGAATAGAGGAGTAAATCCTTGAGATCCTGAATTAGGCAATGCTTTCTTTTCTTTTTTTTTTTTTTAATTTATTTATTTGAGAGAGAAAGAGAGCGCGAGAGCAGGAACACAAGCAGGGGGAGTGGGAAAGGGAGAAGCAGGCTTCCTGCCAAGCAGGGAGCCCGATGCGGGGCTCGATCCCAAAACCCTGGGATCATGACCTGAGCCAAAGGCAGATGCTTAACGACTGAGCCACCCAGGTGCCCTAGGCAATGCTTTCTTAAATACAACACCAAAGCACAAGATAAAAGACCAAACTGATCAACTGACCTTAATCAAAATTACAATCTTTTGTGTTTCAAAAGACACCATTCAACAGAGTAAAAAAGGCAAACTAGGCAAATCCCTAGATAGAAAAAAGGTTGCCAGGGGCTGAAGGGAGTGAGGAAGGGGGAGTGGCTGTTAATGGATATTGGCTTTCTTCTGAAGGTAATGAAAATATTCTGAAATTACCTACTGGTGATGATTATATAACCTTGTGAATATACTAAAAACTACTGAATTGTGCACTTTAAAGGAGTCAATATTATGGTATGTGAATTTTATCTCAAGTTTTTAAAAAATTTTAGTTAAAAAATAACCCATAGACAAGGAGAAAATATTTTTAAGTCTAATAAAGAGACTTGTGTCCAGAATATATAGAGAACTTGTATGGCTCAATAATAAAAAGACAACTAATTCAATTTTTAAATGGGCAAAGGCAGGGTGCCTGGGTGGCTCAGTTGGTTGAGCATCTCTAACTCTTGATTTCGGCTCAGGTCATGATCTCGGGGTCCTGAGATCAAGCCCCCCACCCCCCACCTCAGGCTCCATGCTCAGTGGGAAGTCTGCTTGAGATTCTCTCTCCTCTACTCCCCTCCCCCACTCCACCTCGCTTACGCAGGTTCTCTCTCTCCTCCTCTAAAAATAAATAATAAATAATGGGCAAAGGAAGACCTACACATAGCTAATAAGCACATGAAAAGATGCGCAACATTGTTAATCATTAGGGAAATACATTTCTTCAAAAAGTTAAACACAGATTTACTGTACGACCCAGCAATTCCACTCTTAGGTATCTACCGAGAGAAATGAAAACCTATATTCATACAAAGACCCATATACAAATGTTCACAGAAGTATTACTCATAATAGCCAAAACCTAGAAACATCCCAAATGCCCATCAACTATTGACTGAATTGGAAAAATCTGACATATGCATACAATGAAGTGCTACTCGACAATAAAAAGGAACAAAGTAACAGATACAAAATACACCATGAATGAACCTTTAAAAACGATATGCTCAGTGAAGGAAGTCAGACAGAAAAAACCATATTGTATGATTCTATTCACATGAATATTCAAAAAAAAAGAGGCAAATATAGAGATAAAAAGTAGATTAATGGTTGCCTAGGATTGGGAATGAAAATGAGCAACTCTAAGTGGTTATGAGGCTTCTTTTCAAGGTGATGGAAAGGTTATAAAATTAGATGTGGTGATGGTTGTACCATTCTATAAATATACTAAAGTTTACTGGATTGTACCCTTAAAACAGAGAAATTTTATGATATGTAAATCATACCTCCATAAAGCTGTTTAAAAAAAAAAAAGAATCAGCAGAATTTGGTAACTGATTAGTGGTCATGAAAAACTGGGAGAAATCTTTTTAAAAAAGAAAAAGAAAGAAAGAAACCTAGATGTTTGGCTTTAACAACTGATACAGATAGGAGTACCCTTTATTGAAAAGGCAGAGTGGAAAGGAGAGGGAACAGGTTTATTGTGGGGGGGGCGGATGATGAATCTGGTTTTGGGCATACTAAATATTATGGACTGATATAAAGACATCCAGCTGAAGATGACCAAAAAGCAGTATGAAAAACAGATTTAAGATTCATTCACTTGGGGCGCCTGGGTGGCTCAGTCGTTAAGCGTCTGCCTTCAGCTCAGGTCATGATCCCAGTGTCCTGGGATCGAGCCCCGCATCGGGCTCCCTGCTCTGCGGGAAGCCTGCTTCTCCCTCTCCCTCCCCCCCCGCTTGTGTTCCCTCTCTCGCTGTGTCTCTCTCTGTCAAATAAATAAATAAAAATCTTAAAAAAAAAAAAAAAAGATTCATTCACTCAACAAATGTGTATTGAATGACCACAATGTACAAGGAACCACATTTGGCCCTGGAAATACAGTAGTTGACCAGCAAGATCCAGTCCTTGCTTTCATGGAGCTCATAGTCAGTGGGGATAAAAATTAAAAAGGAGACTTCTTTGATACATTACTATGCAACTGAGAAGAATCAAAGAAGAAGTGATAGTTTAGACATGATGTGACTTAAATCATCAAAGGATGAAGAGTACAGAAAGGACAAAGAGGGCCAAGGATGTGAACAGAGATTTAATGACTAGTGACTGTACATACAGGAAGTTGAGCCATGAAGATGACAGACAACCAACCAGAGAGAGAAGAGGGAATACCTATGACTGAAGGAACAGAGAGTTCGAGAAAGAGGAAGTAGTTAAAAGTACAAAGTATCAGCAAGATGAAGAAGGCAAAAAAAGCATTTAAATCATCTGATTTAGCTCTTCATTCATGCAACAAGTATTTTTTTGAGGAGCTATTATATGCCAGGGACTTTGGCTTTTATTCTGGGTGAAAGGCAGGAGCCATTACAGAGTTCTGAGGAGAGGAAAGACATGATTGATTGAACATTTTTAAAGGTCACGCAGAGAAGATTAAGAACACAAGGGCAGAGCTGGGAGACCAGTTAGGTGGCTCTGCACTAAACCAAGTAAGAGATGATGGTGACAGCAGTGGAGAAAGGGAGTAAAGGTCAGATTCTGAATAAATTGTAAAGTTAGAGCCAATAGGACTTCCTGATGTATTTCGCGTGAGGTTTGAGAGTAACAAGTCAGTGAGACAAGCCTGTAGGGCTTTGGCCTAGACAACAGGAATCGCATTAAATGAAAACAGGATTGCTGCAGATGGAGACATTTGGAGAAGGCAGAGGTCAGGAGTTTGTTTACAGACACATTCCATTTGCAATGCCTCTTAGAGATAGGAGTGAAGACGTATGATGATGATCACCTGGATAGATGAATGTAGAGTTCAGGAGAGAGGTGTGGACATTAAGAAGCTAGGGAGAGAGGAACCCTCAAAGCAGAGTGAGAAGAAGCACTAAGTATAAAGGAAGAAAACCAGGAGAAGCAATATCATATCCCCCAAACCAAGAAAAGAAAACATGATCATGGAAGAAAGAGTGTTCTACTATATATACCTGAGGTTCTCAACCGGAGGGGGGGCGGGGAGTGACTGTCCCCTCAAGGGACATTTGGCAATACCTGGAAGCGTTTTTGATAGTCTGACTGGAGAAGGTAGAGTATGCTACCAGCATCTAGTAGGGAGAGGCCAGGCATAATGCTGAATATTCTATAATGCACAGGACAATTCTCCTCCTACCCCCTGCTGAAATTCACACCTCTTTGGAGATGGTGACTCAACTTTTATGTGATTAAATTTCTAAGTAATTATAATTATTTTTTGGCATAAGAAGTGAAAGCTCTTCTGTTAAAGTGGGATAGTTATCCTCAATCATGTACATAAAGATATAAACACAAAAGACCACAAAGGAATATATTATAAATCACAGTTCCCTAAATAGTTTATTATCACCTACATGTTTGTATTTTCCAAATTTTCTTATAAGTATGTGTTACTTTGAGAATTAGGGAAATTTTATACTTTTTTTTTTTTGAAGTATAATGGTCACTAAATATGAATGCATGGGAATTAAAGCTGTATGGCCTCTTATGTAACAGGATTCTGAATTCTGCTGAAAGAGAATACATTAGGAGGAAATCACTTCTGCAAAGTAAATCCTGAAGTTTTATGTTATTTTCTAATAGTTGTGGATTTAGAGAGCATAAATCAAATGTTAATCCTTTCAAATGTTATGACCTGTACCAGCAAATTCAGTGTTCTATTAAATGATTTAGGAGGACAGCTCTAAATGAAGATAAACAAAAAATACCGTAGAAATAAAAAACCAGCCAGAGAAGCAGATCTGATCACAGGTGCTTCTCTAATAAAATTTACAGATCCAGGAGTACCTGGAGGTAGACCCACAATCCTCAAAATGCCAATGTCAGCCCCATGTCCTATCCTCTGCAGGCTCTTCGTTGAAGGAGAAATACAAATGGCCATTAATAACAGGAAGCGATGCTTATCCTCACTAAAAATCAAGGACTGCAAATTAAAACCATAAATATACCATTTTATGGCCACTAGGATCAGAAGAAATTCCAATCGTGGAGGAAAATGTGGATCAACAAAACTCTTATACATTATTAGTGTGGTAGGAATTTGTTATATTTATGATTGCAATTCTTTCCTGTTCTAAGTATTACAAGTATCTTTTGCCAATCTCTGACTTGCCTTTTCAGTTATTTTATGGTACCTCCTGACAAACAGAAGTTCCTAATTTTATGGTAGCCAAATTTATTGATTTTTTGTTCCTTTATGATAAACAAAATCCTTCTTTAAAAAAAAAATCCTTCCCTATCCTGAGGTCACAAAAACATGCCTCTATATTGAAAAATTCAGGATTTTGTCCTGCTCATTTAAGTAAAAGCAGTATAGCATAGAGGTTAAGGTCACAGAAAAATATGGCTCTGCCACCGCGACCCTGGGCAAATTACCTGGTTTCTCTGTGCTTGCCTCAGTTTCTTCACATTAAAAAAAATGGTGGTAATAATAGCACCTACAATTAAAGATAAATGTAATGATCAAAGGACTAAATGTGTGTTAAGTGCTAGAACAAGATCAAGTATATAATAAGCACAACAGAACTGTTAGCAGTTTTTATTAAGGCTTTAATCTGACTGAATTTGATTTTGTATAGGGCGTGAAGGAGAGATTCCATTCTGTTTTTTCCCCATATAAACAGCTAATTATTCCAGCAATATATGGTGAATAGTCTATCCTCTTCCCACTCATGGGCAGCACCACTCTGACATTCTAAGTTTCCATAAAGATCTACTTCTGTGCCTCCCTTCTGCTGCTTTGATCTATTTATCTCTGTGCTTCTACCATACTGCCAAACTACAAGTCCTTGACAGTGATTACTACACTGGACAGTATAGACCTAGCCCCCACCCCTAACTAGTTCTTCAAGTTTCCAGGATAACTTGTCCTTTGCAAATTTTGAAATAAGATTTCACACTGCATTTTTTTTTAAAGATTTTATTTATTTGAGAGAGAGAGAGAACACGAGCAGGCTGAAGGGCAGAAGGAGAAGCAGACTCCCTGCTGAGCAAGGAGCCCGATGCAGGGCCTGATCCTGGGATTCTGGGATCATGACCTGAGCTGAAGGCAGACACTTAACTGACTGAGCCACCCAAGCACCCCTACATTGCTTTTTTGAAAGCTACTGGAACTTTGAATGAAACGGCATAAACTTACAAATTTGTCAGAAACTGACTGAACTCTTTTATCCAGTCTCCCTATCCATAGACATGATCTTTCTCTCCATTTACTTGTGACTTTTTGTTTTCTTTCAATAAAATCTTACTATAGTCCCTATAAAGGTCTTATACATTTCTGTTTAACTTATATCTACATATCTGTTTGTGGAATAAATGTCCTCTTATTAAAATATATTTTTAAAAAAAGATTTCTGATTTAAATGCCATTCATTTTTAATCATTACTTTATATCCAGCAATTAAACTAGTAATTCCTCTGCAGACTCCTTGGAGTTTTCTATGTAGACAATGCTATCTTCTATAAATAATGACTATTTTGTTTCCCCCTTTCTAATTCTTAAATTCTTTTTTTCTTTAAGATTTATTTATTTATCTGAGACAGAGAGCACATGAGTGCGGGGAGGGGCAGAGGGAGAGAATCTTCAAGCACACTCCTGGTTGAGTGGGGAGCCCATTGCAGGGCTTGATCTCATGACCCATCAAATCATGACCTGCACTGAAACCAAGAGTCAGACACTCAACCGACTGAGCCACCCAGGTGCCCCTCTAATTCTTAAATGAAAGAATTCTTTCAATTTTTTGTCTTGTCTCATTAAGTTGACTAGAATTTCCAGCTAAAAATATATTTTCAATAACTCATAACTAATTTATATATTTATAACTTAAAATTTATAATTTCCAATATAATGTAGAAATAGTGATGGTGACCATCTTTGTTGTCTTTAATTTAAAGAAAAAGAATGTTTCTACTACTTTATTATTGAGTATCTTGCTGTAGGTTTTTAGTTGATTTCAAAGGTTAAGAAAGTTCTTCTATTCCAAGTTTGCTAGGAATTTTTACCATGAATGGAGACTGGTGGATTTTATCAATTTTTTTTTATCTATTGAGATGTACAATACCTTTGCATTCCTAGCTGGTCATGAAAATATGACCATGCTGGGTTTTATCTTTCTTATATACCATTGCTTAAGTAGCTAATATTTTGTTTGGGGATTCTGAACCCACATTAATAAGTGAAATGAACTAGTAATTTTCCTCTCTCATGTTCTCCTTATTTGGTTTTAATATTCAAGAAATAGTAATCTCACAGACTAGATTTTCATTTTATTTTAACTTTCTCAGTTTGTATACTACTGGAATTATCATTCCTTTAAAGTTTGAAACACTGACTGAGCCTATTTTCTTTTAGGAAGATCTCAGATTGTTGACTTAATTACTTCACTCAAACTTTTGTTTTTAAATTTCTTCTTCAACCAATTTTGATAAGCTACATTCTTTTAGAAACTTGTCTATTTCATTTAAATTTTCAAATTTTGCAGCATAAGAATGTTCACAGAATTCTCTTTAATACCTATAGTGTAATATCCCATTTTTCATTCCTAATATTGTTTTATTAAGTGCCTTCTTTTTAAAAGAATTTTTGAATTTGCTAGATTTTATCTTATTAACTTCTGCTCTTTATTATTTCCTTCTTTCTACTTTGTTTAAATTTATTCTATTTTCTTTCTTTTTCTTAACTTCTTACATCACATGATTAGTACATTAGTTTTCAGCCTTTCTTCGTATATTCCTTTAAGGCTGTAAATTGTCCTGTAAACACTGTTTAAACTGCATTCTGCAAGCTTGGATTTATAGTAATTTCATTATTCAGTACTAAGTATTTTTTAAAATTCCCATTATGATTTCTTCTTTGATCAAGAAGTTAGAAAGATTTTTTTTCCCCCCAGAAGTGTATATGATGGTGTGGAAAGGAGGATACTGATTTCTAACTTTGTTCTACTTCAGTCAGAAAATGTAGTCTGTATGATAGGGAAATTTGTTGAGACTTTCATGGCCTTAAGCAGGAGGTGGCAAACTAAGACCTATAGGCCAAATCCAGCCAGTCACCTGTATTTATAGATAAAAGTTTATTGGAATATAGCCACACCGATGTGTTTACACATTCTCTATGGCTGCTTTCACTCTGTAACAGCAGAGCTGAATATTGCAAATAAGTTGCAAATAGTTAGGGGGAAAATCCCCATATGACCCACAAAGCAGAAAATACTTAGGATTTGGCCATTTATCAAAAGTTTGCAAAGCCCTGGCCTAAAGCATGCTCAATTTTCATGAATGTTCAATAGATGCTTGAAAGAAAGGGGTTACATTTTCCAATTGTTGGGATTAGGGGTCTATATACATTAACCAAATCAAATTTGTTAATAATGTTCTATCTTCTATAACTTCACCTTTTTTGTCTGCTAAATCTAGACTAAGATGTGTGTAAAAAATTTCAACTATGATGAAGGATTTGTCAAAATTTTCTTAGAGTTCAGTCTACTTTTTTTTTTTTTCTTTTGGGAGTTAAGCTATTAGGTTCATATAAATTTAGAAACAGCTTCCTACCAAAAATCAACGCTTTATCATGATATAGAGCCCTCTCAGATGCTAATAATATTTTGCCATAAAATATATTTGGTCTGATAATATCATTACTGTACAAGAAATATTTTGGTTAGTATTTGCTATTTTTTTCCCACTGTTTTCAATCTTTTTCTGTCCTCATCCTTTAGGTATTCTCTTATAAATGGCATATAACTAGATTGTTCCCTCTTTTAGTTTGATTTAATACTTAATTTGATTACTGATATTTAGATTTTATTTCTGCCATTTTATCCTGTGCTTTTTATTTTGCCCACATTTTTTCTCTTTCCTCCCTTCTGTTAAATTGACTAGTTTTTTCCTAATTTCATGTTTTTTCTTTCCCCATTTAGAAGATATCCTGTTTCCATTCTTTTGAATGTTAAGCTTTAACTTTTAACTTCCATATTTGTAATACAAAATTTAGCTTCTTCCCAAATAACACAAGGGCCTGAAGATGTTCTAGATCTAGTTATCTCCTTCCCCCTTACACCAAATTATAGTACAGTACTTTATGACTACCCTGATATTATTGAGGTCTTTTGAACTCCATACATTAGATGTTTCTGTTTTGCATCATTAGTGTATGTTTAGATTTATCCCCATGTCTACCATCTTACTTCATTATGCTCCTTCTTACATCTCAAACCTCGTTTCTAAAATCAGAAGTAAATCATTCAAAGATACTTGGAGGAATGGGGGTTTTAGCTAAACAGGTAAACTTCCTATTTTTGTTTATCTGAAAATATCTTCATTTTGCCTTCACGTTTCAAAGAACTGTTTCATCCCTAGAAAACAAGCAAGTGTATTTCTTGGGCTTCCAAAATGTGAAGATTACAATCTTTTTTCTAAAATCTTTTTCACTTCAGATAGTCAAATATTGTCTCTTCTCCCATTTTCCCCTCTATCATCTTCTGAAATTTACTCCTCTCTTACCTTTTTTGTCACAATTTCTACCCCTTGGCCTCTGTACTATCTTCTTTGTACTAGCGTCAGACCTACATTTTAGTAATTTTTCTCCTCTGCTGTGTCTAATCTCTTATTTAACCTTACCATTATTTTTTTTTTAATTTGGCATTCCTATAATTTCTAATTGGTTCATTTTCAAAACTGCCTGGTCAATAACAGTCACCTCCTCCTTACTCATGCTATCAATTTCTTTTATTCCTTTAACATTAAAATGCTTCATTCATAAACTGTATTTATAGTCCAAGAACTGGAGTCTACTGAGTTTGGTTCTTCCGTATGCTGTCCCTACTGACTTTCACTCATGGTGGCTTATTGTGACAGTAATTTCTGATTGTGTGCTCCTATTTTATGTAACTCTGTGGCAATTCTTTGCAGCCTGATTGAAGATGTTTACTTCCAAGCAGAATTAGAGTATGGTTCTGCCAAGCACGTACAGCATTTATTAAAGACCAGGTCCCATCTTATCATTCTAGACTTAGGCTTTTTCAGATGGTGCAAACAGTATAAACCCTAAATGTGCACAGGAGGGCAAGGGAGTGGCCACCACTTCTCAGGGGAGACTTCTGCTTTTAACCTCTATTCAGAGACCAGACCATAGAGAACCTTTCTTTGCCTACTTCTGGAGGGTAAGAACGCTTCCCCTTTACGCTTGCTTGCCCTTACCCTAGTCTCCAGTCTGACTCCCCAAACTGCGGAAGCCCTGATCTTAGTCCCCAGCGCCTCCGTGCTCTCAAGTTACAGGTCACCTACATCCATATTTGTTCCCAGGGTATCCAAAGGCTTCAAAGCCATCTCACTTCCCTGATATTCTGCTTGTTCCTTTTTGCAGACTCATCCATTCATTTGAAATAACTTTCTGTTGTTGTGCGATTTTTTTTTTTTTTCTTAATCAAGCACGTTTTAAATGTTTTAGAACTGAAAGGTTCAGGTAGTTATATGGTCATAAAAAGAAATCCAATGAATACTTTCTTAACTGCTCAACCTAAAATCCAATGAGTATTTTCTTGACTGCCCCACCTAATGCCATAGCCATATCAGGTTCTTAAACATTTTCTAGCTTAAAAAAACTGTGTACATTTGGAGCTTGAACAGTTGATAGTCACAACTGTCCTGAAAAGCCTATGCCACTTCATATTATATTTTATAAATTTGCAGAGTTGCATATAATGAATGGCAGGAACAGTGAGGCTGATGTTTCAGAACCAGTTGTTTAGCTAGGAGAAGAACCAAGGCAACGAACTACCCAAACTCCGTATCTCAATATGGTTTTGTTTGTCTTGCTATCCTTTATGCAGGTAACATAGTGAACAGTAATAATTATGAAAAAAATGCTAGTGAAAGTTGACAAAGGGATTCTAAAATTTATATGCAAATTTAAAGGATTCATAATAGCCAAGAATAAAGTTGGAGTGCTTATATACCAGATATTAAGACTTATTATAAAACTATAGTAATTAAGATAGCATGTTACTAGAGCAAGGACAGACAACAGAAAAATGAAGAGAATAGAGCTGCACTGTCCAATATAGTAGTCACCACACACATGTGACCACTGAGCACTTGAAATGTGGCTAGTGCAATTCAGGAAGCAAATTAATTTTTTTTATTTTAATGAATTTAAATTCAAACTTAAACTTAAGAAACTTAAGTACAGGGATGCCTGGGTGGCTCAGTCGGTTAAGTGTCTGCCTTCAGCTCAGGTCATGATCCCAGGGTCCTGGGATCGAGCCCCACATCAGGCTCCCTGCTCAGCAGGGAGTCTGCTTCTCCCTCTGCCTGCTGCTCCCCCTGCTTGTGCCCTCTCTCTCTCTGACAAATAAATAAAATCTTAAAAAAAAAGAAAGAAAGAAACTTAAGTACAGTTTGGACCAACTTAGGTATGTGAATCTATTTTTTCAACTTTAAATTTTATGAAATCTAAATACAGATCAAGTATTAATAATGATGATTTTATGTGTGAGTTGAGATGTGCAGTAAATGTAAACTACATGCCAGATATCAAAGACAGTACAAAAAATATAAAATATCTCAATAATTCCATATTGATTACATATTAAGATATTATTTTATTATACTGGGCTTAATAAGATATCATTTAAATAAGTTTCATCAGTTTCTTTTTACTTTTTTTTAACGGGGCTACTAGAAAATTTGTAGTTACATGTATGGCTCACATGTGTGACTTACATTATACTTCTACTGAACAGCCCAGGTATAGTGTGTCCAGAAAAAGACTCACTCATGTATAGCTGATTTATAAGAAAGATTACATTGCAAGTAAGTGGGGGAAAGGATGAGTTTTTCAATAAATAGAGTTGAGTGAACTGAAGGAAAAAAAAAGAATCTTTGAGCATTCACATAATAAAAATCAATTCCAGTTAGATTGTATACCTAAATGAGAAAGTCAAAATGATAAAGCTGTTGGAAGAAAACAATGAGTATTTTCATTACATTGGGTGAGACAAAGATTTCTAAACAGGTTATAAAGTATTAATCTTGTTTTAAAATTGCTCAATTAGACTACACTAAAATTAAGAACTTCTGCTCATCAAAAGACACCACTAAGGGAATGAAAAGGCAAGCCAGAGTGGGGAAAAAAAGCATCTGAAGGGGGAAGCACATGAAAGAGATGGAGTATATGAGACACATGCACACATGTGCACACATACACACATGTGCACACATACACACAGAACATATCCATTGTATATACACTAATATCTTAATATTTTTTAAAGATTTTATTTTATTTTATTTTTTTATTTGACAGAGAGATACAGGGAGAGAGGGAACACAAGCAGGGGAAGTGGGAGAGAGAGAAGCAGGCTTCCCACTGAGCAGGGAGCCCGATGCGGGGCTCAATCCCAGGAACCCGAGATCATGACCTGAGCCGAAGGCAGACGCTTAACGACTGAGCCACCCAGGCTCAGATTTTAAGTAATCTCTACACCCAAAGTGGGGCTCGAACTCACAACCCTGAGACCAAGAAGCACATGCTCCACTGACTGAGCCAGCCAGGCACCCTAATACCTTAATATTTGACCATAGTTTTCCTGTTAATATGTTTTACTTAAGCAAAATTTCAAGCAACTGAATGTTACCCATTCAAGAAACAAAAATTTTCAACCAATCTTTATTCACTTTATAAATACTTATATATATTCTTGGTTGTGAATGTAAAGATAATGCACACAAAATCAACCTCTACGTAGACTACATAAGGTCACTATTGGAGTCAGTATATAAAAAGATATCCTCAAACGAAAGGTATCCTCTGAAAAAGTTACCTTCAAATTAAAAGTAATATTTAAAAACATAATTAGGACTTACAGTCCAGACGAGATGGCTTAAACTGGTTTCTCCCTACTCCTCCCTCAAGGTACAACTGTAAGCCCTAAAAATAATGCAAGAGACAATTGGCAGTTCTCTTTTCTTATTCCAGTTGTGAATTTCCAAAGGAGAACTTTGGAAGGTATCAAGAGGAAGACACACTGGTTTGGGATCCTAAGACTAGAGGAACAATAAAGAGGCACAGCTTCTATGCCCTCCCTTCCATCCAACAGAAGAAGACCTAACCCAGAAGAAGGTGACATAACCCTGGCATGTCCCAATCTCCAACCTAGTACAGAAGACAGTCCAGGTGGGCCAGTTCTTCTCTGGAATTCAACAAGAATCTCTCCAATGGCACCACCAATTGAGCCCACCACCAAAGGCAAGAAGGTATGACTGGAAGTCCCACTAACAAGCAGCAGTCAGAGGTAACAATCTCCTATCTCTTTCCTTTCAAGAACTGAGATTTCCCAGTCCTACAGAGAAATAACAGGATGGCCAGATAACATTGGCAAGAAGGATTCTGCCACAAGTGACCAGCCCGGGGAGCACCTTTGGTCTCAGAGGCCTGAAACTCCCCTCTTCCATACAGAGATATGAGGTGGCCCAGTCTAAGGAAAGCCCTTTCACTTCCTCTGGCAGCACCAACAGGGACCAGGGGAAGCCCCAGAGGCACCAGATAAGCTAAGCAGATCAAAATAACACCACAAAGACTCAGAAAATTAAGCCATCATTGGAATCATATCCCCAAGAGGAGGCTGAATGTCATGCTAAACCTTAACAGAATACCTATTAAAGCAAAAGATTTAAATAGGATTCAGATTCTCCAATATAATAGATAAAATGCCCAGAATACAACAAAAAATCACCTATCACACCAAGAAATAAGAGTATCACAACTGGAATAAGAAAAGACAATCAACTGTCATCAACACAAAGATGAATCTGATGTTAGAATTATCTGACAGGGATTGTAAAGAAGTGGCCATAAATATGTTTCAACAATCAATTTCATATTCTCTTGAAGCAAAAGAAAAAATTAAAACCTCAGGGAAAAAAAGAAGTTATAAAAAGGAGCCAAATGGAAATTACAGAATTGAAAAATATGTTAACAGAAATGAAAAATACTCTCTAAAGGGGCTCAATAGTAGAGATGACAGAGAACAGAATCACTAAAGCTGAGAAAAGTATGGTAGAATTTAACCAATCTGAGCAACCAAGAAATAGACTGAACAGAAATGAACAAAGTTTCGTGGAATCTGTTGGACTCTAATAAAAGAACCAGTAACATTTGTATCATCAGAGTCCCAGAAAGAGGCAAAAAAGGAGAATAGGATTGAAAGAGTACTCAAAGAAATAATGGCTAGAAACGCCCCCGAACTGGCAAAACACACAGAGATGCTAGGAGCTGAGCAGACACCAAACAGGATAAACCCAAGAAAATGTACAGCAAGACATATCAAAATTAAACTTCTGCAAACTAAAGAAAGAAAAAATCTGGAAAGCAGCCCGAGAAAAACAACGAATTACCTCATCAAACTATGGAGGCCAGCAGTAACACTCATCATTTTTCAAGCACTGAAAGAAAAGAACTGTTAACCACTAATTCTATATCTAGAGAAACTATCCTTCAGGAATGAAGACAAAAAAAGACATTACAAACAAGAATTTCTAGAAGAATGTGTCAATAGCAGACATATTCTTAAAGAACGGCTTAAGAAGTTTCTTAAAAGAGAAAGAAACTGATAAAAAAGAAATAAAGGAAACCTGGAGCACCAAGAAGAAAGAGTAACAGAAAGAGCAGAAATATGGGTACATGCAATAAACTATCCTTCTCATGAGTTTTATAGATCATATCTGAAGATGGAAACAAAAATTATAATATCATCTAGTGTTTAACATTTAAAAGTGGGGAAGATAAAGGAACCTACGTAGAAGTAAGGTTTTCATACTTACTCAGTGATAGAATGTTGATCCAGGAGACTAAGAACATATAGTAGTCCACTTTTATCCATGGGGCGGGGTGGGGGCGGGGGGTAATGTGTTCCAAGTGGATGCCTGAAACTACAGATAGTGTCAGAACCTATATATACTATATCTATTCTACACATACATACCTATGATAAAGCTTAATTTATAAATTAAGTGCAGTAACAGATTAAGAATAATAAGAATAACATAAAACAATTATAAAATATACTGTAATAAAAGTTATGTGAATGTGGTCTGTCTCTCTCAAATATCTTACTGTCCTGTACTCACCCTTCTTGTGATGACATGAGGCAATAAAATGCCTACATGATGGCATGAAGTGAAATGAATGATGGGCACTGTGATGAAGCTTTAGTCAACTACTGACTCCCTGACCTTCGGCAGGAAGAGGATCATTTGCTTCTGGACCACAGGTGACTGCAGCTAGATGAAACTTAGGAAAGTTTAACTGTAACTACGGGGGACTACTGTGTGTGTGTGCATGTGTGTGTCTCTGTGTGTGCGTGTGTGTGTGTGTGTGTGAGAGAGAGAGAGAGAGTGAGAATCCCCAAGCAACACTATTAAAAACTATACCGAATAGAAATAATAAAATGGCAGACTTAAGCACTAACATATTAATAATTACTACTATTGCAAAAAAAAAAATAATAATAATAATAATTACTACTATTCATACAGGTGAAGCCCTAAACTCTAATGTGACTATATTTGGAGAAAGGGCCTTTAGGATGTAATTAAAGTCACACAAAGTCAAAGGGTGGGACCCTGATCCAATAGGATTAGTGTCCTTATAAGAAGAGATACTAGAGAGCTCCAATCTCTCTCCCACACACAAAGAACAGGTCATGTGGGCACACAGAATGACAGTGGCTACCTACAAGCCAAGAGGTCTCAGAATGGAACCTACTTTGCCAACACCTTGATCTTGGACTTCTCGGGCTCTAGAATTGTGAGAAAATGTCTACTGCTTAAGTCAACTAGCTTACAACATTTTGTTACAGCAGCCTGAGAAGACTTAAGACAATTACCTTAAAAGTAAATGATCTAAATACTAATCAAGACAGAGATTGACAGGATGCATTAAAAAAAAAAAAGCGATCTAAATACAAGCTGTCTACAAGAAACTTGGTCCAAATTCAACAACGGAAATAGGTTGCAAGTAAAAGGACTGGAAAAGGTATGCTATGCAAATGTTAATTTAAGAAAGCAAGAGTGATATCAATATCTGAAAAAGTAGACTTCAAAACAAGGAAAATTATGAAAGACAAATAGGGATATTATAGAACAAAAAAAGAATCAATCTACCAGGAAAACATAATAAACTTTAATGTGCATGCACCAAAAAACAGAGCCTCAAAACACAGGAAGCAAAATCTGACAAACCTGAAAAAGGAAATAGACAAATTCACAATTAATAGTTGGAAATTTCAATATCCCCCTCAGGAACTAACAGAATTATTAGAAAGAAAATCAGCAAGGATGTAGGAGATATAAACAACAAAATTAATCAACAGGATCTAACTGACATAAATAGAACACCACAACCAACAACAGCAGAATACACAATTTTTTTCAAGTACCTATGGAAAATTCACTGAAAGAGACAATATCATGGGCTTTAAAACAAACCTTCACAAATCTTTAAAAATTGAAATCATATATACTGTGTTCTTTGTAATGGGCTCAACTAGAAATCAATAAAAGAAAGATAACAGGATAATCTGTAAACACATGAAAATGAAGCAGCCCACTTCTAAATAACCAAACACGTGTCAAACATCAAGTCTCAAAGGAACTTTTAAAAAATACACAAAACTGAATGAAAATGAAATTATGGCATACCAAAATATGTGGGATGTAGCTAAAGCAGTACTGACAGGGAAATGTGTAGCCCTAAATATTTACATTAAAAATAAGGGAAGGTCTCAAATAGTCTAAGTTATTACCTCAAGAAATTAGAAAAAAAAAAAAAAGAATAAAACCAAAGCAAGAGGAAGAAGGAAATAAAGATAAAAGCAAAATCAGTGATAGTGGGAGAGGCCAATAGAGCAATAAAACAAAAAGCTGGTTCTTTGAAAACATATCATTAAAAGCGATTAACCTCTGTCTATAAAGACTAAAAAAGAGAGCAGACACAAATCACCAATAACAAGAACGAAACAGTAGATATCACTACAGATCCAAAAGCCATTAAAAGGATAATAAGTAGGGGTGCCTGGGTGGCTCAGCTGGTTAAGCACCTGACTCTTGGTTTTGGCTCAGGTCACGATATCATGGGATCAAGCCCAGTGCTGGGCTCCGTGCTAAGGGGGGAATCTGCTTGGAGATTCTCTCCCTCTGCCCTGCCCCCCACTCATGTGCTCTCTCACTTTCTCTAAAATAAATAAATATTTTTTAAAAATTTTTCTGGAAAAAAGGATATTAAGTAAATATTAGCAAATTTACAACTTTATACTTTTAGATTCAATTATTTAGAAGAAAACGGTAATTCCTCAAAAACCACTCAACTAAGATGAAAGAGATCATCTGAATAATCCTACAAACATTAAGGAAATTAAATTTGTAGCCTAAAAACTACAAAAGAAATCTCCAGGCTTAGAAGATTTCACTGGAGAATTTTATTAAATATTCAAAGAAAAATTAAAACCAATTTTATACAACCTGTCAAACTCTTCTAGAAAAAAGAAGAGGGAACATTTCCCAACTCATTTTGTGAGGCCAGTGCTACCTTTTCATTTATGTCTACACTAAAACCTGTGCATGAATGGATGTTCATACTATCACTACATGCAACAACTTGAAGAAACACCCAGGAAATTATGCTGAATGAAAAAAAGTCAATCCCCCAAAATTACATACTGCATGACTGCATTTATGTAACATTTATGAAATGACAGAACTGTAGAAATGGAAAACAGATTAGTAGTTGCTGGGTTAGGAAGAGGGAGGGTGGGAAGGAGGTGAGTGTGGTTATAAGCGACAACTGGAAGGATCCTTGTGAAGGAATGGTCTTACAGCTTGTCTACGATGGTGGATACGCAACCTACACAAATGATAAACCTGTACAGAACTAAATACACACACACACACACACATACACACAATCCCTTACAGACAGTCAAAAGAGTAAAGATAGAGCCAGGCAGAGCAGGTTTTATCTACAGCTGTAAAGTCAGTTCACTCTAATGGTAGGAGGGAAAATTCCAAAAACAGTAAGACTTCTATGAAAGCACACAGTCCAGCACCCAGATCACCAAATCCTGTATGAGACAATCATAGGCAAAGCCAAATCCAAACACACGTGGGGGGGGGGGAAGTGCCAAGGTAGTTACAGACCATAGAGTATAACAAGAACAAAACAAGAGTAGGGGCGCCTGGGTGGCTCAGTTGGTTAAGCAACTGCCTTCGGCTCAGGTCATGATCCTGGAGTCCCTGGATCGAGTCCCGCATCAGGCTCCCTGCTTGGCAGGGAGTCTGCTTCTCCCTCTGACCCTCCCCCATCTCATTCTCTCTCTCTCTCTCAAATAAATAAATAAATAAAATCTTTAAAAAAAAAAAAGAACAAAACAAGAGTAGACCAGAAAGACACCACAAAGCTAAGAACCATAAGTAATGACAGAGTCATAGCCCCTTATAACTGATTTATTGCACTAGATGTAGATGTCCACTTCTGATTTCCTTCCTAAAATAATCAGAACTCTGTGAGATCTACTTAACCACAAAAATTCTTGGCACCCATTATCATAATAGCAATACAGTTCCCTAGCTCTCTTAAGGTTTGTTACTCCCTACAGGCCGCAGATAAATAAAAAAGCCATGTATGTTCAGATTTATATGTTATATTAAGAGTGAAGCCCAAGTGCCTGGTACAAGCTTGATACAGAACATTTATTAAAGAACAGAAATGAGAGATAGAATAATTTATCAATGAATTAATAAAAGTCAGTGGACCCTTGTCCCATAAAAAGATACATTCACAGAAATTTTACATGCAGCTGCCGAGGGTCCTTGAAGGCCCTAAAGCCCAGATTTTATAAAACCTTGGATTTAGATCCTCCATCTTGAGGAATGTACTCCAGCAATGTAGGTTATTTGCCTCTTTAAAGAAGAGGGTCACCTAAGACAATTTCTCAAAGCCCTCTCCCTCCAATGTTACTATTTAATGAGTCATACCCTGGTCAAAACACTGATGGGATTACCTCTCTTTCACTGTCTAATAAGTGGTCCAGATTTTCAACTGAACATCTGATTTATTTAACAGAATCCTTAGACAAATTTACCATCTGGGACAGGTTTGAAATATAAGTTGGAAGCTAAAGAAACCATGGAAATCTTTTGTGGATTGTTAGTAAAGTCAAAAGATCATTAAGTAGAAAACATGAAGCACAATAGCCTCAGGGGGAAAAAAGGTCAATACCATGATGCTGCCCTATGCCAGACTGGTTAGAAAATATGCTCAGTTTAGCCCCGTTTCAGCAAAAATACATCTCAAAGCAAATGCCGTAGCCCTCTCAAAAAAAGAGAAAGTTTTAATCTAGAAAACTCATTAAAAATGGATGGAGCAATGAATGTGGTACATAATAGATCGCGAGATGTCTAAAAGTACACAAACTTTTTCAGGTCTCCCAAAGCAATCTTTATTGACTATCAGCATAAAAGCCACTCCCCAGTGTACAGACCTTTGACTTGGATTCCCTGAGCTGCAGGGTAGCTTTTTGAGTATACCTGAAAGTAAATTACTAATAGAGACTAGATCTTCCCAGAGAAACCATAAAATATTCAACATGGATAAACTGACTCTATCCTTACTTACTTTCTTCACCTAAAGTCTTCCCATCAACCTCTTGAATTCCAAAAACTTCTCTTCGATTTGCAAAACTGCAGGATTATTCAAACTCCTTTACATATAAACTTTTTAGGAATGTCATCTATTCTGTTTTTTTAAAAGGCTGATTTTTTTTCACCTGAACGAAAGAATTGGAGTTTTTAAAATAAGTGAAAATAGGGTCAACTGGGTGGCTCAGTCGCATAATCATCCAACTATTGATCTCAGTTCAGGTCTTGCTCTCAGTCAGGGTTGTGAGCTCAAGCCCCCCATTGAGCTCCACGCTGGGTGTGGAACGCACTTAAAAAATAAATAAAAGAAAAAGAAAAAAAAAAGAAGTAAAGATATATTTAATCCACAAGAATGCTTACAAAATAGAATTGGGTCACTGTCTTGGCAGTGAGTTCCTAAATCACAGGCCTTGTTTTCAATCTCTTTTTTCAGACTTTCATTTGCTACAATGTTGAAAGGGTGACAATAAAGCAATAAAGCAACTAATGGAGCCAAAATGGAATTCCTTAAGGCAGGGGCCATGTTCCATGTCCAAATGCTAATGGACTGGGCTGTGCATAGAGAATCACTCAGTCTAGGGGCTAGCAAGGAGGCTTGCCTCGGTCCAGCCATAGCTGAGATTCTTCTGCAGCAATTCCCATAAGAGGTCATCCCTCCTCTGCTCAACACTGCCAGCGTCTGGGACACGCAGCTGCTTTCTGAGACTGCCCACTCCATTCTCACAGCTCTGGCTGTTAGAAAGTTCTCTTATAGTGGGTACAAATCCGTCTCTCTGCAATTTCCACCCACCAGTTCTCATTCTATCCCTTGGGACCACACAGAAAAAGCCTAATCCTTCTTCCATTTTCCACATGTCAGCCCTTCAAATATTTGAGGAGAGTTATCAAGTTTCCCATGATCATCACAGTAGGCTGAATACATCCTAATGCCCAGAATCTCCAAGAATGGTATCTTACACGGCAAAAGGGACTTTGCAGATGTGATATATTAAGGATCGGGAGATAGAGAGGTTAGCCTGGATTATCCTGGTGGGTCCGATGTAATCAGAAGGGTCCTTATAAGAGGGAAGTAGGAGGGTCACAGTGAGAGAAGAAGATATGAAGGAGGAAGCAGAGGCTGGAGTGATGCACTCTGAAAATGAAGGAAGGGGCTAGAAGTCCAGGAATGCAGGCAGCCTCTGGAAGCTAAAAAAGGCAAGAAATTAGATTCTTTCCTACCGCATACAGAGGGAACGTAGCCTTGCACACCCATGTAGACTTCTGACCTCTGGAACTGTACAGTAATACGTCTGTGCTCATTTAGGCCACTAAATTTAGGCCACTAATAACCTGTTGCAACAGCGATAGGAAACTAATAGACTTCATTCTCTTTCCAGACTGAAAGGGTTCTTCAACCACTCTTTAAATGGCACGCAATTTCAAGTCTCACCCTTTGAGATACTCCCAATCTTTCCTTTGTCTGAAATCCTATGTGTTCCCTTCATCCTAGCCTTGCTACCTCTTCTCCTGGCCCAAAATAGCTTTAAAATTACCCTCCAGCAATGGTGTCTAAAGCCCTATCCATTTGATGCACTGGACCTTACCAAGTACATTCTCAGAGTAACTGCTCAATAAACAAGTGTTAAGTTGAAATGAAACGGTTTAGAAATCCCAACAATTATTGAACATTACATCTGACACTAACGATGTACTATATGTTGGCTAATTGAATTTAAATTAAAAAAAAAGAAATCCCAACAGTTCTGATCTTCTAAAAGATTAAAAGGCCTTATTCTTCCTCTTCTTTCCTCCCAAACTCAGTAATAATAATATAATTTAACCTTTAGAATCCTCAATTTCTTCCCCATCTCTAAGGATTTAAGGCAGCACTTAGAGGACTTCTCAAATGAGACTTTCAGTCGTATGACTCCCTGATTAATAAAACCACTGTGGAATCTGAAGATAAAAGTAAAAGTTCCCTATATTAGGCATATGACTGATGTTTCCTAACACTGAATCTCCTAAACTCTACCTTTATTTTTAATTATCACGCAAACTGTAGAATTTATCACAAAAATCAATTAAATAAAAGTATAGTGTTAGTTAAGCCAAATGTTTTTACAAAATATTTAAATGGCTATATAATAGCTTTATCAGCCAACATTAATTTCTTCCAGCAAAATAATGATACAGCAAAAAAAATAATAAATGAAATGTTTGACAAATGCACTCTAATAAGCATTGTCCCAACAGTATAATTCATTCTGTAATCTTACAGGTTGTTCTACCACACTTCTATTCATAGATACCAAAGTTTAGTGCACTCTGATCATTATATTTCAGAATTATATTGGATATTAAATGATTCCCACTGTAATACTTTCTCACTGAGCTTCTATGCATGAGGGAAAGCAGGTTTCTACTTAACTCTAATCAAATATATGTTTACTGAAGATCATTGAGCCCAAGTGACTCTACATTAAGGATAGTGGGAAATTTAAATGTGTCTAAGGCATCCCCAGCTCCAACTTGCTTTCAATCTTATACAAGAAGAGGGCATATTTATTAATAAAAGGAGGAAAAGAGGAATAAATACAAGGCAATATAACAAATGGGCAGCAGAGACAGTGAGTGCCATAAAAGAGTTCAAAAAAGAATGCTTTCAAAGAAGTTGAAAGTAGGTTGTGACCTGGGGAGAACTCAGAGAGAAATGGAAAAGAAGAACACACCAGACTAGTGAAACAGCACACATAAAGGCAAGGTGGCAAAAGACTTATTCAAAGAACAGCAAGCGACCAAATCAGATGCTGTGGAGAATTTTATGTTGGGAATTAGGAAAAGATGGCACCCAAAGTGGGTTGGGAACAAATTACAGAGCCAAATAAGTCACCCATTACAGTGCATTCCATGTATCCGACCCTCAAACTTTCTAAATACAGGTATTGAATGCTAGGCAAATAAGCTTACATCTTCTTTGGTAAACAACAAGGAACCACTGAGGTTTCTGGGTAAGAGAATGACTTACATAAAACTGAATTAGCAGTAGCTAGTTTACAAGATAAAAGGGAAAAGCAAAAAACAGAAATCAAAGAGCCCCAGATTTGAGGTGAGAAAAGCCCAGACAAGAAAAGTAGATATGAAAATAAATGGTTGAGAATATAAAAAAGCATTACAAAGAAAGAACTGACAAAAGTTGGCACTTACTTTTTTCTTTTTTTCAGGAGGGGGGGTGGGGTTAAAGAGCCTAATGTTATTCTAAAGTATTTAACTCAGGATGAGAAGGAACATGCATTCAGAAACTGTTTATCGAGTACCTAGTATGCCAGTCACTGAGCTAGATGGTGGGGATAAAATAATGATCGTGACAATGAGCTACATCAGTGAGGATTAAGGACTAACAGGGCACAGACGAGTAACTATTGTTATTAACAGTGTGACAACACTATGGATGAGTAAAGTAAAGCACATAGGACAGGTACATAACCCCAAAACTGAGAGCAGGAGAGGAAATAGGTTTTAGGAAGGAAATCAAATAGGGAAGGAGGTGGACCAAGAAGCAGAAACATGAAAGGACACATATACATTAGTCTCTTTCTTAAATTACACAGTTAAATATAAGCGATCAGAAATCAACAAATGTCCCCATTTTAAGACTCCAAATATCTACTCCGATAATAATTTGGTTGAAACCCCCAATTTTTATCTTGACGAAGTATATTACAAGGTAAAATTACATGCTGAAAAGATCACCAACCTATAAGGGGGCACTAGAGAATTTTATGGGTGATGGAAATATTCTGAATTTTGATTGTGATGGTGGTTATATGACCATCCATTCATCAAGACCAACCAAAGTATATATCTAAAACAGGGTGAATTTTTACTTTAGGTAAATTATATTTTAGTAATCTGACCTAAAAAATCACCAATGATTTAATTGCTGAATTCAATGGCAATTTTTCAAAGGTGATTCAATAGTTATTTAATGTTTTATTAGAAACAAAGTATACGCCAATATCAACTTTACTATTGATAGTACTATATGCACAGGCTATAAACACATACATTTTCTTAACAAATATATAATTTTATAATCTTTATTTGAATGGTACTCCACATATTTCATCCTGAATTCGAGAAACAAGTCTTTTTTAAGATTTTATTTATTTGTCAGAGAGCGAGAGCGCACAAGCAGAGGGACTGACAGAGGGAGAAGCAGGCCCCCCACTGAGAAAGGAGCTCTATGCGGAACTCGATCCCAGAGTCTGGGGATCATGACCTGAGCTGAAGGCAGACGCTTAACCGACAGAACCACCCAGGCATCCAAGAAGCAAGTCTTAATGCTCAGGATCAGCATCTAACCTGAGCTCTCCACTCAGCTCCTATCATCATCCTAACAAATTTTAAAATCTAAATCACATTCCCCCTTAAACCAGCTGTCCTTTCTTCTGTATTTCAAGATTAGTGTGTAATCTCTACCCCCTCTACTCTGTCCTACACACCAGTGCATATATCCTTTTATTAATTATATAAACCCCAGCTCAAAAACATTTGGCTATTCTCACTGACTTTAGGATAAAATGCAAAGGTCTCTCACTAGCTTTTAAACCCTCCATAATCTGACCTAATCCTATATATACAAGTCTATCCGGAAAGTACAAAATGAACAGATTTAAAAATTATTAGAACAGCAAGATACGGGGAAAGGGGGTAAAGAGATGACATACTAGAAGTTTTAAAACTTCAAAGAAATACAAGGTATAGGGCGCCTGGGTGGCTCAGATGGTTAAGCGTCTGCCTTCGGCTCAGGTCATGATCCCAGGGTCCTGGGATCGAGTCCCACATCAGGCTCCCTGCTCTTTGGGAGCCTGCTTCTCCCTCTGCCTCTCTCTCTCTCTCTGTCTGTCATGAATAAATAAATAAATAAATCTTTAAAAAAAAAAAAAAAGAAATACAAGGTATATTCTGGAGTAAGGAACAGACCAATCTCATTGGTATAGGAGGGGATAATTGGGTGTGAGGTTGGAAAAGCAGGCTAGGTCCACACTCTTAAGACTTACATGCTAACTTGAGGGTTTTAGTACATAAGAAGAGAAATCATCATGGATTTTTTTAAAGATCTTATTTATTTATTCCCGGGGGGGGGGCGTAGAGCAGAGGGAGAGGGACAAGCAGACTCCTCACTGAGCGTGGAGTCCAGTGTGGGGGCTTGATCTCAGAACTCTGAGATCATGACCTGAGCGGAAACCAAGAGTCAAACGCTTAACTGACTGAGCCCCCCAGGCTTTTGAACACAGGAATGACATAACAAAATGATGCTCAAGGAAATTATTATGGGGCTGGAGTACAGGATGTAATGGTGAAGACCAAATGAAAAAGAGAGGCTAAGGAAGATCACAGCCAATGGAAACAGTCTAACCAGGAAGTGAAAAGGACTTGAATAGTGGCAGGAATTTAGGAAACAAGGAGAAATGATTATTCTCAGCTATTATTGGTAGATGCAAACCTCCCCAAACAACCAGACAGTGGTGGGGATCTTATCAGGCATTTGTGTAGGGGTGAGTGGGTACGGATGGTTGTAAAATTCATCCATATAGTATTCAATTAAAATTAACAGAAATTATTCAATCTGGAAAGCAAAGGGCCAGGGTAATTCAAAAAATGCCCCAAAGTTTAAATGAACTTTTGGCAAAAAGACTGCAGGAGTTAAATTGCTTACTTTGGTTATTAGTATTACTCTGTTCCTGAAAAGGCTACTAGCTAAGCATTTATAAGAGAGCTACCCAAAAACACAGTAGGGAAGAGGATCTGGGATTAAAAATTGCTTGTTTCTGAAAATGCAAAGATCTGCTTCAGATTTTCATTTTTTGGTCTAGTAACACATTCACACAAATACTGTGAAACTTTTAATAATAAGGTCATCTTATTAAGAATATAACATACAAAATTTCACATCACAATTGGAATTAGTGTTGCAAATCTGAAAGAAACTCTTAAGTCTTAATTATAGCATTGAGGAGTGTATTACACATAAATATCCTTTATTTAAATCTGCTTTTGTAATTTACGTTAACTTGAAGTTAATTCACAGAACTATTACTATTATGTAAATATCTATTTTTATTTTTACACAGACACTAAACAGAATAGAATATTCAACTTCATTCTTTAAAAATACATTTTTCCGGGCACCTGGTGGCTCAGTTGGTTAAGCGACTGCCTTCGGCTCAGGTCATGATCCTGGAGTCCCTGGATCGAGTCCCGCATCGGGCTCCCTGCTCGGCAGGGAGTCTGCTTCTCCCTCTGACCCTCCCCCCTTTCATGTGTTCTCTCTCATTCTCTCTCTCAAATAAATAAATAAAAATCTAAAAATAAAATAAAATAAAATAAAAATACATTTTTCCTCAAGATTCAGGGAGGAAAAACCAAGGGACAAATCAATTCAATTCCCTTCAAAGCAATTAGAAATTAATTTCTAACAAAATTTAGAGCTCATTTACTTCATCAGGTTTTCAAGAAGCACCGTGAATTAAAAAGACACTTTCAAATACTACTTGAGGTTAGATATGGGAAGTATCTGAGGCAATAATTCACAAATGTACCAGAACACACATGAAAATCAGCCTTTATTTACAAATTAGCCTCCTGACAAAAGATACAACAGAGATGCCTAATTATACTATCAGAAGTCATTAATGAAAATATAAGGTTTAGAAACAAGAATTTAAAAAGAAGGCCTTTTGTAGTTACTAAAATGGAGGCTGTGTATCTGTCGATTTAAAAGCCTACTGCTTTCCACTAGATTAAGGTCAACGTGTCCAAACAGCTCAGCTTTAATACTGAAACACTGCAACAACAAAGAGAAGATTCATTTTCTGAGAACAGGTTATATAGTAGGGTTTTTATATTTGTCAAGCTCATGTTTTTAGACATTTTGGCAATTTATTGGTAGCTTACCCCCAGTTTGGTTTTGGTTTTTAACTGACTTGCAGACTCAAAACTTAAGACTGATTCCGTTGCTTAAAATGGAAAGATGAACAACTTTGGTTGTATCACCAAGATTACTTCTGCTTTACATGAAGTCCATCTGGCTATCCAAAGGAGGGCAGAAATTGGGAAGTCAGGAGTTAAGTGCCAGAGATCCAAATGAGAGAAGATGTTTATATATAGAACATAAGGACGTATCTTGTGTTGATCAAAGCAATTACCCAGGGCAAACTTTTGGGTAGAAGACAGAATACAACCAATCTCCAAGAGCTACTCAGCATCCTCACAGGGCCATTTAGCTACCAAGGCAGGGCTAACAACCTGGAATATAATGATCATTTATCAACATGCCAGGGACTGCTGTGAGGGAAGGGCTGTAGTTTTCCTGCAGTTAATAATTTAGTAAATAATCCAAAATAGTGGAAGACTTTTAGAACCAAAAGAAGAAAGATTCTCTTTTTGGCTAAAAGATCGACGTTTGTCTAAAAAAGAAAATAAAACTCCAGAGATAGGAAGACAATATGGCATGATGAGAAAGTATTAGGTAACAGTTATCAAGATCCCCAGAAATGTTCCTCTTTTCTTACCAAGTTATGTCATGTCTAGGAATGTCACAGCCAACATAAAATAGTGAAAGAAAAAGTAATGTGTATGATTGCTTCTGGGTGGTACATCACTCGTAACCATTGTTTTGTCCGAATTCTTTACAAAACTTTTGAATACAGAATTGTGGCAGGGCTGGAGTTCAAAGTAGGATGAACAACCAAAACCCACACTCTAGACTTCTTTGTAATCTCTTTAGATTTTTAGGTTTGTCAACCCCACACATAGGACTGTCACTCAGAGAAGATGAAGCTGACTTATATTTCAGTCCTTACAAAATAATCTCAAAATACAGGGCACACCCTCAGTTTGTTTTGAACAGCAAAACACTGTTACAGAAAGCAATCTGGTGAGACAACAGATGGGGAAAGATGACCCTCAGGCAAGAGAAGTGCAAGCGCCTGAAAAAACAGGATGTCGAGAAAGGGGGGCTAGCTGCCACAGGGACCTTCCTCACACTTTCCAGAGTCAGTTAAATTAGGCAGGAGGAGTCTAACGGGGCAACTTGAGGAAAAGTTCTTACAGCACTGCTTGAAATGTCAAGTCCTATTGGACACGAAGGGGAAAATGTCCCTGAGTAGGTTTGGCAGTGATAATTTCTCCCATCAGTTTAGTGTTAACTTAGGACAGGTTAATCAGAGAACTCTCCTGACACCTATCTATTATATAATGGGAAAATGCCAAGTGGTGGAGGGTGCCAACCAGGGAGGGGGGCACTGCAACTAGACAGTCAGGAGACAGTGTACACACACAGGAAAACAACACCAGTAAGTAAAAATAAGGGTGAGATAAGAGAAAACCGTGTGTGGGGTGGGGGGGGCACCAAATACTAATTCCACTTAAAATCTTAGCTAGCCCCAAGCTCTGTCTCTCCCCAGTGGACGACACTAATGTTTAAGTCTTATCCCAGACATCCTATTTGATTTTGACCAAACTGGTACCAGTTATGACCAAACTTTCCTGTGTTAAGTATAAAAATTTCTGGGAGAGTTCATGGGGATAAATCAGATGTCAAAGAAAAAAATTCATAATATGATAATTTTATTCTTTATAAAACCAGGTACATACTCAGTTTACGGGAACTACATAAATAATATCACATCTCCCTCCTTTACTGGACTTGGTTTCCAAAACTTAAGTTAAAAAAAAAAAAAGACATCTAACTTGTTTAATTCAAGTAGGTAAAGTCATTTTGTGTTTGTGTTATGTTTTTAAGAACAGGTTTTAAAAAGTCAACTCCTGCTGAAACATATATCCCAAGTAAGTTCAAATGGGCATCAATTTTGGTTTCCACTCCCCTCTATACTTTTTTTTAATTTATTTGAGAGAGAGAGAGCGAGAGCGAGAGCGAGCACAAGCAGAGTGGCAGGCAGAGGGAGAAGCAGACTCCCTGCTGAGCAGGGAGCCCGAAGCAGAACTTGATCCCTGGACCCTGGAATCAGGACCGAGCTAAAGGCAGACGCCTAACTGACTGAGCCACCCAGGCGCCCCTCCCCTCTATACTTTTCTAATTCTTACCCACAAGGAACTGAATTCTACTTGTCAAACCTGGGAGAGTAAACTCTATGTTCTTCTTGAGCCCTTCCATCAAGGTGGAGCTCTTCTCAGTCAAAGGTAGAGAGTTGCCTTTCACCCTAGAAAGTGTTTTGTTGATTAATGCAAATTGAACATTTTTTCAGCATTGGTAATAGACCAATTTTATCACCACAGTCTGCTGGGTGGAGTCTAAGTTGCTGACTAAAGAGCTATACAATTAATAACGTATTATGGCAAAATACAGAACTATTTAAGTATCCTGGAGTTGCAAAGCATAGAAATAAAATTTGTAATAGATTAATCCTAGAAAAATCTCTGAAGGAAGTAAGTTTAGGATGAGGTTTTGAGGAAGTATGGCAAACGCTTTAGTTTGGCTCTAACAGAGTATACACACTGGGAAATAATGAGAAATGAGTTTGGAAAGATAAGAGTGGAGAGAGTTGCTGGAGGATATTAAATGTTAGAACAGAGAGCAACCACAGCAAGGAAAGAACACAACACTCTATTGGGTTAATTTCCTTAAAACCCAAACTATCAGAAGTCAATAAAGAGTGAAAATGTTTATTCTACAAGAAAGCACAAAAATAACATCAATCTAAGATACTGAAGTCTGATGTTTAAAGATAAACATGTCTCATATTCCTATACCAACTCAAGCCATTATTGACTTCACTGACAACCCAGCTAGTTAATTCCATCAGACAGAAACTAAAATGGTGTACTTTTCACTCCTTAGAAAATAAGGTGCTCACACAAGGCAAATGAAAAGTCTGTAGCCTCTGTCTATATGCATATAAAGGCTTTGCCACAGAGGCTGAAATTTTACTGAAATTAAATAAACTTCCTAACCTTTTTGAACTACAGCTTTTATTACATCTTTAAACAAACATATAGCAAAAGATGGAGAGAGATTTGAGGAAACCGGAACAAAATTCAAAGGCTAAATTCCTTGAAAAGAAATGAATCATTCCCTGTTGTATCTTGGCCTGGTGTGGGGCTTAGTGCATAGTAGGCATGCAAGGAACATTTGCTAATTAAATGCAAAGACTTTGCCAACAAGAGGATTAATGCTTGGAAGAATCCCAAGCTACATTCCTGGACCAAATATCTGAAAATGTTCTTAATTCTACATTATACTGTACTTTCCAACAAGTCCTAAGTGCTAAGCTAACTTTGTAATCCCATCAAATGCAACAGTATTACCACATCCTTTGCATTTTGTCTTTGAAATTTGGGTCCAAGAGGTTTTTAGCACATACACCAGTTGGCAGGCAAACTTGTCCGGTGTCCAAAATTCACTTTTATTCTTATTTATATGTTAAAATGTAATCAAATTAGAATCCTAGGCTAATGATAACCTGCATGCTAATCCTGGATCCAAAAAATAATTAGCTACATGACCCTGAGCATATCACCTCAGTTTTCTCATCGGTAATATGAGAAAACTGGATATGTGAAAAACCTTCCTTGGGGAAATGTACTGATGACTGCAAGTTACTTTGAAATGCATAAAAAATACTGATGAAATGCATAAAAAATACTGAAATGCATAAAAAAAAAAACCTGATGGATGGCTACAGGGATAGGTTAATATATAATAAAGCAAGGAGGGTAAAAAGTTAGGAAAATAATCTAGTCAGTGGATATACCTCTTCTACAAAAAAACTTCTTCACCAGCCCTAATCCCCCATCTTTCCCATTCCTCGAAGTGGCACCACCACACACTCAGGTGCTCAAAGCAAAAAAAACTAGAAGTTACCCTTAAGTCCTTACCTTCCCCCACTTTGCAACCCATTAGCCCAGTTCTGTTAGCTCCTCCTTCAAGACCCCTCCCAAGTCCATCCACTTCACTCAGTGCCCCTCCTCTCATGCTAGTCCAAGCTGGCCTCCTCCTTCTTCCCTTCCCCCACTCCTGCCCCTCCCCAATCAAAAACAATGACTTTTTGAAACATACACCTCACATTAACTTTCCAACTCTAAACTTTCTGGTGACACTAAGAATATAAATATAACTAAGAATATCCAACCCCTTCCTAGGCTGACAGACCCCCGCTGGCCTCTGCCCACTTCTTCGACCTCATTCCTAGGGCTTCTACCCCTCATTTACCAGGAATCAGCCACACTGGTCTTTACCATCCTATGACCCGCCCAGCTCTTACATTAAGGCCTCCGTACTTGATAATTCCCTCTGCAAGGCTTCCTTTCAAAAATTTCACTTGGCAGTCATTCTAGTCATTCAACGTGCGCCTTCCATGTCCCCTCCTCGGGAAGGCCTTCCCTGACCACCCAATCTAAACAACACACTCTCTATCTCCTCATCCTGATCTATGCTTTTTAGAGGGGTAGAATAGATCACTTATGAACAGAGACTCTGCAGTCACACTGCCTAGATTCAGGGTCCAGCTCAATACTACCCTAAACTGTGTGACCTCGGGCAAGTTACTTAGTTTCTCTGTGCCTAGGTCTTCTCATATGTAAAAGACAGACAAAACGACTTCAGAGGGTCATTGTGAGACTAAATAAATACGAAAGAGAACACTTAAAAGCAATGCCTGGCACATAATAAGAGCTACTGATGTCTTCTTTGATATTATTATTATTATTATTATGGCATTAGCTTATATTTTCTTGTTTAGTATCTACCTCTCCCAACTGGAACGCTAACTCCGTAAGAGATCTTTTTGCTTGCTTTGCTTATGGCCATATCCCCAATGCCTAGAACACTGTCAGGGACTTAGCAAATGCTCAGTAAATTTCCACTGAATGAAAACATTAATATGCTCTTACATTTGATTGTGGTAAAACTTCATTCGTCCTCAGTAAACATTTACCTACTGTGTAGAATTTTTTCTTCAGCTTAAGAAGTTTCCCAAATTATCTGGAAAACATAAAGGAAGGTCCCTCAGCCCCCTGCATCTAAATGGTGCACATGAAGGCACACGGGAAAATGAGCAAGGAAACCACTGTAAGAAAGAGACTTAACCACCTACTCTGTAATGCCATAGTCCTTTAGCCTTAGGAAATTTATATAGTAATTAGCTTATGTTATCTAGCATATTAATTGCTGAGAGAAAAAATATTTAACTACCCATAGCATATTAATCCACAATTTAATATGTTCTATAGAAGGTGATCATTTTAATACACTGACATGTTTCTTAAATAACGTGGATATATTTATCATTATAAAAAATATAGTAGTTTCCTAAAGCACTGTAACAAAGTACCACAAATCAGGTGGCTCAAAACAATAAAAATCTGTTCTCTCACAGTGCTGGAAGCTAGAAGTCCACAATCAAGGTGTCCCCAGGGCCACACTCTCCCTGAGACTCTGGGCTGAGTCTGGGCCTCTTCTAGCTTCTGGGGGTAGCTATCAGTCCTTAGTGCCCCTGGATGTCAGCCGCAGCCCTTCAAGTTCTGCCTCCGTAGTTATGTGGTCACACAGCATCCTCCTCTCCTGAACCCGTATCTCTTCTCTCAAGAACCCACCCTACTCAGGAGGACTTCATCTTAGCTAATTATGTCTGCAATGACCCTGTTTCCAAACTGCAGTACTGGAGGTAGGATTCGAGATACCTTTTGGGGGCACACAATTCAATCCATAACACATACCTAGGTATGCACTGCATTATTACCAAAAGTTGCAAACTTTTCAGCTCACCAAGATATTTTTCTTTAAGGCAGACAAGGCATATTTCTGAATTTTGGCACTTCAATAAGAACAGCCATATTCATGTCTGGTCCCAATTCTCTAGGATAACTCCCACTTATCTCTATGGTTGAATTCACAGCTTCATGATGATGAGAAATGTAATTAGATCAGTGATCTAAAATAGTAAATATTCTAAACCTGTTACAAACAAGTGTCATGAATAAAATAATGATTTGGGGGGCATTTTAAAACAGTTGTGGAAAACACCCTACCCAATTGAAGCTAACACAATGTATTCTTCAACCCTATGAGATACGCAGTATTATACTCACTTTTTAGATGAAGAATCTGAGGCCTCTAAGTAATTTGTCCAAGGTAACAGATGATAAGTGGTAGAACTGAGATCCCACCACAGATCGACTCCAAGCCCACATTTTAAAGTCATACAACTTGACTGTGCTTTGCCACAGCTTTATGTAAAATTCCATCAAGCTTTACTAAAAAGCTGTTTAGATTTGGCAGAAGATGGGTTGGAGGTTGTGATTTTACCTCTGTGAACATAATAAAGATAACGGGTCCTAAAATGTGCTGTGTAAAGTAAAATCACATGCACCGAGTGCTGTGTTTCTATTTAGTTACGTTGTTTTTAAAAACGAATGAACAACGAAGACAACAAAAATGGAGGTACTCTTGTTCCCCCCAGTGAAGAGATTCTGAGAGCAACTTAAGGTGAAAACTGTGTACAGGAAAGAGACCTGGCCAAGTGGTACATGAGGACCACACTCTTGCACAACTGTGCTTTCACTTAGGTTATGAGCAGTAAACTAATGAACAGCTCAGTGAGGCTACACCATTGCTTAAAAAGAGGGGCTCCATGTTAGCACAAAGAAGAAACTCTGACCATATCCTCTCTTCTAATCATCAGGCCCTCAAAGTTAGACAATGACCACAGAAGGGCTGTGAGCTTTTAATATCATTCCCGTAGATGCTTCTCTAATACCAGCAGGGCCACTGAGGGAGAAACATTCGTATCTCAGGAGGTGAAAAGTTTGCCAACTGCAGGTAATAAGGCAAATTATACCTATTCCCATTTAGTATTTTGGGGGGGAATGATAAAATATTTCTTTTTTAAGATTTTATTTATTTATTTGAGAGGAGAGAGAGCACATGAGAGCAGGGGGAGGGGCAGAGGGAGAGGGAAAGAATCTCAAGCAGACTCCGCACTCCATGGAGCCAGATGTGGAGCTCGATCTCACAACCCTGAGATCATGACCTGAGCCAAAACTGAGTCAGACACTTAACCGACTGAGCCACCCAGGCAACCCAGGGAATGACACAATATTTCTATATTGTTTACTTGTAAGAAGAAGTTCCTTAATACTGATGAACTTCTCATCTGGCTTTCATCACTTTAACAGCAGACTAATATTCCATAAATAAGCAATTTTTTATTCTTTCAATAAGCAAGAAATAATCCTAAGAGATTATCTATTGGCCTTTCACAGATCCATTTCCAATCACTATTTTTTTTAAGATGACTTTTTCAAAGACAGGGTTTGTTTAGTATGGGCAGTCCAGTTTGAACCTCTAAAACAAGGATATCAAATAAAATATTAACTAGAGACCAGGCTTCTGGTATATTTCCAAATCCAGAAATAGAAAAGACATATACACACATGTTCTGGGGGTACAGAGCAGCTCCCGAGTATCGAAGCAAGGACAAACATCAAAGAAAATAGAAGAATGCCACCCTAGGTTTCCACCTGACCTCCTGGGAGATAGGACAATCCACCAGGGGAAGTGAAGGAACACTGCAATTGGCTGACAGGATCCCTCCAAGGTCAGTTTTTTCTTTGGAAAGCAGAGACGCGTGGGAGAAGCAATCAGAGTAAAGAGAAAACAAAACTGGAGAGATGAGTAGAGAGCGAGCAGCTGATCAGAGGCAGCTGAGGAGGCTGAGGCGGTGAGCTCCAGATAGGAGTGTGTACCTCAGCAGTTCCTAAAAGCATAGGCTGGAGCTGCAGGAGAAGAGAGAGATGCTACCTGTGCCCCAGGACTCTAGCTTTTGGGGCTTAGGGCATTTATACAGGAACAAGCTACTCTAGGCACAAGCAACTGTAATAGTCTGTGCTATGCTTATACATGAAAAATGCCACAGAATAAAACGTATATATTTAGGCATCCCTTAGTGGAGATTTCAATCTTATTCTACTATAGAATCTACTTGGGGGAGGGATGTGGACCATAAACTACAAGGTACGAATGCCTCTCTCTGGAAGTTCCCACATATCACACTGCTCCTGCCCTTCTTGACCTTCTTTACTTCCATCTCCATCCCAGAAAATCTGAACCCAAACTTTCAACAGACCATTCCCTCTTCATGAGTAAAGCCACAGAAACATAAATAAATAAAATACCATAAAATTCCAGAGGGTTCTATTAAGGTCAGTGACACAGAGGAATTCACAATTTCACATAATTCCAAGAACAGGGAATAAAACAGGGCTGCATCTCCTGGAGGCTGGAGCTGTAGGATGATTCCAGAATGATTCTGGACCTTGGAAAGAGGAGTTTGTGGCCCTTCTCTCTGGTGGTCTTCTAGGAAGCCCCCTCGGCCCTACAGCATGTGTCAATTGCTTCTGCTCACTCATGGTTTCTTCTCCCAGAATTTTAGTTTGCACATGGTTTAGAACGGGCTTTCCAACCTTAACTCTCCCTCCCCACCTCACAACTGGTGGTGTGTTTTGTAAATGCTAACAACTCCCACCACAGCCATGACTGACAGGGAAAACAGGGCTGGGGAGATAACCTATTATACAGCATTTCCGCCACTCAGAACAGATGTAAAGAGACCCAAGAGAATAGAGAGTAGTAAAAATGTACAAGAATAATTAGGAAAGGGCATGGAATCTTAAAGAAAGGAAAGAAAAAAGGAAAGGAAAGATCAAACTCACAGAAGCAGAGCAGACTGGTGGTTGCCAGGGGCTAGGGTGGGGGGAAGGGGAGAGGTTGGTAAAAGGCTAACATGAATTACGTCTGAGGATCTAATGTATAACATGATGACTACAGTTGATAATACTACATTGCATAACCAAAATATGCTAACTTAAGTGTTCTCATCAAAATAAGAAATACCATAAAATTCCGGAGTGTTCTATTAAGGTTGGTAACACATAGGAAGGTGTTATGTATATCAAATTAGCATACTGTATACTTTAAGTATATTACAATTTTGTCAGTTGTACCTCAATAGAGCTGAAAATAATAAGGAAGTCACTAACCTTGAGTATTAAGTACCTTTGTTTTGTTTTTTGTTTGTTTGTTTTATTTGACAGAGAAAGACACAGCGAGAGAGGGAACTCAAGCAGGGGGAGTGGGAGAGGGAGAAGCAGGCTCCCCCCGAAGCAGGGAGCCCAATGTGGGGCTCGATCCCAGGACCCTGGGATCATGACCTGAGCCAAAGGCAGACGCTTAAGGACTGAGCCACCTAGGCGCCCCAAGTACCTTTGTTTTTAACATAATTTGCTTAATTGTAATTTTAGGCAACTTAATGTTTTCAAATGGCTGTGTTGGACAACTAACTCGCTCAATTCCTGAACATTTAACCATCAGCCTCAAGAAAGAGTGCAGCCAACTCCAGTGCTTCACTGCAAAACCTCTCAGCTGAAGTCCCTACCCCTAACTGGAAATCCTTTCCTTTTTGTCTTAGCTCAAATCCCCAGGAAAGATTCTCACTGGCCCCATTCATCTTTCGAAATCACAGAAATCACAGGTTGCTGACCAGCTTACAAATTGGTTGTTTTAGCGAAGGTGCTCCTCCTGCCCTGGATGCCGGCAGCTTGTAGGGAAGGTTGAGATGAAGTGATAGAAAACACAGATGTCTCAGCAGCAGGGACAGGAGGTAGGACAGACGTAAGCTAGTACCAAGATAGAGATGTTAAAAATCCATCAGCCCTGTGATCATTCCAGCTACAGGCCATTTCAAAAAGACAAGTGCACAGAAATGACAGTAAGTTATCAGGGAAAGGATTAAATTATATTTAAATACAATCTTTAATTAGATGAGCATGTGGGGGCGCCTGGGTGGCTCAGTTGTTAAGCGTCTGCCTTCGGCTCAGGTCACGATCTCAGGGTCCTGGGATCCAGCCACATCAGGCTCTTGCTCGGTGGGGGGGCCTGCTTCTCCCTCTCCCTCTGCTACTCCCCCTGCTTGTGCTCCCTCTCTCGTGCTGAGTCAAATAAATAAAATCTTTTAGAAAAAAAAGAAGAAGAAGAAGAAGATGAGCGTGTGGGAAAGGGTCAGCAGGCACTCAGCATCCACCTGCTTACAGTATGCCTTCCTGAAATGCAGAGGTTGGAAAACTAAAAACTGTATTTCCCAGGTTCCTTTACAGCTAGTATTTGGGATGAAAATTCAGTTTCAACGTGTAAGATGCAGGACACAAAACATGGAAGGCAGAAGTGAAGCGGAGCTCCATCAGCCTATGGCTTTTAGCGGTCTTCAGCCTGCAAAGGAGGCCACAGGAGACTGGATTCTGACAGTGGCAGCAGCTGGTGGGTAGCTCAGAGGCATCAAGAAGCTGTCACAGCACGGCCAGACACTGTCTCCCAGACTTCAAGCAGCTCTGAGGGCCACAGCAGGGGCTGCTACGGTCCCCTCGTCACAAGGGCCGTGGTATTTTCCTGCCTTCGCTGCAGTGACAGCCTCCTGATTGCCACTTTCCTGACAGCTCCCATGGCCTTTCGTTCCAAGGTGTCCTAGCAGTCATTCTCAGAGTCCTGGCCTAGAGCCCAGCTCTCCAGCCCTCTCCAAGATTCCCTAAGCAGCTAATTCCCTGTATTACACCCCTTTCTGTTTCCTGCACTCAACCCCCACCGATACTACAAGAGTCTGGTAGATTGACTGCAGACAGATCTTTCCAGGTCTACGCTGAGACACACACAAAGGGCCCAAGCAAGACGTTGCTATTCCCATTAGTCATACCTCATGAAAAGAGTCTCCCCAGAACTGCCACCTCACCCGCCCTTCTTCAGGGTTGCCTCACCCCGGTCAGTAACTTCTCTGCTGTGGCCAGCTCTCTGTGGCCCGAGACACCTACTTGTCCCGTACCCAGCAGGAGCACAGCCCCCCTTCTCAGTCACATCTGCCATCATTAGAGCCACACAAGCTCAAGGACCCGGAGCCAAAAGTGCCCTTGACGGTTCATCTACCGCATCCCTGAGCAGTCCCTAGCTTTAAAACTCCTCTTCCCCCATTGCATCCCCTAGTTAGGCCGAGGGGGAAAGATAAAAGTAGAGCTGGCTCAAATTCAGACTTGCGCCACGGCCCCACCGAGAAGGGCGAGAAGGGCAATAGCATATGTCTGCCATACAGAGCACCCGTTCGGAAGGATTCTACCGAAAGCATCGCGAAGAATCTTTCTGATGGGAGAAATAATTTTTCAAAGCTAAAACACCTAACAAGAACCAATACTTAGATGTACAGCTGTTACACCAGCTAACAGTTTTCTGACTATTTAGATCTTAACCATAAGCTACCGCGTTACGTAAGGCTACAAATGTCCTGGAAGCCTGTGGCATATAATGATCAAAATTCTTTTGTGAGTTCCAACCCCTGCATTATGACTACTGTCTCTAGCAACGCGCATGCACGCCGATGGCCTAACAGACCGCGTCTGGCCTGTGGTACTTCATTGCAAAGCAACACAGATTTCATAAAGAGACAGAATATGTTCAACGGGTTACTTCTCTTTTTCACCAACTGCACTCCAATTTCCTTCAGAAAACCTTATGCCAGAAACCAAAACAATAAAAGCAAGCAGAGTTCCAGTCCACACTCTGCCAGCTTTGTGCTAGGACTCTGAGCTGCTGAGTTACCTGCCCGTGCTAAGCCTCAATTCATTTACCTGCAGAGTAAGGGTATTGGTTGCATTGCTGTGGTTCCTTCCACTTGAATGACTGACTTTAAGCCCAAACAGAAAACGTAACAGCACAAACACTTAAAGAAATAAGAGGTGCCGACACTCCACAAACTGCTTCAACAGCCTCTTCAATGGCGCCACCTTACCATGTAGTACTTGAGGCCGGGAAGAAGAGATCTACTTGGACACATGGGTTATTCTTCCATCTAGCTTGGCTACATTTTGTTTAAAAGCAAAGTATACTTTGAACAGACGCTTCAGACTTAGGAAAAAATTCCTAGTTCCAAAATTTATTCATTCTTACATTCACAGGAACATTTTTAGGCCACCTGTCTCAAGATAAGCGTGCTAACAAACACCTTCCTGAGGAGTCAATTATAGAGTGAGTGGACAGGAAATATGAGAACAAGGTATTAGGTATTATTTACAGTATCAAGTATACAATTTTCCCAAGTATATTTACCCTCAGAGTATCCAGGCTTTTACAGAGAACGGCTGGAAACATTCTCTTACCAAAGGTGGCAAGAATTAATGCTAACTTTCTGTCTGATGGGTAATTCGTAAGTCCTCCATCGGGCAGTTCAGCTACACAGATTAAGCTGCACTGCCACAAACTTTGTTTAGAAACAGAGCCAAGCAAGGAAGCTTTTATTTTAAGTACTTGCCCAATGTTTTACTGCATTTAACACCCACTCAAACAGTTCAGAATTGTGGGGGTTTTTCCTTTTAATAGAGAAAAAGGAAGTAAGACAGATTTTTCAGACACAAAGAAATAATATTCTATCTGGAAAGCGAAGAAAGAAGACTTGAAGCTGCTTCAGTTCACAGTCCTCCAGGTGACTCTGTGACCTTTGGGGTTCCAGACCTTGGTTTTCTCATGCGTAAAAGGGAGAGGATAAGGCCTGACACATGGAGAATGACAACATATAAATTTCTTTACGGGAATACATGTATGCCAACATATACATCGTTATAAACCAAATGAGATGTGTGTATAATGTACAGACATATGATTGTTACTCAGTAAATGGCAGCTAGTATTATCGAGACAAGTCCCCAAGTCAGAATATTCCTATTACACTCAGAGCAAGGTTGCCAACTTAAGAGTCACCGCCAAAGGAAGGCTGATGTGTCATTTCATTCACCAGCATTTCACTATGAGATAGCTCTAGCTGGCAATTCTAAATCTAAGGAAGTTAAATTTTTAAGTAGTCTGGACATTCTAACTAAAAACACTGAAACTCATGAAAAGTATCCTTGGCTAAAATTAGTAATATTTTAACAAAATGTCCTTTTGCCCAAAGCTACAGAAGTGGGATAAGATATAGTTTTGTGAGCAGAAGTAAGGAAATGGTATTATTTTAACAGCTTTCATGGCTTAATTAATCAATGTATGGAATTAATACTGGAGAACTCTAATAATATAGGCTTCTGCAATAGAAGCAGTGATTTTCCAAATACGGCTTAAAGACGTCCCAAGACAGACATACACTAATCTAAAAATACAAAGTCATGCTATGATTTTTGAGGAATCACACCCAATTCCATGAATGTTGGCTTTGATGTACAAGAGCATATTTACCAATAATTTAACAATATTTAACGTTCACTAACGATACAAACTACCAGACAACACTGAGCCAAACTGCAAAACTCCTACCATGCATGTCATACATAAACTGAAGATTGATATTAAACTTGTTTTCATGGTACTGAAGTTGAAGATACTCATCTGGTAATCAAGAATATAAAAACAGTGTGAAAAGATATTCAGAGTACCCACCCCTTTCAACCCTCCACCTCCACTCCAAGTACCTTCCTCCAGTGGAGGCAGGAAAAAACAAAGGTGGTCAGATTTTATCCTACAGTGTCTGCCAAATTACTTTTTAGGTGATTAAAGAGATACCACATTACACACTTAAACAGTGTTTCAAAGAGTCAGTGAAGTCGTTTCTTTATGTTTGACTTCTATGAGATCATGGTTAAAAGGTAGTATTAGAGAACGCTTAGAAATAATGCAATAAAAATGCAGCCTCAATTTATACTTAAAAAGACCATTGTCTGAAAAGCAAAACATCCTGGAGGCACCTGCGTGGCTGAGGTGAGCCTCAGACTCTTGATCTTAGCTCAGGTCTCAGGGTAGAGTGTTCAAGCCCCACATTGGCTCCACGATGGGCATGGAGCCTATTTTAAATTAATTAATTAATTAATTAATAAACAGCAAAACATCCTGGAAAGCAATTATTTTAGAATTTCATCTTCAAAATGGTACAAGAATGTAAAATTCAAAAAACTGCATTAACTAGATCAATAATCAGTTTCTCAAAGCCAAAGATAATTAAATGATCCTCCAAAGTATCCTATCCACCTAAGAACAAGCAGCACTGACTTAGAGAATCTTGATGTTAAAAAATACTGAAAAACTGGGGCGCCTGGGTGGCTCAGTTGGTTAAGCGACTGCCTTCAGCTCAGGTCATGATCCTGGAGTCCTGGGATCGAGTCCCACATCGGGCTCCCTGCTCGGCGGGGAGTCTGCTTCTCCCTCTGACCCTCCTCCCTCTCATGCTCTCTGTCTCTCATTGTCTCTCTCGCAAATAAATAAAATCTTAAAAGAAAAAAAAAATACTGAAAAACTACAAGCAGTACTTTTTAATTGCACACATTAAAAATTGAGATGTTGATATCTTTTAAGATTTATTTGAGAGAGAACACATGCAAACACACATGTGCAGGGAGAGGGGAGAAGCAGAGGGAGAAGGAGACAGAGAATCTCAAGCAGACTCCCTGCTGAGTAAAGAGCCTGATGCAGGGCTCAATCCCACGACCCTGAGAGATCATAACCTGAACAGAAATCAAGAGTCGGATGCTTAACCAACTGAGCCACCCAGGCGCCCCAAGAGAAAAGCATTTAGATAAAAGCAGCCTTTAGATTAAAAACTTCAAAAACTATATTACTTAAGTAAACTGTTTAAGTAAAATCAGTGCCTCAGTTTTGGTCTATAGTCAGTATCTGGTTTTTAAAAAGTGATAGCTTTATGACAACTGTGTACTGCTCTTGGCTTCAAAGCAGGAGAGATTAAATGTTTTAAAAGAGGCCATTTCCCGTAGTGTTGTCTCCCCAGCATCTCATCTTTTGAGGAACTACCCATCCCTTAGCTCCTGGGGTTCTAGGACAGTTATAAGTCACACTGTGCTTTCTATACCCAACTGCAAGAGTAGACCTGTCACTCAGGCCTGGCCAATCATGATACCTCACTGCCCTCTCTTTGTAACTGGTCCAAGAGATGGGCACGAAGTCCCCACATGAAATTTCGTTATTGGATTCCAGAACAAAGATGAGAGGCTTTAAGGACTCCGTGTGACTTGGGGGTTCAGAGCTACCTTTCTTGCTACGCTGAGAACTGAGCTGAAAAAGAAGTCAACTCAGAGGAAAAGAGCCAAGTGATAGTCCCAATAACCATCACTGGAGAGCATGAATATAGCTGTTATAGCCCTAGGTGTGGGTTTTCATGTATGTAAGCCAATAAACTTCCTAGCCTAGACTAACCTCAGTAGTTCCTGTCACTTGCTACGGAATCCTTACAAACATAGAAACTGACATGTGAATTAGGATGTTTTTTTTTTCCCTTCCTGATGAGATCTGACCTACATTATCACCAGATACCTGCTGCAAACTAGATAACCACATCCAAAGAGTAATAGATCTCTAGGGCTACTCCATTAAAGGGGATTTTTTTTAGTATTTTATTAAAGGGAAGAAAGCCATTTTCACTTAACTCTATTTGATGAAGGTCAGAAATAAAGCATTTATTAATAAATACTTCCTTTTTCCCTGCCTTTCAGAGTATTTTCATTCCATAAAACTACTTCTGTTAAATGTCATCATGTGGATATAAATAACCCCATTTGGGGGCGGGGGGCGCCTGAGTGGCTCTGTTGGTTAAGTGTCCAACTCGATTTTGGCTCAGGTCATGATCTCAGGGTCGTGAGACTGAGCTCCGCGTCAGGCTCAGCACTCAGCAAGGAGTCTGCTTGAGATTTTCTCTCTCTCCCTCTCCATCTGCCCCTCCCCCCTGCTCACACTCTCTCTCTTTCTCTCTCTAATATAATAAATAAATTCCTTAAAAGGAAAACAAAAATATTTTTCATAGTCACATATAATTCCCAATCAGAACAACAAATGAGAAACAGGGTACCTGCTCACAAACTTCCTGGAAGCAAGAAAAATAATTATGTGTTTAAAATTATCTCAAAAAAAAAAATAGCAAAGAACCTAAGATACAGGAAAGTTTTAATTGAGTAGATCAGTTACTGTTCATAATGCATACCCAAGACAAGGACAGCCTCCAAATAGAATAGATGCTAATTTTAATAAATTTGAAGCAAAATTTCCTTCCAATTTGCATTCCATAATATTTTTTAAAACGCTAAACTCCAAATACATTATAGCAAAAAGTTTAACACTCTATATTTCTGAGTCTCTAAAACAATTATCTCCAGCATAAGTATTACTAAAACAAGGTACCTTACAATTTACGAGCACCATCTGTCCTTTCTCAGCTATTACAAGTCAAATTATGGTCCTCAAAATGTAATTCATGCTCCCCTGGCCATGAGGGGATGACTGAAATTGGGGGGGGGGCAGGCAAAACAGCTCCTGGGAAACACTGCAGAGTAACTGCATCAGGACACACTGCTAAGGCTGGGGGTGAGGGGGTGGGGATGAAAATATAATGGTGCTACCCTTTTCTTGGAAGCTAGTCAACTGCGACTTTAACAAAAGAGAAGGGGGAGTGAAGGTGGAAATCTATTTTCCAGTTCTCTTTTTACTAGACTAGCAAATTGCATTTTCCTATAAAATTGGCTAGGCTTCCAAGGCAACACAAGAAAGCCTATTGCCATAAAGCACAGTACTACTAGTAATATTTCAGCTACATTATGGGTTAAATAAAAATACTCATTACGAGTTGAATAAGGCTGAAGGTAGAAATGGCATTAGGCACTTTACTAGCATTATTTCTAGAAGAAAAAACATTTCAAGTCCCAATTAAAAAAAAAACTTTATATAAGACGATTCATATTAGAACTACCTACATATTTAAACAATTATTCTCCAGTTTCCAATTATTCTATAATGCAGATTTTCTGCATTTATACAAAATAAGGTTTTACACACATATACACACACGATAGAGATGGGAGTATACTGAAGACCTATCTGTATTGAACACTCTTTTTTTTTTTTAAGATTTTTTATTTATTTGACAGAGAGAGACACAGCAAGAGAGGGAACACAAGCAAGGGGAGTGGGAGAGGGAGAAGCAGGCTCCCCGCCGAGCAGGGAGCCCGATATGGGGCTCGATCCCAGGACCCTGGGACCATGACCTGAGCTGAAGAGAGACGCTTAACGACTGAGCCACCCAGGTGCCCCTGTATTGAACATTCTTGCCCCACGTTTTTCCTCCTCCTTTCTTACATACTACTGAGAGGACACTAACTTCACTCAACCAAAACCTATCCATCTGTCAAAGCCAGGCTAAGTTCAAAATTCTTCACAGTTCTCTCCTCAGCTAGCCAAGGCAGAAAATCAGGACACGAGGCAAGGACCCTAACAAGACACAAAAAGGAATGAAAGCTTTCTTTCACCTCATGGGCACATTTAACTTCTACAGATTCACTATGTACACCCAGATGAGGATAATTTCTTAAAATTAAAAGATGAGTTTTATTAAAAAAACAAAAACAAAAACAAAAACTCTCTTTAATGCAAGCAAACTATTTCATCTGGTGTTCAACCAAAACATAGCAATTGGTTCCAACATGGGGGGGTAAAGAGGCAAAAAGAACTCGTCCTAGAAATGGCACAATACAAACAGAATTTATAAAATACATTGTGAATAAAACACAGATATAATGCATTTTAAGGGCAATTTAACTAAGGGCTATTCAAAAGATAATTGTATTTATATTTGATCTCCCCTTTTTTGTAATGACTTGGAAACCCAAATCCTCTCTAAGAAGTAGTTCCACACCACTTTTTTAGAACATTTATGCTTGGCAACCAGTTAGTCTAGTCTAGCTTCCACCAAAATTCATACTCAAACTTACCTAAAGAGTTTAAGTACTAGAAGAGTGAAAAAGGTAAAACTCTTACTACAGGTATTCTTTACCAATGAAACCTTAAGCTCCCATTAAAGTGTGAGTTTCCTGAAGACAGATAATTTCTGATTCATTTTTTTATCTGTTTTTATATTGCCAGTGCTAACTCACATTGGTACACCACCAAATGGTTGTTGAGGGAATGAATGTGTGCCAGTAATCGAACTTTTTGTTTTCTCTTTATAAAATAAAATAAGCCACCTTTTGGGGGAAACATTCTAAATAATATTCTTTCAAGGAGAAGAGCAACTCTTCCCCACAAACACATCTCTCATAACACTAGCCTCTGAGCCACTGAAAATCTTACCCTTAGGAGCAGTTTTAAATAAAGGGCATTCATTCTCTCTGCCAAAATGTAGGACTGCAAGGAAATTATTTCTCAAAAATTCAGAGGGGAAACAAAACTGCTTAATTAATTAAAAGGGTCACAGTTCTAGTCTTCAATACCAAAACACTTATCCTCTGTCAAATCACAACCAACCAAAAACTGACTTAGGAATTGGCAGAGTTTGGAATTGGTACCTAATACAGAAGTGGTTCATAAAAATGAAATTCTCCTACAACACACTCCCCAAACTCCTAAGTGCTCACAAAATTTATAAAGCACTTAGAGGTTATATAGTAAAGATATTATATGAAACTATTCACCTGAGAAGATTATGCACTGACTTCACAAGTCAGATACTGGAGCAAATGTAGATTTGTTTTACCATCAATTTACAGAAATTAGAGACCAAGAAACACACACACACACACACACACACACACTGAAATTTGTCTCTTATAAGAGGTTTTATAAAGTACCTCCCAGGATCTCAGAGGAAAGACAATTATATTCCCCAGGAACACAGTTATGTTCCATGAAAATCAGTTTTAGCATTCAGCTGAATAAAATAAAAATGATCTGAAAACTGAAAAGGGCCAATTATTAAGTGTTTCTTCTGCCTCTATGACATAAGCCCATTATTCACATGAACCGAAGGTGTCAATGAATGGAGCCCAGAACCTGAAGTTACTTGAGTTACTTGAGACCAATTTTAGACCCAAAAAATTGCTACCAAATTTTAAGAGGACAGGAAAGTTTCCAATTTAAGGTTTATCAAAATTTAATGTGTTTTCCCTAACAAAGAGGCTGCCTCACCCCATCTCTAGTTCTATTGTTAAAAAAAGAAGTTTTTGTGTTGGAAACCTAGGAGGCTAGCAATTAAACTCTAATTCCTCTCACCCTTCCCTTCTTCAAATATGACAACCACCTAAACAAAACTCACAAGTTCCAAATTATCCATTAAACCAAAAAGACAAAAAGACCCAAGAGTTCAAAGAAAGGGGTAAAGTTATTCATTATTGGCATAACATAAACACCCTTACTTAAAAGCTTCTAGTAATGTTTCTTCACCAATGGGGAATGGATTTCTAGGAATGTGCTCATTTTAACAAAATTCCCCTATAAGTCAGATGTCTCAAAGAGTCAGTGGCAAACTTTGACCTACGATTAACTGGCATTAAACAAGATCTATTTCAAATTAGTTTTTGTTTAAACAGTAACATTGTTCCTCATGATTTTCATCTCTAGATACAGTAGCGGACTTAAGGTAGTTGAAAGCACTATGTGCATAATAATGCAGTAGCCAATGGTTTCATGTTCTTAACGTATCAATACTTAATCTCTGGAATACAATCCACATAATTTGCCACCACTGATATATGTGTTTTAAAGTATATGAAGAAGTGAATATGCCATAAAAGTCTGTGCATTCATAGACTTTTAGAATTTTAGAACAAAATTAACTACTTCTATCATTAACCAGAAAAGAAATTGCTTAAAAATATGCTCTGAAATAGGGCGCCTGGGTGGCTCAGTTGGTTAAGCGACTGCCTTCGGCTCAGGTCATGATCTTGGAGTCCCTGGATTGAGTCCCGCATCGGGCTCCCTGCTCGGCAAGGAGTCTGCTTCTCCCTCCGACCCTCCCCCCTCTCATGTGCTCCCTCTCTCTCATTCTCTCTCAAATAAAATCTTAAAAAAAATATGCTCTGAAATAAAATCAAAGAAACTAATCCAGGTCACAGGACTAGATCATGAAACAATTTCATCAGAGGTCCAAAGTTTAACCTCCTTTACTACTGTGAAACTACAAAGATCAAATTCAATTGAAAACTTTTTTCTCTGCAGATGGAAGGAAGGAAGGAAGGAAGGAAGGAAGGAAGGAAGGAAGGAATGAAGGAAGGACGGGAGGAAGGAAGGAAGGAGGAAAAAAGGCAGGCTTGTACTTAAGAAACAGGTGACCAGTTGCACCAAGGACTAGGTAGAACTAAAGACTGTCCTCGTAGCAGGAATGTACTGACTGCTATGTATTATGTGAATACTAAGTAAGAATAAGATTCCAGTAAGAAATTCCCTAATTCTCTCAAGAAAAAGAAAACCTCCCATATTTTAAAGAGGTTTCCTTGTTGTTGTTGCTGTTGTTGTTGTTGTTGTTGTTGTGATCTTTAATGGAATTTGCAAGTAAGAAAAAAAAAGTACTAAAGCCCAAATCAAAGCTGAAGACAGTCACTGCCAGAGAGAACCTTCCTTAAGTCATCCGGGTGTTGATGCTGGCTTTGGCTGAGCTCCCCTTAGCATGTACTAGACAAAAAAGGAGAAAGCTAGAAAGGATCCATACTCATCCTTTTGCCATGGACTTTGTCAGAAGACAATGAATGCGAGATCATTCCACACTAATATTACATCCTACAGAAATGTTAAATATACTCTTGCACTGTACTAGTTTCTAAATGATGTTATGAATATAGTTTTACAAAGAGTTACTAATCAAGACAAGAGACAGTGAAAAGTACACTTTACAATTCCTTATTGAAATGGAAAATCCATTTCACTCACAAAGTTTAGATAAAATAAAAAAAAGCAATGTGCAGAGCAAATTCCTTTTTAAATTTCCTTACTTCGTATTTTCATACTTTTCAAATTTAAGCCTAACAGTATGGAATCCTGCCTCATCCGGAGATGATATTTATGCTGTTTTTAATCACACCCAAAGTTCTAGGAATAACCTCTTCTAGTTCCTTAATTTCTAATATTTGAAGTCTTGGGCTTAACCTGCAAAAATCTTGCTATTTTACAACAAATGTTGTTTAAGCAAAGCCATTTAAGAAAGCCATTTCACGTAATGCTTAACATGAGGCTATTAAGAAACTAAGAATACTACTCTTTGAGAAATTAATAACTTTAAATTACAACTTACTTAGAAATGAGAATAATAATCTTAGAGGACACATAGTGGTATCCTTTAGAAATTACTGAAGCAGAGCATATCTTTAAAAAAAATAAGTGTAGTATTCAGAACTTTTATTATTAATGATCAGAAAATATGCTAAACCCATTAATATAAATTATTCCTTTTTTTTTTTTTTTTGGCTAAACACTTAAAGTAGGAAAGTACCTGACCTTGTCAAGAGGGAAAAATTTTATTACTACAAAAATGTCAACTACATTCTGGGGCATATGATGTTTATTCAACACAGCTAATCTATATTACTGAATACACTCTAAACTTTGAATTATTTTCTTAAATTTGATATAAACGTTGAGAAAATATATAACATGCAGATCAGACTAATATTAAAGATCTCCCCAGTCTTCTAAAAGAATCACAATACTTTGAGGATATATCGACTTCCTCAACCTATTAAATCTTAAACTATTTTTGAAAATAACAGTTACATTCTCATTTATGCCCCCAACTAATCAAAACAAAACACAATGATGCAGATGTTCTCATTATTCCCTGACTCAGGGGATTTGAACTAAATGGCACCTACACCAGTAAACCGTGTATTATATAGTTTTTTGCATATTACAGACAGTGCCTGACTCGCTAAATTACAGCCCCCAAAACCTTTCCTCCACCTTTCACATATGGCTCTGAAAGTGTGAGTTAAGAATTTCTTAATTTGCAAAACTATACAGAAAAAGATGTTTAAAGTCTACCAAGGTTTTTTATATTAGCAATAAAAAAGAAAACCTTACATAAACTGTAAGCTTAAAATGAATATGATGAAACAGACCACATGAAGAAAATTTTAATTTAAGACTGTAGAGACGTGTGTGTGTATACACCTACAATACTCACACATACGTATACTGCACCACAAACCATCAGTCCCCGTTAAGCCCAAGGACTATGAAAGAGAAATTTCCAAAGTGAGCTGCTGAGAAAGAAAAAACACTGTGAGGGAGAGAACACGTTAAATTTTTCTCTCAAATTATCTAGCATTTTGCAGTGAAGGGATGGACTGATCGTTCCAGCCCAAGTCACAATTAAACACCCCATTATATTCTGATGCACTATATATTCAGTAAGCACACTCAGCGAAACTAGTTTGATTTCTAATAACGTTGTTGTAATTCTCTCTCCTACAAGCATCTCAGAAAACAGAGCCACCCTCTAACCAATGCTGAACCGACCAACAATGCTGTGGATAACAAATACACAAGAACCATTGCAAACTATCAGATGTCACTGTACGCAGCCTGATCAATGCTCTGAAACATAAACGTAACGTGCTTTGCAGTAGATTTGACGTGCGTAGAAGACACCAGGGCAACGGGGGTCCGTTTTACCCACCACTTCTACAAAACGTGTGTAAAATCAAAGATTTAGAGAAGATTTCACTCCAAAGAGACCCCCTAGGTCTTCTTCCGAAGCCCAGGCTAACAGCTCCCGGCAAGAGCACGCTGCTCGGACACATATATTGCACAGCATCGATACCCAGACCCCCGAAACCCCCTGAGCTGAGTTAGGCTGTCAGCCCCACTGAAGCAGCTGAGCCCTCCTAGGTCCACGAGGTGGGAACCTTGGCACCAGGTGCCTCAGTAGCACAAAACCGGGCTCCCGATGAGAACATGCGTAAGACTCCTGCGCCTTGCTGAGCCAGGGCTGCTGCGTCTTCAGCGTCTCCGACACCCCGAACCCCGCTGCCCCACGGGGCAGACCCCGCGCGCGCGGCGGGGGCGCCGCTCCGGCCCCCTCTCAGCCTGGGGGGCCTGGGGGCCCAGCGAGGGGGCCTCGACGCTCCGGCGCCCGCGCCCCGCCCGCAGCCCGCTGGGGCCGGGCTGCTAGACGCCCCTCGGACGCCCCTCCCGGCTGCGCCCCCCGGGGCTGCCGGGCTCCGCGAGGCCCGCCCGGGCTAGGCTGAAGAAAGGGGAGGGGAACGGTCCCCGGGCAGCTCCCGTCGGGCGGGCCCCCCCGGCTCCTCGCCGGAGCGGCGGGAAAGACAGGAGCAGGGGGGCGGGGGGCGCACAGGGAAGAGCCGGAACGGGAAAAACCGCCCATCCCTCACGCGCCGCAGGACCGATCGCGGCTGCTGCGGAGCCGGAGCGCGGAGACCGACGCCTGCCCAAGCCGCCAGGAAGCCGCAGCCCTCAGACCCGCCGCAACCCGCCCGCCCCCCTCCTCCCTTCCCCCCGCCCCCGCCCCTCCCTCATCCAGAGCCCCGCCCATCCCTCATCCAGAGCCCCGCCCCTCCCTCACCCAGAGCCCCGCCCCTCCCTCACCCAGAGCCCCGCCCCTCCCTCATCCAGAGCCCCGCCTATCCCTCACCCGTCGCAGGACCCATCGCGGCTGCTGCGGAGCCAGAGCGCGGAGACGACGCCTGCCCAAGCCGCCAGGAAGCCGCCGCCCGCAGACCCGCCGCAACCCGCCCGCCCCCCTCCTCCCTTCCCGCCCGCCCCCGACCATCCCTCATCCAGAGCCCCGCCCACCCCTCATCCAGAGCCCCGCCCATCCCTCATCCAGAGCCCCGCCCATCCCTCATCCAGAGCCCCGCCCATCCCTCACCCGTCGCAGGACCGATCGCGGCTGCTGCGGAGCCGGAGCGCGGAGACCAACGCCTGCCCAAGCCGCCAGGAAGCCGCCGCCCTCAGACCCGCCGCAACCCCCCCGGCCCCGCCCCTCCCTCATCCAGAGCCCCGCCCCTCCCTCATCCAGAGCCCGCCCCTCCCTCATCCAGAGCCCCGCCCCTCCCTCATCCAGAGCCCCGCCCCTCCTGCCGCGCGGCTCCCGGCGCGCCGCCGTCCTCAGACCCGCCACAACCCGCCCGCCCGCCTCCTCCCTTCCCCCCGCCCCCGCCCACCCCTCATCCAGAGCCCCGCCCATCCCTCATCCAGAGTCCCGCCCCTCCCTCATCCAGAGCCCCGCCCACCCCTCATCCAGAGCCCGCCCCTCCCTCACCCAGAGCCCCGCCCCTCCCTCACCCAGAGCCCCGCCCCTCCCTCACCCAGAGCCCCGCCCCTCCCTCATCCAGAGCGCCGCCGATCCCTCATCCAGAGCCCCGCCCCTCCCTCATCCAGAGCCCCGCCCCTCCCTCATCCAGAGCCCCGCCCACCCCTCACCCAGAGCCCCGCCCACCCCTCACCCAGAGCCCCGCCCACCCCTCATCCAGAGCCCGCCCCTCCCTCATCCAGAGCCCCGCCCCTCCCTCATCCAGAGCCCCGCCCCTCCCTCATCCAGAGCCCCGCCCACCCCTCACCCAGAGCCCCGCCCACCCCTCACCCAGAGCCCCGCCCATCCCTCATCCAGAGCCCCGCCCCTCCTGCAGCCGTCACAGGCCAGGCGCTTGGGAACGAGCCCGGCACGCGTCTCCCTCGCCGGGGATTGGCGCCCAGCGGGCGGGGGGCGGATCCCCGGCGAGAGCGAGGACCACCTATTGGTCGGCGGGAGCGGAGAAGGCGGGCACTAGGATGAGTGAAGTTTGAAGTGTGAGCGAGGCCGAGGGGAGGGGCAGGGGAGGGGAACCGGCCGCACATCGCAGGGCCGAGAGAAAACTCGGACACGGAAGAGCGGAGAGGACTCCGAGGTGGAGGCGCGGCTGGAGAGCCGGGCGGAGCGCGGCTGGAGCCCGGGAGCCGGCGCGGGGCGCTTCCAGGAGAGGCTGTGCTTGGGAGGGGAGACGACGAGCCAAGTCCACTGCCCGAGGTGGCGGGCTCTCCAGGGTGGCCTGTCACAGCCGATCAGCTGATGTTTCTTGTTCGTTCACTCGCGCATTCAGCAAATGTTACTGGATGCCCGTGATGGGAGGTAAGACAGAGTCCTGCACACGGCTGTGCGACCCGGGGCAAATTAGACAGCCTCTCTGAGCCGCTGCGTCTTGGGCTGAAAAGTGGAGCTAATTATACCCCTCCAAGCAGTCGTGAAGATTTCACGAGGTACGTATAAAATATCATCTGCACAGCACCTCACAGAAGGTGGGCGCTTACCTTTTGGTAGCTGGTGATGCTAATGATGACTTTATGTCAGAAATTGTGCCAGGTGCTGGGTTTCAGAGACGAAGAAAACAGCCGCCAGGGAGGTCAGCGTCTAGTGGGAGAGACTGGCAAGTTCACAGACTGCCTGAGATGAGGTAGGGTGATGTGGAGGTAGAAGGGAGGATTAGAACGAGCCCAGGAACCAGCCCACCTGCATGCTACCTACTTGCTGTTGGACCTTGGCCAAATCTCAGCTTCAAGTTTACTCATCTGTGAAAGAGGTGGAGGGAGGACTAACACTGAATAAAGAACATCTTAGGTCCCTTCCAGCACTAATTTTTCAAAAATTCTTGAGCATCTGTCTTGCCTCACTTGACTCACACTCTCCCAGTCTTTTTGGCTTTTAAAAATCTTATCCATTCTTAGTCCAAATGCCATCTCTTCCAGGTAGCCTTTGATTTCTTGTCCTCCAAGTAGAAACTTTTCTTGAGCTATGATACTTTGTCTTACTTTTTCAGAGTGACTCCTGATTATACAGTCTCCTGTCTCCCTTTAATGGTTGAGGAAAGCCCTTATTTACACTATGAATAACTCCACAGAATCTCATCATGTGTAAGATAGAGGGGAGCAAGTTTCAACCACTGCAGTGATTTTGTTCACACCATTGTATCAGTCAGAGCCTAGCAGGAAACAAATGGCACTTTGCAAAGATGTGGGCAGGCTGTGGGAAACCACAAGGGTAGTGTGGAACCCTAGGGCTACAAGCTCCTAGGTCTGTAGAAGGGGAGGGAACCAAAATTCAGCACCAGAAAGGCAGCCGGACAGGAGCCTGTGAACTTCAGTCAAGGGATGCAGTCAGCCTAGGTGATTGTCCAAGGAGAAAGCTGGGGGATTTATCTCTCACTCACCCCCCTCTTCCAGTCTCCTGCTGGTACATCCCAGTGGCTAAATCCAACCAGAAGCCAGAGGGCAAGAGAACCCTTTGCTGCAGTCCATCTCAGTCAGTCACACAGAGAAGAGGAAACCCTGCATCTGGAGAGAAAAGGGGGAAATATCCAGCGCAGACATGTGGATTGCTCCGATTTACCCAGATCTGAGGCAAAGCTGGAATATATTTTTCTGAAGTATTACCTACACTAACAGATTCCTGGATGAGATCTTGATAACCTCCACATCATCTGCTTTCATAGCACCTCTGAGAAAATGTCTTTTCCTGCCCAGATTGTATCCGTTAGGATACTTTTGGCCACAAGGAACAAAATATGTAATAGCTTAAAGTATAAGGTCATTTATTCAATCTTTAACACAAGGTTCAGATGTTAAGTAGTCCCAGGGTTAGTTCAGCACCACAATCATGTCACTAAGGACCCGAGTTCTTTTTGTGCCTGCTCTCTACCATCATATGCATGTTGGCTTCTATCTCCAGGATTATCACCTCTCGATTGCAATGTGGCTGCCACAGCTCCAGATAGGACATCCTCAGAGGTCACTGTACAAGCAGGAAGGGAAGGAAAGGCAGTGCTGCTCCCATTTTTATGAAGGAGAATAACCTTTCCCAGACAGTAACCCCCACCCCAACCAGTAGAATCTCCCTTATTGGCCAGAAAACCGTCACATGCCCACTGCAGCCCAGTGGCAAAAAGAAAATGAGATTGCCACAGTTCATTAAATTGATCATGAGTCACCCCAGACAAAATAGGGGTTCTGTTTGAGAGAAGAATAGGTGTCAAGTAGGCACCCAAAAGTGTGTGCCACATGCCTCAACCAAGAACTTATCTTGACTCTTGGGCAGAAAACTGCAGCGATTAGGATCTTGAGCTCTGGAGTCAGACTGCAAATCCCAGTTTTTCTACTACTAGCTTTGTAATCTTGAGAAAACTACTTCACCTTACCTAAACTCCATTTCCTCATCCATGAAAGGGGCATAATAACAATCTTAGCTAGGTTGTTGTGAGAACTGAATGGAGCTATTTGAGTCAAGAAAGCACTTAACATATGGTCTAGCATAAAAGCAAACATTCAATAAATTAGTTTGTGCTAGTTATATTTATGACAAGGCAAAAAACATTGTTCATCACCTTTGTAACTCTCTAAGTATTAAATTCACCCATCTTAGTAAGCCTAGGTTCCATTTTTTAAAAATTCTAGAAATAAGCTGCCGATGCCAGTGAATTAATTCTGGTAGGATATTATTCTGGAAATTACTGCATAATTAAAAGAGTCACATTACGAGTGTCTATCTGTAAAATGGTACCTAAGCAAATAATCAAATTGTATCTATGTTTATCACTGCTTCCTAAACTTAATAGTTGAATAAAAATAGTTATGATTTCCACTGGGGAGTATTAATAAGTCAAACAATATGGAAACTGGTTTAACAAAAAGAAGGGATACAGTTGAATTTGATGATCTCCAAGGTTTCTTTGAGCTACTTCTAACCATCCATAAGTTAAACATAGATATGTTTCAAGATGCTGCATACCACAGGAGTTAGGTCCCAAGATGGCTGTTGAGATGCCAACACAAGTATCATAATGTCCAAAGGCAGAAAGGGGGGAAGTGGTTGTCTCCTTTCCCCATTTCTTTTTCAGAAATCAAGGAAACCTCTCCACAAAGGCTCCAGGCAAGTCTTTCCCTCCAGCTTATTGGGCAGAACTTTCCCAAATGCCCTTTCCTACACCGAAGGTACAAAGAGTGATGAGATACCCTTACCCATTTTCACCCTCTGGTGCTCAAAAGGAGATCCAGTGTCTTATAAACTGGACGGCTGCACAATATCTGAACTTGGGGGGGGGGTGTCTCTTCTCAAATATGAAGAAGGAAAGACTGGGCTTTTAGGTAAGCAATCCACAGTGTCCTCCACAAAGAGACTGCATTGATTTGCTTCTAGTATATATTTCTTCTGACAAGGTGGGGAATTGATTTTGTCTTATGATATTGTGCAGAGTGCTCCTAATGAGAGTTAAATAAACCCTTCTACTTCGAAAACTTCAGAATGGCAGGTATAAATTGCCAACTTTTCTGAAATGACCCATGCTCGCTTACTCCTCTGTACAATCAGAGGTGCCTTGTATGGTGGTGTGGTTTGTGTGCTTACAGCTCTGGGGCCATCACTCACAGCGGCGTCCGTGTGGATCATGCCCCTGGAGTTGTGCAAGGCACGTGTAGGGAGAAGTGCTCAATTTTGTTTATTTCTATACTCTCCATTGTTTCTTTCATAAAAACTTGAATCTCTAGTAATAGTAAATCAAATCATTATTGAGATGAAGTCATTCTCGAGTATTGGTGGTGGCAGAGCGTGGGGGAGAAGTAGAGTATACAGATAAAGCAAATATTTGCCTTCCCTGCAGAATAGAACAACATTCATCCTGTTTTTCTTCCCACAGATTATATAATAAAATTATCTTGAATTTTAAAAAGTCTGGTCACCGAAATCTTTCATGTTTGGACAAAAATGTCCATATTTACCGGTATTATGGAAATGATATATGTAATGTAGTCTAACAATAACCTAACCAAATTCGGTATTAATGTTCTATTCTATCTTTACATTTTATTAGCATTTTTATTTGCCTAGGTCTATGGGCTAATTTGTATGCTAATGCTAAAATATGCTCAATTACAAAAGCAGTTACATGGAAGATTTTATTTCCATTAAACAAACTAATTTATTGTCTAAAATCTGTACTACTATGTCTCATACATAAACGTGCATTTTTGGCCACGGGCGCACTTACCTGCAAATGACCAGATGAATCCAGCCCAAATTCACAGAACAATAGAAACATTCAAAACCAAGTGCCTTGCCAACATGCTTTGAAAGGGGGGTTAGTTAAGCAGTCAGATGTCAAGTTCATCTAACAAGGCAGGACAAAGAGAACATTGAATGAAATAGAAAATACCAAAATACCTATCTTTCAACTTTCAGCCTAAATACAATCTCCTACTCAAGGCCAGCCTTTATTTCCTGCAGCTAGATGTCAGTTCTTCCTTCTCCAGAACTACCAGCATGTTACCTCTATGTGTTTTGTTTTCCAACAGACCTCAAGGTCCTTGAGAGCAGTGTCAATCTCGGATTCATTTGTGCATCCCCCATTGGTCTGGGTACTTTGTCTTTAGTAGAGTTGTACACACTCATTCAAAAAACAGAGAGTACCCATTATAAACAGGCATTGTTTTAGGTGTTGGTTTACGGCAATGAACAGACTTACAAGGTCCCTCGTTTCATGGGGAAGAAGACAGTGCAGGGGAAGAAGAAGTTTTCCTCTACCCTGTTAGGGTCCCTGGCTGGGTCTGAAAATTCAACTGACAAAGACACATTAACAGGAGAAAAGCACACAACTTTATTTAATACAAGTTTTATGTGACACAGGAGCCTTCATAAGGAAATAAAGACCAGAAGAAATTATTAAACCTGAGTGGTTTTTGATGAAGAGTTGAAAGTCATGGAAAGATGTGATAGGGCAAAGAATATGAGCTGAGAAGTAGTAAACCCAGGAAACTCAGCAAATTCTGTTCGCTCAGATTCTTGTTGATATCTCTCCATCTTGGATATCTGGATGCTCCTTTTTACTCCAGGTATGGAGAAGGCACCTGTCCTATGAGGGTCTTATGATCTGCTTCAGAGAAGAAGGGCAGGGAGAAGGTCAGACAGACTGCTTCTCCTATTTTCTCAAACCGCTTCAGTTTAAAATATTCAATACGCCAAGCTGCCATATTTTAGGGTATCACATCCTGAACTCCATCAACAGCAAGCCCAAAGCAAGTAAATGATCAAGAAAATTTCCAGTAGTAATAGTACTGTAATTAAAATAGAAGATGAAACAGAATGAAATGATGGGTATTTAGAAGAAGACACAGGTTACATCAGATGGAAACCATGGAGCAGATCTGCTTGCGAAGGTGACAGTTTTGCTGAGACATGAATGACAAGGAAGAGGGAGCCAAGTGAAGCCTGGAGACCTGAACACTCCAGGCCAACAAAGAGACCTCAGACACTGTGAAGTTTTTAGGAGAGGAGTGGTAGAATCTGATTGACATTTTAGACTGATAGTTCTGACGGCTCCATGGAGATGGAAGAGGGTGACAGTGGAATCAGGGAAGCCAGATAAAAACCTGGAACAGGAACCCACTGAGAAAGCTCAGTGCCATGGACCAGGGTAGAAACAAAATGAAAATTTATCAAGTGCACTGTGGAAATCAGAAATTATACTTTTAATTTCTGAGACTTATCACAGTTAAAGAAATATGTTACAGTTGTATTTACTGAGAAGCTTTGTGAAATGTAACTGCTTTGTTGAAATGTCCCTTCCCAGTGAGAGGGATGTCCCTTCCCAGTGAGAGGAACTTAGAAAATAAAAAGTGGGGAAAATATTTAATTAAGTTTAAATTTATACAGGTTCTTTCTTTTGCTGTGTTTATTGAGTAGCACGCCTGGAGAGACAAAACGCTACGTTCAACGTTTTTCTTTAATCTTTTAAGAAAGTAACATCTACTTGAAGTATACAGTGACCTTAAAGTTTGTGAAACAACATACTGTTCTTTTAATCTACAGGATGTGTTGTTTTAAGAAGTAGAATTCATTTCCAGACTTATAAAGGAACTCACAAACTTTGTTTTTAAAGAGCTTCACTACCATACAAAATCTTTAGTTTTGTTGACTAGTTGGAAAACTTCAGGCCCTTGAGTCTTCTCACTGCAGATTAGATGTAAATAAACAGTTCCTTTCATGAATTCTAATACAAAGCATGATGTGAAGCTCCCTTTCTTCAACAGAAGGAAAATTCTCATTTACTTGGCTAAACTTAGGTGAAGTGTTTCCAAACGCACACTCCCAAATTTCACAGTAAAAATGATTGGAAACACACCACATGAGCTTAAAATAAAACACACCCCATTCAAAGTCCGGGTACTGTGTGCCTTTCTTAACATTTAACAAGAGTATCTAAATAAAGTCTATATTTTGCATTCAAAAATGGAGTGTGACCTTGTTGGATTTGGAGTGAAGGAGAAGAGGAGCTGAATTTTGTTCCAGAAGCAGGGCAACATTCTAGATAAAGTGGGTTCTGAGGAGGTGCTTCTGTGCTTTAGAACCTAATCTTGGCACATTTAAATATATAATAACTGTTTGCTAAGAGTAGATCCTAAAAGTTTTCATCACAAGAAAAAGAAAATTGTAACTATGTGTGGTGCTGGATGTTAGCTAGACTTATTGGGGTGATCATTTTGCAATGCATACACATATCAAATTATTATGTTGTGCACTTGAAACTGTTGTATGACAATTACATCTCAAGTAAATCAATGTAAACAAATACTGTCTGTTCACAGTTTGATAGGCATAAATAGGAAAAACAGAGTAACTGATTATATCAATAGCAAACCTTCGGAACCATTAAGACGATCATTACATGGTTAATTTTCAAGGCATTCTTTTCAACTGTGGAGTGTTTGAGAATGTTGAGATTAAAAAATTTCAAATTGCAAGCTACTATGGACTGAACTGTATCCGCCCCCAATTTGTATGTTGAAGCCCTAACCCCCAGTGTGACTGTATTTGGAGACAGGACCTATAAGGAGGGAATTAAGCTTAAATAAGGTCACAAATGTGGGGCCCTACTTCAGTAGGATTAATGGCCTCTTCAGAAGAGTGATCTCTCCTCTGCTTCCCCACAGCAAGGAGGAGGCAGGCTGAAAGTCAGGAAGAGAGAAGAGAGTTCTCACCAGAAACTAACCATGCTGACACCCTGCTCTCCGACTTCCAGTCCCTAGAACTATGAGAAAATTAATTTCTGTTGTTTAAGTCACCAATCTATGGTATTTTGTTATGGCAGCAGAGCTGGCTTAGACATATGCAATCACAGTGATCCTTTAAAAAAAAAAATAAGGGGCGCCTGGGTAGCTCAGTCCTTAAGCGTCTGCCTTCGGCTCAGGTCATGATCCCAGGGTCCTGGGATCCAGCCCCACGTCCAGCTCCCTGCTCAGCGGGGAGCCTGCTTCTCCCTCTCCCTCTCCCCCTGCTTGTGTTCCCTCTCTCTGTCAAATAAATAAATAAAATCTTTTAAAAAAATAAACAAGATGTTACTCCTTGCTCAATACCAATTGTATCCCCATTTTACTCAGAGTAAAAAAAAAAAAAAAAAAGCCATTGTTCCTACAATGACCAACAGAACCACCATCATGCAGTTACTTCTCTGATCTCTTTTCCTACTGCCCCCTACCGACCCACTTGTCTCCACTCCAACTATGCTGGCCTTCTTGCAAATCTTTCAACATGCTGGACATGCTCTCACCTCAGCTCTCCCCCTGCCTAGAGTGCCCTTCCGCCAGATACCTGTGTGGCTCATTCTCTCGCCTCCATTTGGCATTGGCTCAAATGTCACTTCTCAATGTGCTCTACTTTACCTTCCCATCTAAAAAGCAACATCCTCTTAACTCTTAGAACGCCTCACTCTGCTCTATCTTTTCTTTCCTTTGTCCACAGCACTTACCACTTTGTTATAAACATAATAATTATATATTATTTTTTCTCTGTTTTGACCTTTGAATGTAAGTTCCAGGAAAACAGAAATCTTTGTTTTGTTCACTAATTTATCCCGGGTGCCTAGAATAGCACCTAGCTTATAGTAGCATCTCAATAAGTACTTGTCTGCTCGAGTACTTATATATTAAATATACTAGATCACTTAATCTTCATAATAATTTTAAAACAGCAATTCAATTTTTGTAATAATCCTATGAGGCAGCTATCATCATATTCCCATATACTAGTGAGTCAGAAAGGTTACTCTGGGCACCCCCACGTTTCTCCACATTAAGTGTGAGTCAAAACTTGAACTCAGATATTTTTATTCCATATCTAGCCTCTTTCCTTTGCCATGGTGGTCATTCTAAGACATTTTCACAGTGGAACAAAATGTCAAAATACTCTAAGAAATCATGGTCTATTACAATTGCATCAGAATGATTAAAATGAAAAGGACTGACCCTATTAAGTGTTGGGGAAAAAAAAAAAAAACGTAGACATGTGGACATTCTCATACACTCCAGTGAGAATGTAAATTGGTTCAACCACTTTGGGAAATTGGCCGTTTCTACTAAAGTTAGCAAATGTATGTGCTAGGATCCAACAGTTCTACTCCTGGATACATACCCAACAGAAATGAATACTCATGTCCTCCAAATGATCTATACAAGAATTATTGATAATAGCCCCAAACTGGAAACAACCCAAATGTCTATTAAGATTAGAATAGCTACATAAATCTCGGTACAGTCTTAGAATGCTAGACAACACTATAAAAATAAAACTCACCTGCACACAGCAAAATGGATGAATGTCGCAGCCATAATTTTAAGCAAAAGAAGCCAGACACAAAATTACATACTATCAGATTCCATTGATAAGAATTTCAAGAATAGGTCAAACTAATACATGGTGATAAAACTCAGAATTATGATTACCTTTGAGAGAGTACTGACTGAAGTAAGCACAGAAGACCTTCTGAGGCCCTGGCAATGTTCTACATCTTAATATGGGTAGTCCTTTAAAGACTTATCAACATATGTAGAAATCAATCTAGCTGTATACTTAAGATTATACACCTTACCATATAAGTTACCTACCAATAAACAAGTTTTTTGTTTGTTTGTTTTGTTTTTTTTTAAAGATTTTATTTATTTATTTGACAGAGAGAGACACAGCGAGAGAGGGAACACAAGCAGGGGGAGTGGGAGAGGGAGAAGCAGGCTTCCCGCCGAGCAGGGAGCCCGATGCAGGGCTCGATCCTAGGACTCCGGGATCATGACCTGAGCCAAAGGCAGACGCTTAACGACTGAGCCACCCAGGCGCCCCAATAAACAAGTTTTTTTTAAAAATGAGGAAATAATGGATTGTTCAATAAATAGTTACAGAACAAATGACTGGACATCTGAAAAAAATAAATGTTGATCCTTGATCCCTGCCATATTCCTTACCTGAAAATAAATTTCAGATGATCAGATATTTAAGTATAAAAATATCCAGCTAGTATTAGAATAAAAGATGTTAAAATTGTTTTATAGTATTGGAGGAAGAAGGCTTTTCTTATCAAGATACAAACAGTAATCTTGAAGAAACATTCTTAGATTTGACTACAAAAGACTTCGAATGTCAGAACATGACAACACAATTACAACAAAGTTTAAAAGAAAATTACAGTCTTGGAACAATATTTGTTGACAAAAGCAAATTTCCTTCTTATACAAAATTCTTATAAATTAGTAAGTAAGCAAAAAAAAATAATAATAATCCAGTGGAAAGACAGGCCAAGTTATAGGAGAAAAAGCCCATCTTCAAACATATAGTAGTAGAAAATGTCTACAACAGAGACTGGTTAAGTGAATTGTGATGTATACATTCAACAGAATACTGTGCAGAATGAGGTAGAGCTTCATATGCTGATGTGGGAAGATCCTTAAGATAGATTTTTTAAAGTACAGAAGTGTTTGCTCCTATTTGAATTTAAAAAGGAGGTATGGTGGATATTTGCATACACATATATATGCCTGTGTCCTCTGGAGCATCTTGGAGAAATTAATGGCTGTGTTTGTCCCTGGGCAGTGTGACTAGGAGACTGAAAGGGAAAAATGCTTTTTGCTAAATACTCTTTTGCACCATGAATTATTTTTACCAAGTACAATTGATCCTCAAACAACACAGGTTTGAACTGTGCGGATCCATTTATATGCAGATTTTTTTTGGATAAATACAGTACACGCTATAAATGTATTTTCTCATGATTTTCTTCAAGTTTTTAATTCCAGTTAGTTAACACGGTGTAATATTAGTTTCAGGTGTGCAATATAGTGATTCAACACTTCCATACAACACCTGGTGCTCATCATAACAAGTGCACATCATAACAAGTGCACCCCTTAATCCCCCTCACCCATTTCACCCATCCCTCTGCCCCCTCCCCTCTGGTAACCATCAGTTTGTTCTCTACATTTTAGAGTCTACTTCTTGGTTTGCCTCTCTTTTTTTCCCCTATTATAATTTGTTTGGTTTCTTAAATTCCACATAGGAGTGAAATCATATGGTATTTGTCTTCCTCTGACTGCCTTATTTTGTTTAGCATAATACACTCTAGCTCCATCCAGGTCATTGCAAATGGCAAGATTTCATTTTTTTCTATGGCTGAGTAATATTCCATTGTATATATATACACACAACATATCTTCTTTATCCATTCATCAGTCAATGGACATATGGGCTGTTTCCATATTTGGCCACTGTAGATAATGTTGCTATAAACATTGGGGTGCATGTATCCCTCTGAATTAGTATTTTTGTATTCTTTGGGTATGATTTTCTTAACATTTTTTTCTCTTACTTTAATAATACAATATATAACGCATACAATATACAGAATGTGTTAAACAGCTGTTATTGGTCAAGGCTTACAGTCAAGAGTAGGCTATTAGTAGTTAAGTTTGGGGGGAGTCAAAAGTTATATACAGATTTTCTGCACAGGGTTTGAGTTGTTCAAGGATTGGCTGTACATGTATTACTTGAAAAAAAGGCAAAAGTAAAAATGCTATGTTCAAGTAAAAGTAGGAAGAGGAGCAAAAAGAAGAACTGTGGGGAGGGGAAGTGGAAGGAGGAAGAGAAGAAAGAAAAATAATCAAGACCTACCTTTCTGCATGGCCCACATGGCCTAGCCCATGTCTTACACAGAGTATGCTGGATAAATAAAACTCCCCAATCCAGTCTGCCAGTCTGGAATCCCATCTGAGCACCAGTTCAGTATTTTCAGCTCAGGTTAATCTTTTAAAACCAAACTACTTAGGGCATGAGATACTTGGCCTAGGGAATTTTCTGGTTCTTGAAGGTAGCCTATGCTGATAAGAAATGAAACCTTACCTAATACTTACTATCTTTAGAGGAGATGATGGGTGAATCAACATTTTGTGAAAACACACACGTGTGTATATATACCCTTTATATATATAAAACACTAACATGTTACTTATCCGAAGCTAAGGATGGACGGTTTAGAAGTCACTCGGACCGTTCAACAGTTCTGTATAGATGCCAGTTTTGTAGTTCTAATGATTTTAGATGAAAAATAGTTTTGCTTTCTGTTGAATTGTATTTTTTTTATTCACTTATTTGACAGAAAGAGACACAGCAAGAGAAGGAACACAAGCAGGGGGAGTGGGAGGGGGAGAAGCAGGCTTCCTGCGGAGCAGGGAGCCCGATGCGGGGCTCAATCCCAGGACCCTGGGATCATGACCTGAGCCGAAGGCAGCCGCTTAACCGACTGAGCCACCCAGGTGCCCCTGTTGAATTGTATTTTAACTAAAAGCTGATGTTTTAAAAAAACAAATTACTAGAACAAAACCTATTGGCAGAAATTTCATCAACATTCGTTTTTGGAGAGACTTGGGGTTCAGCTAATTTTCTAGACTTGGGGTGATTGTTCTACAGAAAGTGTTCTAGCCCATGTTCATCTTGATCTAGGAGGTTATATGTGTACCAAATGGAAGTTATTTTAAAGTGAAATTTTAAGATGGTTTTACAGAATATTGATAGAGCAACAGCCAAGGTAAACAGGTGGTAAAACTTGAGAAATTCTCAGGAATTCAGTTTTGAATATATTAGGTCAAAACTGAATTCTTGAGAATTTCTCAGACAGAAAGACAAATACTATATGATCTCACTTATATATGGAATCTAAAAAAAAACTAAACTCATAGAAACGGAAGAGATTGGTGGTTGCCAGAAGCAGGGGCAGGGAGAGGGGGAAATGAGTGAAGGTGGTCAAAGAGACAAACTTCCAGTTATAAGTAAGTTCTGGGGATGTAATGTAGAGCATGGTGACAATAATTAACAGTACTGTACCGTAAATTAGAAAGTTGCTAAGAGTAGATCTTAAAAGTTCTCATCACAAGAAATTTGTAACTATGTGAGTTAATGAACATTAACTTACTGTGGTAATCATTTCACACTTTATACTTATGTCAAATGAATATATTGTACACTTTAAACTAATACGATGTTATATGCGAATTATAGCTCAGACTCGGAAAAAAATGAAGGTTTTAAGTTAACTTATGGCTTAAGTCCTTTTGTATAAAACTCACGTAAAATTTACTTGAGTAAACGAGAAAACTGGATAAATACATATATATCTGATTTGGTTTTTTTAATATCTAAGAAACAAATGAAAAGTCAATCTATTTTTTTTAAAGATTTTATTTTTGCAAGATAGCACGCATGAGCACGCATGCACGAGTGGGGGAAGGTGGAGTGGGGAGGGGCAGAGGGAGAAGCCGACTCCCTGCTGAGCAGGGAGCCCAATGCCAGACCCCATCCCAGGACCCTGGAATCATGACCTGAGCCAAAGGCAAACATTTAACCAAATGAGCCGCCCAGGTGCCTGAAAACAATCTATTGCCCTTGTCAGCTAGTTCTATACGTTTGCCACAATTAAGAGAGAGAATAAAGCCCAAGACAATAGGTTCTGAGTATTCTTAAAAAACAAAAAACAAAAAAACAACCAATTTGCTTGGGACGTCCCAAGTCTGAAAGATTTTATCCATTCCCTTAATAATCACTACAGCAATGATGCATTACATTGAGAACAGTTCTGAGTAGTGACAATGAGATACCAAAAAGCCATAGTTATGAGAAAGATTCATAGGCTCGTAACATTTCAGATGTGGAGGAGTTAAAAATCACCCACTGCCTAGTAATGGGGGATGAATTTGAGCCATTTTCAACAACATAAGGATTGATCCAAAATGTGTATTTCAGTTTAAGTAACTGAACAATTAAATATATGAAAACAATTTTCCATTCCCTTCTACCAACTAAGGCTCTACAATACAAGGGAATTTTACCATGATGGGCTTTCTTAGGTTTGGGCAACACGAGCTTAACAAATAAGCCTTCTTTCTCTCCATCCTACAACTCATATGGAGGGACAAATATTCTGTTTTTCAAATCATCTTTGCAGAGGGTCATAGATTTTGATACAAAGTGTTAGGAAGCATGTGGGATAGAAAATGGAAGAAATTTAGTAATAGATTTTCATTCGGATCCTAGTCTTGACCACCCATAACGGTATGAGCCAGGTGGGGGGAAAAGGCTACTTTTTAGAAGATTTGGTAAAAATAAGCAAGAGGATCATATACATCTATCATGAGTAAGAATCTTTCCAGTTATTAAAAAAATCTACACAAAATAATTGACATACAGAATTGATGTTTAGAAACGATGGAGTTACACTTTAGATTACCAAAATTATCTTTCGTAGCTGCAGAGGTAGAGCATGGTGAATGCAGTGTAGTTGAAAAAAGGACAAGCTTATTCAAGGGACCAAAATTTCTAATTCTAGAAGAATGTGATGCTAGGACCTTTGGGGAACCTCATGCTCCCTGTACTCAGCTAAACAAGAGGCCTGTTATCACTCCTTCCAGCACCACAGAGCAGAAACAAAAGGTGGAAATAACATGTATGTCCATCATTGGTGAATGAATTAAAAAATGGAATTATACAATACAATTCACCAATAAAAAGGAACAAAGTACTGATACATGCTTCAACATAAATGATCTTTACAGCATGAAACAAATGGAACATGGAATTGCTGGGCTCTATGTTTAACATCTCCGAGTGATAGAATTATCAGTGCTTTTTATTTTATTCTCATTCCTAGTTATCTACTACCCCCAGCTGTGGGCAATCACTAACATACTTTCTGTCTCTACTGGTTTGCCTTCAATATCTCGACAATTGTTCCATATAAATGGAATCCATATAAATGTTCCTTTGTGTCTGGCTTCTTTTACTGAACAAGAGGTTTTTGAGTTTGTGTTGTCCAGTTTTCTGGAGAATGCATAGGAGTTGCTTTGCATTAAAGAAGGTCTAAATGAACCCCACGCGTGTGTCATTCCTTTACCAGTTTCTTGCCCTGGGTGGTTCCTGTGTCTTTCTGACCTAACGCATTAGTTCTTGATAGCTTCCTTGCTTTCCAGCACAGCAAGATGTCCCAGACTACTCTTAATTTCCTGCCACAAGCCTGGAATCAGCCTATCTTTCAAGGTGCTTGAGTTTCCTTTCAGTGGGTACTAAAAAAAAAAAAAAATTGTTTTAAGAAGTAAAGGTATAAGCGAAAAGCCAATTTTATACAGAAGTGATTTCTGGATAATTGCGGGTGCTACCATCCTGGGGACTTGTGGAGAAAATATTAGAAGTAGCATTAAATAAGTGAAAATATGTAAACATTCTGAAATGAATCTGCTTTTAAAACAAAGCAGACTTGTCAGCATTAAAAACTTGCCCCAGAAGGTAACCCTTCTTCAATTTAGGAAATATTCTGCTTCTTTGTGATCTTTGCAGTAAAGATTTCAAGCCAGCTCTCACTGGATAGAATTTAGCATCTGTGGGCGCCTCGGTGGCTCAGTTGGTTAAGCGACTGCCTTCGGCTCAGGTCATGATCCTGGAGTCCCGGGATCAAGTCCCGCATCGGGCTCCCTGCTCGGCAGGGAGTCTGCTTCTCCCTCTGACCCTCCTCCCTCTCATGCTCCCTGTCTCTCATTCTCTCTGTCTCAAATAAATAAATAAAATCTTTAAAAAAAAAAAAAAAGAATTTAGCATCTGTGACACTAGATCCCTCATTTTCATAAATCGGAGCAAAATGCTAAGTAATATCTAACACCTTCTCCTTTCTGTGTCAGGGGAATCTTCATCCCCTAGTCCAGCCTAAACAGATAATGTACCAATGCTCTGTTCACACCATGGAAGGAAAGCTTTAACCTTCAAAGCAGTGATTCTTAACTTTTTCCTCCCCACTGCAAGTGAAGGATACTGAGCTGAACCTCTGTGTGGGGGTAGGGGGTTATGTGTTTAAATAACAGCTAAGCTCTCTTCCTCCTTGGCTGCATGAAGCTTGGCCGCCATCATGAACCACACAGTGACTATCTGAACCAGGAGGTGCATGACTGACCGACTACTTCAGCAGAAACAGATGGTCATTGATGTTCTTCACCCTGGAAAGGCAACAGTACCTAACACAGAAATTCAGGAAACAGTAGCCAGAAATGGACACGACCACACCAGATGTCATCTTTGTATTTGGATTCAGAACCAATTTTGGTTGTGGCAAGACAACTGGCTTTGGCATGATTTAGGATTCCTTGGACTATGCAAAGAAAAATGAACCCAAACATAGACTTGCAAGACATGGCCTACATGAGAAGAAAAAGAGATCAAGAAAATAGCGAAAGGAATGCAAGAATGGAATGAAAAAAGTCAGGGGGACTGCAAAAGCCAGTGTTGGTGCTGGCAAAAAAAAAAAAAAAAAAAAAAAAGTGAGCTAGAGATTGGACAACAAAAGGAGTAAAGATTCTGCAGTGACTATCTGTGGTGACTATGCAGATTTTTCATCACAGGATTAATAAACTAAGAACTTAAATAATATAAAGAAAAGCTAAAGCATAAGGCATGTTCATGACATATCAACACTGTTCTCAGTCCTTACATGCATTAGCTCTTTTAATCTTGACAACGCTATGAAGTAGACACTAATTAGCTTCATTTTTATAGATACACACTGAGGAATAAAGCGAAAGAAGAAAGGAGCCTAAGCCGACTCAGCCATGACTTTCATGGAGCCAGAATTTGAATCCAGGCACTCTGACAACAAACTCACTCAGGGTTTTTCCCTTCCCTGAGCAAATGGAAAAATCCTAAATCTCAAAACCCCTGCTGGAGAGAAATTACTCTATGTGAGAGGGAAATACCAGAACCATTCACTGTGAAAGCAAGAAAACAGGGACGCCTGGGTGGCTCAATTGGTTAAGCGTCCAACTCTTGATTTTGGCTCAGGTCATGATCTCACAGTCTTGAGATGGGCCCCGAGACGATGGGCCCCGAGACGATGGGCCCCGAGACGATGGGCCCCGAGACGATGGGCCCCGAGACGATGGGCCCCGAGACGATGGGCCCCGCACTCAGCAGGGAGTCTGCTTAAGATTTTTCTCCCCCTGCCCCTCCCCCCACTCTAATAAAATCTTTTTAAAAAAATTAAAAATTAAATTAAAAAAAAAGAAAGCAAGAGAACAAAGTGCCCACAGTCACCATTATATTGTTCTGGCTAACCCAACAACAACAAGTTTGGTTGACAAATACATCATTCTTACTCAGAAAAGAACAAAAAAATGTGTTTATTGAATGTTCACTATCAGTATAGGGCACTTTCCACATTGTATCGTGCAAGCTCCTTGCGGCCCCCTATACGTAAGGACAACATCTTCATTTATCCACCACAACCAGTCCTGGCACAGAGGAAGTAAACCGTATAAAAGCAAGTAATTTTTGAACAAATTAAATTTGCTAAAGAGCTCTGGATCTTACACAAGCCCTGACACATACACGTGCCCATGTCTTGTCCAAATCCACACGCTTTTGAGAGTGAAAGAGGGTCCTAGTGCTAGGACCCCAGGACAATGAGCCCTTTCCAGCAGAGCAGTGTTGTTGCATTAAAGCACGACCATATCAGTGGAGTCTCAAGACAAGGTAATTTATAAATGTGGTAGAGTACTGTAAATTAGAACAATAAAGGCCAATTTGTAGGACAGATTTGTCAGACAGACCTGCAGCTCCTTCCTCTTTACCTGTTTTTATGAGCCATCAGTGAAAACTTTTCCTGCCGTTTTTACAGTCCTTCATTTATGCTGTTGTTCAGTTCTAAACCTGAGTGTTTGCAGATGTCTGCCTGTCCCTGTGGTCTTTGTTCTTAGTTTAAATTTTAAAATAAGCTATAAATACTTTGTAAGGTTTTCAAGGTCAAACGCTAGGAGCACTTTTATCCATAATTCCAATTTTAAAAGATTAAATGTTGGGATCATTTACATAACCTTAGGGGTGGCAAAACTTTATAGACAATTCAGAGAAGTATCTGTTCTTTCTAGTAAAAGAAAAAAAAACCCAACTGTGTAATTTTTCAATCTTTATCTCTGTGGCCAGAAAAAAAAAAATCAGTATTTCTGGTTTCTATGAATTCCTTCAATATTCTAGCATTTTGGGACTAGTGGTAGTGGGGGAAATCTGGTTGTTTACATCCTTATAAATGATTAAGCTTTCCTGTTTTGCCAACTCAGCCTTTTAAGTTGGAGCTAGAGCAAGTATATAATATCATCTGTGGTGCTATTTGCAAACATAAAAGGAAATGACTCTGTAGCTCATAGATACCACTTACATTCCATTGTAGACAAGCAAGCAGGAAACCTAAGCATAGTAGTTATAGATTTAAATGGTTTGCCTGTTGTTCCATAAAACACTTGTTTCATTTACTCCTCTAAGTCTGTGCAATTCAGCTCAGCTACTGTGAAGTAGAAAATATTATCAATTAGAGCCGCAGTATGCTGGTCCTGAATCACAGGGCTTCAGTACCCTGGTGTGTTAGGAAACCTGAAGCTATACCCTGCTTCCCGCCCCAGCACACACATCGCAGCAGGGCTGGATGTGTTCAGGGGCTAGATCTGTACGGAAAATTAATAGAGAGCAAAACCAAAACGGCATGAAGTTAAGAAACAAAAGTTTTTCAGAAGGTAAAGACCTGGAAAGTCATAACAATAAAAATGAAAGAATGATATCTGCCCCACAGCTCCGGCCCCTTTTAGTTTGCTAAGGCTAGATCTCTACATTGACAAAATTGGGAGGGACTGACAGGTCAGTTAGGCCCTCACATCAAATTCAAGAGGTCTAAAATTGAGCTTATTTTCTCCCTTCTCTGCCATCCTACTCCAGCTGCTCGGTCAATGGCAAGACCACTGGCAAAGGCCAGAAACTGAAGTCCTTTTGACTGAAGCCCACGCCCCTTCCATCTGCACAGCAATCAGTGGGCAAATGCCGTGGACCATTTCTGTTTTGACATATTTCTTGTATCCTTTGCTCATTCCTCATTTCCACTGCCTCAATCTGGTCCACGGATTCCTTGGCGGACCATTAGAACAGCTCTCTGGCTGGTTCCTCCAGCAGCACATCATCCTCCGCTTCTAGTCTGTCCTACATACTCTCCAAGGGACAGGCTCATCTTCCTGAAACTCCACTCTCCCTTTCTTCTGCAGGGAGGGTCAGCAAGCCCATGGACTCCAAAGCCCTCCATAATCTAGGCTTCCTCCACCCTCCTCAATCTTATCCTACCGGTTCCAAATATTTATTCTCTGATCTGGTCAAGGTCTTCTCTACACAAACCCACAAACACACTACAATCCCTCCCAGCTATTCACTGGCCTCCTTGTCTGGCATACCCTCCTTTTCTCCCCTGCCATTTGCAATTCAGCAGCAAGTTCAAGCCCTAGTGTCAATGCTTTCTTTCTCTGAATGATATTGTTTGCCCAACATTGGACTACTTTTTTTTTTTTTAATCAACAGCAAAGCTGTGATATCCTTATGGGTGGTCCCTTCAACCTTGAACAGGGGAGGCAGAGGGAGGGTCATAATGCTGGTGGGCAGGCTCCCATGCCAGATGTTCTCTTCTAAGAATGTGATCTTGGTATGGAACCTGTGTCCAACAGATGAATGGATAAAGAAGTAGTAGTATATATACACTGGAATATTACTCAGCCATAAAAAATAATGAGATCTTACCATTTGCAACAACACAGATACACCTAGAGGGTACTGTGCTACATGAAACAAGTCAGACAGAGAAAAACAAATACCACCTGATCTCACTTACATGTGGAATCTAAAAAAACAAACAGAACCTTACATACAAAGGACAAACTGGTGGTTGCCAGAAAGGAGGTGGGTGGGGCAATGGGTGAAATAGGGGATTATGAGGTACAAACTTCCAGTTATAAAATAAATAAGTCACGGGGATGAAAAGTGCAGCACAGAGATTATAGTCCCTAATATTGTAATAACATTGTATGGGGACAGATGGTGACTACAGTTATTGTGGTGAGCATGGAGTAATGTATAGAATTGTCGAATCGATGTTGTACATGTGAAGTTAATATAAACTTGTATGTTAATTATACTTCAATTAAAAAAGATACGATCTTGGGTTACTTCTCTCAGCCTCGGTTTATTAATCTGTAAAATGGTGATAATATTAGGACCTACTTCTTGGAAGTGTTGTGAGATTAAAAGGGACAATCCAAACAAAGGGGTCAGTGCTGTTCCTGCTATGACAGGTGCCCCCAAAATGTTAGCTGTTATTACTCATGAGACATTCGCTGAGTCCAACTCAAGGACCCTGCCTCCAGAAGTTCACTATCCAGTGGAAGAGAAAGACTTGTATACATGCATGTGTGCACATGCAGGGCAGGAGGGAGGAGTCAGGGAGGACAGTGACGCGTAAAGGCACCACAAACCGAGGTAACTAAGGAATCCAGGAGAAAGGTCAGGTTCATGGAGGAAAGACCATGTGGTTGGTTTGGGAAATGCTGAGACTGAAGTGCCAGCAGGACATCCATCAATGGAGCCATGCTTGCCACATATATTTGGTTTGCCCCCTCAGACCTGCTGTTCATCCTTCCCTACTCTTCTCTAATGCTCTAAGCTCTCAGGGTATTCATCTGAGAGACTGCATCTATAGCCTCCTATGCCCCCTGGCTTCTGTTTGAGTTTGGCCAATGGGCAGCCAAGCAGAAGGAGGGAAAATGGTGAAGTCTAGGTATTTACTGCTCTGGTTTCTTTCCAAGGAGGCCATCTCAGGCTGGTGGAGTCCCTCGGTAGAAGGTTCTCTCCAGGCAGCCTGCTCTCCACAATGCTCTCTCCTTCTAGGTTCTGGTAACCCTTCCCTGTCCTTATCCCTTTGGACTTAGGGCTGGTGAAAGCCAGGCTCTCAATAGCCCCTTGTGGTTCTCCTATCCCCAAACCTTTCTAAATAGTCTCCTTGTAAATAAACCCTTCTGGAATTGTCCCAGTTTTGATGTGCCATCTCTTTCCTGTCGAAATCCTGAGTGATACACCATGTTGATCTGGCCATTGGGATTTCAGGTCTAGGATCTGGGAGGGAGATATAAATTAGAGACCAGTCTAAGCTGGGGGGTAGTGAAAGACATTGCTGACTGAGAGGGAGAGGAGGAAAAGAGCAAAGGCAGATTGTTGGGAGACCTACTCCCAGCAGGGAGAGAAAGAACATATCAGCTTCAAGACTGAGAGTAATAACAACGCTCTATTCTTAGGACCCTGATGTTCCTAATAACATCCTTCTAGAAAGATGTAGAAATGCAATCATCTTATTGATGGGGCAGCCACTTTAAAACATCATCAGGGTGCCTGACAGCTTAGACTTGGCTTGGAAAGTAGACTGAGTTCTTTGCGCATACCTATTTGCGTAGGAACTTCACCTTTTAAATTTTAAATTTTTATTTTTAATAAGCAATACATTCACATGACTCAAAAAGTAAAAATAATTATAAAAGGAATACTTTGAGCGTCCCTCTCCCATCTCTGTCCCCATTCACCTTGTTTGTCTCCTGCTTTCTCCAGTACTTCTTATTGGTTGCTTATACATTCTTCCAAGTTTCTTCATGTAAATATAAACTAATATAACTATACTCTTTTCCTTTTCTCACACACAAGGTATTATGCTAGATGTACTGTATCTTGATTTTTTTTCCACTTAATGGTATATCCTAGAGATGGTTCCATCTTCCTCCCCATTTTTTCCCTGTAAATGGTATAGAATCCCATAGACTGGAGGTACCACTGTTTATTCACCCAGATGTAGAGGAGCCTTGGTGAGTGCTGCCCACCAACCACAGGTCCCTAACTACAGCTCTCAGGCTCTCCCCACAACCATCCCCACAACCATCCAGCGTCCCACTGCCACCTGCTCCTCTTCAGGCTTTGTCTCCCACTCAGTGGGGAAAATTGAAGGCTTCAGAAGGATCTCCCGCAATTCCCGGCTATCAAATATAAAACCCCCACCTCCATCTGTGCTCCCCTCTCCTTCCCTCAGGCTGCAACTCAGGGCACACTTGCTTCATGCCAACCCTTTCATCTCTGATTAGGATCCCATCTCTGTTCCACCTTCTAAGGATCTTACATTACCAATGACCCTAGTTTCCCTCTTGTACATTAAACTTCTCTCTCGAAACTGAGTCATATCAAAATACAACCACCGCCCTGCCCCTTGACTCTATTCTCCCTCTAGCTACTTCGCCCTCCTTCTCCTTCAGAGTCACACTTCTTGGGAGAGCCGCCCACAAAGTTTCAACCTCCCTGTTTGCTACTCACTCCTCCATCCATTTCAGCCCATTTCAGCCCATTCCACCTCCATCAACCCACTGAGGCTTTTCACACTATGTGACCCATGATCCTGAGGTCAATCCACATTTCAGTCTTAGCCTCATTTGACTTAGTAACATTTGACACTCTTTGTGATTCTCTCCCCTTTGGAAATTCTTCCTTTGAGGACACTACCTGCTCTTGGATTTCCTCTTTCAAGTCTGGCTTCTTCCGCCATAAACCGGTAATGGTTTTTAGCCCACAGTCAGGTGTTCAAGAAAGCCCCTGAAGTAGAGGGAAGTGAATGAGACATTTGGACTCATTCACTGAGGCACAAAATTTAACGGAGGAGCGGGGTGCTAAATAATTCTGTAAACAGGATAATATTTTAATGAATAGGTCTAAAAATTCAATCAATGCAAAAATCCACACTAAACAAAATATCAAAATTTTAAATGAACACCAGTGCTGTGCTGATTCAGATTGAAGCCCAAGATGAAAGAAAAAATGTATGTCTCTTTATACATGTTTTGATGGATTTCCTAATAGCTAATTTGTTCCCTGAACACTGGCTTAGTTGGAAAAATACCGAAAAATTGAAAAGTAGATGTATCAATATGTTGTTTAAATATATTTATACCAAAAAGGAAGTGATTATTTTACTTCAGTTTAAAAATTATTAAAGATGATCACTTGTCAAAAGAAATTTTGAAATATGGCAATTGTGTTATCTTAATTGAAAATGAGGAAATCAAAGAAGTAGCTTTTGAAAGTATTGTTGAATTCGCTTCCATTAAAGCTGAAGTCCCATTTTTCCTTTGGTCTCAAAATTCAGTATACTGTATTATGGAACTGTCCAGAAACATCACTTTGCACTCTATTTATTAAACCAAAGTTCAGACTTTTTCCTACTGTCCCGCCAGCTTGGTGAGAACTTTAACCTCAGTCATTTTTGGAACTTCCCATCCTAGAGCTGGCCCCAGGCACTGAGGGGTGCCTTCTGTTCATTGGCCCACTGATTCATAGATCTCCAAAATATGCCTGCCCACATGCCCCAGGGGCCTTCAGGCTCAGTGGTTCTATGATGTCTGAGGTCTCTGAAAGGCCCTGGGATCTTTGCTAAGGTTGGGAGCTTGAGCTGTGTGTGGAGGTCTTTACAATTTGAGACCCTCAGGCCTCTGTCTCTTTGCCTCTTAGCTTCTCTTTGCCCTCTGGACATTTACCAAAACTGCTAGAGGCTTTAACTTCAAGACCCTTTTACTTTAGGCCCTGCCAAGATCCCTGAAGCCAGAAATCATAAAACCAGGCTATCCACTTGAAAGGGGAAAACAAGAGAGAAAACACACATTCATATTTCTAGACTATCCTGCCACATGAGCTTTTTAGGTTCATCTTTCTCCCTCTGGTCATTTGGAAGCTGGGCTCCACGCTCTCTCCCAAACAATCCCTTTCACTCTCCACTCCATAGCTTCTATCCATGAGCCTAGGCTCCCTGATTTGTTTCTCTGGCCCAGAGCTCTACACTGAGCCCCAAAGCAATATGTTCAGCTGCTCAGTACCTCTATCTGGACATGTCTCAGTGACAAACTAACCATGCCCGGTGCCACACTCTGCCTTCTTCCTCCAATCCAGTCCTTTCCCAATCCTTCCCAGTTCATCCCTGAATCCCAGCCACTTCCTCTCCAACACACCTCTGGAATTCTAAGTAGCTCCATTTCCACCACCTCCCCTCTATCAGCTACCCCTGCCTCTTGACTATTGTGAAAACCTCATTAGTCTTCCCTGCACACCCACATGGGCCTTTTCCAATCTTGTCTACATGATGCCACCAGAGACACCTTTTTTGAACTACAAATCTGAACATGTCACCCTCTGGCTTAAACTCTTCAAAGGCTTTGCATTGTTCCTGGAAACACACTCAAACGTGCAATGGTCCTGCTTGGTCTGGCCTCCTCTCTCCCACCCGATAGCGTACCTTGCTCCATCTCCCTCCCCAGGCTCTCTGAGCTCTAGCTGCTCAACCTGTTCTTTCCTGCACACCTGTTTCTCATTCTGACCCGACTTTGGCCTGACTACGTAATTACTGTCTCCTCTCTCTCTAGACAATATGCTCCGTGAGAACAGGAACTGTATGTCCCCAAGACTTCACATAGAACCTATAACATTATATTTGTTTGTGGGAACATTGATATATTTATTATATTAATATAATAAATAATAACTGTGCATGTAATATATTTATTTACATTATTTCTTTGAGAGTCAAATCCTTCTGAAGTTTAGAACTATATGTCTGAGGAATTTTTCTTTCAATAACATTTGAACATTATAGTGTTCCAGACGCTGTTTTTAAATGCTTTACATGGGGGTGCCTGGGTGGCTCATTTGGCTAAGCATCTGCCTTCAGCTCAGACCATGTTCCCAACCCTGCATCGGGCTCCCTGCTCAGTGGGGAGACTGCTTCTCCCTCTCCCTCTGACCCTCCCCCCTGCTCATGCTCTCACTCTGTCTCTCTCAAATAAATAAGTAAAAAATCTTTTAAAAAAAACTATAAATGCTTTATATCTATTAATTCAGCTAATCCTCACTATAAGCCTAGGAGTGTTATTTTTATTCCCATTTTAAAGCTACTGAAACTGAAGCACAGAGAGGTCATAAGAGCTCTGAGACCACTCACACATGGTCTCATAGCTAATAAGCAGTGGAGCTAGGGCTCAAATCCAAATTTTTTGCATTGGACCTCTCTGTATTCGGCAAATATTACTGAGCAAAGTGCTGGGCACCGTGACGGGAATGGGCTAGAACGTCTTTAAAAGATAAAAGTATAGAGATTAATGTCTATTAAAATGTAGGAGTCACTATGCAGAACATATACCCCACCCTGTTTGATCCTCTCAAAGTGGAGTAAGCTAGGTATTTTTGTGCCCGTTTCGTAGATAAGGAAACTAAGGCTGAGAAAATCTGCATAACTGCTTGAATATCGCATAAGCAATATGACATACCTGGAATTCAACCCCAAGTCAGTATGACTGGAACACCAACCCTCTTCTCACCAGACAAAGTTGAGACTGCCTCCTTTCCATCACAAGTCAATTGACTTATCTACTGGGTCAATGATCCACATGATAGTGTGCAAAAGAATCACCTGGAAAACTTATTAAAATCCTGCATTCCTGGGTTTTACCATTAGAGATTTGGGCGTGGGTAGGGCCCTTTAGTCTGCAATCCTAAACAAGCACCCCAGGTACGTCTGGTCTAGGTGATTCTGGTCTGGTGGTTCCAGAACTTTAGCACGAACCAGAGTCACCTGAATGCGTTGATAGAGGGAAAACTGTTGGCTCCACTCCTAGATTTACTGATTCGGAAGACCTGGGGCAGGCTGAGAATCTTAATTTTTAACAAGTTCCTAGTGATGTAGGGACTAGTTTTTGAGACCCACCAAATGTCCTAAGGCAAGATTCTGAGAGGGACTTCACTGGTTCTTTAATTCAATTCTCCTGGATTCCACCACTTTTGAAGCAATTTCCTAAATCTATGTGCCTCCATCCTGCCAGTCCTCCAACCGCACCCCACCCCCACGACCTTGAGAATTGCAGAAAATAGCGGGTTTGAAGACCTGGAGAAAATTAATCTTGGGATAAAATCCTTTAGCAGATTTAGATGGAGAATCTCCTACCTTTCAAAATAATGTGACCTTTGCACAAAACTCCAAAATATTAGATGTTTCTAGGTAGGACTGATCCTAGATTAGAAATAGTAAAAGCAGTACTTTTTTTTACTCTCTCCTGTTTAAGATTTAAAAGGCAGGGAGATTCTGTTCAACTATGTGTGTGTGTGTGTGTGTGTGTGTTTTCAATAAAATATAATTTGCATTTAAAGTTGTTTAGCTTTTAGCTTTTAGGAACCTAGGAGGATAAAGTATCAGACATATCCCACTTAATAGGGAAGGATATTTGGGGTGCCTGGGTGGCTCAATCAGTTAAGTGCCTTTGGCTCAGGTCATGGTCCCAGGATCCTGGGATTGAGCCCTGCATTGGGCTTCCCGCTCAGTGGGGAGCCTGTTTCTCCCTCTGCCCCTCCCTCACTCATGCACAAGCATGCGCTCTCTCTCTCTCAAATAAATAAAATCTTTTTAAAAAATAGCAAAGGATGTTTTAAGTCAAAATTAAAAACAGAATTAAAATTTTTAATTTTATAGGGACAAGGGAAAATCACCCTGTCTTGGGTTACGTAATAGCGCCTAAGACGAGAAGATAACTGCGTGTGTGTGTGTGTGTGTGTGTGTGTGTTTTAAGTTTGTTTCATGGTCCAAACTTAGCCAAGTGCACAAAGGAAGCAAAAAGCATAAAGGATGAAGATCTTGTGGTTCAGGGCCCATTCACTTGATGAATTTTTGATATATGTTAGGTAATCTCTTCAGCATATGTGATCTATGAAGATATTTTCCATAAAGGCATTTGGTGAATGAGTTCCTGACGAAACGTACTTCTAGACTCTAGTATCTTCAGAAATAATTCAGTACATCCATATTTTTTAATTAAAAAAAAATTTATCTTCTAGGCATCCATGAGGAGAGACGTCAACATTTCATCTTGAAAAATCTTTACTAAGATGGATGTGTCCACAGTGCCTCCTCTCCTGGCCCTCCAGATCCTCATTCCAACACTAAGGACTCCCATCCCCTAGAAGCCTGCCTCACTGTAGTCATAACACTCACACATCTGACTTACCTTTTCTAAGTCTTTATGTGCTTCATTGACTGAAAATCAACTCAACTTCATTTATTTCCCCTTTCTCTTTTTACTACTTTCAGCTTAAATACAAATAGAGAACTCTTCTTTCCTACAGCTATCCACAGGAAGTGAATGTTTTAAAATTACCAAATCAAGTGTCTTGGTGTGTAGGGAATTACATTTTTGTAGACTCTTGACGATTAAGCCTTCTGAGAATGCCAATGGGTGTTGCAGATTTTTTTCTTTTCCCTATGAAAATAGACCCAATTTCAGAAAAAATCTGAGATCTATGGCAGAGAGATATACCCCACTAAGTGCAAGGCTGAACTAATTTGACTCTTAACACTCAGAGGAAGTGATTGAGGGCAGAGCTGCCAAACACATGAGCTCTGGAACCAGACTTTGTGAGTTCAAATTCTGGTTCTCGCACTTACTCATCATATAAACTTGTACAAGTTACTTCATTTCTCTGCATCTCCTCTGTAAAAAGGGATCCTAGTAGTCCCTGCACCAAAGGGTTATTCTGAGAATTATATGTAAAAGACAGTTGGAACAACACTTTGAACATAATAAATGCTTAGTAAGTATTAGTGGTGCTTGTGTGGCTATGATCATTACTGAAAATTCATAAGGCATTAACACAGAAATGAGGAGGATCTGATTCTAAAGGAAGGATCATTTTAAGGAAAAATAGGGTAGTTATTAGTTTACTTGATTCCAAATTAAAATGAGAAAGCTCCTTTCTGAAGAAGGCTTCTACTTATTGCTAAGAAAGTTAGAAGTCATAAAATATATAACAAACACAATATAGCTCAAAAACATCTCTTTAAAAAAGCCCTAGATTTTAGTGAACCGAAGCCATCATATTACTACCTTGAGACATTTGCTGAGAGGGAAGCACAATTATATAATCAAGCATAATGAATGCATATTCATTTATTTACATTGCAACTTATTCCAGAAAGGAATAAGTTGCTATAATGAGTGAGTCATAAGAGAAACATAACGATAAGGAAATCTTCTAATGTAGTAGGTTAGCTCTCCCTGCATGCCGAATACATCGTGAGAAAATGTTGCAAAGAAATATAAACAAATACAAATAGAAAATGCTCCTTCTACATTTTAACTCCTGGAACCACATTTCCTTTCTTGAAGGATCAAAGTTTTATTTTAATCTTTCCCATCCCTCATTCTCCAAATTCAATCCATAGCCATGACCTATTAGTTTCACCTTTGCAGTATTTTTTGGATTCCAGTCTTTTCTTTATTTCTACAGCCAATAGCTTAGTTCATATTACCTCTTTAATATGAGTAGTTTCCTATTCATTGCTTTGCCCCAGTCTCTCCCCTCTCTATCCTCCTTCCCTTCTCTTCTACCACTATAATTCGTCCAATACAATGCTACTGAACTCATTTTTCTAAAGGACATCTCTGGTCTTGTCCCCTGCCTGCTAAAAATTGCCTTCTGTGGCTCCTCATTACTTTCTATTTTTGATACATTATATTTGTACCTCTCCTATGTCAATTAATAGCTTCTACCTTCTATTACAATAAACTTCATATACGTTTGAGCTTCTCTACTAGAAAGTAAGCTCCTTGCATTATTTCCCCCCTGGCATCTAGCATATTGTCTTAAGGTATCGATATTGAAAAAATAAATAAATAAAGCCCTAGAAGAAAATATTATCTTGTGATATGCATTTCTAACTACAGCAACTCTATCTTTATGATGATACAGTTTAATCAGGACAAGATGGATATAAATCATCAAATTAAAATGTAACTAATTCAAGACCTTAATTATAGATTTGCAAGATGGTCACATAATTTCTCTAAATGGAGAACACATTTTCCATCTTGTTCCCTGCTATGTAAATTATGCCAACTAAAATATTACTCAAATGTTAAGGAAAGCCGGTAGAATTTTTTAAAAACAAAGTAATTGTAAATAAAAAACATTGAAAAAGTTAGCATGACAGCAGAGATTCTAATGAAAATAATAAACTGAAATGCCTTTACATGTAAAGAAGCAAGCTATTTTGTAAGTTGGGTGCTTTTGAGAAGATTTATAAATACATGACCACTGAAAGAGAGTAATTCATTTGTGCAGTTATGACTCTGCAGACAAACAGCATTCTTGGCAATGTGCATTTAAATGTTGTGTGACCCCAGAGTACAATTATATGAAGATGAATTTTTAACTTGTGTGCAATTTGCATTGTAGCATGTTCAGTCTCAGAAGAAAACTCATCCAGGGATTTCAGCAGATGTTAAAAAAGAGCTTAGAAAAATAAGCAGTCATTCTAACAACAACTCAGGTAAGGTAAAGATAACCATTCTCAGTATCTGTAATCATTACAAGGATTAAGGTTTTTGTCTTTCCATACAATGGTAATATTCATAGCTACTTCTAGGGATTACAATTGTTGCTGTATAAATATCCAAAATATTTCTCTTCATGGCATCCTAAAAGTTTATGAATTGAATTTGAATGAAAACGGGATCTTTATTATACATTCAGATTTTTGCATATAAGGTATTTTAAAAACAAACCACCCCCACCCCCACCGCCATCACTTTGAGTGTGGGCTAAATTTTAATGATTTGCTTACAAAAACCAAGAGTACAAAAAGGGGAAAAATAGTAACTTTATGGGGGAGAAACTTAGCAAATGCCACCTTAACCAAGTGATGAAGGTTAATACCTCCAGTGATGTGTGGATGTTAGGTTCATCCTGATATCCTGAAAGAACTTCACCTCTTCACTACATTGTTGCGGCATATAAAGAAAGAACTCTATGTGTTTTACGGTTCAGCTACTGAGATGCCAAAAAAGCTGTCTCCAACAAGATAGGGATGATTTTCCTTACATTAAAAGACATTTGTGTCACTTAAAAAACAGCTTTCTGTGTAGGTAATTTTCCTTAACATTTAGAACATTTCTGCTTCTAAGAGAGCAGTTTTGCTTCACTGTGAAGCTAGTATGCCTTGATCTTCATGGGTTCCATGTTTTTCCAGAGACTAGTCTTCTTTAGGATGATTTTATAGGTAACTTTGCATATATTTGTGCTGATTTTTTTCTGCCCTGGCTATGCATTTGCTAAGGAAGCTACTAAGAATGGGGACAATTTCTTATTTACAGATATTTGTATCTCCAGAGTCTAAGTGCTTGACATATAAAATATGTTTCATTCCTGTTGATCAAAATATGCAGAAAATCATTTTCTTATCCCTTTCTTTCTAATGATGTGTGTCACTATAGTACGCACCAGAATTCAGGGTTCACGATCTTTGGATGATTCTGTGATGTCAAGGGTCCTGCATCATTAATGGGTTCTGGGGAGCTGTGAACGGACTTACCAAATTTCTTTCCTATTGGCCCGACATGGGTTCTCACAAATGACCTGATTCTACAGCAAATATCTATTACTGTTTGGTGTCTGTTATCCACTGACCTATTCTTCTGGGGGCCACTTCTTTTCTAACTTCTCAAGTTGTTGAGGTGTTTAGTTGCCTCTATTTCTGACCTCATTTGTGGAGAAGTAGAACAAGTTAGAACACCTATAGAGGCTTTTCGTGAGTTGAAAGGAGTAGACTGGCAGATAAAAAATAATAACTCTGATGAAGGGATTCAACAAAGGATAGGACACAAGGCAGCCAAAACTGTGAGTCAACTGTCAGCTCATCTACCTCCCGAGGAAGACATTTTGTAGACACAAAGAATCTATTTGGAACCTTAAGATCAGCTTAGTTGCAAACTTCTCTGCTAACTCAATTCTAGTACATTCACTGAAACCCTTCCCTAGTTCCAACATATCCTTTTAATAATCTCAGCTTTGAGGTTCATGCTTCCTTAGTGTGGGGCACATCCCTCCCCATTTCTGCCTCCTCCTCCTAAATCCTCATTTCCCATTCAGCACTGTCTCCACCCAGGTTCCCTTCGCTTGCCCCCTTTCCCTCACCCCCAACACCTTTTACTGTTTTTTGTTTTGCCTGTGTTTGCAACCGACATTATCTTGCAGAAAAATCTACTTGGTCTAATATGAACACTGCTCCCTTTTTTAACTCCTGTTGACTCATTGGGCTGGGCGAAGGGGATCAGCACACTCTGCTCTCCATTTCCTTTCCTATTGTTCCTTCAACCTGTGCCTCCAAATTTCCATTAATGACCCCACCGGGCTCAGTATTTCAAAGACTCAAAAGCAACTTCTTTTCTGTATTAGTCTATGGATTATACTTCTATATGTCATAGTCTTTATCACGGCCACCACAGACACTCAGGAACTCTTTTCTGTGCCCCAGCTATTTTTATGACATTCCAACGAGTTGCCACTCCTTCTCCCACTTTTAACCATTGTCCACTCCACATACTGCTTATTTAATCTAAAAAGTCAATTCTGGGGGCACCTGGGTGGCTCAGTCGGTGAAGCATCTGCCTTCAGCTCAGGTCATGATCCCAGGGTCCTGGGATGGAGCCCCGCATCGGGCTCCCTGCTCAGTGGGGAGCCTGCTTCTCCCTCTGCCTGCTGCTCCCCCTGCTTGTGCACGCTCTGTCTGTCAAATAAATGAATAAAATATTTTAAAAATAAATAAATAAAAATAGAAAGTTACTTCTGATGTAGTCAAAGAAGGAGAGGGGAGAAGGAAGAGGAGAAGGAGGAGGAGGAAGAAGAGGAGGAGGAGAAACAATCAAGGATTTCTTTGCTTATTGGCGTGAGCTCCAACTCCTCAGTCTGGCATCCATGGCTCCTGATAATATGGTCTCAACATTTAACTGCAGTCTTATCTTTCAGTGTTCTCCCCTTTAACCAATACAGACTATTTTTCCCATCTTGTGGGATTTTCTGGTTTTAATAACCAGAGTAATAGTGTAGGCATCACATTAAGCACTTTCCATTTCATCATCCCAACAACAGTTTAAGGGTAAGGACTACTAACCCACTTTAACAGATGAAAACATTGTTAAAGGGAGTTACAGAAATTTCCCAAATCACATAGCTAGAAGGTGGCAGATACAGATTTGAACCCTATCTGTCTCACAACCCATGCTCTTTCCTTTGTTTGAAATGTACTATTCTTGACTTATGACAATTCTCTCATTCTCCAAAAACCATCTCAAATGCATCATACTTCACGAACCCATTTTTTATCCTTCTACCAAATGGGCCCACCCTTCCTCTGCATCCTCACCATTCTTGGATTGAACCTCTCTTGTGCCACAAAAGATTTTGCCGTATCATAAAGTTGTATAGATACTTGGCTTTTTCAAAAGTCAAATTGATGATAAGATATGGTTGCCATCCTACTGGACCTTAGATAGCCTGTGTTACTCATTGCCTTTTGTATTCCTTGTGAACATAGTAGGCATTTATTACAGGGCTATTACACTGAGTCAGTATGTATGTATATATGTGTGTATGTATCCATCTCTACACCAGACTATCTTTGTGGAGGAATGTGACAGAATGCTTTCCTAGACCATTTTTCTCGAACACTGTGGCCACAATGGCATTCTGGGGCCTCATTTTTACGTTGTCATTTCTGTAAAAAAGAGCATGCTCTATGCTCAAGAAATATTTTGTTCAAGTAAAATAGTAAACTGTATATCTCTCTAGGTATAATGAAAGGATACTTGTCATCAGCTTTCTTTTTTTTTTTTTTTTTAAGTCCTACTCCTTCTGGAATCTGATGTGAAGACAGCTTGTTTTTCACTAAACAGCACTGGGGACAAGCCAGGAGTGAGGAATGAGAGGCAAAAGTGACAATAAGTGGCAGAATCAGGATTTAAATCTAGACGCATTTGATGCAAATGCCACAGTTCTTAATCAATACACTATACTCTCACAAAACAATTGCCTAGCCATTATGTTGCCTGCAAGTACAGTCTTGTTTTTTTGACAATACATTCTGGCCACCGGGATTAGAATTTGTATTTTCCCAAAACAATTTAGCTGCCCATGGGTAATTTAGGATGAGGGCTCTTCGTTCTTGTGTTGTTTTTGAGGAAATGTCCTACTACTTGTCCAAGAAGAATCCCTTTTAACCGTGCTTTAGAGTCTACCCCAATGGTTGATCTTATTATTTGTCATTTTTTCCTATTACATTTCAGAAGGCAACTTCCAGTTTAAGAGTCACACTCTCGTATCTTCTATCCATATAAACTGAGATTAGGTGTAATTTAGAGAACAAAGAATAATATTTAATAATATTTAACTGCCCATTTTCCAAAACAGAGATGGACCCAGTTTGCAATCCAGTATAGGGCATATGGAAGGGAAAAGTCAAATTTAACCTGCACATATGATAAGAAATCTATTAAAATGGATCTTGCAGTAGGTCTTCATTGCTTTCAAAATAGCATGTGAGTTTCTTCCAAAGGTGCATCCCGTACTTCATAAAATGGTCCTTCTTTACCATTCTAGCCTTTTTTCTCACCATTTATTGAACTTCTTACAGGTCTTCCCAAAACACATGCTTTTCCTCACCTCTGGAAGTCTGCTCATGCTGAGATTTGCTTCCTTTCCCTCTGCTACCTAACCCCAATTGATCCTCTAGGACTAAACTTGGGCTGCACTTCCTTCTGGGTTCCCTAACTTCCCCAAAAATGCCATCATGAGGAGGCTTACTCCACTTTTTCCCACTGGTAGCCCATGTTCCCCTGATTTGCAATTGCCTTTTAGCTCACCTCTCTTCCCAATCACCCTGTAAACCTCCCTGAGGACATGACCATGTCTTGTTCACTGTTGCAGTCCCAGGACCTTGGGTGATTTATGGAACATAGTGGGTGCTTGTTACATTTTTACCAGATGGATGAATAAGTGGATGAAAGAATGAACTCCTTTCTAAGATGAAACAATCTGCTCTGTATCTTTTAAGTCTAGATATTATTCCCCATGACCTTACTACTCCCTGAAGGATTTGAATGACTGAATTATAATAGTTAATAGCATCCAGATTATTAAAATATTTGGGAAACTGCCAGATTTTTTTTATCATATGCATACTTTGCATCTGGATATTTTATTTGCACAGGGATTATTCTTCTGGGAAAGAATATAGGCATTCCTAGTGAATAAACCATCAAAAGAGATGGATCAGCCTAAGTTAACCTGAGAAACTAAATATAACTGAGTGGAAAGAAATAATGCTTACTGTTATTAAGAGGGAAAGCACACACCATGTTTTCTTCTGTAATCAATTGCAAATTTACATTTCATAACTCTGGTTGTTGTTTAACCAAAGATGATTATCTTCCTTGATTAGGAGTATCTTTTTTAAGGAAAAGGAATTGCTAATTAGTTTGCTAGCACTCTGTTGAAGGTGTTTGCAATTAAATTGAGGAGGTAAAGAAAGCTGCAAATGATTCCAATGCTGAAATTAGTCACCAAATATTGAAGGAGTTCCTTTTTCAAAGTGTTGCAAGTTTTAAACTTCTTAAAAAAAAAAACGGGTGCCTGGATAACTCAATCTGTGAAGTGTCCGACTCTTGATTTAGGCTCAGGTCATGATCTCAAGGTCTTGAGATTGAGCCCAGGCTCCAGCTCCCTGCTCAGCAGGGAGCCCGTTTGAGATTCTTTCCCTCTGCCCCCCCCTGTCCTGGTAGCCCCCCGTCATGCGCACTCAGGCATTTGTGTGCGCTCTCTCTCAAATAAATAAATATATAAACAAACAAACAAATAAATCTTTAAAGATAAAAAAGCCCTACTACCCAAAGCTATTCTTACCAAAAAAAAAAAAAAGAATTTGCGGATTCTTGGTTGAGGCTAAAGAGACTGAGTATTCAACATTTTTATTATACCTGTACCTAAGAAGAAAAGCAAATTGCTAGTGTATATTTAGATACAATTAGATAAAATCATATCTAACCATTTTGAAATTGTTTATTCTCTTCATTAGTATGGCACTGACTATGCGTAACAGCGACCTCTGATTAGGTCACTTAGGACTGAGTCCATGAGTCCCCCCAAAGCTGTAGGTTTCACACATCACATGACTTTTATTTCTGTTCCTCTTTTCACCTGGAGACAAGGACAAGGGAGCAATCTAAAATGATGCACTGGTTTCTTCTTGGAAAATCAAATTGCCTAAAATTAATTATTTCCATCTTAACCATCATTAGGTGTACAGTTCAATCGCATTCACCATATTCATGTTGTTGTGCGATGGATCTCCAGAACTTTTTCTTCTCGCCAAACTGAAGCTCCGTACCCAGGGACAACAGCTCCCCACTTCCACCCTTCCCTCCCCCAGTCCTGGCAACCACCATTCTATTTTCTGGGGTTTCCCCTCAATTTTAAAAAAATTGTAATAAATGGGCGCCTGGGTGGCTCAGTCGGTTAAGCGACTGCCTTCGGCTCAGGTCATGATCCTGGAGTCCCAGGATCTTGTCCCGCATTGGGCTCCCTGCTCGGCGGGGAGTCTGCTTCTCCCTCTGACCCTCCCCCCCTCTCATGTGCCCTCTCTCTCATTCTCTCTCTCTTAAATAAATGAATAAAATCTTTAAAAAAAATAAAAATAAAAATAAAAAATAAAAAAATAAATTTAAAAATTGTAATAAAATACACATAAGAAAAAATTTACCAGCTTAACCATTTTTAAGCGTGCAGTTCAGTGGTATTAAATGCATTCATAAGGCTGCACTATCAAAACCACCATCCATCTCCAGTACACTTTTCATCTTGGAGAACTGAAACTCTACCTATTGAACAGTAACTCCCCATTCTCCCCTCCCCTCAGCCCATGGCAACCATCATTCTACTTTCTGTTTCTATGATTTTGACTCTTTAAGTACATCCTATAATGGATTCACACAGTACTTGTCTTTTTGTGACTGGCTTACTTCACTTAATATAATGTCCTCAATGGCTACCTGCAAAAGAATGAAACTGGGCCATGTTCTTACACTATACACAAAAATAAACTCAAAATGGAATAATAATAAAAATAAATGTGAGACCTGAAACCATAAAACTCCTGAAAGAAAACATAGGTAATAATCTCTTGGACATTGGCCTTAGCAACATATTTATGGATATGTCTCCTCAGGCAAGGGAAACAAAAGCAAAAATAAGCTATTGGGGCTACATCAAAATAGAAAGCTTTTGCACGGTGAAGGAAACCATCGACAAAACAAAAAAGGCAACCTACTGAATGGGAGAAGATATTTGCAAATGAAATACTTGATAAGGGGTTAATGCCCAGAATATATAAAGAACTCATACAACTCATCTCAAAAAACAAAAACAAAAACAAAAACAAAAGACCCCAAAACAATCCAATTAAATATGCACAAAGGACCTGAGTAGGAATCTTTCCAAAGAAGACATACAGATGGCCAATAAGCACATGAAAGATGCTCAACATCACTAATCATCAGGGAAATGCAAATCAAAACCACAATGAGATATCACCTCATACCTCTCAGAATGGCTAAAATCAAAAACACAAGAAATAACAAATATGGATGAGGATGTAGAGAAAAGGAACCCTCTTGCAATGTTGGTGGGAATGCAAGTTGGTGCAAACAGTGTGTAAATAATACCATATGATCCAGGGGCAATTGGATAGCTCAGTTGGTTGAATGTCTGACTCTTGATTTGGCTTAGATTATGATCTTAGGGTTGTTGAGATCAGGCCCCACTTCTGGCTCTGTGCTGGGCAGGGAGTCTGCTGAAGATTCTCTCTCTCTCCCTCTCCCTCTGCCCCCTGCCCCCCACTGCATTCTCTCTCTCTCTCTTTCTCTCTCTCAAATAAATCAAATAAATAAATAAATACTTTTTAAAAAAGAAAAAAGAAATACCATACGATCCAGTAATTCTGTTACTGAGTATTTACCCAAAGAAAATAAAAACACTAATACAAAAAGATGCATGCACCTTTACATTTATAGCAGCATTATTTACAATAGCCACGATATGGAAGCAACCCAAGTGTCCATACATAGATGAATGGATAAAGTAGATGTGATATGTATAAATAATGGAATATTACTCTGCCATAAAAGAGAATAAAATCTTGTAATTTGTCACAACATGGCTGGACCTAGAAGGCATTATGCTAAGTGAAATGTCAGACAAAGAAAGACAAATACCATATAATTTCACTTATATGTGTAATAAAAAAAAAAGAAACGAATAAACAAAGAAACAGACTCTTAAACACAGAGAACAAACTGATGGTTCCAGGAGGAGGGGCAGAATGGGCAAAATAGATGGGGATTAAGAGATAAAAACTTCCAATTACAAAATAAATAAATCACAGAGATGATAAATACAGCCTAGGGAATATGGTCAATAGTATCGTAATAACATTGTATGGTGACAAATGGTAACTACGCTTATTAAAGTGAGCACTGAGTAATGCCTAGAATTGTCAAATCAGTAGGTTATACACCTGAAACGAATATAAAGAGCTCATACAACTCATCTCCAAAAAAACAAACAATCCAATTAAAATATGGGCAGAGGATCTGAGTAGATATCATATATATATATATATATATATATATATTCATATATATATATTCATATATATATATATTCATATATATATAATAGACTATTATTATATTACACAATATATAATATGTATTATACAAATATAAAATGTCAAGATTCATTCATGTTGTACCATATTGCATAATTTCTTTACTTTGCAAGGCTAAATACTATTCTTTGTATTTATATACTACATTTTGTTTCCCTATTCATACATTGATGGACACTTGAACTGCTTCTACCTCTTGGCTGCTGTAAATAAGACTGCAATGAACATGGGTGTACAAATCTCCCTTCGAGATTCAGTTTTCAATTCTTTTGGAAATATACCCAGAAGTAGAATGCTGGATCATTTGATAGTTCTATTTTTAATTTTTTGAGGACTGTTTTCCATAATGTCTATGCCGTTTTACATTCCCACCAACAGTGCATATGAGTTCCAATTTCTCCACGTCCTCACCAACATTTGTTTTCTTGTTTTGATAGTAGCCATCCTAGTGAGTGTGAGGTAGTATCTCACTGTAGTTTTGATTTGCATTTCCCTCATATGTGTGATGTTGAGCATCTTTTCTTCTGCTTATTGGCCATTTGTATATCTTCTTCAGAGAAATGTCTATTCAAATCATTGGCCCATTTTTAAATTGGGTTGTTTTCTTGTTGTGTCTCTATATTCTGGATATTAGTCCCTTTTCAGATATACAGTTTGCAAATATTTTCTCCCATTCTGTGGGCTGCTTTTTTATTCTGTTTAGAGTGTGTTTTGATGCAAATATTTAATTTTTTTGAAGTCCAATTTATATATTTTTTCTTTTGTTGCCTGTGTCTTTGGTGTCATATCCAAGAAACCCTTTAAAGTCTAGTCTGAATGCTTATGAATTAATCATATTACCCTGCAGTTTAAAAAAATCCACATTAGTGCTTTTGTCTTGGCTTAACTGAAAAACTAAGCAATGTACTGATCTATAGACTCAACACAATCCATGTCAAAATCCCTGCTCGGCTTCAAAAGACACCATTAAGACAACGAAAAGACAAGCAACAGACTTGGACAAAATGTTTGCAAAACTCATATCTGATAAAGGACTTGTATCCAGGATATACAAAGAATGTGTATGACTCAATAATAAGAAGACAAACAACCTATCAAAAATTGGCCAAGAGCAACTTGAATAGACATTTTACCACAGAAGATATATGAATAGTTAATAAGCACATGAAAAGATGTTTAACATCATTTGTCATTAGGGAAAAGCAAATGAAAATCACACTGAGATACTATTTTACACCACCTGTAAAGGCTATAATAAAAAAGACAAGGGAGAGAGAGAGAGATGAATATACATTTTTAATAAATAAATAAATAGCTATACATATATAATATAAAAAAGACAACAATGTTGGAAAGACAGGAATCTTCCTACACTGCTGATAGGAATATAAAATGGTACAGCCACTTTACAAAGTAGTGTGGCAATATATTAAAAAGCTAAACATAAGTTTACTATATGGCCTCACAATTCCATTCTTAGGCTACCCAAGAGAAAGGAAACCATATACCCACACGCAGACTGGTACATGATTATTCTTAGTAGCATTTTTCAAAAGAGCCAAAAATTGGGAAAAAAATTTAAATGTTCATCGATTGGTGAATGGACATGTAAAATGTGGTATATTGACACAATGGAATACTATGCAGCAATAAAAGGAACAAGCTACAGACATATGCTTCCATATGGAACAACCTCAAAAATGTTATTCTGACCAAAAAAAAAAAAAAAAAAAAAACCCAGTCACAATAGACTACATATTGTATTATTCCATTTATATGAAATATTCAGAAGGGACAAAGCTACAGAGACAGAAAGTAGATTAGCAGTTGCCTGGAACAGGAGTGAGGAGGAACAGGATCAACAGTAGATTCGCATATGAGATCTTATTGGGGTGATGAAAGTATTCTAAAAATGACTCATGGTAATGGTTGTATGACTTTAATGGAATGGAATATTTGAAAAGGTTGCATTTTATAAATCACAAAGACATGGCTAAATAATGTTAAAAATATATTTAGATTAAAAAATCCCTGGCTTTTTTTTTGTTTTGTTTTTTTTGCAGAAATTGACCAACTGACCCCCAAATTTATATGGAAATGCGAAGACCCAGAATAGCCAAGATAATCATGACAACGAAGAACTAAGAGAATTTACACATCCCAACTTTAGTAATTTAGAGAGAGAAAGAGAGAGCGTGTAAGTGGGGGGAGGGGTAGAGAAAGAAGGAGAGAAAGAACCTCAAGCAGACTCCTCACTGAGTATGGAGCCCCACATGGGGCTCGATCCTGTGACCCCAAGATCATGACCTGAGCCTAAACCAAGAGTCCACCACCTAACTGACTGAGCCACTCAGGCACCCCATACACATCCCAACTTTAAAACTTACTACAAAGCTACAGTAATCAAGACAGTGTGAAGCTTGCATAAAGACAGAGATAAAGATCATAAGAAATAAGAGCCCATAAGTAAGCCCTTACATTTATGGTCAATTGAGTTTTGACCAATGTGCCAAAAAATAGGAAAAGAATGGCCTTTTCAACAAATTGTGCTGGGACAATTGGGTATGCACAAGCAAAAAAACGAATAAATTTGGATGTCTTCCTCACACCATACACAAAAATCAGCTCAAAATGGATGAAAAATCTTAATGTAAGAGATAAAACTATGAACATTTTAGAAGAGGGGCACCTGGGTAGCTCAGTAGATTAAGCATCTGACTCCTGATTTTGGCTCAGGTCCTGATCTCAGGGTCCTAGAATCAAGCTCCACCCCCCTCCTGCTCAGTGGGGAGTGTGCTTGTCTCCCTCTCCCTCTGCCCCTCCGCTGCTCGCACTCTCTCTCTAAAATAAATAAATAAATCTTTAAAAAATTTTAGAAAATACACAGGAGAAAAAACTTTGTGAGCTTGAATTAGGAAAGTAATAAAGGAAATTGATAAATTGGATCTAATCAAAACAAAAAACTTTAAAACACACTATCAAGAAAGTGAAAAGATAATCTATGGAATTGGATAAACTATTTGCAAATCATATATCCAATAAAGAATATATATCTAGAATATATAAAGTAATCTGACAACTCAGTAATAAAAAAACAACCAAATTTAAAAATGAGCAAAGGATTTGAATGGGCACTTCTCTAATGAAAATATACAAATGACTACTAAGCATATGAAAAGATGATCAATATCATTATTCATTGAGGAAATGCAAATCGAAACCACAATGAGACACTTCACATTCCACAGAAATACTATAGTCAATAAGACAGACAATGACCAGTGTTGGCGAGGACTAGAGAAGTTATGCCCGATATATCATGGTGGGAATATAAAATGGCACAAGCACTTTGGGCAACAATTTGGCAGTTTCTCAAAATGTTAAACATAGAGCCACCATACAGCCCAGCAATTCCATTCCTAGTTATCTACCAAGGAGAAATGAAAATAAATGTCCCCACAAAGACTTGTGTGCAAGTGTTCATAGCAGCATTATTCACAATAGTCAAAAGGTGGAAATAACACGTATGTCCATCATTGGTGAATGAATTAAAAAATGGAATTATACAATACAATTCACCAATAAAAAGGAACAAAGTACTGATACATGCTTCAACATAAATGATCTTTACAGCATGAATGAATCTCAAAAACCTCTTGTGCAGTAGAAGAAGCCAGACACAAAGGAACATTTATATGGATTCCATTTATATGGAATATCCCAGAAGGCAAACCAGTAGAGACAGAAAGTATGTTAGTGATTGCCCACAGCTGGGGGTAGGAATGGGAAATGACTTAAATGGGCATGAGATAGGGACGCCTGGGTGGCTCAGTCGTTAAGCGTCTGCCTTTGGCTCAGGTCATAATCACAGGGTCCTGGGATCAAGCCCCTCATTGGGCTCCCTGCTCAGCAGGGAGCCTGCTTCTCCCTCTCCCACTCCCCTTGCTTGTGTTCCCTCTCTCGCTGTGTCTCTCTCTGTCAAATAAATAAATAAAATCTTGGGGAAAAAATGGGCATGAGATTCTTGTTTGTAGTGATGGAAACATTCTAGATTCTGATTGTGGTGGTGACGGTTGCGCAACTTTATAAATATACTAAAAGTCATTTAACGTACACTTAAAATGGATGGATTTTATAGGATGTGAAGTATATCTCAAAAAAGCTGCTACGAAAAATACTCATTTTAAAAAGCTGTTAGAAATGGAAAGGACCTAGAGATCACCTGGTCTAATCTTCACATTTTGTAGACGACCTAAATGAGGTCAAGATAGGTTCAGTGATCCACCGAAGGTCATAAAGGCAGCTATTATCCTCATTTAATCTAGAACCCAGGCATTTGGGTTAGCATACTCATCAAGTTTCTTTCTTGGGTATGCATTTCTTGACTACCCAAACTAGGAAGAGTCACCTTTTGAGATGCTTTCAAAGCACTGAGTATATTTCCTTTATGGCCTCAAATACAGATTATCATTGTCCTTTGATGGGACAGGCAACTCGTTGAGAGGCCAACTCTCTTCCACTTTTGCTCACCATTTCATCCCTTGTGCCAGGCACAGCGTGCAGAAGTGATAGGGGCGCTCAATAAATACTTGTTGAGTTAATGAATAAATGAATAAACAGGTGGACCTGAAGCCCAAACATTCCCAATAATCATTGTGAAGTAATGCCTCACAAGGAATCTGCCCTTGGCAAAGACTGGGTGACACCCTTCACAGAGGTCTCCAGAGATGTGTGTTACCTACCTGTAACAAGGTGAAACCGAATATTTTATTGGATTTCAAAATAAGAATTACAGCTTCTTTTGAATGGAAAGAGGGGCCATCACAGAGGAAAAGGCCAACGGGGTTTTGGGTAACTGTAAGGAAAGAAGAGAATTTCGGGTGAAGCTTTCGTTTAAGACAACACAAGCCTGTAAAAAGCTATAGATCAGGGACAGCTAATGTAAGAACTTGACAGGTTTTGCAACTGTTCAGCTGGTTACTTTTGTTATCTTTCCGAATATTTGCTGGGGTGGGGGGGGCATGAATGCGGGGGAGGGGAGAATCTGCAGTTGGGCAAAAGTCACATACTTTTAAATGCTATTCAATTGTCCCGACAATTTTAAGTATCATGAAGATGACCTGAAAACTAGCTGAACACAGAACTTCCTATTGCAAATAGAAGATTGTGGTTGATTTCTGCTCCTAACAAAACAATATGTTGGTCCCTCCACTGACCATGCCATGTGTCAGTAGTCATAGTTTCTATTCCCAAGGAGCATCCCCAAGAAGCTAGGGGAGGATGGATAAGTAAACTGTCAATTATGGCCCAGAGTGACAAGTGCTGAATCTATCCAGATCCTCAGGGTACAAGCAACACATGCTAATCTGCTATCTCAGGGAAAAAAAACAAAAAACAAAACAAAAAAAAAAACAAAAAACTTAGGGAAGGATAAGAGACAGCTCATAAAACTTAAGGAAAAAATGAAGAACCAGGCCCTCAAAACAACAGAAACTTGAATAGCACCAAGAATCTAGAGGATAGGAAAAGATTGAGAGCCTGCTCACAGTTGGAATAAATCAGCACCATCATTTCCCAATAGTGGGTCTTTCACTCTCGAGCAGTGCAAATTTCACAAGAGTCTGATTGGTCCAGGTGGATCACATGCCCATCCCGTGGCTGGGGAATGCCCTGCAGCTTCACTAACAGTCCCACCAAAACTGCATGCAGCGGGGAAGGACAATTCCCCAGAAGAAAAATGCATTTTTGCTTCCAGAATAAGGGCAGACCTAAACTACAGCCCCATGAGAGCGTTAGAGGATCCACCGGGCCAGGATTTTGAGAGCATAGCCCTAACCAACTTACGACGGAGAGTCTCAGTTAAGTTTCCAGAGACTTCCTGGGAGAGATTGCTGTAAAATCCTTTCCATCACATCTGGACAAGAGCAGAATTAGACCTATCAGCTTCTCAAAGTTTTTTGTTTCCTTAAATAAATTCTAAATCTTCGGGTTGTCCGAAGGAACAGGAATTCTTCAATAAATCAGTATTTGATGATAACAGTAGAAGCTGGGCTGGTGTTTCTGATGTGCTTATTGTGCTCCCAACACTGAATTACATTATTACATTGAAACCTGTAAAGGATCAGTGAGGCTGTGCTATATTCCTACAGGGGAGAAACTCCAGTGTCTGGAGTTCAAACTCAGGCTGGTCTGACTCCAAACTCCATGTTTATAACAAATATGCACTAAACTCCCAACATCTTTTCTCTAAAAAAGAAAAGAAAAGAAAAAAATCAATTATAAGTTCTTTTGTTAGTTTGGGTGTTGTTCAAAGTTCAAGTTCGTTTAAGTCGGCTTATTTCTATTTTAATGGTAATATCGTTAAGGCTATAAAAGAAATCTAAAGGAGTCCATATTTCTATACTCTACTGACAAATATGCCATAGAGGACTGTAAAATACTTCTCTTAAATTCAGAAACAATGATTCTTAATACTGAACACTTGCAATGGCAATTGTACAGCCAAGGGGAAGTCTGTCTTCTCCTCAAATCTGCGTTGTTCAACTCTTTTCAGTGACTGCTATTACAAATTCCTATGAGTACATTTAAGTTTGCTTCACATTTTTCTGGCCTGGCTTGCCCTAACCTACTTTTTAAAATTCTAACCGGGGCGCCTGGGTGGCTCAGTTGGTTAAGCGACTGCCTTCGGCTCAGGTCATGATCCTGGAGTCCCTGGATCGAGTCCCGCGTCAGGCTCCCTGCTCAGCAAGGGGTCTGTTTCTCCCTCTGACCCTGCCCCATCTCATGTGCTCTCTCTCTCTCTCTCTCTCTCTCATTCTTGCTCTCTCAAATAAATAAATAAATAAATAAATAAATAAATAAATAAATAAATAAATCTTAAAAAAAATAAAATTCTAACCAATCATTAAACAATTTTTATGCTGAACTTAAATATTCAGTAAAGAATTAAAGATTCTGTTTGGTTTGAATGTGTATGGTTCATTAAACCCCATGGTTTTCATTACAGTAATATTTAGAGGACTAATTATCTTTTAGTAATCAGAGTATGAAGCAATTTAAATGTCATTCCCGGCACAGGTTAGAAGCAAATTTACTTATTAAATTATGAATGTTTTACTTTATACTGGCCACTGAATAATTTAAAAATGAACATGACACTTAATTGCAGAGATGAAAAAAATAGATACAATGACAATAGCCTTGTATCAGCTCAGAACAGCCGGGGCTGAGTTGGTTTTCTTAAAAATTGGAAAGGTCTGTATTTTGGAGTTGCCGATTCAAACATGATTTTCAAGGAATTTAGTTTCAAGTAACTTAACTAAAAATTTTCAAAAAGTTAGACTCTGTTTTGAAGCTTAAAGAACAGTTTAAAATAGACATTAGCAACTTTTATTTGAGAAAAGGATTTGTTTAGGGGCGCCTGGATGACTCAGTCAGTTTAGCGGCTGCCTTTGGCTCAGGTCCTGATCTCAGGGTCCTGGGATCGAGCCCCACATTGTGCTCCCTGCTCGGTGGGGAGTCTGCTTCTCCCTCTGCCCCTCCCCCACTCGTGTGCAAGTGCGTGCTCTCTCAAATAAATAAAATCTTTAAAAAAAAAAGGATTCGTTTTGTTAGTTGGACAGTGATAACACAGTGTTAGGTTGAACTCTCTGTTGCTATTTTTGTAAGTAAAACAATGATCGGAAATTGGCAATTCATTGGCAAAAATGAATATACCACAGCAGATGATAGGTCTTTACAAATAGAAACTAATTTTTAAAAATCATAAATAGAATTGAAAACATTACACGAGATTTGGAAAAATAAAGAAAAATCCATAATCTCACCACCTAAATATAAATTCTGTAATCATTCCTGTACGTTCCTTTCCATTATTTTCTCTGATGCATTTGTCTATATGTTTGTAGTCAGCATACATTAATGTTTGCATATATAGAATTAAAAACCTTACATCAACTGTATTTTTAAATCTGTGATACTATCTTTATATGTGTATAATTTTCAATAATTGTGTAGTCCACTACTTGAATGTACCATAGTTTACTTACTCATTCTCATATTGCTCAATACTAAGGTCTCTTCCAGTTTTTTGATATTACAAATATCAAAAATGGTATGATGAGCATCTTCTGAATTGCTAAGGAAAAGCTGCCTTATATTTATACAATCCATTAAAAAAATGTCTCAAAAAAAAATCAATGTCTCTGTATTTTTCCACTGTTTGGGTACTTTTAATCAAGTAAATTGTGATGAATACTCATGGTACATCAGGAAATAAAAAGGAGTTCCATAAGTTTTTCTTTGTAATTTACCATTACCACTCAAAACTGACATTTTATAGTTATTAATCCTAAAGACAACATAATAATAATTTTCAGAGCTCACATTCTACTCTCAAACTTTCCACTTAGCTTGTAATTAAAATGTCAGAACTCATTCCTGTCCTTGAAAACAATGTTTTGCTTCTGATGATTGATTCAAAACTTTGTTTCGTAGATCTTAATTCTCACATCTTCTATTTGAGTTGCAAAATGAGTCCTCCAGGTAAGGAACAAAATAGGAGTTTAGAATTTAAAATTCGTTCTTCTTAGGTTAACACAGAAAACAGGGTTGTCTTTTTGCCCTCCCCCCACATTTAAAAATAAAAATTTGAATTGTTGCACAACCTGGAGTTTAAACTTTCATATTGAACTATTTGATAAGTTACAGTTCCTAAATTTTCAAGTGGTATTTTTGTGTAAAGAGAACGTGCTCAATTTGTTCTTAACTTAGACTCACACAACATCTTGGCCTGGGCCAGGTTTTATACTGTCATATTTGATAGTAGAAAAGACTGCTGACACACAGTTGTAAATTTGAGATATTCACCAGTGTCACCTATTATCCACCTTTGACTCTTATTTCTTCTGCAGTCAACAAATTACCTGGAGCTCTAGCGCTCAGGATTCATTTGGAGGACTGTTCACCATTACTCCACCCCCAAAGGGCTAGCACAAGTATTAGAAAGTGGCTGATGTACAGGTCTCTTTGTATCGATTATTTAATCCAGAATAATGGTAGTAGAAATACATGTCATCTCTCACTCATCCCCGTTAATCATCCTCGGTGCTAATACTCAATAGTTGGCAATATCTACGTAATTAACAAGGATGCAATATCCAGACTTAGAATGAATCATTTTTATTGAGAATGCTCCGATCTACTTTCTGCCTCCCACCAAACATTCTATGAGGAGAAATCATTCAATTTGACAAATATCTGAGTGCCTTCTCTATGTAGGGTAAGATGTGTATCAAGGAAAGCTGTGTCTCTGGATTTTTTTCTTTTCACTTTTTTCCTAGCCTAATAAAGGGCTAAATTCTTCCAAAACACATCCTGTGGCTGAAAATGTTTTTGTTCACAGTCATGCAACCTTATGAGAAAGCATGGTCTTCTCCAAATTGGACATACTATAAATTGAAGACATTAGTCATAGCTGGTGCATTTTTCTTCCATTTAAAACACAACTTTAATACTTTTTTTTCAGGTCAGATTTTAAGTGGTATATTGAAATATTGGAGAAGAAATACCATATACATATATAAAAAAATGATAATATTTTAAAAAGCAATCTACATCAGAAGGAGGAGAAATAGCCGTGTCATTTTCTCACATTTCAAGCCCCAGGCATATATGTATAATTTAACAAAACGCAATATGACACAGCACTCATTCATGCGCTCAGCATGTAATTACTGAGACTTGTCATGGGTATCACACAGGAATCCTCTTTGTGGGAGATACAGACTATAGAAATGATCCCTGAAAGTATAGTCTTTCTTTGTGGGAGATACAAAGGCAACTAAGGGCCTATCCTTGCCCTCAAGCAGCTTACAGCATCTTTGGGAAGATAAGACAGCATGGGAAAGCTCCGGAGCAGTGTGGAGTACTGACCCCACAACAGACAACAGTGCTTGGTGCTTTGGGAATGCATGCAGAATGTCCTGGGAAGGCTGCCGAGAAGCAGTGAGGCTTGGGTTGAATCGTCCAGGATGAGTAGGATTTAGCTAGATGAGGACTGCCAGGGAAGGTCCTCTAGACTGAGGAGAAGATTAAAGAAAAGGCAGGATTGTGTAACGATGTTCAGGGGGCGATGAGTAATAGCCTGGCGGAACTGGAGGGCTGTGTCATGGAAAATTAGACTGGAACAGATTTGGAGGTGGGGAAGCACAGGGAGGGCTACTGAGTCTTACTGCTACCCCTTTTCTGTGCCAGGCCCTACATGTATCTTACTGGGTCCTTCTGACCAGTCTATTACTTCCCAGCTTTATAGAGGAGAAAACAGGCTCAGACAGATGATGTGGTTTTTTTTTCATGGTCGTAAGACTAGTCGGTGACAGCACCAGGAGTGCAACCAGAGTCTGTGAGCTCTTTCCCCTCTGCTAGTTCCTTTACATGTCTTACAGAGGGACTTGAACTTGGTTCTATGTGAATATGTGCCCACGTGACAAGACATAGCCAGATGTGGTAAGTGGCCTTAGCCTCCAGTGGCCTGATATCCTAAACAAGGGTAAAAGAAGTACAAACATGCCCTAACTCTCTTAGCTCACAAAAGCCAGGAATCCCAGCTTCTGATGATAGAAAAGTCAGGGTGGAGTGCAAGGGTGCTTGGGTTTTACACGTGACATAATTTAACCTAGCGTTTTAGTTTCATTTTATAGAATGTAATCCTAGTTAAATATTGTTCTGAAAAACTTTCAAGCCTTCCACGGAATTATCTGCCCTAAACTTTATGGCAATAAGTTTTCCAGAAGAGGGTGAATAATGGATTTTTTTTTTTTTGGTTTGATAATATTTACAGACATTACTGGATCTCCACTGCTGACGATGGGTTTGCTGAAACCATGGGACAGCACAGGTTCATTGTTTCTAATTAAAAAACAAAACAAAAACGAAAACACCTGACTCGATAGTAAGAAGAGAGCAAGAATCCCGTTTCCGTCTGCACGGCTTTCCTGCTATCCCTTCTTTGTCGTGCGATAGAACAGCCTCAACACACTGCACAAAAAAAGGGAATGTGGCCACTTGCTAGTCAATGTGTGTTTTTTTTTTTTTTATTTTCAGCAAATAGCACACTATCTAATGATTAATTTAACCCAGTTTACAAACTTCAAGTATCTAATTTTTATCTATCATTAACAGATTTCTGCTTTTTCTGAAAAAGAACACATTAGCCTGGCCTTGCTCTGACCTTCTGGCCACCGCCGAAAGCCCATTTGCGGGCCCCAAGTGCTTAGGCTTTAGGACCTCAAGTCTCAGAGTTGGCAAAGTGCAGTAAAAGCAGACCAGAGAGAGTGTAGAAACAGTCTTCCCTCCCTAGGGTCCTACATCCTTTCTTTTTGTTTTTAAAGATTTTATTTATTTATTTATTTATTTATTTATTTATTTATTTGACAGAGAGAGACACAGCGAGAGAGGGAACACAAGCAGGGGGAGTGGGAGAGGGAGAAGCAGGCTTCCCACGGAGCAGGGAGCCCGATGCGGGGCTCGATTCCAGGACCCTGTGATCATGACCTGAAGGCAGACGCTTAACGACTGAGCCACCCAAGCACCCCATGGGTCCTACATTCTGAAGGGCCTCACATTTGGCTTACTGCTCTGCTGTCACTGTTTAGAAATTATTTTTTAATTTTTTGATTCTTAATTTATTTTTATCAATCAATCAATGAGATTGAGAGAGAGAAGAGGAGCAGAGGGAGAGGGACAAGCAGACTCTGTGCTGAGCGCGGAACCTGACGTGGGGCTCGATCTCAGGACCTTGATCATGACCTGAGCCAAAACCAAGAGTTGGACTCTTAACTGAGCCACCCAGACACCCCCACGGTTTAGAAATTCTTCATAATTTTTGAACTAGGGGCCTGACCTCACATTTGCATTGTGTGCCAGGCCCTGCAAATTACGTAGCTGGTCCTGCAGCCTAGTCAAGTATATGGTGGGAAAGATGCTCGTTTTGATCAAAGCAAAAGGCTTATATCAAGCTGGCTGAAGAAAAGAAGGCAACACCAGGAAACAGAAGAAGTTGATGGAGAAGTGAACAAAGGAAACAATAGTACTGGGCCTGTTCATGACTAACAATGTTGCATATGCAGCTTATTCTGAAAGGAAAGGAAATGTGTTTGGAAAGAGAAAATGTATATCTGATGCCTTTTTCTGTGTGGCTACCTTTTTTAAAAAAAAATTAATGAATTAATTAATTTGAGAGGGGAGAGAGAGAGAGAGTGAGCATGAGTGGGGGAAGGGGCAGAAGGAGAGGGAGAGGGACAAGCAGACTCCCCAATGAGTGGGGAGCCCCATGTGGGACTCGAACCCAGGACCCTGAGATCATGACCTGAGCTGAAGGCAAACCCTTAACAGACTGAGCCACCCAGGCACCCCGGTAAGACTACTTTTTATCCAAATTCTACATTCCTTGTTTATATCCTCCCCATACCTACCCTGCTCTGTGCTAATAGTCTGTAACTGTATAATTCACAATTGCTGCTGACGTCAAAAGTGTCTTATGTTGATACTATTTTTAAAAAAAGAAACAACTGGCCCCAAATAGAGTCCCTTGTGTTAAGCCCATATCACCAAAACAAGACTTAGTACCTAATCTAAATGCAGTTTCAGCCTCTCCCAGGAATGTAATCTTAACTAGTCAGTCTGGAATGACCTGGCCAGCACCAGTGAGGTAATCCACCGGATAGACCCCTGCTATCCCCCAAAGCCACCTTGTCTGAAATAACCAGCTCTTTGCTGGAATAACTTCCTTGTCCCACCACCTTCTGCCTACAAGAGTCTTCCATTTTATAGAGCGCTTTGGACCTCCTTTCTATCAGCTAGATGGAATGCTGCTCAATTCATGAACTGTTGAATAAAGCCAAGATCTTTAAAATATACTCCATTGAATTTTGTTTTTTTAGCACCATTAAAACCAAGAGTTCTACCATTATTTCTATGTTCTCAAGTATAAAAATAAATGAAGACTAACCAAATTAAAAAAATAAAAAGCAAATGCTGTATATTCTCAGCTTGCTGTATAGCAAGACAGTCAGCCACTGTCACTTGCATTTTGGCAGAGATGCAAAGGCAGGCGGCGAGGTGGGAAGGCTTTATAGTGGAAAGAAGAAGGCTTCCGGTGTGCCCTGACTGGAGGCTGTTGGCTTAGGGAAGCTGTAGACAGGCTAACTAGAAAGAGGGCACTTATTGGTGCTCTCTTGTTAGAGTCCTAAGTTAGAAGCAGCAACAAAATTTAGGGAGGCTGTCAGTCATTAATCATGTCCTGGCCATTTGGGGCCAGTTGTTATAGAAGTTATTACTGAGCTTCCCGGATTGTTACTAGAGATAGCAATCTGGCATTGTGCAGGTCTGACTTACAGCGGGCTGGATTGCTGGGTGGTTTATTGTAGATAAGGAGCTGGTCTTGTGGGCAGGATGCTGCAGGCTGGGGATCGGAGCTCTATTTTTATATATGGTCTGGCCATTGTCCTGCTGTATGTTCAGTCTCTCACATTATACCCCTTAATAACAGGGTTTTGTTAGTCTGGTTACAACAAATTGTCTATGTCAATCCCTACACAACATGTCTTCTTCCCTGCTAGTCTAGGTAACAATCACTTTTCATAATAAATGTGCCAGATAATGTATTGCTTATCTAGTCTTACTGAACAGACCTTATTAGCTGATTCATTTTGAGAGTGTACATGTTAGGGGAAGAAATCACGCCGATTTAACAATTCTTTTGTTCTGCTTCAGTGAAAATAACTGTATCCCTTTTTTTTTTTTTTTTCCTAAATTGCAACCTTAGCTTCCATGAAATGATTCCTGACCTTCAAGGGAGAAAGGGTTTGAATCCAGCATATGTTTGGGACATAATGCATTTAGCCATCAATTCTTAACGTTTACTGGACATTATTTCTCCCTGCTTGGACCTTGTAGACTATGTCTGGCTGAGTTTTTGTTACACCATGATTCCATTTGACAGATGTGGATTTCTGGTTGAAGGCTGTTATATGGTATTTGACGGGTTTTTAAATCTTAACTGAATCTCCCCTTCTTCAGTTGGGTTAAAAAGTATCCATAATTGGGGCACCTGGGTAGTTCAGTCAGTAGAGCATTTGACTCTTGATCTCAGGTCTTGATCTCAGGGTTGTGAGTTCAAGCCCTGCAGGGGGCGTGGAGCCTACTTTTAAAAAAAAATCCGTAATTCATATTAATTTCATCAATAACATAGATTAAAAGTTCAAGACTTGGATCATGAAATGAAGTTAGTAGAAATCATTGTCATTACTGAGATTTATTGATAGCCTTTAAAAATACAATGCTAAAATGTTTGATGGAACATATATTTCTCTAAAAACACATACCATTTATAGAATCGAAAAGGATAAAATAGAATGTAAGACATCAGAATTAGCAGGACCCTAAAGCTTCTAGCAACCACACTCACAATTCCCACTTTCTCACCTGGGAGCTCAGTGTTTCTTTCCTCCCCTGCACTCCTGCCAAAGCCAGCATCCTCCACCAAGTTCTCGCAACCTCACATTCAGGTTGTTGAACAGCCCCTTGCCTCCTTTATCCCAGTCCTTCTACACAGCTGCCAAGAAGAGTTTCCACGAACATCTTTCCATTGTGTCCCTCAGCAATGCAGTGGCATAAGAAACAGAATCAACATATGTGGTCCCTTCACACATGCCGGGTACCGTGCTGCTGCAGGTAGGTTTTACCACTTTGAGCTACAGGAACTGCTACTGAGAAGGTCAAGCAACTCTCTAAGATCTCATCACCAGAAAGTATGGACCGATGACTTTATGCCTCAAAGCCCAATCTCTTCTCTTAGCCACTTGGGTCTTATATGTAGTAGAAAGGGCATCGGGGCGCCTGGGTGGCTCAGATGCTTGGGCATCTGCCTTCGGCTCAGGTCATGATCTCCAGGTCCTGGGATCGAGCCCCTGCTCAACAGGGAGTCTGCTTCTCCCTCTTCCTATGCCTCTCCCCCTGCTTTCACTCTCTGCCTCTCTCTCTCTCTCAAATGAATAAATAAATCTTAGAAAGAAAGAAAGAAAGAAAGAAAGAAAGAAAGAAAGAAAGAAAGAAAGAAAGAGAAAGAAAGAAAGAAAGAAAGAAAGAAAGAAAGAAAGAAAGAAAGAAAGAAAGGGCATCGGACAGACTTGGACTTGAACTATCTCTACCATTTACTAGCTATGTGGCTTTGGGCAACTTAACCTATATGGACCTCAGTTTTTTCATACATAAAATGTGAATGTTTTGAGAATTGGATGGTGTAGCAGGGCCGGGATTCAAACTAGGCATTGAGCTCTGGAGTCTGGCTCTTAACCACTACACAAGGCAATTTGCATGAAATGACTAGCACCAAATCTGGAATGGAGTGGATATTCAGTAAATGGTGGTTAACTAGCCAAAATAGCTCCCTAGACTAGTTCTCAAGATTCTCCACCAGCTAGATCCTCCTTCTCCCTACTAACTCCTCGGCCTCTCCACGTACACCTCTTTAATCTTAGCAGCTGAGGACGCAAGCTTGAAAGAAAAGAGATCTGAACACCTAGGTACTGGTCTTGACTCCACCCTATGCACTGTGTCACCACAGCCAAGTATATTTTCCTTGAATCTTGCATTTCTTGTCCATACAATAGGGAGTATATATTTCTTGCCTACTTCACAGGGTTATTATGAGGGTTACAGGTGTTATTACATATGAAAGCCCTTTAGAAACATATAAGTGATATTGATCTGTTTACTTGAAACATACAAGTGATATTGATCTGTTTACTTTGGGGAAGCAGTTGTGTGTGTGTGTGTGTGAACCAGGAGGCGGGGGGCTACTCAGCCTACTGGGTCAGAGAAGTCTCCTTGGAGGAGCTGACACTTGAGGAATGTGGAGTATTAGCAGGTAAGGAGGGTTCCAAACTGAAGCAACAGTGTGAACAAAGTCAAGGAGATATGAAGTGGCGGTGTGACCTCAGAGACGACATACGTATTCTTAGAGCTGGAAGTGAGATGGAGACATGTAGACAGGGGTCAAGTCAGGAGGACCTTGCAAGCTCACCAAGGAACATGAACTCTTATGGCTCTTGAGCCATAAAAGCCAAGGAGAGGCTTAAGCAAATCAATCATGTGGTAGGTCAGGGTTGTAAGAAGATTACTCTCAAGGCAGAGTGCAGGATAAAATGGGAGGAAACAAGAATGAAGCTGAGAGAGTGGTCAGGATAAAAGCTTTAGCCAGGGCCAACAGTGGGGGCAGGCAGTAAGAAAAGGAGAGGTGATGTCAATAAATATTTAGAAGACAAAACTAGCGGCACTTGGTAATAAGCAATTAGTATCTTGGGATAATAAAAATCAACAGGTTTGATGATTGGTCCTTGGCAAAATGCTATAGTCAGTTTTTAGAAATGGCCAATGAGCATTTAATTTAGGAATTAAACTGATAGATCAATATAACATCAGCATAGGTTGACTATGAACAAATCATAACAAAGGTGCATCATTTCCTTCTTTATAGGACAGTTATTTTTTTCTCTTATAACACAAGAAATGTTTGTTACAGATAACCTGGAAAAAATAGAAAACCAGGGGAGGAAAAAGTTCTGCCCCCCATTAGGAGCATTTTGTTGTTAGTATTTTTTTTCTAGGAATATTTTTTAACATGATTATAATCATTCTATACATTATATCTAACAGTCGATATACATTTTTTCTTTTTTAAAATAATTTTTTCTCTTAATGTGACACCTTAAACATGTTTATCTTGTAACAAAATCTGTAAATATCATTTTAAATATTTAGATATTAACTTTCTGTGGATGTTCTTTAATATATTATTGGATATTTAAGTTAATTCTAATTTGGGAACATTTAAAATAGTAATTTGATTGATACCTTTATATATAAAGCACTTTGCACATGTGGGACAGATTCCCTTCAGTTAGATTTCTACGAAATTGTACAGCATTAAAAGATATGACTACTTCAGGCTTTTGCTACATATTATCAAACACTTTCCAAAAGGACTATAGCAATTTACAATGCCACTAGTGATGTAGGGAAATCCATTTCCCATCTTTTCCTGCATAAAGTATTGTCATTACAAAAAATAAATAAAACCAGGGGCGCCTGGGTGGCTCAGTCGTTAAGCGTCTGCCTTCGGCTCAGGTCATGATCCCAGGGTCCTGGGATCGAGCCCCGCATCGGGCTCCCTGCTCCGCGGGAAGCCTGCTTCTCCCTCTCCCACTCCCCCTGCTTGTGTTCCCTTCCTCGCTGTGTCTCTCTCTCTGTCAAATAAATAAATAAAATCTTGAAAAAAAATAAACAAAACCAAAACACTTCACTAACTTGATTACTAAAAATGACATCTCACTTAATTTTCTTTGTTCTTAAAAATATGAATAATACATGCATACAAAGAAAAAGCCAAATGGTTTAGAAGGGCATAAACTAAGAAAGCAAAAATCTCCCTCTTTCTGCTAATCCCAAACCTCCCTGCTTCCCCAGAGCAACCACTATAAAAGCGTTCTTATCTATACCGTTCTGAATTTTTTAAAAAATTAAAAGTCTTTGCAAACTAGTAGTGGGTACTATTTATATCAGACTATTCTGAATCTTGAAAACCTTTCCATGTCAATGCACATACCTCTACTCTGTGAATATATGATATTTTCTTTAACCAGTACCCTATTGATTGACATTTAGGTTCCTTTCAATATTGTGCTATTGCAAATAATGCTGCAGTGAACATCTGTGAATTAAGATCTTGATAAACTTTTGTAGAATAAATTCCTAGATGTGGAACTGTATAAAATTTTGGTTTTTTTAATTAATTTTTTTTAAAGATTTTATTTATTTATTTGACAGAGAGACACAGTGAGAGAGGGAACACAAGCAGGGGGAGCAGCAGAGGGAGAAGCAGGTTCCCCACTGAGCAGGGAGCCCGATGTGGGGCTCGATCCCAGGACCCTGGGATCATGACCTGAGCCGAAGGCAGACGCTTAACGACTGAGCCACCCAGGCACCCCGGAACTGTATAAAATTTTGGACCTGAAAGATGTCTGAGGCAATTTACAATCTCACCAACAATATGCAAATGTTTATTTCCCATACTTCCACTGATAAACCTTGAGTTATCAGGCTTAGTTTCTGTCAATCTGACAGATTAAAGAGTGTCATTTCAGTGTGCATTCACTCATGACTATTTATTGAGTTCCTACTATACACCTGGCCCTGTTCTAGATGCTTGGGACACATAAATGAACACCGCAAAGATCTCCTGTGGAGCACAATAAATAATAAACATAATGTAGTAACAAATGATCCAGTGAGTTAGAAGGTAAGTGCTGGGGGCACTAGAACCTCCGCCTTTGAGACGAGTGCGAAGGCTGCACTTGTCCCAGGATGTCACCAGAATGGATGTTGGGCAGCCACTGCTTCTCAGACTCACTGGATTTGGTCTAAGTTCCGAGCGAGAGTATCTGATTGGCGAAGCCTAGGTCACGTGACAGCATCTTGCCGTAAGGTAAGGATGCCTGGGAAAATGAGCCTATGGAAATTGCAGTTTCTGTGCTGAGTAGAGAGCTCTGTCTCAGAAGGTGGGGGATTCCTCGAACACAGATGCTGAGTCGCCAAAAGGAAGGACAGATGTCTGCACACTAGGTGCTTGATTCCCTTTCACAAGTGCCTGGGCAAACCTCAGGGAATAAAGTTCCCCTGAATCAAACCGGACCTGGGAAAGTAGGTACCCAGAGTGGCCAGGGGCAGATTTATATAATCTGATGAGCAAGTGCAGGCAAGAGCCAAGGTCAAACCTTAAGGAACATGGTCAGGCATTGGACCTGAGGGGATAATGCCAGATGTCACAGATGGGAAAGCTACACAGCAATGGGCACGAGGAGATTTCGGGGAAATGGAGAGCTGACCTTCATATGTAGAAGGGTTGTCATATGGAAGAGTAACTATATGTGGGTCACATGTATTTTTGGAAATTGCAGAGGGCAAAGCTACATTTATCATGTATTCAACCAATATTTAGGGAGAACCTGATATACACCAATCACTGATCTAAGCACTGGAGATAGAATTGTGAACAAGGCTCATAAATTCCAACTAATGTAAAACTGATTTGTGGGGAAGCAAATGATAAAAAGAGCTCCACACACATATTTATAGCATAATGTTAGATAGTGCTAGGTGCTCTGAAATAAAATAGCACAGAGTTAAAAAGAAAAGAAAGCATGGAGCGTGCTGGATAAAGCAGTGGGAGAAGGCCTCTCTGATGTGGTGACATTTGAATAGAGACCTGGATGAAGGGAGGAAGCAAGACCTGCAGATGTCTGGGAGAAGACATTCTGTGCAAAGGCCCTGAGCTGGGAATGCGGATAGCATATTTGAAAAATATTGAGAGGCTCATGTAGTCAGAGATCGGTGAGTAGTAGGAAATGAGGTTGGAGACACAATCATGAACCAGGTATTTAGAGCCTTAGAGGCCAAGGTCATTGTGTGACTTGTTCTAAATGCTATGAGAAACCATCAGAGCTCCTTGAGCTAGAAGATGACGTGATTTGACTCACATTTTATAAGGTTTACTCCAGTGGCTGCCAGGCAGAGACTAGATTGTAGGAAGGGCACGTGTAGAACCACAGAGACTAAGTAGGAAGCTACTGCGTGGTCCAGGTAGAGATGGTGGTGGTCACAGTGGGTGGGGGTTTCAGGTGGATACAGCGTAGCTTTGTATAAGGAAAACCTCCAGGTATTATAACTATGCAAATATGAATGCGCTGGGTGCTGCTACAAGAGGTTTCTGCATTAGGAGGAGTTTAGTCTAAAGCAGGGGTCAGCAAGTCTGGCCAAATCTGGCCCAGCGCCTGTTTTTTGTTTTTTTTAAAAAAAGATTTTATTTATTTATTTGTCAGAGAGTGCATGTGCACAAGCAGGGGGAGCGACAGGCAGAGGGAGAAGCAGGCTCCCCGCTGAGCAGGGAGCCCAATGCAGGACTTGATCCCCAGGACTCTGGGATCATGACCTGAGCCAAAGGCAGGCGCTTAACCAACTGAGCCACCCAGCTGGCCCCCAACGCCTGTTTGTATAAATAAAGTTTTATTGGAACACAATCACACTCATTATTGTCAATGGCTGCTTTTGTACTAAAACAGCAGAGCTGAATAACTGCAACAAAAACCATTTGGCCTGCAAAACCCAAAATATTTACTGTCTAACCCTTTACAGAAAAAGTTTGCAGACCACTGGTCTAGAGGACTCCACACGTGCTTCCTCCCTTCCAGAGTTTCTATCATTTCATATGTAATTGTTCACTTAACACTTTTATGTTGTCTTTGTCCCATCTAGTTAATAAACTCCCCATGGGTACATGGGTATGAAGCTTGTTTTCTACTCAAATCTTTCTTTCTGTTACCTGAGTATAAACATTCAGCAGTTTCCTTAAAATATACTCTTATTTAGGAGGTCAAGTATGAAACCATCTAACTTTGGGGTGGCTCAGTGGCTCAGTCAGTTACGCATCTGACTCTTGATCTCAGCTCAGGTCTTGCTCTCAGGATCATGACTTCAAGCCCTGCGTGGAGCCTACTTAAAAACAAAAACAATCAAAAGCCAAGAAAATCCACCGTAACTTTGTGAAAGAATAAAAAATTGTTCCAAACTCCCAAGGGTAAAACTAATTTTTCCCTCTAGAGAAAAAGTGTACACCATTGGCAATATCCAGGAAGTAGCTCAGTAGTTTGCTTAATAAAACCATCTTGATAACTTTAAGAAATGATATGTGGGATTAAGGACCAAATGTTCGAAGCTGGAACCTTGCTCCTGATAATACACCTAGGCCAAGAGTAATGGAAACAAGTAACTCACCAGCCAAGAGAGGCCGATCCGGTTCTCCAGTTTCTGAAGATGTTCCGTGCCTGAATAGTCGATTACATTTCTCTTAATGAATGAGAAGAATGTCTGTCCAAGAAACAAACCAATCTTAATTATCCAAAAAACAAAACACACAAAGAAAAACACCCCAGCCAGAGTTTCATCTCTACCATGCAAACCTCTGGAATTTGAAATGCAAACAATCTTCATTTTCTCACACAAGGCATAGGGCATTGGAAGAACAACAGAGCTGAACAAAAACAGAAGTTCTTCAAAGCAACCTTTTGAAGAAAGGAGAATGTTTCTTCCTTAACAATGGGTTCGAGATCCTGAAAAGGGTGAGAGAACAGGGGGCAAGTAATGAGCCATATTGATACTTACTGGTGCTCAGGGAGAGTCAAAGCCAATGCTGTTGGCTCTCTAGAAAGCAGGCTTTCCTCTTCCCTTTGCCTCCACCAACAAAAACATCAGATGGACCTCTCTTAAGAGGGGTTGGGGGCTGGGCAAAATGGGTGAAAAGGAGTGGGAGATCCAGGCCTCCAGTTATGGAATGAATAAATCCTGGGGATAAAAAGCACAGCATAAGGAATATATTCACTGATAGTGCAGTAGCGTTGTATGGGGACAGATGGTAACTATACTTGCAGTGAGCATAGCCTAACACAGAGAGAAGTTGAATCACCATGTTCTACACCTGGAACTAATGCGATGTTGTGTGTCAGCTATGCTGAAAAAATTTTTTTGTAATGCTATCATTAGGGCCAGTTTGAAGAATAGGCATTTTTAAAAAAGATTTTGTTTGTTTATTTGAGAGAGAGAGTACAAGCGGGGGGGGGAGGGGCGGAGGGAGAAGCAGACTCTGCGGAGCAGGGAGCCCAATGTGGAGGACTCAATCCCAGGACCCCGAAATCATGACCTGAGCCGAAGGCAGTCGCTTAACGAACTGAGCCACCCAGGCGACCCGAGGAATAGATTTTTTTATTTTTATTTTTTATTTTTATTATTTTTTTAAAGATTTTATTTATTTATTTGACAGAGAGAGAAAGCACGAGCAGGGGGAGTGGGAGAGGGAGAAGCAGGCTCCCTGCTGAGGAGGGAGCCCGATGCGGGACTTGATCCCAGGACCCTGGGATCATGACCTGAGCCGAAGGCAGTCGTCTAACCAACTGAGCCACCCAGGCGCCCACTTTGTGTTGATAATATTAACGATCATAGGAAAATCCTAAAGCAATGTTCACTTTGCCTCAGCAATTGCCTGGGCCCTTCATTTGGACAGTAGTAATCACTGCAAACTTATTAGTGTCCTCTGTATGTTTAGTGATATGCTAGAGTGACCGCATCGATTTTAAACAGTTTTGTAGAATGTTAATAGGATTGTTGCATAAAAGGCTTTACTTCTGGAACTCAGCTTTATAAATTCTTCCTAGAACACCCTTCTTCAAACATACCTAGGCTAGTAGCTATTTGGTATGGGACTGCTCCTTTAGGTATCCACACCCATGCTTACTCAGTGCTTGTGTATGGCTCGAGCCAGATTAATCTGGCTAAACTTTACAGGCTGCAGAGCTGGGGATAATACCAATACCACCTTCCACCTCAGTACACAGGAGAAGCAGAGCACTGGGGAAGGGGGCTGTAAAACTTTACCAGGTAGCCTGGGACAAGCCACTGGCCATCTCAGAACTTCTGTTTTTTCCATCTATAAAATGGAAATAGTAATATGTATAGGTATACTACCAGAACAAATTATTTTAACATCATAATTGTGAACGGACTAATTATGAATGGATGGCTCAGAGAGGATTATTATCATAAAACACCATGTCTTATATGGGATCCCAGACTTCCTTGGAATGATTCTCTGTCTGGGGAAGAATGTGGTCATTATCAGTAATGGTCTTGGTAAGAAAATATTAGGCGTCAGTCATTATGAATGCCAAGATTTCAGTACTAATGTGGGAGACTCTGCAACAGGTCAGAGCCATTCTCTTATAGCAGATTGCAATAACAAATGCCTCTCTAATTATACCTCTTTTAAAATTTGGGGTTCTCGGGGCTCCTGGGTGGCTCAGTCATTAAGCGTCTGCCTTCGGCTCAGGTCATGATCCCAGGGTCCTGGGATGGAGCCCCGCATCGGGCTCCCTGCTCAGTGGGAAGCCTGCTTCTCCCTCTCTCACTCCCCCTGCTTGTGTTGCCTCTCTCGCTGTGTCTCTCTCTGTCAAATAAATAAATAAAATCTTCAGAAAAAAAATTTGAGGGGTTCTGGTGGCCACATTCTCTAAGCTCCAAATCAGGAGATGTAATTTGACCTGGGATTTTTGTCCTGTGACCAAGTATAAGAGACATTTTGTGAGATACATTATGAACACCAAATTTACTGAAATTTCTGGGACTTTTTTTTCATGGGAAAGAATCAGAATATTTGAAATCTAGAAAGTCCCTGATAATCAAAGATTTATGGACATGGTACTTAATGACAGCCCACAAATGCCCAATTTTGAGAAACAGAGATCAACTTTAAATGCAGAAAATTCAGCTGTAACTTGGTTAAAACAAGTTTTAATGAGGCAGATGTGCTTTCTGTCCAGCAAATTCAATTGCAAAAAAGAAGGCAGAAAAGCGAACACCCCTTTATCATCAAATGGTTCTCTCAGGGTTTCCTTCAAAGGAACTCTTTGGAATCCTGTGACCCAATGAAGGTATCACTTTCCTTTCTGATTTGTTCCAGTTTTTTTTAAAAGGGGGTCTGGAGTAGGAGGTGGGGAGGGCACAGGGTAGGAATTTGAAAAAGTAAGAAGTCTGTACCGCAAACTACATAGATCAAATATTCTAGAACATTTCATGTGAGTGGTTACTGTTATTCTCAGTTTATTTTCTATAAACTCTGCCAAGTTTGGTTTTGAATAGCATTCGGGACTATCAGATTTAGGAGCAGTAAGGTGGAGAGGGAAAAGAGAGGTGAAAATTATATTTTAGCAGAAACATGGAAGAAGAAAGCTACAGTGTTTGCATCCAAAATTTAGTTTCCTAGTAACCAAGGCAAAGAGGAAAATATGATGAGTTATGTAACCTCTCTTTTCTAGGAGAAGCAAACAGGCCAATTATTCAGGAGAGACAAACCTTTTCTGACACTGAGCTCTGAAAATGATTTGTCAAAGAGGTTTTTGAATAAGGGACCTTGAACAATTTAATGGATGATATTTTCCAGTTAGGAGATTTTACATATGTATGAGAGCTGAACTGTTAGGGACATGCCCTTTCGTGCAGGATAGGCAAGACAGAACCTTTATCTGTCTCTCACACCAACCTCCCCCCCCCACCGCACCCCTGCCGGAAGCAAACACCTGCAGCCTTGTCCATGCACACATACTTTCAAAGAGCACGTGGCCAGATGGGCATGGCCATTGAGAAACCACACCTGCGCCATCACTCATGGCTCTTCAGTGAGGTGATAAGGCAGGGTGCTCCCTCTGAAGCTGGCCTAATCATTCACGCCACCCCAGCAGCTTACATATGGAAAGTGATATCTGTAGCAGCTGTTTGGTTTTGCTGCCTCTCCTGCCATTCCTCCTTCTATTGAGAAGTTTAAAAAATAATAATAATAAAAGCTAGGGAAGAAAGGCGGTCATATCATCACTTCCTCCCACCTCCACCCATCACTTGTGGCTGGAGTCCTTGGCCTGAAGGAAAGGTCTGGATCTCCTTGCTGTGGTCCTAAGGGAGCAGGAAAGTGAACTAAACATGAGACATGCTGGCAGATGTAGATGGAAGGAGGAGGTTCACTGGACTCTGGGAGTCATAAAGCAGGACACCTTCATAGAGAGAAAGATTAGGGGGCTGGTGTCGAGGACTGTGCTTCCTCAGAATGCCGCCTTCAGTACTTGGCTCCTTCTTAAAGATCTATCAAAACACAGCCCGAACAGGCCACTAAATGGTGCTTTGGTAGACTGACATGGGGCTGGATCTTACGTTCTGAGATTTCAAAGTTCCTTTGAAGTTAGCATATTAGGAAATCACTTTCCAAATTGCACCATGTAAGCGTTAGATGTTCTCTAATAGCTCTGTCATGAAAATAGAGTTGACTAATTCTGTAGTATTTCACAAGGGGGAAGGAAAAAAAAAAAACCACCTTTTTTTTTTTTTAATGACAAGCACGCAAATAGTAACATTCCCTCACTGATGAAAAAACAACATGGAAGTTGCATAGATTTGGCCCAAGGTGATTTTTCTTTCTTCTAAAGATTCATTCCTTTCAGATGTTCAGAACAGTTCTGTTCCCTTAATGTGGCTCTGCATCTTCATCATCTTAATATTAGGATAGTTCTTTAAAATATTAAAATTTGACTTGTCCTTAAAGTAGCCATTATCACCCCAGATTTTATTAATATTACTTTCGCGACCTTTCTGTCTGGGGGAAGTGAAGTCCTCAGTAAGAGGAATTGGTCCTCTGCTTCCTCTTAAGATCACTCAGGTTGACTTGAGGAGTGGGCTGTGTGAATCCTGGAGGACACAGAGGGGAGGGGACAGAGTTCTGTCCCCAAGTCCCTGAGGGATCAGATCCTTACTCCTACCACCACATGGAGACCACCGGCTTTCCAGGCGTGAGTGTGATCGTGGAACACAAACTGAGTTCCTCGAGAAGCCCTCTTTCCAACCCCAGTGCTCCTCAGAAAAGCAAAAAACAAATCAGGCAAAAATAAATAAATAAATAAAGGAAAGACGCATCGGACTCATTAAAGAGTACGTAATAGAAACGCACTGTTATTTTAAGCATTTGGATAGGTAGCATTTGGATATGACTCTAATGACTTTCCCGTTAGCACATCTGTGTGTATTTATAAGCCTATCTCAGCGCAAAAACATGCGTCACAACTGATCCCTTGAAAGGAGTCGAGGTTATGGTGTGGGAGATGAACGTGAAATTTAACTACAAGATGAAGCTTCTTAAAAGGTCAGTGGGGTGGAGAATAATAATTGTTCAGCTGAGCAGCTCTCCACAGTATATTTTTTATGCAATGACTAATTATTGTGATTATTTTCACCAGCAAAGGCTCCTTTCGAGCTAAACATATCCATTTTCTCTTTTCCTCCCTAAAAAATATCTCCAGCCTTGGAGGAATTCCATATGTCTTCTGCCTATACTTAGGAAGCATGCTCTTGGATGTCTGCATGCATGGTGAAGCCACCTTTCCTCTCCCCGTTCTCCTGTGTGTGACACAGTATTTCTCTCTTCTTTGTACCTGCTGTAAAAAGCCAGCCAGAGTTTAACGAAAACAATTGGCGCCTGAGTTGATAATCTCCTCATCCACCCTTCGAGGACCCCGTCCGGCTAACCGTGCACACAGCCTTTAAATAATCAGCTACGGTTTAATGTAATGAGTTGACATCATTTGAATAGAAAGAACTGGTGAGTGTAGAAATCGTGGGGGTTTTTTAAAAATTATTTTTAGTCCCTGAAAAATTACTGTCCACAGTTTCAAAGTTTTATACCAAATGTGGCCTTTTTACTGAACATTTACCCAAAGAACTTGCAGAAGAGAGTGGTTTGGGAGCTGATACACCCACGGGGATAGAAAGAATGAAAGATTAACAGAACAATTAGATATAAAATGTCACTTGTAACACCATCACCATAATAATTCCTTAAATTCCTGTAATCTCTGAGACTTTTTTTTTAGAAATTTTATTTTATTATTTTTTTAAGATTTTATTTATTTATTCATGAGAGACAGAGAGGCAGAGGGAGAAGCAGGCTCCCAAGGAGCAGGGAGCCCGATGCGGGACTCGATCCCAGGACCCTGGGGTCATGACCTGAGCCGAAGGCAGATGTTTAGCCATCTGAGCCACCCAGGCACCCTAAACTCTGGGACTTTTTGGTGGGGTTTCACACACATGCTTGTCTGCTCTTTGTGCAGCTGGAGGTGACATACCTATTGAATTTAAAACCAAATGAGCACAGCTGAAAAACATATTACTCAAGACATGACCCATGAAGAACAGTGTCATTTTCCAAACTGTGAGTCATCTACACTTCCATAAAGACAAACACTCAGGATGGGGTCTTCGGAAGCAAAATAAAGAAGAAATTTGGGGGATATTCACCAGATTATCATATTCTGTCTCTTTCTATCTCTTCCCCAAACTTTAATTAAGAAAAAAAAAAACTGTCTTGGCCTGTCTGTGTTGTTTGAATTCATGTTGTTCAATTCATCAGCATTGTTTGAATTCACGGCATAATTGTCCGTTATTCACTCAAGCAAATATGTGATTAATTTGATTTTTCAGTCTTTGAACAAAATCTCTGGTGGTTTAAAACGTCTGATGAGTGAAATATTTTGGAAGCACCTTTCTTTTCACATGAATTATTTCTGAGAATAATCATGCACAAGAATCAAACTTTGTTTGCTAGAGCCAATATATGTAAACCCAAACACAATGCACTCATTTAGTCAGCAATTTTTTGAATTCAGAACTCCAGAATTTTATAACATTGGGACGGGGCAGAAGATCAGTCACAGGGGGATGTTAAGATACCTCTCCATTCAATAAAAATGTGTGAAACTAGACAGAGAATTTATGAGCATAGATTTCAGAAAGTTTGGTTTAAAATGGCACTGGAACTTGCTAATATCTCAGAGAAGACTCTAAATGTCAACATATTTTATACTGTCTTCACTCATAATAGCTCCCCTTATACTCAGATTATGGCTATTTATTGCTTAACAAGTTGTAGTTTTTAAATGTCTTCTGTCTCATCTAGCGATATAACAAGAACCCATCATTATGAATTTCTTTGCAGGCACTTTGGAAACAAACCCAAACTAGACTCTTCATCTTTGACTGCGTAGCATGTCTTCATGGAATGGTTATAATGGTAATTATTTGTATTTATTGTATTTTCCTAAAAATGCTTTAAATACATGTTTCACACTCCATTACTCTGTTACAGTGTAGCATCATAAACTGAAACACTTGTTACAGTACGAGTACTAAACATCTCTATAAAATGGGAATCCTCTTTAAATTACACCTTGTGAAGAACTGTTTTTCTACATCTCTCTACATACCACTTTTCATAACTTGATTCCTTTCTGTTTTAACAGTAATTGGCTTTTCATAAAATCTTAAAGTTGGGAGGTCTATTACTTGGAAGGGTTGCATTCAGCTACCAGCAACAGCAAACTTGACAAACAGTAGCTTAAGAGAGCAGGGCATTTCCTGGGCCCTAACGCCTTCTGCCCAACCTCTTTAGCAAATGGTCTTTGTCTTCATTATCATAATGTGGCTGCCGCATGTCCTGCTTACCATTTTCATTCCAGGATGGAAGAGAAGGAATGGGGGAAAGGACAACAGGCAAGAGGCCTTACTGGTAGGCCAGATGAGTCTCTCTTTCTCTCTCTCTCTCTTTTTTTTTTTTTTAAGAGAGAGAGAGCATGTGCATGAGCAGGTTGGTGGGGGGGGAGCGGAGGGAGAGGGAGAGAATCTCAAGCAGACTCCCCGCTGAACAAGGAGCTCAATGCAGGGCTAAATCTCATGACCCTGAGATCATGACCTGAGCAGAAATCAAGAGTCAGATGCTTAACCAACTGAGCCACCCAGGTGCCCCTCTTTCTTTTTTGAAAGAGATTTAATTAACATGTCTTGAAATTCACCCCTTTAAAGTATATAAATCAGTGGTCTTTAGTATATTCAGAAGGTTATGCAATCGCCACCACTATCTAAGTCCAGAACCTTTCCATCATTTCCAAAAGAAACGCGTACCCATGAGCAGTCTATCCGCATCTCCTGCCCCTTCCCCTAGCCCGTGGCAACCACTATCCCCTTTCCCTGTGCCTCTTCTGGACATTTCATATAAATGGAACCATATAGTATGTGGCCTTTTTTGTCTGGTTTCTTTCACTTAGCACAATGTTTTTAAGGTTATATGGACATTTGGGTTGTTTCCACTTTGAGCTATTCTGGATAACGCTGCTATAAATATTTGTGTACAAGTTTTTATGTAAGCACATGGTAACTGTGTTTTAGCCTTTTTTCCTAAGATTTTATTTATTTAACTGAGAGTGAGAGTGAGCCCAAATGAGAGGGAAGGGCAGAGGGAGAGGGAGAAGCAGACTCCCTGCTAAGCAGGGAGCCTGATGCGGGGCTCCATCCCAGGACCTGGAGATCATGACCTGAACCACAGGCGGACCCTTAACTGACTGAGCCACCCAGGCGCCCCCTGTGTTTTAGCTTTTTGAGGAACTGCCACACTGTTTTCCAAAGTGGCTGTACCACTTTACCTCCCCCCAGCAGTGAAGGAGGGTTCCAAGGAGGCTTTCTTTTTTAAAACCTTCTCTCAAAAGCCTCCCCCACCCCTCCCCATCTGCAAACATCTCACTGGCCAGAACTGGGTCGCGTGGTCCCTGCTCTCTACAACTGGGCGTGGGAAAGCTGCGGTCCAGCCTCTCCTGCAGAGAAGGAAAAGGAGGTTTGCATCTTTGCTATAGAAGTGATCCTGGTCATCTTTTCTGTTAGGAAATCCCCTCTTCAACCCCCCCCACAGAAGGGCATCCCGCCTCTGCTTCAACACTGCCAGTGATAAGACTCGTATCTCCAAAGGGAGCCCCCAATCTACGTTGGAATGGATCTTATTATTCTTCTTGTACACTGAGTAATATATCTGGTATTTTCTTTTCAGGAATAATAAAACAAAGGGAATATGGGAATCGAAGTGAAATAGAGTCATTAATAATGTAAATGTGATGTTCCAACTATTATTGCCTAGCTCACAGGAGGGCTCCGTAATTGTTTGTCTTCCTCCCCTCACCCCTACCCCACCCCGCCATTCCCTTCTTCCCTCTGTAATGGGATGGCAGGGAGGACACGTTTGGCTGTTCTGTTAAATTATACATTTCTAGGACATCGGGGATGGTGTTGTCTAATTGACTTCCGTCCACACCTGCTCCAACTTAAGCGTGTGCGTGCATTCTTGATTTTTTTTTTCCTACAGAAGAGGGGAGAGGCAACCCAGGGCAGAAGACACCATTCACAGACCTTGCCGTTGGATTATAAGCATGCTGGGTGCTTAATGAGCTGCTGAATAATATAGGGCTGCCTCATGATTAAATGCTATAAATATTTATGATTTATTACTGATGCTTTGGATAGATTAGGCTTTGGAAGGCCCGTGGATCACAGTGATTCTAAAGGAAAATAAGAAAATACGAACTATATTAAAGCTGCTTATTGACAATGCTGCTCGCAGGGGTTATGTAATTTTTCAGAAGCTGGTGGAGGTACAGGTATTCAGCAGCCCTGCCGTTTGAATGGTTTCTTTGATAGTGATAATATATTTCTCATAAGAATATAGTTATAAATGGGAGTTAAAGTGATCACTCTCTACTAAGAATGCACTCACCTTTGAAGGTACCAGTCAGATGGCAAGAGCAGAGAGCTCAGCATTACGTTTACTGCAAGTATGTGCTCACCAGGGAGGGACCAGTACCTGGGGCTCTTTCCCCCAAAGTCAGCACACACGCCTCTGGGAACCAAGGCGTGAGTGAGTCTGCGCCACCAACTGCCGTTGCATCTAATGACCCACTTGCAAAACGGTTTGCTCCCCGTTTCCCTGGTTCCACTGCTTTAGAGAATGAGTACCCGAGAAACAAGCGTTTGCAGAAGATACACGGTGGTGCTTCATGGGCAGCTATAGTGTGGACTCTGAATTCAGGGAACTGTGCTTGATTCCTAACTCCATCGAGCTGCATGGCCCTTAGCAAGTCCTATAACCTCTCTGGGCTTCCGTTTCTCCGTGGAGTTACCGTGAGGACTGAATGACGAATATATGCTAAGCACTTGCCTATAGCAAGTGCTCAAATGAAATGTTAGGTTTATTATCTCCATTAATAGGGCATCATAAGCAAATCTTTTGAATTACAATATACTTCGGAACAGAGGGGACATCTCTGAGCATTGTACTAGATAGCTTATTGCTCAGACAGGAGGGAAATGTAGCATACAGAGAAAAAGAGAAGCATTAAAATGTTTCTCCTGAAACTGATTCCGTCCCCTAGTATGTGTACAGAAGACAAGGATTGAGGTGGGCCTCTTCACAAATCTTACCTCAGTGCATCTTTACACCCATCTTTCGAGATATTAGTTACTCTGTCCATTTTAGTATAAATATGAGGAAACCAAGTCCTTGAGAGATGAAGTGATTTGCCCTGAGAGCACAAAACTAAGCAACAGAGCCAAGATTTGATCCCGTCTTTCAACTAATCAACTTATACACAGAATGATGGCAGGGATACACATTTTGAATTAGTCCCATGTCTATACCTTCAAAGGTGAGTGCATTCGTATAATTCTCCATGAGGGTAAAGGATGGGTTCTCCTTGAAAAGGGGTCAAGCCAGCCTTCCTGTCATCCAGATATCCATCACACAGTTACAAAGCAGATCTCTTTTCTCCTGGGTTTCCCAAATGGACTACTTTTAAGTATAAAGTTCTACTGATTGTGAGTCATCAAGGCAGGGCGCTCAAACGAAATGACAGCTTCTTTTTGTCGGATAGGTGTAGTCTGAGCAGAGTCTAAGAAATCTTTGCATTGCAGACTGAAGTATTTTACTATTGCGTTTACTCACACCATTTAAGTGGAGGATAAAAAATTCGCAATTTCTAATATCTTAATGCAGACAAAGAAAGCAAAAGGCGGCTGGAAATTTGTGACTGACAGCTCCATGCGCTTAGCCAGCTAATGAAGCCTCTTCGTGCAGAGCTGCCTCGTGTACCAGGGCTGAGGTCAGATATTCATGTCACTGAGGGAATGTCATCTGTTTCCTTATTTGAGAAAGGATTCTTAATACCCCATAATTCCCATATCTCCCTAGTTTTGCTTCAGACAAAAAGGAATTAGATAATCATGTCACATACTGAGAAGAGAACATTTATAATACCCATGAGAATAAAACCTTTTCAGGACTGAATGGAAGGCCACTCAGCCTCTCTGAAACATAAAGTCCCAACTGGAGGGAGCAAAAAAGCCAGCAAAACCAACCTGGCTAGCTGTATCATGCTGTAATTGTTCCAGAAGGGGAAGGCTATGGTGATAAGTAGCATTTATTAAACATTTCCTTGGTCAGATACACTATCTGGTTTACTACATCTACTAAATACTATACCTGGTTTACTCCTGCAAATAGCAGGATGAGGCAGAAAATATCTTCATATTAGAGATATGGAAACTGAGGTTTGGAGAAGACATGGGACTAATTCTAGGTCACTCAGACACTAAATGGCATAGCAGGGACTCAAACCCAGGGCCCTCTGGTATCTGTGCCCAGACTCCTTTCGATTTTCTACATCTTTTCCTTCTTTCTTCAGCATGTGAAACATCCCCCCCAGCCAGCCCTTTTATCATTGAGGCATGCAATAGTTATCTATTGCTATATAACAAAATACTACAAACTTAGTGGCTGAAAACAACACACACATTATCTGTGAGTCAGGAATCTGGGCACAGCTTGGCTGGATCGTCCACTTCAAAGTTTCCAACAAGATCGCCATTGGGGGGTCAGCCAGGGTTGGGGTCTCATCTGGGGCTTGACCGGGGAAGGGTCCGCGTCCAAGCTCGCATAGATGTTGGCAGCATTCTGTTACTCGCAGGTTGTTTGGACTGAGAGTCTCAACTCCTGAGGGCCTCTATCAGCCAGAGGCTGCCCTTAGTTTCCTGCTACATGGGCCTCTCCTGTGGCAACATACTTGATCAAAGTACACCAAAAGAGAGTCTGCTGGAGAGACTGAAGTTACAATCTTATATAACGTGATCACAATAGTGACATTCCACCACCTTTGCCATATTCTGTTGCTTAGAAGCAAGTTGCAGGTCCTGCCCACACTCAAGGGGAGGATCTCCACATGAGGATGTGGAGAATAGGAGGTGGGAGGGTACATCTTAGAGTCTATCAGTCACAGAAAGAGGTCAAATGTTCCACGTTTTCCTTTCTATCTCCACCAACTCCACAAATTTGTCATAAAGCTCCTTATCCAGAGCTAGAGGAAGATTTATAATTTTCAAAAAATGTTTTAAAATCCCAACTGGGATGTTTATCTCATGCTGGTTGTTAAAAGTATTATTATTTATTTCTGAAGACATGGAATTTCATTCTCATTAGTTGTATTATCATCTTGCTTCTGGAAAGAAGCTATTGCTTACAGGACCCCAGGGTTTAGTGGGGTTAGCAGGGTCATGAGATAAATATACAGCATCAGTTCTAAACCCTGTGTGTGAGCTCTAGAGGCCTTCCAGCCCAGACCCTTCTAGGTCATGCAAAGCCCAGCATCGTGGGGCAATGCAAATAGAGTAGTCCTACAGAAATGCTCCAGCACAGGGCTTCTGGAGGACTGAAGGGACAGGCTTACAGTAAATAGAGAACAGAATACATATAATGAGAAATTGGTTATAGCGATTATCATTGTCACTGCTTTTTAGTGTCTCAAGCCCAGTTGTACCATTGGAATGCAGCCTTCCTGAATTATAGCAGCTTAAAGAAATCTTTTCATCACTATCACCACATACATATGTCTGTGTGGATATATATGGATGCATGACACCCAAAATTTAGCACCATGAATTCTCACTGCTGCTGCAAAGCTCTGTTTCTTCTCCACCCTCTTGACGTACACTGCATCCAAAAGAGGCTTTGGAAATCTTCCAGAGCCCAGTTACACTGGGCGGATGCCAACCCATTTTCCGTCTCCCTATAATTTCTTCAATAACTTCAGCATAGAGTGACACTGGTTTACCAAGGAAAAGCTAACAGATTTTTTTCTATAAATAACTGGTTGACTGTGCTGTGGTGACAATTTATATAATAGAACTCATGCTTAAATAATAAGGTAACAGCTTTGGACTGTGAATTTTAAAATGTTTTATTGAAATGTAGACTGATTAACAGGCAAGATTCTTCTTCTAATTATTTGAATTATAGGCTCTTAATGACAAGAAGCTGTAGAAATAAAAACACGTTAAAATTGCATTTTTAATGAAGTGGCACCTGGAAACCCCAACTTTTCCAAAGCAGGTAGCAGTAACCTATTGTTACCTGGAAACAACACATGTGTTCACAGAGGTTAAGAAGATGTTCGTTGTCGTTGGGGCAATAGGATTATTTATGACCCAATTTCTCAGAATGCAAGGAGGATAAAGCAGACACATGGTAAAAAGGACACTGGACTGAGAGTCAAGAGGCTGACTTCTAGTTCTGGTTCTGTTAAACTGCTTGGCTGTGAGTCCTTTTTACCTCTCTTGGCTGCCATTTTTTTCAAATGTAAGACATCAAAGTTTTAGCTAATGAGCTCTAAAGCCCATTTAAGCTTTATAATTCCATGATTTAATTGTCCTATTATAAAAGTGAAACTTCTAAGGGAAATAGATCAAACATATCTGTCACGAAATATAAATTCATATGCGTACACAGTGATGTCAGCTTTTAGGAAATACACAGGGCTTTACATGGATTTTTTCATCAAAACTAAGCTGGACATTTATTCATGCACCCAGCACTGTCCTAATACCACGTACATGTGGGTAGTAGGTAAGGTGGCAATTGAGAAAGGATAGTATTCATCCACCTACACATTCAGTCATTCATTTCCTAAGCAAATACTTATTTGCTTGTATCAGGGAAGGTCTCTGTGATACAGTAACATTTGAAGGGAAATTTAAAGAGAATGTGAGTGATGAGCTGTAGAGATTACCTTGGGGCAAAGCATTTCAAACAGAGAAAGAGCACGTGCAGAGGCTCTAAGGTAGGAGTGGGCTTGTTTTGTTCAAGGATTAGTGAGGCCAGTATGGTTAAAGCAGAGTGAGTGAGGAAGAACTCAATAGAGGATGAAGTCATGGAGTTAGTAAGGAGCTAGATCACATAAGGCATTCAGAGAAATCTATCCTGTTCAGCATTAGTTGTACCCTTTTACTGGTCTTCAAGTCCAGAAGATTACCAGCCATTGTCTCCACAAATAGGTCTTATCTGCCACTCTCTATTCTCTTTTTCGGGAATTCCTATGAGGGCCATGTTGGAGTCTTTCCATCTACTTTCTGTATTTTCTAACTGGCATCTCATAGGTTTTTAAAAAAGTTTTTATTTAAATTCCAGTTAGTTAACATACAGTGTAACATTAGTTTCAGGTGTACAATATAGTCAATATAGGGATTCCATAATTCCATACACGCCCGGTGCTCATCACGACAAGCGCCCTCCTCAATCCCCATCACTGTTTCACCCATCCCCCACCCCTGCCCCTCTGGTCACCAGCAGCTTGTTCTCTATAGTTAACAGTCTGTTTCTTGGTTCTCCTTGGCATCTCGTGGTTTTAATCTCTTTTACCATTCCATGCTGTGTTCTAGGTGAGTTTCTCAATAGTATTTTCCAGTTCTTTAATGATCTGTTCAAATACGTCCAGTCTAGGGTTTACCCCATTCATTCTGATTTTTATTTCAACAAATGCATTCATTGTTCCTGGGGTTTCCAATTAGTTATGTTTTTATATCCACCTGTTTGTTTTTTTGTTTTTTTGTTTTTTTTTTTTTAATCTGGCTGTTTTGTTTCAGCATTTCTTGTTCTTGTTCTTTATGAAGGCTCTTCTCCCCTTTATCTCTTTGAGGCTCTTAAACATACCTTTTAAAAGACATTTTCATATTACTCTCTTATTTCCATTCCATTTCATCTACTCCTAGTTATTTATATCTTTAATCTCAGTTTTCCCAATGTGTTTTGGAATTTTGGTTTGAAGGCTCATCGTATTTAGAAGATTTTATTGTTTCTCTCTCTTTATTCCCCCAGGCTCTGACAATGTTGTGGTTACTTTATCCTGGCCCTCCATGTCCCAGTGTAGATTTCTTTTTCCTTCTTCCCTCCTTCCCTCCCCTTCCCTCGCCTTCCCGCTTCCTAGCAGTTCAGAAGTGCCTGTCTCATTGACATTGAAAAGATTCTGTTACCAACTTGGGGGTGCTGCTTGACTCATATTCTTGCTTCAGAATAAGATCCATTATTTCCAACCTTTCTAGACACTCAGCTTCAGAGCCTCCACTGCTCCAGGCGAGGGTCCAGTGAATCCTTTCCTCATCTTCCTTTCACGGGTGGCGAAGTCCGCAGAAGCACTGGATTCACTTGGTAAAACTGGCTCTGTTCCCTGTCTCTCATCAGATACATTTGGTCCCCGTTCCCACACCAAACATTAACATCTCACAGCCTGCGCCTACATTCACACCTAGCAGCCACTGGCTTCAGCCTTGCTCATAGTATTATATGTGGTCAATAAAAACTTTTATTTAGTTTTTGAGCACGGCCATTTGTATTTGGGTTTCTTTTAACATACTTTTGTCTCCCACTGTTAATGTGTTTGGAGCCCTGGGACAGGGTGTGGACCAAAAAGTGTCAACTTACATTTCATCTTCACCAGAAATCTTTTCGGGCAGAATTTGAGACACAAGGTAGACCTTAAAGAATCGATAAGCCCTGAGTAGGCTCAGTGAAAATATAATCCCAGGCCTGAAATCAGGAACATGTGGGACACATGGAGGGCAATGGGAGGAAACCAACCTGGCTAGAGAAGCCAGTGGCAATTGAGACCTAGGGGATCCCAGAGCCAAGGTTAGATGTCCTTTGCACGTGTCCCTGTAACAAGTTCTATGTCACACTCATCATTCCTTTGTAATTGCCTGAAGGCAGAGCCATGTATGTCTAATTTACAGCTGTGTCCTCTCTACCTTGTATGGAGCCTGGCACATAGTAGGTACTCAACAAATACGTGTAGAATAAGTGAATCAATATTGGGTAGACAAGGGGTGCCTGGGTGGCTCAGTTGGTTAAGCGACTGCCTTCGGCTCAGGTCACGGTCCTGGAGTCCCGGGATCGAGTCCCGCATCGGGCTCCCTGCTCGGCAGGGAGTCTGCTTCTCCCTCTGACCCTCCTCCCTCTCATGCTCTCTGTCTCTCATTCTCTCTCTCTCAAATAAATAAAATAAAATCTTTAAAAAAAATATTGGGTAGACAAATTAGGGTGTGAAAAAAATATATTGATCACCTGTCACTCCCTCAAACACGAAGCATTCATCCTTTCCTCTTCAGCTAATCAAAACCTTGCCCCTGCCCTCTTCTTTCTAGCAGTATCTTGTAATCTGCCATCCATCCTCAAAACTACTATAAAAATGCTTCACTTAAAAGGCTCCAACAGCCTTCCAGGAACAAAATAAAACTATTTTCAGTTTTCACCTCATAAACCTCTCCGTGGTACCCCCGACCTTGGCTTTGGCGGCACCATGCTGCCCTGTCCTGGAGGCTTTGTGACAGCTGCTAGGTTGGACAGCTGAAGATACAAATGCCTCGTTATAACCAAGCATTTTACCAAGAGCCTGAACAGAGAGTAACTGGACAAAAGCCATGTTTTAGAAAACCAGGTCTGAATGTGAGAGACAAGGCCAACTGGAGAAGGGCAAGATTGGGGGCCACGGACAGTCTATGAGACAACTGCCCCTGACTTATCCTTATAGGTCTTTCTGGGATCTTTCTTCTCCATGAGACATTTCCTGATCTACAGGTCTTGGTGTTCAAGTGCATGGCCTAGGATTTTAGTTTTTCTTCCTAGGACAAGAACTCCAGTGATGGGTACTTTGTATACCTCTTGCTAAGCCTCCTCTCTAGGACTAGGTCTTGTCCCGGAGACCCCAGCCTGCTGTCTGGGGCACTGGTTGCATGTGGGTAAAGAATGGCCACCTCCCTATCCACCTCCTCTACACGGCTCTCCCCACTGCATTCCCTGTGATTTCTGAAACGAGGCTAAGACACTAACTGGGCCACCAGCTCCTCCCTACACACTCACCCCCAGCTTCCTCTGTCCAGGCCCTTCTCACCCTGGTGAGGGAGTGCCTGGTAGCTGTTGCTTGGTTCTGCCTCCCTACTGGTCCCATGACTGGTTGCCGAGGACCGTGACTGCTGGCACTCCACGCCTGTTTGGGGTTGGGACAGAATGCCGTGAGTGGGGCTGTTGGACTCCAATCCTAGAAAAGCTAAAGTCGCAGGCAGGTGATCAAAACAATGTCTCGGGCAGAGAGTTCTTTAGTTAGAAACCCACTAGCAATCCGAGGAGATGCTAGTTATCCCAGTGGGATCACAAGGCCAGGGCTGGCCTTACAGTCAGATGACCTGATGCTTTGCTCCAGAAAGCTAGATCATAGCTCCAGAAATACCTACTGTCTGAGGTCAGGACCAGGCATATGAACAAAAGTAAGGGCTTAGCTTGTAGGTAGGGATCCAAATGGCTAACTCTCTGGATAGGGACCGCCAGCAGAGTGAGGAACCAAGCACAGCCTGCAGAGTTCCAGGACTGTATATACATACTTAATCTAGCAATACAGCTCATGCAGGTAGCAATATAACTCATATTTGGTTTTACATATCAAACTGCGTTAAAGGTGCAAACATTATGACTCAGAGTCTAAAGATCTCTTCCCTCTGTAGGTGCTGTCTTATTCTAAAATTATGGTCCTGTAATAGTCCTGTTCTTTTTTTAGCTCCCTGAATTACTTGAGAGCTTTTCCCCCCAGGGGCTGGCTGGGGCTATTATGGACCACCTTTAAAGGCTGTAGGCAACAAATGACTCACCCAAGATGAAGATACTGCTCTCAGCAGCCTGTGGAGCAGCTCCGCACTCAAGTGTGTTCTTACTTTCTGTCCCTGTTTCTTCCTATCTGTCCCAGGTCACCCTGTTTAGCCCTTGGTTACCTGAGTGACCCTTCTCCCTCTCGACATTTCTCCCCACGATCTCTTATTTTTATTAATGCGCCCCAGGGCTGTGGGGTGTCTGCCCATGGGTGACGCAACAGCCTTTTGGGGGATGCACTGCTGGGAGCTGGGAGTGGGAGGGATCAGCTTGACCCTGGGCCTGTAGAGGAGACTCCAATCAAGCAGATTTGCTCAGCCTGCTCTTCAGAAGACGCCCGATGGCGTCTTTTCCTTGTTGCTGTTTCCTGATGCGTTCGTGGAGTTTGGGTATTTTATCTCATGGAGGTAATTGATTCATCATCTGTTTCAAATCCCCGCATTTCCCAAGTTGATGATCCAAGCCATTAAAAAAGCAGGAAGTTGGCTCTGCTACAAGAAACTGACAGCGATCTCATATGCTTTCGGACTTACCTCATTGTGAATTCCGAGGCCAAAAAAACGCTCCCGCCCTTCCTGGCTCTGGGTCTCACCTGCCTGGTCTCTTTTCCTTTGAATCTGACTGAGTTGGTTGTGGGATACCTTCACGCAGAGACTTTTCTCCTTGAAATCGGCCTGCGTGTGACCTGGAAGGGGGGAGAACTTTCCCTCCCTCTCTCCTTTCTCCCCTCGGGCCCCCTTGTCACTTTCCACTCTCTGCCTCCCAGGGCCGGTCAGGACGGGCTTCCAAAGACATCCCCGCTATTTCGGGAAGTGCTGTTCTTACAAACCGAAATGATCTGGTTGCTTTAGGAAGGGAGAGAGAGCCATACAATGATTCACTGACTCCTCTTCGGCTGTTCCCTCCTCCGAAGGTGCCAGGCCCTGTGCTAGCTGCTGGCCTTGTTTATAACCGCCCCCCCCCCCCCCGCCCCCAGGAAATGAATTCCTCTGTAAGGACTTGTATAACTTAGGGTGAACTTCCCAAAGCCTCCTGGGCTAACTCTCTCCCCCTGCTACTCAGCAGCCATCCATTGTGCCTGCCGTTAAGTGACGATGGCCGAGACTGAGCCTTTTATTGGAAACCTGGTATCTGGGACGGGAGGTCCCCGATGGTACCTGCGTGAATGCAGCGTGGCGCGACGCATGCATCTGAGTTTCCTACAGAGTGTGCTTTCTGTGGATCCAAATGACTCCCCCTAGCCTCTCTGAAGCTTCTGTTCACTTCTGTTCCTTCCGAGAGTCCGTGAGGAATGTGCGCCTGCCTCGGCCCGGCCCCTGGGCCACCCGTCTTCGTCTTCGCGTGAGTACCAGCTCTTACCTCCTTTCTCCCTCTTCTGGTCGGGGAAGGGCCCCTCCTCCGCCAGCCCGGAGGGTTTTGTGCCTTTTCAGGGGATGTTTCTTATCTCTGATTGCTTCCCGTGCTCCTTTATTCATCTTTGTGTTGTGACATACAAAACGCTCCAGAAGAGACCATGGGGTGTTTCCTTGCCTCGTCACAGCGTGGGCCTTTGGGCTTTTTGGTTTCCCCGTGGTTTTCAAGGGCTGGGGAACATGGCCGCCTGAGCTCCTAAGCAGACTTGGTTGGCAGCTCACCCATCTCCTCTGTTGGAACCCCCACGCCATGGAGTCTGCCCCCTCCAACCTGTTTCCTTGGGCCACCACCTTCCCCCGGAGACCAGGCGGCCCTCTGTCTCATTCCCACAGGACACCGTGCACTCCAAACTCTACGAGGGGACAATTCCAACTCGAACTGAGTGTCGACTGCCACTGATGCCAAGCCCTGCTCTAGGAGCTGGTGATAGGCAGATAAACAGGACTTGGGCCTTAACCTTAAGGAGCCCCCACCCGTGTGGAAAATACACACATGGACTCATTCATTATAATTTGGTGATGGCTAAGGGTCATGAGAGTTGTGCACATGCACCAGGGCTCCGGGAGCACAGGCGATTCTCCAGTGAAAACATGGGAAACAGGAGTTAGGTTTTAGAAAGAACGCTCTTAAGCTCTGACGTGTCATGAAGTCTTGGTGTGTAAGTGGGAATGGAATGGGGGACAGGGGAGGGGAAGGAGAGGCCTTCCTCAGAAGGTGCTATTTGAACACCTGGAATAAAGTGCACACTGAACATCAAATAATGGAGGATGCACTTACAGCACCCCCTAAAAAATAGGAACTTTCCAGAAAACTGAGGAAGGGGAGATTGTTATTGGTGGGGGAAATACCAGGTTCCAAAGGCATAGCTGGTGCTTCAGGGTGGTGGGGGATACTGGAGCGTGGAGGGCAAGGGACGTGGAGAGGTGGATGAGGTCAAGGGAGAATGGGCAAGTCCTTGGGGAAAGATGCAAGTCCTGGGTAGCGTGAGGACTGGGTGGATTTGGGGCAGTATTTACTCAGAGCAGCCAGGAGAAAATAGGTTTTAAAGCAGTTTGTTTTCAAACTTCTTTTGCCTATGTCTCACAGAAAAAAAAAAAAATACATAACAAACCAATACATACATATTGAAAATGTACTCTTATTATGCACCATTTATCCTGTCCTAATTTCTTTCCTACTCCGCCTTTAAAAATGCTAGTCATGACTCTCTCAACTTCTGACCCAGTGGGCCATGACTCAAAGTTTAGAGAACACTAAAAGGCGAGTATAATTTATAGTCAGAGAGGGAAGCCAGGGTCAACTCAGTTTGGGAGGCAACCAGAACAGAGGAAACCAGGAAAGAGAGAGCATGGCATGGGGTTCAAGATACAGATGGTGAAGGCAGCAAGGGTTTTGGGAACCAGTTTTTACATGGGCTGGTTAGCCTAAATGGAGCTCAGGGAGATGGTCAAAGGCCTTATGTGTTATTGAGTTGAGGAATTCTGGCTTTGTTGTAGAGGTGAATAGGGGCATCAAAGAGTTTTAAATATGTGTATCAGTTAGCTACTGCTGAATAACAAAGCACCCCAAAGCTTAGAGACTTAAAATAACTTCTGATTGTTTTTCACAAGTCTATTCGCTGGTGAGGCTGTTCTGTTGCTCTAGGCTGAGCTCACTATGTATTCATAGGCAGCCAGCAGGTAGGCCGAGGCCTGTCTCATCTAAGGATGGCTCTGCCGGCGACAACGAGGCTTTTGTACACGTGTCTCCCACGTCCCTCAGCAGGCCAGTGTGGGCATGCTCTGTGGCACTAGCAGAGGCCCAAGAGAGGAGGAAACACACGCAAGTGCTTTTTCAAGTCTCTGCTTGTATCAAGTTTGTTATTATCCCCGTGGCCCAAACCAAGTCACAGGCCGAGGCCTAGAGTCAGTGTGGGAAGGCACTATCTGGGGGCATGGGTAGAGAGAGGCATGAAATCAGTCTCCACAGTAGAGAAGGTATAGGGTCAGATTCGTGTTTTAGAAAGATCACATGGGGTGTCTGGATTGGAGGAAGGTGATGCTAGAGTCAAGGAGGCCAGACAGAAGGATATTTTAGTGATCCTGATGAGGGAGGATGGGTGTTCAAACTAAGGGGCTAAGGTTGGGGAGAAAGGGATTGATGGAATTCTAGTGAGTCAAGAAATCTATACCCTCTTCCCTCCTGAGTTCAGAACCAATTGAGAGATGGACACGTGGGTCAAAAAAGAGAGAGCCCATCAGAGAATGTGGTTTTAAATCTGCTACCAGAAGAGCTTTCTCTAACTCTCTGGACTCTGCTATTCTCCCTCTCCTAGCCTGGGCCTTGGGTCTTGGGTCAAAGAAGAAAGAAAAGGGGATGACATCTTACAGTCTTACCCAACCAAGAGATTCAGCTGTCAACCAGGAGTTGGAGGAAAAAGCCAGGGACGATATCTAGTGTCAGGGTCACATATTTTCTGTCTCAAGGGCCGCAGAGTCAATGTTTTATATTTTGCAGTACATTTGGTCTCTGTTGCAACTACTCAGTTCTGCCGGGAGAGTATGAAAGCAGCCACGGGCAATACATAAACAAATGAATATGGCTGTGTTCCAATAAAACTTTTTTGTGGACTCGGAATTTTCACGTGTCACAAAATATTCTTCTTTTTTATTTACTTTCAACCATTTTAAAGAATGTTAAAAACCATTCTTAGCTCAGGGGTTGGATGTGGCTTGCCAACCCCCACACTAGAGGAGGTCCTTCGGCAAGAAAATACGATGTCAGGAGAAAGGAACTCCCTCTTCTATCAGTCTGGGTCTCTGCAAGGGACATAATCAAACTGCGTACCTGAGGAAAACTTAAAAATGGGGTTATTTACAAACGTGTGAGCAGGGTTTAGGGAAACTAACAAGGGACACCCAGGGGTGGCAACTTCGGGAACTGCTGCTACCTCCCAACCCAGGTCATGAAATGGCAAAGGAGAGAGTACAGAGCAGACCCAGAAGAGCTGTGCTAGAGAGGGCTGCTGGGCAGAAGCCATGGTCATTTGGTGGAGAGTCACGTATGACCTGCTGTTACCTGCAAGGAAGAGATCTCAGGTTATTAGTATTCTGACTTCAGAATCCTGCACTTTGATCCACTTCTGGTGCTTCCCATTAGCCAAATGTAACTGGAAACCAGAGGGCAAACGAGCACCATTGATATAATAATCCATACACCTGGGGGTGACCGCCCAAGCCAAGGAGGAGGTTGGGGAAGGATGGCGAGTGGATCTGAATATGCAGATGGAGAACATCCAGTGTGTTCCCTAACAGGAACCAACTAGAAGGATGGTCAGGAAGTATGGCTCATAGGACCATCCCTTCCTTTCAAGGGCCTTAGCTCCTCATCTATGAAATGAGAAGGTAAGATTGAGTGATCTTCAAGAACCAATTCTAACATTTTTTGCTTCTGTGGTAATGCTCTTGACATTCCTCATTGTGCTAAGGAAGGGGGGCCTAGAAAAGGAGGGTCTTTCTTGATTTCTGGCCCTGGACCCCGTTCCTTCTAAAGCCCTCACTCCAAGGTTACAAACCCGTGTAACTGTGTGACCTAACGAGCCAGCGTTGTTGCGACGTTGTAGGAAATGACTTCTGTGATAAGAAGTTCTAGCCAAGTCAGGGGGGCAAGGTTCGGGGGCTGGGAGATGGGCCAGCACAGAAGGCTATTGTAATTTATTAGCGTCTCCTCTGTGCCAGACGCTTTGCATAGGTAGTAATCTTTTTCAAAACCATGCGAGGAAGTTTTTGTGATCCTCAATTTGCCAGTGGGGAAACAGAATTTCAGAGAGGTTAATTAACTTGCCTAAGGCCACACAGCTAGTTGGGGCAGCTTAAATCCACTGTCCTTTCCCCCTGCACACTGGTACTTTGGTTCCCAGCTCCCACCAGGTCGGCACACTCCTTTCCAGTCTTCACAGACTTGTGTCCTAGCCCAGAATGGCCGGAGAATTGTAAAATTCAAAATACCAGATGTGCACTGGTCCAAGAAAAGACAGCTGAGACGCTCACACAGATATTTTGGGCCCCAAATGCCCCTTCCTTTCTAAGCATTAGCCTTCTTGTCTCCAAAGAGGATGGGCAAAGGTTCCCAAGGATGTGGGTTTCCTCCGTTCTCCTTGTGTGTCTCTTCCCAGCATATTTTTTTAAAAAAATTGAGGCAAAATTCACATCACATAATACTGACCATCTTAAAGTGTACAATTCAGTGGCATTCAGTGCATTCACAAGGCTGCACAACCACCACCCCTATCGAGGGCCAAACTTATGCCGCAGTCTCTGTCTGCCTCAGGTACATAATCCAAGAATACCTGGTAAACATTCCACGCCCTGCATATCTTCCTAAAATAGCATTCCAGGTACCCTCTTCCCCATTTCTGCTTGAAAGCAACACTCTGAAGGCTGGATTTGGCATCAGAATCTAGGCCTACTTCCTGCCATGTGCATTCATTATGCCACTGAATCAAAGCAACAAGCTTCATGGTGAAAAAGCCTCTCTGTCCCATCTTCCTTAAAGACATTATTTCCATTCCTTTTTTGTCTGGCTGCACATGGCCCATGTGGATATTAATTTGCAGCAAGCCATGGTTAAATTTTCAAAGTGCCTCCAAATTTATATGCTCTTTCTCAGAGAACTACCACAGATCTAAATATTGAAACTCATTAAATAATTAATTTTTCTAGGATGTCTTCCACTTTGGAGAACAGCAAATTTTATAAATACAGAAATATGAACTGAGATCTTGTGAGTGGCGCTGGATGATATGTGTACATCTTCAGTGCAGAATTAGAAAAATACTAACACATTATGTTTTTTAAATCAATTTGTGAGTCAAGAGGTTTACTTAAAAAAAAAAAAAGACCCTAGCCTATTTGTGTCTTCTATAAATTATCAAATGGAAAGTAAACCTTGCAGTTATTATTACGGAATGTTGTCGTCTCTAGAAATACTATAAATTAGACCCATTCACCATAGGGTTTTCCGCATTATAATTCTATGCAATTTGCATGCTATGCAGATCTTGCTTCACTGAATACCATCAAACACACTTATTCTTCTTCAAAATTAGCTAAACACTGCCTTCTCTTCCACTCAATCAATCCCTCTGCAAAGACAGATGTAAGAACACTTGTCTGACATGTGCTGTTGCTTCTTCGCTCCTCTTTGCCAAAACACATATGACTGGACAATGGCAAAATGATCTGTGGGGTCTCATTTGTAAAAACCTAATTTAACATCTGGACGATGCTCAAGGTGTGTTGGAGGACAGATGAGAGAATGGAGCCCAAGTTTCTTGGAGGCAGAGGTGGGGACTTGGGACTAGGACACCGACATGTGGGGACTATATTCACTTATATGTCTATGACCTTTTTTTTTTTTTTTTAATGTCTGTAAGAGAAATGGACTTAATTCCAGAATAGCATTTCTCACCCCTCATCGCATTGTAATCATCAGCACTACCTATTGGTATTATTGGAAGAACTCCATTATGAAGATGTGTTGGAGGGCAGTCATTCTCAATCTCTGAGCTTCAATTACACGGCTTGGTGGGAGGGCGCTGGTATAAACAGAAGACTTTTATAGAAGACCAGATATGCTGGACTCAGCAGCCATTTTGCTGAGAAACATAAGGGATCTCGCCTTAGAGCTGGGTAAAGTGAGAAATAGGTTTGACTTTTCTCGAGCAATAGCCACGGCAATCTGAAAGTGCTCTCTGCAGGAGTAATTTAACTGGGAAAGGGTCCCAGAGCTCAATTAGGAAGCAATCAACCCCATCATCAACAATTCCTATGTTGTAAGAACTATGGAAGCCATTGCCATCCCACAGGCCCTCCTGGATTCCCCGTTTATGGCTGTGAAGTCCAGGAGAAAGAACCTGATCCAAGAAGGAAGAGCCTGCAACAGGACTGCACGTTTGGGTGGCAGGGCCTGGGAGAGACATCATTTCATGGAGGCCATCCATTTGTCCCATGCGATGGAAGAAGTAGCAGGACTTAGCGTAAATAACCGAGGCTCTAGAGACAGAAAGCGTTCGAGACCCAACCCTTCTATTTGAGCCTTGTGAGCCTGGGGAAGGTAAGCTTTCTAAATCTCACGTTTCTCTTTTGATAAATGGAAATAAGATTGCTACCCACCTCACAGAGTTGTTCAAGGTTTAAAGGAAATCAACCACACATAGTGACTGAGAATCAGTGCTCAGAAAGTGCTAGTTACCCTTAATGGTCAGTCACCTTATTCTCCCCCTACTTATCAGGACTGGGATGACCAACCTGACTTATCTAACCAGTAAATGCCTCCCCTTCTCCTCTACTACAAGTTCTTGGGAAGGGCCTTAAATGCAGTTGCACGTCAAATATCTGGGCAGATCCTATGTACAGGCCTAGACTCATTTTAGAAGTGTGCTTGGTTTTACCATTGTGGTAATGCTTCAATGCACAGACCATGTTCCTCTGGTGCTAATAGATCTATAAGAGGTTTATATCTCTGCTCCGTATCTATAAATCTCTGACAGATTTTCTTCCCGGTAATGGTTTGCCCTAGTTTGTCCTGACACTTTCCCAGGTAAATCTCATTTTTCAGTGAAAGATAGGATATAGACATTTAACTTACGTGATACATTTTTATAGTAAGGGCCCTCCATGGAGCCTGCCTCCCTGCACTGAGGCCTTTGGGTGGTTGCCCTCCCACTCTGACTCTGGATTTGGTCACATGACTTGTTTGGCCAATGGAATATTAGCAAATTTGATATGAGCAGATGATTGAAGCAGGCTAAGCTTGACTCTCTTGTTGCTGGGAACTCTTCCTGCACCATGGGAAGAAACCCAGGGTAGCCTGCTGGAGACAGTCACTTAGCCAGCAGCCAGCAACAACCCCATACATATGAGTGATGCTTCTTAGATGATCAGATCCCACCTGATGTGCCAGATGATCGGAGCCACATGAATGGCCCCCGGCAAAAGAAGCCCCAGGAGAGACCAGCAGAGACCAGCTGAGTCCAGCCCTAATTGCTGACCTACAGAACAATGAACAAATAAAATGGTTGTTGTTTTAAGCCACAAAGTGCTGGGGTGGTTTGTTAACACAAGACATAACTGATATAACAAATGAAAATTTATAAATACAGTGGCAGACATTTTTGTCCTCTTTTTCTGTGTTTCTAGCAAAGGCAAGAGAGAATAAATGCTGGACTCAGCAGCCATTTGTGATAAAAGAATGTGATACTTACTAGGTGATAAAAGAATGTGACTTACTAGGTGATAAAAGAATGTGACTCATATATGGCAAATCCAGAAAGCCCACTGATTCATTCTAGTTGATTCTGGATAAATAAGAATAGAAGTGGGGTCCATGTAATTTTCAAAAAGTATGGTGACAGAACCTTCATCTGAACAAAGTGAGAATTTCTGATTGGCAGGAGGGAGATTTGCTGGCTTCCAGGACATGCCATGCTCCTGGGACTAACCCCCTGATGTCACATGTGTGTCGCCGCCCTGATTCTCACCCCTGACCATTAACATGCATGATCACACAGGCATTTCCAACAGTTTCTGAAGAACCTCGATTTCCAGCTTACGAATGGATGTCACCGAGTGGCCGAGTCAAACCTGGGGACACAGTTGAGGGCTTTGGCTGCATGATGTCTATGACCAGGAAATAAATGGGGAATTAACACCAAGAGTCTGAAGGACTCAAAATAATGATGAGAAGCAAAAGAAACGAATGCATTCAGAGCAGAGAGATAGTAAAGCCTCTGACTTGCATGTGGTTCTGGTCCAAATTCCAGATCAGAAGTAAACAACTGTCAATACTTGGCAAGTTTCCCAAACAAAAAACACAAGCAATGTGGGAAAGGAGCTGTGTTCTCAGATTAAAGGTAGCACCAAGATGGTCAGGACGTGGGTGAGAGAGGTGGGGAAGTAAGTAAGACTTCTCAGGATCCGGTGGGGAAGCCAAGACTCCATTAACATCCTCACAGGAACCAGAAAGAAATACTTGTGAAACACTTTGTTCTGAAGAAGGCACTGCAGGGATCTGAGTTTGCTGCTGGTGGTAAGGAAGGAGAAAGCGACACAAATGGGGAAACGCGTGACTTCCTTCAGCTTTCCTCAAACAATCGCAAACTAATTATGGTTTTTCTACCGGGAACTACTCTTCCAAGTGGGGGAAGATTTTTAGCGGGGGGGGGGGATCCAAAGGCTGTTTTAAAATTTTACTTGAAATAGTACAAATGGTAGCAAGGCCACTTACTGTTCCTGCCCCCTCCCCAACCCCCACCCAGGATTTGGTCTCCCTTCTTAGCACATCGTCCCGCATGGGCGCACCGAGGCAGCTCCCTCTCCTCTGCACACCCCCCTGGCTCGGGCACGTGACCTAGGTTAAGGCACAGGTACAGTCTAGCTGCAAGGACGGTCATGTGGGCCGTTGCTTGAGGTCTGAACCCAGACGCCTCTGAGACTATGCTTACCCCATGGACGTTTCATTTCTAGAAGCCGACAAATCCCATTTTTGCTTACGTCAGTTTACATTCGATTTTATGTCATTTGCAACCAAGAAAGGACTAACTATGCATTCCTTATCAGATTTTTCATCTGTAAAACAGAGGAATTCTGTTAGAAGATGCTATCTATCTGCAGCCTATATATAAATCTGGTTTTAAGAGGAAAATGGGAGAGGGGAAGCCTTATAGTATTCTGAAGCAAAACAGGTATTTCCAGATAAACTACCTTCCATGCTTGCAATCAATTCAAAATTTATAGAGTGCCCCCTATATGTTACGTATGGGTTATTTCTTCCTTTCTGCATCACCATGGAAGGTAAGTGCATAAATGACATTGAATGCCATTTACATCATGGGTGGAAACGTGCTCTTTAGCATGATATTGCCACAGTGATTGGAATCTAGTTGTAGAAAAAACAAAGTGAGCAAACTGCATTCTCATCTTTCAAACAGCATGTGTTGGACCTGTGTGAATGTAGTCTACCTTTATAAATACTGCCCAATACTGTGTCTTTAACTAGAGTCATGCGGGCATAAAATATTCTTGTCCTGTCAATTTTCTATTAACGTGAACATACTGGGAATGCTTAGCAGCAACGAAGTACGGAAAATGCCAACGAAATTAATGGCTTTGTGCTTTTCCTACTGAAACATGTCCACTAATATTTAAAATTCCACATCACAGGACATCACTCATATCTGCTGATCTAAGCTGTAAGGCCTGGATCTGCTGGGGGGATCAGACGATTCGTCATGTCTCTCTTGGTTGGAGTCTTGTTTCTCCCTTCTGCTTTTCTCCCTCCTTCTGCCCTCTCCCCTCCCTCACCCCCAGTTTCCTGGGATTAATTGAGAATGTGGCTCATAAGAGATCAGAAAAGGGTGATACGTATGGAGCAGGTTACGGTTTGTCAGGATATATTTCATATTTCTTAGGTTAAAAAAAACACAAATGTACTACATATCCATGTCTCGCTTAAAATAGTCATGTGAAGTCTACATTTATCGGCCTGGAAATCCATAGTCTTTGTTGTCTTTGAGGAAATCTCACAGGCCTTGTGCAGCGTCCTCACGGCCGAACATCAATGTCACATCCGAGAACTGAGGTCCGAGCCCCACCCTCACCCCAGTCATCCGGTCACGCCGTCCTTCAGATGATGTCTGGCAGAGAAGATGGCGTGTGGATGTCCACCAGGCCACGCACTGATCTACTCGGGGACCTTTGTACAATCTCACATCACTAGAAGCACCAGTATGTATTGTATTCTTTGTCACTGAAAGTAAGAGCATGGCCTTCCATGGGCATCTGTTTATTCATGTAATGCTTCGTGCCTCCTCTGTATGGTCATTTCATGTCTCCACAGACGTTGGTTAAGTTCTCACTGGGTGCCAGGCACGGAGAGAGGCGCTAGAAATATTTAACTGCTACTCGACCTCTCCTTATCAATGCCCGCCAAGCGCCTTCCACAAAAAACATCTGCCGGTAATCTTACCTCCCGCACCCCGACAGCCAGGAACAACAACGGCAGCAGCAAGATCCACGTCAACCAGCATTTCCACCTCCGTCTCCCTCCCTCACTCTAACCTCTCGAAGTAAAAGCCTCAGTCATCATTCTCAGGTCCTTGCTCACCAGATCCAACAGTCTACCATGTCCTCCTTAACATGCCTGGTATCAACTGACCACCCTGGGCCCCTTGTCCTGGCCTTTGCTCAGGCCCTCAGAATCTCCTGACATGTCTCCCTCGGGTGTTCCCAACTAGAGTTTATTCATTTGCTGCTGCCAGAGTTAATTTTCTAAAATACAGATCTGATCACATCACTTCGTGCCTACGAGCCTCCCCTGGCTTCCTACCTACCTTGTGGGATCAATTCCCAAGTTCTTCGCATGACCAGGTCTTCTCATCTGGATGCTACCTATTTTCCAGCCTCCTCCCCTGGTGTTCTTCTTTATTTTAGGAGTTCATCTATTTATTTGAGAGAGAGAGAAAGAGCACAAGCAGGGGGAGGGGCAGAAGGAGAGGGAGAAGCAGGCTCCCCGCTGAGCAGGGAGCCTGATGCAGGGCTCGACCCGGGGATCATGACCTGAGCTGAAGGCAGACACTTATCCGACTGAGTCACCCAGGCACCCCCTCGCCTGGTGTTTTTTCCCACAACTTTGTTCTCTTACCTCGACCCAGCCTGACACATACAGGACATGCCTCTGGGCCTTTGAATGTACTGTTCTCTGTTCCTCAAAAGGCCTTCTCTGCCTTGCCTGCTTGGAGGGCTTTTACTCTACTCTACTCACCCTTCAAGAGTCAGCTCAAGGGTCACTTTGTGAGGCCTGCCCTGGTTTCTCCAGGGAGTCAGAGCTCCTCTCTGTGCTCCCAGAATCCTTGAGGCATAGCTTTATCCCAGCCCATTTCATACCCAGTGGTGATATTTGTATACATGTTGATGTAAGCTATCAGCCTGTGAGTTCCCCAATGTAACTGGTTCCTCTCCAGATTCCCAGCATGCAGCACGGTGCTCGGCTCACAGCGGTGCTCATGTGGTACTGTGTGGGAGGGAGCGAAGTATAAGTTGTGTTCTCGAACCATCCCCCTTCCCTCTGAAAGGTGCAATAAGGTATATACATTATTTCTGGAGAATTAACTAGCAGTGGGTGATCATAAACAGACGCTGATGAGTGGCGCACTCTTACTGATTTGGGAAAAGGGAAATATGGCTTTGGAATGGAAGTCAAGGAAGCCTTGATTTGGGTCCTGGAGAGTTGCCATTCAGTAGGTAGGGAGAGAGGAGAGAGAAGAGGAAGGACAGAAAGGAAAAGAGAAACATGAGCTAAGGTACAAAAGCAAGAAAGCATAGGGCATGCTCAGGGCTCGAAGGGGATGTGGCTAGGGCAGGACCAGGCTCTGAAGGTCCAGGAACATCAGGCTCAAAGGCATGGACTTTGTCCAGCAGGCAACTGAAAGTTTTTGGCCAAGGGAGTAAGTGTTGAAAATGATATGTTAGGATCAATTAGCAGGTGGTGTGTCAGACACACTCGGGTTAGAAAAACAAGTTCAGAGGCTATTAGACAATCCAGGTCCGAGGGAAGGAGGCCTGCCCGTGGTCATGACACAAGGAATTAGGAGGCGGGAGGAGAGAGCTATGTTGAAGATGGAACTGAACAGCTAGGGTGACTCCTCACTGGAAGGGAAGAGACAGAGATGACCCAGAGATTTCAAGCCCCAAAACAATAACTTTGACAAATGGGATTGTTGGTGCAAAGGCTATAATTTGAGAGGAGATAGCAAATTTTGCTGGAGGCTGGTTACATGTGAAGGAACTGCGGGATATCTGAAAAGAAATGTCCAGCAGGGAGTTAGAGATTAAAGACAATATTGTGTGGTGGCCCAGAGCAGAGATCTTGCTGGACTGGGTTTGAATCCTGGTCACACTAGTTATTAGACAGGTGATCTGAGGTCTCAGTTTCCTCATCTATAAGAGGGATACAGTTAGAGTACTTACCTCATCAGGTTCTTGGGAAGATAAATGAGATAATTATACGTAAAAGTCCCCTAAACACCATGTCTGGCACATGGTAAAGGGCTCAAAAAATATTGGCCATTATCATTAATAACGAAAATTGAGAAAAATTCTTTAGAGTGCAGAAAATACATTCATTTTATTTATTCATTATGCAAGGTAAATATTCTTCTTATTATTATCCTATTTTAGAGTGAAAAAACCATAGATTTTTCTGTGCCAAATCCTGTGCTGTTCTACTGAACCTGCTGACTCTGGTTTAGATGGGTGGGCGTGGGGGTGGGGTGGGGTGGGTGAAAGCCTCAGGTGGCCACTTGCACGCCTCCAAGCACCACCGAATATCAGGACTGGGTTTTAATGTAAGGTCCTTGTTGTCTCAATGACAATCCTATGTGAACTATACCAAAGCTATCAATCCAGCAAAGAATAGTAAATTCTTAAAGAAGGGGGTCTTTAAAGGTGATTTAGTCTCTGCCAAGTGGTTTGTTTGCTTAGGTAGTCTCATGCCCACCTCCCCCTACCAACCCGGCAAGGCTCTGGTACATATTCAGAGAGAGGTTTTCTCCTTTAAATTATAACACAGAATGCTAATAGCAGTCTGATACCTCTCAGCAAGAATTTCACCTGGCTGGAACAGCTGCCCATAAATCTCACATTTCAAGTGATTCCTCCAACATTAAAAAGATTGGGAAATTGTGTTGAAGATGAAATTGACAATGATTTTCTGCCTGGTGGCTGTGAAAATGGTTATTGCTGACCCCTTTATGTCTTTGAATTACTGCTTAGCTTTCTGTCAGGACATATGGAAAGAAGAAATCTTTGGGGAACACTGCCAGTTAAAGCTGGCTTAACTTGGATTCCTGAACGGATGCTATGTCTAAGAATAGACTCCAAGGGGAGATGCAAGAGAGCTGAGTGGAACCATAAGAATTGGGCATTTTGTTCACTTTTTCCCCATAACTCCCCTGATTTAAGAAGTGAATAAAGTCATGGCATGATGCCATACAGAACAAATAGGAAAGAGTACTGGACAAAGGGCAGGCTCTCTTGAGGGATGTAAGAAATAAGATGGCTAGATCATATCCTTCCACCCAGGCATCAAGGTGGGAGACGGGGCTGGTGGTTTTAAGAGGTGGAGACAGGACATTTCAAATTCTAATCCTACCTCGGTATGCTGATTCCATCATGACCAAGAGCACTTTTTATTATTTCCCTGCCTCTTTTCCCACATCTATAAAAAGGAGTTAATCAAGGGTGTTGCTGAGGCTTAATTAGTTAATACTGTAGAGTGCTTTGAAGATGAAAAGAAGATTATAAATACTCACAGTTAAGTTCTCTTTTAAGAAATACAGGTTGGAGTTAAGATGTAACAAATCATATGTCCCAAAATAGCTGGGGGCAAATGAGGGTGGTTTGGCTTTGATAGGTAACTTTCCCTGACATTACTCAGACATTGTGGCTGGGCGAAGACAAATGATGGCACCCTCTTCCCGAGCTTTTCAGAATTTTGTTGAGAGAAACTGAGAGCAAATAGTTGGTATCCATCGGGATAAGAACATGAGGAAATCCAAAGGAAAATAAAAATGAATGCAAGTGTTCTTAGTGAGTCTCCACTTCCCTGACCCCGCATCCTGAAGGATAATCTAGCCCCAAACTCAAAATGACCCAGAGCCGGGAGCCCAGCCTTCCCAGCCAGGCGCACGTAAACCAGCTTTCCTCAGATCAGAGTTCTGGGAGTGGTGTTGTCGAAAATAGAAAATGGAGAGAAGTGGGTGGAAAGAGGCTGTGGCATTGGGGAGGCCGAGTGTCAGGTTGGCCGCAACTGTCTAGCTGTGTGATGCTGAGCAAGTTACTTTACTTCTGGAACCTTGGTTTCTTCCTCTGTGAAATGGGGATCGTTCCTTCCTCCTTGGATGCTGTGAGAAGAAACTGAAGGAATTGGTATAAAGTATTGGTATCACTGGTATGGCATATAGTTCCCCTCTGCCTTTTTACAATTATTTTCACCCAATTTCCCTTCTTCCTTCAGCCCAGACTGGCTTTCTCAGAAGCTTCTGAAATGCCAATGTGCTGGATTATCATTTTCAATTCAGAACTGTTGGGGCTGCTCTATTCGAACTTTCCATGTTTTCACTGGAGAACCTAAGAGCTCTTTCCTACTCTGAGACAGCATTCTAGGAAGGAGACTGTTTCAGCCAAGGTTGTTTCAAGGGGAAAGTCAAGTAAAAGACACACACACACACACACACACACACACACACGTGCACGCGCATGCCCTAGATTATTTTTTAAATCCCAGATCTCAAAGCAGCTGTCTTTCTTTTCCACCGTCTTGCAACTGACATCCTGATATTAAATTCCTGAGAATGAAGGCTCCCTAAAAACATAACCCACAGTAAAGCGGAAAGGCCTGGACTGGCAGGTATGCGCCTTTAGACTGTGTCCCTTGTCAAAATGACAGAAGCCTTCTTCACTTCACTTCAAAGTGACAGAGCCCAAGTAGGCATTCCTGCAGGGCTTTTGGGAGGTAGTTTGTGTCCCCAACAAATCCCACCCCAAAGTCCTCACTGAGATCCACAGGTTAACTAGAATGGTTAGAACTGGGGGTGCAGGGTGGGGGAGTTTAGAGATTACGCAGTTGTCTCCATGCCCCTATTTCACTGACAGGGACACTGAGTTCCAGGCTCCCAAGAGATGCACATACAAAATATGTCGGAATCATTCACCAGGCAGGTAAATATTACTCAGCTCTCTACCCATTCATAGGCTGATCTATCAATGCCTGACCATTGCTGCAGGAAAAAGTGACCAGGGTTTACAGTTATAGCTACCTAGATGTCAAAAAGCACAAAAGAACACCTTAAAAAATTAAACTTTTAAAAAAATGAACTTCAAATTTGGGACAGTAAATTGGGTGAGTCGTGGAGGTGGTAAAGGACAACGGGATGCTAGTGTTGGGATGGACTACGGATTGTAGTGCCTGGATCGTGGGAATTACGCAAGTGAAAGCAGCATGGAATCACTGGTCTCCCCTCTCCTCTCCTGACTCTCTTCAATAATGTCATGGATACCATCAGCATTGGCATCTTTTGGTATAGAGGACAAAGAGATGAAATGATGAACAAAGACAGGTGTACATTTTATACTTTGAATACACCCTCGGTGTTTGGCCATACACCGGTTTTGCTAAATGTGAACCTGCTGCAGCTGGATTGATAAAAGAATTAATTTTGGAGGGAAGAAAAAGTGCTGACTTCTCTGTTATCACACCACCTGTTTGAGTTACAGGGTATAAGCAGGAAGGAGAGAAAAAGCAAGCAAGGGAGACTATGCAATGCCATGTCACACACCTTAGGTGTCCTAATTGTCTCCAGGATTCTTCGCCATGGAGTAAGGATTGAGACAGCTCAGCTCCTGAAGTCCTCGGCTGTCACCACAGAGAGGGCATGACTGTCATTTGCTGCATCTATGAAGATCAGCAACGTTTTGGGTTCTTCAGCCTGAGTTAAATGAGGTGCAAGGTCAAGACTAAGGACAAGGGTAGAGACACAACCCACAACCAGACCATTTCACCTTCTCATTCTCCTACTTCCAGGGTGTCCCAGATCCTTAACCATGAAGAGAAACAGAAGGCCCTGAAGCAGAGTCTCTTGCTGTGATTTTAGCATGATCTCTTGGGGGTTCTGCAGCCTTGGTCCTCCTTGGCCAAGATGGGGCATGGGGGTGAGTGCAAGAGTGAGGTTGGCCTTGGGTAGTAGTCTCCCTTGTAGTTGTTACACCACAGATGAAAAACAGACTCTGACTATGTCATGGATGTAGAATCACTCACTGTGTTGCCACAATTTCTTTAGTTTCTGTGTTTTCAGAAATGAGATGAGTTTTCATCACCTCACTTCCATCTGTGCTCAAGGGATACTGTCCCACCATGCCATTCTGCAAACACCATGTACCTTCATGACCGTGCATGTCTGTATGCCCACACTCATTCTGCCTGGCATCACCTCTCCCATCTCTGCACTTAGACAGTTCTTACTCCTCCTTGAAGGTCCAACTCAAACACGGCCCTCTATAAGAAAGCCAGAGTTCCATGGATTTTCCTTATCAAATTGGTATAGTGCAAACATTCATTTACATGTCTATGTTTTTCACTAAACTCTCAATTCCTTGAGGACATGGAATCTGATATTCAATTTTTAAAAAAACCTTCCATTACTAGTACACTTTTTGGCATATGAAATATATCCAATATATGTTTACAGAATGAAGGAATGACTAAAAAAACCCACAGCCAGAAATAAAAGGGAACTAACAGGGAAAAAATATTTTCAACAAGTATTAGAAAGAAATGATTACTATCCATAATATATAAAGATATTTTTCAAATAATAAGATAAATACAAGCACAAGAGAAAAACAGGCAAAGGACAAACAATGACAACTAATTAAGGAAGAAATATAGATAGCAAATAGAACTTATGAACACATTTCAACTTCATTATTACCAAGGAGATGCAAATTAAAACAATGAGATAATTTTTTTCCTCTATCAACTTGGCAAAAATAAAAACATAAATTTTCAGTGTAGTTGAGGGTCTAGTGAGATAGGCACTCTGGTGAGTATGAAATAAAATCTTTCTGGAAAGCACTTTGGATATGCATATGTATGGACCAAAAGTCTTAAAAATGGTTTATACCGTTTGTCCTAGTAATCCCACTTTTAGGCATCTATTATAAAGAAATAACTAGAAATGCAATAAAAATCTATGTATAAGGATGACATTCAGTGAAATATTTATAATGTCAAAAATTTGAAAATAACATAAATGTCCAAAAATACATGAAGAGTTTAAAAATTATCTCCATAATAAACAACCCAAAGGAGCTAAAAAAAAAAAAGAAGAAGAAGAAGAAGAAGAAGGAGAAGAAGAAGAAGAAGGAAGCACAAGAAGAAGAAGAAGAAGAAGAGGAGGAGGAGGAGGAATGGGCAAAGCCCAAAACTAGTAGAAGGCTGGAAATAATTAAAGATTAGAGCAGAAATAAACAAAATAGAACCTAAAAAGAAAAGAAAGAACAGATCAAGAAACCAGGAGCTTGTTCTTTGAAAAGATCAACAAAACTGATAAACCTTTAGCTAGACTCATTGAAAAGAAAAGAAAAAAAAAATGAAATAAAATCAGAAATGAAACAGGAGAACTAAAAATTGACACCACAGAAATACAAAGAACTATAAGAGAATTTATGAAAATACGCCAACAAATTGGACAACCTAGAAGAAATGGATAAATTCCTAAAAGCATATAACCTACCCAAACTGAAGCAAGAAGAAATAGAAAATTTGAACAGACCGATTACCAGCAATGAAATTGAATTAGTAATTAAAACTCCCAACAAAGTCCAGAACTAGATGGCTTCACAGGTGAATTCTACCAAACATTTAAAGAAAGAAATTAAGAGGTGCCTGGCTGGCTCAGTCGGCTCAGTGTCTGATTCTTGGTTTCCACTTAGGTCATGATCTCAGGGTCATAGGATTGAGCCCTGTGTTGGGCTCTATGCTCAGTGAGAGTCTGCTTGGGATTTTCTCTCTCTTTCCTGCTGCCCTTCCCCCCCGTTCGTGCACTCTCTATCCCTCTCTCTCAAATAAATAAGTAAATCTTTTTAAAAAGAAAGAAATTAATACCCAGGGTTCTTCTCAAACTATTACAAAAAAATAGAAGAGGAAAGAAAACTTCCAAATTCATTCTGAGACCAGCATAACTCTGGTACCAAAACCAGATAAAGACATTATTTTAAAAAAAAGAAAGGCCAATATCTCTGATGAACATAGATGAAAAAATTCTCAACAAAATATTAGTAAACTGAATCCAACAATATATTAAGAAAATAATTCACCACAATCAAGTAGGATTTAGTCCCAGTATGCAAGTGTATTTCAATATTTGCAAATCAATTATGTGACATATCACATCAATAAGAGAAAGGATAACAACCATATAATCATTTCAATAGATGCGTAAAAAGCATTTGACAAAGTACAACACCATACTCAATGATGAAAAACAGAGCTTTTCCCCTAAGGTCAGGAATAAGCCAAGGATGTCCACTCTGACCACTTTTATTCAACACAGTACTGGAAGTTTTAGCTTTAGCAATCAGACAAGAAAAAGAAATAAAAGGCATCCAAATTGATAAGGAAAAAGTAAAACTTCCACTATTTACAGATGACATGATATAATATGTAGGAAGCCCTAAAGACTCCACCAAAAAACTACTAGAAATGATAAATGAAGTTAGTAAAGTGGCAGAATACAAAATTAATATACAGAAATCCACTGTATTTCTATACACTTCATTATTATGAAGCAGCAGAAAGAAAAATTAAGAAAACAGTCCTATTTACAATTACACCCAAAATAATAAAATACCTAGGAAGAAACATAACCAAGGAGATGAAAGACCGGTACCCTGAAAACCATAAACATTGATGAAAGAAATTGAAGATGACACAAACAACAAAAAGATATCCTAGGATCATGGGTTGGGAGAACAAATATTGTTAAAGTGTCCATACTACCCAAAATAATCTACAGATTGAATGCAATTGCTATCAAAATACCAACAACATTTTTCACAGAGCTAGAACAGATAATCCTAAAATTTGTTTTGAACCACAAAAGACCCCAAATAGCCAAAACAATCTTGAGAAAGAACAAAGCTGGAGGTATCACAATCCCAGATTTCAAGATATACTACAAAGCTTTATTCATTAAGACAGCATGGTACTGGCACAAAAATAGACACATAGATGAATGGAACAGAATAGAGAGCCCAGAAATAAATCCATGATTATGTGATCAATCTTTGACATGGGAGGCAAGAATATGCAATGGGAAAAAGTCTCTTCAACAAATGTTGTTGGGAAAACTGGACAGCTACATGCAAAAGAATGAAACTGGACCACTTTCTTACACCATACACAAAAATAAACTCAAAATGGGTTAAAGACCTAAATGTGAGACCTGAAACCATAAAAATTCTGGAAGAGAGCACAGGTAGTAATTTCTTTGACATCAGGTATGCCAACATTTCTCTACATATGCCTCCTGAGGCCAGAGAAACAAAAGCAAAAATAAACTACTAGGACTACATCAAAATCAAAAACTTCTGCACAGCAAAGGAAACCATCAACAAAACAAAAAGACAACCTACTAAATGGGAGAAGGTATCTGCAAATGACATATCTGATAAGCGGTTAGTATCCAAAATCTATAAAGAACTTATACAACTCAACACCAAAAAAACAAATAATCCAATTTAAAAATGGGCAGGAGACATGAACAAACATTTCTCCAAAGCAGACAGATGGCCAAGAGGCACATGAAAAAAATGCTCAGCGGCACTCATCATCAGGGAAATGCAAATCAAAACCACAATGAGATATCACCTCACACCTGTCAGAATGGCTAAAATCAAAAACACAAGAAACAACAAGTGTTGGCAAGGATGTGGAGAAATGGAACCCTTGTGCACTGTTGGGAATACAAGCTGGTACAGACACTGTGGAAAACTGTGGAGGTTCCTCAAAAAATTAAAAATAGAAATACCATATGACCCCATAATTCCTCTAATGGGTATTTATCCAAAGAATATGAAAACACTAATTTGAAAAGATACATGTACCCCTATGTTTATTGCAGCATCATTTACAATAGACAAATTATGGGAGCAATCCAAGTGTCCATCAATAGATGAATAGATAAAGAAGATGTGGTGTGTGTGTGTGTGTGTATATGGAATATATATATGGACTATATATATGTGTATATATATATATATATATATATATCTATAATGGAATATTATTCAGCCATAAAAATAGAATGAAATCTTGCCATTTGCAATGACAATGTATGGAGCTAGAGAGTATTATGCTAAGCAAAATAAGTTAGTCAGAGAAAGACAAATACCATATGATTTCACCCTTATGTGGAATTTAAGAAAAAAAAAGAGCAAAGGAAAAGAGAAAGAGAGGCAAACCAAGAAACAGACTCTTAACTATAGAGAACAATGGTTACCAAAGGGGAGGTGGGTGGGGAGATGGGTAAAATAGGTGATGGGGATTAAGGAATGTACTTGTGATGAGCACTGGGTGATGTATGGAATTGTTGAATCACTATATTGTGCACCTGAAACTAATATAACACTGTATATTCACTATGCTGGAATTAAAATAAAAGCTTAATTTAAAAAAAAGAAGAGCTGGTATATATACAATGGAATATTACTCAGCCATAAAAAAGAATGAAATCTTGCCATCTGCAACAATATGGATGGATCTAGAGGGTACAATGCTAAGTAAAGTAAATCAGCCAGAGAAAGACAAATACCATATGATTTCAATCATATGTGCAATTCAAGGGAAACAAAACAAATGAACTAAGAATAAAAGAGACAAAAAACCAGACTCTTAACTGTAGAAAACAAACAGATGGTTACCAGAGGGGAGGTGGGGGGGGTGAAATAGGTGATGGGGATTAAGAGTACACTTACCACAATGAGCACTGAGTAATGTATAGAATTGTTGAATCACAATATTGTACACCTGAAACTAATATAACAGTGTATGTTAATTACACTGGAAGTTTAAAAATAAAAATAAAAATTATCTCCATATGATGGAACATCATATAACCATTAAAATCATGTTTTTCCAAAAACCTCAAGAAAAACAAAAAACATGTTTTCAAAGAGTATTTAATGGGATACATAGGAAAATATTCCTCATATAATGTCATCAAAAAGAGAAAGATGCAAAATTGTGTGTCATGTTTCCAGCTTTGTAAAAGATAGATAGCTAGACAAATATTTATGAAGAAAACACCCACAAGGCACATACCAATGTTAACTATAGTTCTATCTGGATAGAAAGATTATGGGTAATTTTATTTTCCTTTTTATAATTTCATAATTGTCTTGTTTCTTACATTTTTCATAATAAGCCTTTATACTAGGACAAAATGAGCTTTTCTACTGAGATTAAAAATTTAAGAAGAACTATGAAACTTCACTACATAACTATCAAATGGCTCTTAAATAATAATGACAACACCAAATGCTGGAGAGGATACAGAGAAGCTGGATCATTCATACATTAATCGTGGGAATGTAAAATGGTACATTCCCTTGAAAAAGAGTACAGCAGTTTCTTACAAAACGTGCTTACCAAAAAACCCAGCACCTGCACTCATGGACATTTATCCTAGAGAAGTAATAACTTCACACAAAAACCTACACACAAGTATTCCTTTGCTTGTAATTGACAAAAACTGGAAATAACCCAGATGCCCTTCAGTGAGCGGACGGTTAAGTGAACTGTGGTTCATCCATTCCATGAACTGCTTCTCAGCAATAAAAAGGAACAAACTATGGATGCACAAAACAATCTGGCTGAATTTCAAGGGAATTATGCTGAGCGGAAAGACATCCAATCTCCAAAGGTTACCTACTGTATGATTCCATTTATATGGCATTCTTGAAATGACAAAATTATGAAGATGGGGAAGAGAAGAATGGTTGGCCCCTAGGTTAGGGACAAGGGAGAAAGGAAGGAGGGGTTTGGCTGTGCTTATGAAAGGGTAGCACAAGCAATCTTTGTGACAGAACTGTTCTGTATTTTGATGGTAGTGATCTTGTACTATAGTTATGTAAGATATTGACATTGAGAGAAAGCAGGTGAGGGGAATAGGGATCTCCTGCATTACTTTTTATAACTGCATGTGAATCTCCAATTATCTCAAAATTAAGAGTTAAAAAATTAAAGAAATGGACAGGAACCTAGAAATTAAATGAGATTTAAGAGACATATCATCTAGGGCACCTGGCTAGCTGTGTCAGTGGAGAGTGCGACTCTTGATCTCGGGGTTGTGAGTTCGAGCCCCACGTTGGGTGTAGAGATTACTTAAAAATAAAATCTTTAAAAGAAGGAGAAAGACATATCCAATTGCAATATGCACTTCATATTTGGATCCTGATTCAAACTACAAAAACATGTGACATTTGTGAGATACTACAATGTGAACATGGGCTGGAGAGCTGATGCCCTTAAGAATTACAGGGTTTTGGGGGCGCCTGGGTGGCTCAGTCGTTAAGCATCTGCCTTCGGCTCAGGTCATCATCCAGGGTCCTGGGATCGAGCCCCGCATCGGGCTCCCTGCTCGGCAGGGAGTCTGCTTCTCCCTCTCCTACTCCCCGTGCTTGTGTTTCCTCTCTTGCTGTGTCTGTCAAATAAATAAATAAAATTAAAAAAAAAAAAGAATTACAGGGTTTTTGCAGGGATGGTGTTTGTGGTTATGTTTCAAAAAAAAATGAGTCCTTATCTTTTAGAGATTAAAACAAAATATTTAGAGATGAAGTCATATGATATCTGTTTGTACTTCAAAATAATGTGAGTGGGGAAGAGGATAAGGGGGCAACTGGTTAGACTCAGTCACAAGTGGATTGTGAATTGGTGTAATTATCCTAGTCTATTTATGTATATTTTCAAAATTCTCCATAAGAAAACTTTTTTTTAACAAGGTAAAAATACAAAGAAGACCAAATCTCCAAGGAAACCCTTCCAAGGTACTTATCTGCTCGTCAGAAAAGCACGTGGCTTTATCTGAGTACCTTGTGTACCAGCCACCGTGTTAGGCTTTAAAGATACAGCCACAAAGAGGTTGCTCCTTACCAGAGCTCAAAGGCTAGCAGAAGCAGAGAGAGATTGTAAAAACAAATAAGTACATTTCTAGATGGTAAGTGCTAATAAGGATTGTACAATAGTGGAAGAACTGACTGTTCTTTGCACCAGTGAAGTGGTGTCCGGGCTGAGTCTTCAAGGACATGCAGCGTGCTGGGTCTGTTTCATTTGGGGAGAGAGTTCTTTAAGCAAGGACTTGATTCCTAAATAGGACTTAACACCACCTGTTTTCATGTCAGTGCTTTTCACTTCAGCTTCTGTTCCAACCCAAACTGTATTACACTCTTATTGTCAACTGACTCTGCTATCACCTTCGGGGAGTAGCTGAAACAGGGCTAATGATGTTTACTGAAGTCTTTCAGTGCTGGGAACAGGATGATTTGAGCTCAGATTCAATCTCTCTCACCACCAACCACCAAGGTCCTTGAAACTTTCAGCTGTGGTTCCATTATCCGGATATTGAATCAGAGGAAACTTGTTAAATGAGCCTTTTAGAGGGAAGGAAACTTGGTCATATGTCTTAGGGGGGATTTGATGAGGAGAGTGATTCATTTCACGCTGATAAAAATGGGAACTTGAGAATAAGTTGTTTTATTCACTCTACACACACACACACACACAATATAAACACATATATATAATCACATGACACCTGCCGCCTAATCAGTTGTAATAATGTAAAGGGTGCCATGCGGTTAATGGTATTAAGGCCATAAATTACATTTCCTAGAGTGTGGTTTCGCCACAAAGCCACTTGGGAAGGCACGTTGGGATTAATATCACACTAGGGAAGGCATGATGACAGTGATGACGATGGAAGGAAGGGAGGCAGCAAACAACGACATGGGGACAATGGGGACAGCAGTCTCTTCAGCGCTTGGCCGGAGAGGCCAGTGTCCTCAGATCATGACTGGTGCACTTGCTTAGCTTATAAAAACAAAACACAAACAAACAAAACTCCCCAACACGTCAGAAAAGCGTTAACCCCTGTCCTGGATATTGCTGTTGAGGTACATTATTTATCCGCGCCGCGTTCTGTTATTACTAAATAGAGAATCAATACATTCAAACGTAAAAGAGTTGCAGAAAGAACAATCGCCAAATGAAGGTAAATCTTCTAGTGGGACTCACCCCGCAGCCTGGCCACTGGAGCAAACATGCGTTTCCAGCGTCGCCATTTGTCACTATTGATTCTGCCCGTGCGAGACAAGACGCACGTCACTGCGCTGACAAGGAATGATCTGTCCTCCGTCACAACACACAATTTGCAACCTTCAGTCTCATTTGAATCCTTACCTCTAAAGTCTTTATTCTGGTAGAGAAACCATGGAGGAATTAGGTTTTTGTCTCAAAAGTCTGCCTATAATTACTTTTAGTATCAAATAGTTGCCAAAGCTAACATAACAATATTGAGGGACACAACACTGGGCCTTAGCTAATAGGCTTAAGCACAGTACGCAAGCGGCTGTGCCCGGAAGCAGAAAAGGGAGAGCTGGTGATAGGGAGACTAAGAGAAGGAAAAATGCCCTCACCTGAGTCAGCCCTGGAGACTGTGTGTTTCCAAAGAGTTGCTCATTTATTCCCTCCACATGGCTTAACAGCCTGGTCTTCTGGTTAGGAGAGACCGGTCTTTGGGAAATGGCTCAATGATCTACTCTGTCTTTTCTCTTGATTATAAGGGAAAATGGCTCATCCTAAGCAAGTCATAAGCGGTGAGATAAAATATATTTTTCCAGTATAATTCAACAGACATCTGTATAGCTTCTGTCAAATGCCATCACAAGGCACTGTGGGATCCGTGTTCATTTATCAAATGCTTACTGAGTGCCTGCTCTTGGCCAGGCTGTAGGCTAGGTGCTGGGGTCACAGCAATGAGTAAGACAATCCCTTCTGTCTCAGTCCATTCAGGCTGCTGTAACAAAACTACCATAGATTGGGTGGCTTAGAGTCAACAGAAATTTATTTCTCCTAATTCTGGAGGTTGAAGATTCAGTGTCTGGTGAGAGCGAGCTTCCTGGTTCATAGACATCTGTGTTCTCTTTGTACCCTCACACGGCAGAAGGGATGAGGGAGCTCTCTGGGGTCTCTTTTGTAAGGGCACCAATCTTATTCATGAGGGCTCCACCCTCGTGACCTCATCACCACCTTCACCATCACATTGGGGGTTAGACTTTCAACAAACGGACTTTGAGGGACCACAGCGTTCCTTCTATAGCACTTTCTCGCATAGAGCTTCTAGCCTGGTAAGGGAGACAGTCATTAAACACATCATCACACAATGAAGTGATTCACTGAAATTGTGGAAATCGATGGAGCTGGACAGGTGCTAGGAGGACCTATGAGGAGGGTCTGGTCTGAGTGCTTGAAGCAGGTTTCCCTAAAGAAGTGATGTTTACGCTGAGAACCAAGGGAGTTCACTAAGTGAGGAAGGGGGCATGTCGGGAAGGGGGAGGTAGTCTGGTCTTGCTCTCCAAAAGCTCCCAATAGAGCACGGAGCCCAAAACATGAATGAATAGTTCTGATCCTGGGCAGACTGTAGATGTCGTGTGCTGCGAGACTGTGGATGGATTCCTGCAGGATGAGTCTCCCTGAGCCTGACCCTGAACCCCTGGCTCAGTGTGGGAGAGAGCAAAAGGAACAGCCACTGCCACGGACAAAGAGCAAGAGAGAGAGAACTGTTCTTCCCGGCCAGTCCTTCTGAAGCATCGTTGATGCTTAATAAACAGAAAATAATATGACCATCCTTGGCATTCTTTCCTCACCCGGAGAAGTACTTCAGTTTCTAATCTTTCCTTTGAAAGATGAAAATGAGGACTTGGCAAAGACGCAACACATCTGAGATGTGAAAAATTAAAAAATCTTCCTCCTCTAGCTCAAGTACAGCGAAAGGTGCCATCGTGAACGTTATGAAAAAGGCATTACGGTTTTATGAGGCAATGCCACATGTGGCTGAAAGTAGGCCACACGTGCGAGTTGAGTCTGGGAACTTCTCATTCATTCCTCCAATAACTATTTAATGAGCATCTACTACATGCCGAGCAGACAGGGTCCTTGACCTCCTGGAGTTTTGCATTCGAGTAAGAGAGAGAGATGATAAACAAATAGAACTCCAGGTAGTTCTAAGAAACTGGAGTGGATTCAGGGAATGGAGAAAGCCAGGAAGGAGAACAAAGAGAACGAACGTGGCAGGATATAGTGGTGGAGAAAGTCCCCTCTGCAGGGCCGGCTTCATGAGTGCATGCCTGGGGCAGTGGCAAAAGCCCGCCCTCAGAGGGGACTCTATGCCTGGGCTTTAATCCCCCGCAGCGGCCATCTTGCATCTTTTAATAACGTTAGATTTTCGTTCATAACTTGTAAGTGCAATCTGATGGGACAATGGAGCCTGTGTCTAGGGCTTGGAGCCTTAGCTCCCCGCTCCTGCCACCCCCGTTGGCTTCTTGGCTGTCTGCTCCCCAGGCCCCGAGCAAGAGTGGGAGCAAGGCTTGGGCACAGGGGGAATCAGGGCAGGCACAGGGTAGGGGCCCCTATGAAGGTCTGCACTTAGCCCATGAGCCCATAAGTATCCTTGCACCCAGAGGAGCATGAAGACATTATCTGGCAAGTAAAACACCTTGACAGATTGAGAAAGACCACAAAAGAAAGGAAAAAGCGTTTCTTCCTGCTTTTTGATCGAGGGGCCCTGCCCTACATTTTCATGGTGTACTGGGCCCTGTAAATTATTATCCCTGGCCCTGCCCCACTGGGGAGGGGACATATGAGCAGAGATATGAAAGGAGAGATGTGGGCATCCGCACCCCAAGCAGAGGAAACTTGAAGTGCTAAGGCCTCAGGCTGGAACAAGCTTGATGAGTTGGAAGAGCAGCAGGAAGTCTGGTGTGGCAGGAGCATGCCCAGTGGGGGGTGGGGGGGAGGGTGGTAAGGTCGGAGATGTAGCCTGGGCACCAGGCTGTGGGGCTCCCTAGGTATGATGAGGCTCCCGCCCTCCAGTCTAGATGGAAGCTGTGGGGTGTTCCAGGCAAGAAAATTATATGGTCTGATTTAAGGTTTTAAAGACTGGGTTTTAGGGGGAGACGGTGAGATTTATCTTATTTTTGGTTTGTTAATGTAGTAACTGATTCCTATTCCATCTTGTCACTGAGGAGGTTGGTGGCCTTGAATGAAGACAGTTACAGAGGCAGGAACAGCGGTGCTGTGAAAAGGGGTGGGGGAGACAGGTGACAGGGCCCCCGTCCGCGGAGGCCATGGGTAAAGATGGTTCGTGGAAGCTGAGAGAATGAGCTGAGGGGAAGGGTCTGAGGCTTTCATACTCTCCGGTGAAGTAAGAAGCACGGTCATGTGCCAAGACCGCAGCGTGGCAGGGGAAGGCAATCCGAAGAGCGAAGAGAAGGTTTGGAACCTGTGAGAAGAACAAGAGAGCCCCACCTTGGGACAAGAACCAGCATCTTGGCAGCATGGGTGGCCCGGCTCTGGTGGGAAACCCTTCTCCTTTTGGAAAGGAAGCTCCAGCACCTAAGTTCTGCACCCCATCCTTTAGCATTCCTACAGTCTCTCCCGCCGAACCCTACTTTCCTTCCTTGCTCCCCTTCAAATGCACCAATTTCCACTTTTTGCACCATAAGAGGCCTCGTGACACGGCTGTTGGAGCCGTGTGCCTGGCTCTGCTCCTGTCTGCATCTGTAAGTGCACCACACCTTCACCACCTGCTCGCCTACACTGTCGCCACTCATTCCCTAGTCTCTCACCAGAGGATTCGATGCTATCATGTTATCGAAATTGCCCTGAGAGGTCCCCTAGGATTCTCATCCTATTCTCGTCATAGATTGTGTGTGAACGATGCTTCCATCTTCTGTCTCCACCTCTCATTTAAAAGTCTTGTTCTTCATTTGCTGGAACCTGATCTCCCATGACGCTCCTCCTACCTCTCTAGTCACCATAATCTGTACCTTCTCTGTGGCTCTTTTTCCGTGTCTTGGTCCCTCATCGTGGGCACTGCCTGACACTCGGCTCTGCCTCACTGCTTGGCCTCCTCACCCCCTCAGGAAGCTCACCTGCTTTCCTGACATCAACTATTCCAAATAAACTTGGCCTCCCAGCTTAATGATCAACCCTTGGTATATGATTCCCAAACATAACTTTCAGCCAGGCTTCTCTCTCCCAGACTCTGTTGTCATATTTCCAACTGAAAATCAGCAAGTCCAAAACAACCTCAAAACTTTTCCTGCAAAAATTCCTTCACAGGTTCCTCAAAAAATTAAAAATAGAATTACCATATGATCCAGCAATCCCACTTCTGGGTGCATACCTCAAAGAATTGAAAGCAGGGACTCAAAGAAATACTTGTAGACCCATGTTCACAGCAATGTTGCTCACAATAGCCAAACAAGGAAGCAACTTGATGAATGAATAGATAAATAAAATGTGGTCTATGCATACAATGGAATATCATTTGGCCTTAAGAGGGAAGGAAATTCTGACACCTGCTACAACATGGATGAATCTGGAGGACCTTATGCTAAGTGAAATGAGCCTGTCATAAAAAGACCAATACTGTATGATTCCACCGTTGTGAGGTATGTAGAGTAGTCAAAGTCATAGAGACCAGAAAGTAGGATGGTGGTTCCCAGGAGCTGTGGGAAGGAGGGAACTGGGAGTTAGTGTTAAATGGTACAGGGTTTCCGTTTTGCAAGGTGGGAGGGGTTCTGTGGAAGGATGGTCACCCAACAACCTGAATGTACTTAATCCACTGAACTATACACTTTCCAAGAGTTAAAATGTAAAAACTAAATGGTACATGTATTTTATCATAACTTTTTTAAAAAATCCCTTTTCAGTTTCCCAACTTCTAGCAGCATTACTATTCTTGAGTCCACCATGCCCCCGACTGTGAAGCTAATGTTCACTGTGCCCTACCCTTGTCCTCCCCACACAATGTGTCTCATCAGTTTTGTCTTTCAAGCGTGCTGTAGATGTATTCCCTCTTCTTCATTCCTATTGACTCACCTGCTGAAGACACAGACTGAAGTGACCCTAGAGGTCTAAGCCTCCGCTTTCTCCTATAACTGGAATCTTCTCTAATGTCTCTGGCCAAGACTATTCAATCACTCATTCATTCAGCAGGTATTTACTGAATACCTATTATGTATACTGGGAATATAGCATTGGATAAAGAAGGCAAGGTCCCTGCGCTCATAAAGTTCATACTGTAGTCAGGCAGATCGACTGCAAACAGGTAATGATTAAGGATAGTGATAACTGGTAGAGAGAAAACAGCCCAGGTTGTAACATGACAGAAAGTGATGGTGGAGGAGGTAGAACGGAATTCTTCTTTAAATTGGGTGATCAGGAAATCTTTTCCAAAACAGTGACATTTCAGTTCAGACCCAGATGAACAGAAGGAGACAGTCATGGTTCTAGAGGTACCAGGCAGGACACATCCAGTGTGAAGGCCCTTGGGAATAAACCTGGCTTTTTTAGGAAACCACGAAAAGACTGGTATGGCTTGGGATGCCTGGATGGCTCAGTCGGTTAAGCGTCTGCCTTCGGCTCAGGTCATGATCTCAGGGTCCTGGGATCGAGCCCCGCATCCGGCTCCCTACTCAGTGTGGAGCCTGCTTCTCCCTCTGCCTGCCCTCCTCCTGCTTGTGCTCTCTCTCTCTCTCTAATAAGAAAGAAAGAAAGAAAGAAAGAAAGAAAATCTTAAAAAAAAAAAAAAAAGACTGGTGTGGCTTAGTGCAGGCACCTAAGAGGAGAACAATATGAGTCTGGAAGGGTGGCCATGGTCAGGCAATGTGGGCATTTTAGGTCAGGCTGAGGAGCTGGAGCTTCATTCTAAGTTTGAGGTGAAGCCATAGCAGGGTTTTAAGCAAGGCATGATGTCCTGTTTTGCTTTTTTTAGAGGATCCTTCTGGCTACTTTACTTACTGTATGGAGAATGGGTTGTAAGGCTCATTGGAGGAAGGGCAGTTAGGAGGCAGTCAAAGGAGTCCCGCTGACAGATGATAGTGGCCTGGGCTGGGTGAAAGCAGTGCATGTGGAGACAAGTGGACAAAGATGTGTTAAAAATACTTCAGAGATAGAAATGTTAGGATTTGTGGATGGACTGGATGTGGGGATAAAGGGAAGGGAAGAATCAAGGCTGACTCCCAAGGTTTGGGCTCAAGCAATGGGTGGACAGTGATGTCATTTCATGAGGTGAGGAAATATGGGTGGACAGAATCCTATATCTGCTTGCACACTCCTAATACTGGGAACTCACTGCAGGGAGAGGCTATCATGGCACTGATATTTGAAAAGTCTTGTACAAAGTCCAAATTTGTTTCCCTATAAATTTATTCTTTTCTCCCACTTCTACTTCAACAAAATGAACCAAGTCTTTCCTCTTTCCTATATGACAGTCCTTTTCTATACCGTACGTTGAGGAGAATAACTATGCCCTTCTAAGTATTCTTTTCCCTGAGCTAAATGTCCCTAACTTACTAACATTTGTTTCCTTATTCCTGGATCCCTGCAGATTCAAACTAGTCTTCCTCATACCAGTCTATCATGCAAACTTCAGCCAGAGCCATCTCCCTAATGCACCAGTTATCAACCACCAAGACGTAGGCATTGTCCTGGGAAAATATACGTAATAGGTGCCAAAATTAGATTCTTCTATCTCAGTTTTGCTAAGGCAAGAAGATAATAGGTGCTATCTCTTAAAAACACCACCATGCAAAAATTTCAGAGTTAGCAGCCAAGATGATCCTTAAACCCTTTTGTCCCCATCTCTAATATGAGTTGAGGATGGAGATTAAGAGATTTGTGTGAAGGACAATGTGTGACCTGGCTGTGAATCCCATGCCTCCCAAGGGTTGGGGGCGGGATGCTCCCCTTTTACCACAAGTCAGGGGAAAAGGCCTTCAGGGTATCATTTGGTGAGCTTGATGTGTGACACCAGAGTTAGGTGGGCATCGGAGACTGGTGTCTGACCCCTGTCTGGAAAATCTAAAAGGTAAAGTTGTTCTGATGGCCAAGGTGGAGAAGCAGAAGCTAAACTGGCAGCCTCCCATACAGAGTGTGTAGGGGCAACAAAGGTGAGGATATTTCTCATGGAACTCACGTGGCTCATGTGGGGATGATGGCTGGCATGGAGCCATTTTGAGTTCTGCCCGAGAAGACCACCTGGAGGTCTGTGGAGAGAGGGTTGCCAGGAAACTGGGGCTGAGGAGGGTGTCATTTGGAGGAAAATGCACCACCTGTGTCACAGGAAATGCTGTTGAAATTTCCCAGTGAAGCCTTCCAAGAATCCACAAAAAGGCCCAGGAAAGAGCCTTAAAATGGGTCCCTAAATAGTGAAGCCCTATTAGGATAGTACTGTCGAATAAGAACTTTCCTGCTTTCTCTAGCTGTCATCTCCTATTCCCCTTCCAATGTAGGAAGTCCAGAAATCACTTAGTGGAAAGGGTGAGGAGAGGCAGAAGCAGTCGGTGAGCATGGGAGAGAACCCACCCCTTCTCCTCCTTTGTGCAGAAGGACCTAGCTGGGAAATAGGAGGAGGATCAGCTTTGAAATTTTGATTAGTACATGGTCCTGCACACTATTAATTATTGAATTAAAACTGTGATTATTATTTAAAGAGACTCTAAGGGTGAGCAAGGGAAGAACTTGCCCCATTTTTAAGACACTGACAAAGTCCAAAATAGTCTCTTTCTGATAGCACTTCAAGAGTCCTCCCTGTTCAAAGTTGTGGTTATACGCAGAATGAAAGAAGCTTTTGCTTTGTCATTCTCTTGCTTTAAGAGGTCCCTTTAATACCTCTCTCACCTTTTAGATTAAAGCCAACCTCCTAAGCACAGAGTTTGATGTCCTCTATTACCTATCTCGTGTATATTTTTCAACTAAACTTCCCATGATTCCAAATAGAACATTTGACTTTAGTCAGGTGGTCCTCTGTGCTTTGTAATAACAACTAGTATTTATTGCACATTAGTTGTGCTAAGCAGTATATCATTTAAGCCTCATAATAACCTCTTGAAGTCGATGTTATTATTACCCCATTTTACAAATGAAGAATCTGAAACCACTAATAAATGGTGAGGCTGTGATTAGAACCCAAGCAGTTGATTCCAGTGCCCACAATCCAAACAGCCAAGCATACTGTGTGTCCTCTCACAACATACATATATTCTTTGCTCTCAATCTATTTTGGGCATGTCCCCCTACTCTCCTCTCCTCTGCTTATGCCATCCCAGATATCTTTCAAATTCCAGCTCAAACTCCTCCTCCTCTGTGAAGCCTTCCCTAATTACTTTGCAGTTTTCTCTATTCTCTGAGCTCCCAAAACATTGAGTCCATGTCAAAGACTTTAAAATTTGAACTGTGCTGTTTTACTGTTGTCATTTTGGGTGTCATTTGGGTAAGCCCTTAGAAATTCCTTCAAGGATAAGGCCTGTCTGTGTTCCATGCTGTACTTGTATTCACCAGGGCAGTGGTTCACCAATTTTAGTACAGAAAGATGTCAACAGACAGTTCACAGAATAAGAAATGTAAGTGACACTGAAATGTATGAAAAGATGCTGGACCTCATTATAATAAGAGACATGCAAAGTCTCACTGAGTTACTATTTATCACCTCTCAAGATAGACAAAAATCGAAAAGTGGAACAACATATCCTGATGTCAAGGCTGTAGGGAAATAGGATCTCTCATACATGGCTTGGGAGAATGCGAAATGAAATAACTCTCACAGATGGGAATTTGGCAGGTCTAGCAAGATTACATGTGCATTCCTTTTGACCCAATAATTCCACTTTTGGGAATCTATCCTAAAGATACACTGGCAAAAATCTGAAATGCTGTATGTTCAAAACTATTCTTTGTAGTACTCTTTGTAAAAGCAAAAGACTGGGGGAACACCCAGTCAGTGTCAATCAATAGAGGCCTGGTTGAATAACTATAGTACCTCTATATAAAAGAGTACTGGGCAGGAAGAAGGAAGGATTGCTACAGACTTCTTTGGATGATCTCCAGGATCTATTGTTAGGCGAACAAAGCAAAGACAAGAAAAATGTGTACTGTATGCTACGGTTTGCATAAGAAAGATAGGAATATGACTATTTCTATATGTGCTTATTTTTTCAAAGGAAACAATGGAAGAATAAACCGAAAACGAATTAAAGAACGTATTGTCCTGGACATCCCAGACGAGGTGAAAATCCAGTTCAACAAATATTTATCAGGTGCCTACTATGTGCTAAGGGCCGTTCTAGGGATTCACCAGTGAATAAAACAGACAAAAACAATATTGGGCATACACCGCAGTGAAGGTAGGCAGAAACACACAACAGATATTGTTAGGGGCTGAACTGTGTTCCTCCCTAAATTCACATGTGAAAATCCCAAACCCCAGTACCCTAGGAGAGGACCGTATTTGGCAACAAGGTCTTTAGAGAGGTGATCATGTAAAAATGAGGGGAGGGGGCCCTCGTCCAACCTGACCAGCGTCCCTACCAGAAGAGGAAATCTGGACACGCAAGAGACACCAGGGATGGGTGGGCACAAAGGAAAGATCAGGTCATGACACAGAGAGGGGCACCATTTGCAAGCCAAGGACAGAGGCCTCAGGAGGAACTGAACGGGGTGACACCTCGATCTTGAACCTCTAGCCTCCAGAACTGTGAGAAAATAAGCATCTATTGTCTCAGCCATGAGTCTGTGGCATTATGTTTTGGCAGCCCACACAGACCAAAACAGATATTAGTTTATACAAATAACTTTGTAGCATGTTAGAAAAGGACAAAAGAGCATTTTTAAAAGGCATAAGTAAAAGAGATCAAGGCTACTGGGGAGGCAGGGGGTGGGTTGCTGTGTTAAACTGGATGGTCAGAGGATGCCACACAGAAAAGGGAAAAGATAAGACCTATGAGAACAGGAAAGAGGTGGGAGGGCAGGGAGCGGGTCAGACATGGTACGCAGACTGCTTTACTTCTGTCGGTAAGGTTTTGTTTCTTGCGCTTGGTGGTGGGATCATTACACTATTAGCTGCACCATTTGGTCTGCCTGTAAGATTTCATCATAATTTGTTGGAAAGCTTAGCACCTGGACCCTGGCCAGTTGTAATGACAGGAGCATGGAGGGCAAGGCTGAGCTGAGACTGCAGAGTGAGGGCGAAGAGGGTGTGAGGGTACCAGCAACACCAGCCACAGGTGGCGCAGGATATCATGACTGAGTGCAGGGGGTGGGAAAGGGAAAGATGTCTAGGACGACTCGCTGCCCACCCCCTGCACAAGAGAGTGGCGAAAGCAGTGCCCTTCCCAGGACACAGGACAAGGAGCAGGTGCAGGGGCTAGGGAATGGGGACCCTGAGCTCAGTGTTGACAAGTTGTTTCTGAGGTCTGGTTGGTGTTCGGTGGCAGGAAAAGAGGAAGGAGATGAAAGTGTGTGTCACATCTATGATTCTAGAATGCTCAGACTCGATGCTTGAGGGTAGCCTCTTTTCTGCTTAGACACCAAGGGCAGGACACAAGATCAAGTCGAAATCACGTTCCACTGCAGTTCCTGGGCACTCAGGTGCTGCTCACGCCACTGGATTCCCTGCTCGGAAACCCTGGAAGCTGCCTCTCTCACCCAGCCCCGTCCCAGGCCACCTGTACACGCTGCTCAGGGAATGCCAGCCTTGGTCAGGAAGGGACTTAGACATAGCTCGGCAGCAGCGCCCTCCCTCTTTTTCATAAAGGCTTAAATTTTACAATAAACTTAGGTTTACAGAAAAGTAGTGAAGATAGTACAGAGTTCCCATCTTTCCCACACCCAGCTGCCTCTATTATTAACATCTTACAGGAGTGCATTTGTCACGATGAATAAACCAACAGCAGCCCAAGTGGACCAAGATAATGCTCTGCACAAAATTAGAAGTGGCAGGTCCCCCAAGTACCTTTATATCAGTGGTCATACCCTGAATACTCGGGTTTGTCAAGACCCAGGCTCTGGTGTCCAGAAGACCTAGGCTAATCTCCGCTTGGCCCCTTCATAGTGCTGTCCCCTTGGTGGGTCCTCTGTGCTCCCTTTCACACTCTGTAAAATGGGATAACAGCCAACTTCGGCTTTGGTGAGGACTGAGTGAAGACAAAGCCCGGCACAGTCAGTGACTGGTCAAGCTGAATAGATGTTGGTATTATTATTACTATTATTATTATTGCTGCTGCCGTTGTTGTTGTTCGCAAGCACGAACAGCACAGCCCACCCCTTGTTTCCTGTGCCCGTCTCTCACCAGCATACCATGGCCAGAACAACGCTCGGCTCTAACATTTTTCTAGGACCTATATTATTTGTGGCAATGACCAAAGGGGAACGGTGCTCAGCTGCCCCAGAAAGGCCCACGAAGCAGCGCAAAACTCCAAATAACCCTTGAGGCCAAGCGGGACTTTGGGCTTCATGTGGATCATCTCAGCTGGAAGACGGGCCGTCAGGGACAGTCTCAGCACGTCCTTCCGCTAAGTGATGTTTTCCAGACTGCAGGTCGCAGCCCATTAGCAGGTATGGAAATCAGTTCCATGGGTTGTGACCAGCCCTCCCCACCTGCCAAAAAAAAAAAAAGAGAGAGAAAAAAAGGAAATAGACTACAATAGAAAATTTGTAGGAAGGGCGTCATTTGTAGAAAGTATACTTTTTTTTCCAGGAAATTAATTTTGTCTTGAGTGTGTGCGCGTGGTCGTGTGTGTGTTTGTGCGAGTCTGCTGGGTCATGCTGTAAGATGTCTTTCTATGGTCAGTAGTCAAAAAACTTTGTGAGTCACACCTCTAAAATCTGTGCAGGAATGAGGCCTGGGGGTGATTATTAAGCCAACCACAAATAATAAAAGAGAAGGAAGAGCTTTTATTTATTTATTTATTTATTTATTTATTTATTTATTTATTATTTTTTATTATTTTTTATTTTTATTTTTTTTAAAGATTTTATTTATTTATTTGAGAGAGAGAGAATGAGAGAGAGCAAGCACAGGAGAAGAGGGAGGGTCAGAGGGAGAAGCAGACTCCCTACCGAGCAGGGAGCCTCATGTGGGACTCGATCCCGGGACTCCAGGATCATGACCTGAGCCGAAGGCAGTTGCCTAACCAACTGAGCCACCCGGGCGCCCCTATTTATTTATTTTTTAAAGATTTTATTTATTTGAGAGAGAGAGAGTGAGAGACAGCACAAGAGGGAAGAGGGTCAGAGGGAGAAGCAGACCCCCTGCTGAGCAGGGAGCCCGATATGGGACTCGATCCCGGGACTCCAGGATCATGACCTGAGCCGAAGGCAGCCGCTTAACCAACTGAGCCACCCAGGCACCCGAGAAGGAAGAGCTTTTAGGACCAAGAGTCAGGACTAGGGGTAGGGACTGCATGGAAGGTGCTGGAAGCTTCTCACTCCACCACAGGCCCCACCCACACCTCAGGTTGTTGTATTATCCCTTTCTGGCTCCTCTTAAGATTTCGCAGCTAAAAAGAAGAAGAAGCACCAACCCCGTAAACAATAAGGACTTGTGTGTTTGTCTGCAGGGGCAGGGAGGACGAGGTCCTAGAGCCCATGTAGTGGGGCCCCAAGCCCCAGGGGATGGAGGGGGAGGTGGCAGCATGCATCAGCACTGGCAACTCCAGCAGGAGTGCAGGGGTCTCGAGGGGGCCTTCAGCCCTTCTCCTGCCCTCAGGGGACAGCCTGAGCTCTGGTACCTCCAGTCTCTCAGTTTTGGGCAGTCCCTCCAAGACCCTGGAGCGCACCCATCCTGAACTACATGCACTTCCCAGATGGGCCCACTGCCCTCTCTTTCTTCTGGTCTCACATGTCTTACCCACACCTTCTCCTCGGAACCCTCGCGGACCTCCACTCAGAAGGCACCTCCTTCCTGCAAACACCAGGCCCCGTGGTCTCTCTGCCGCGTGGCTCCCAGGGTGTCCATTTTGGTGTGAGACTGAGCTCCCCAGGCAGGAGCTGGGTGTGGTGCCCTGCATTCCCACTGCCTACCTACGCGCGCAGGGACACCAAGTGATGCCTGGTTCATTTTTTTAGTTAATGAGTCGGTAGGGAAGAGGAGGGTGAGCACTCTCCTTTGCTCTATGGGGCTCTGGGTCCAGAATTTCCAGGAACCTGAGCCATGAGGAGGTCTGGGAGCAGCAGGAAATGCAAGTCCGAGGACAGATGTGAGTCAGAGAGGCCAAGAAACAACATCAAGGGAGAAGGGGGCACCGCCCAGACCCATGGGTGGGACTGGGCCTGGGTTCCAGAACGGGCTGTGGCCGCCTTTGTCTTTTATTTGTGGGCCGGTGGGGGCCTAGCTCCTGTCCCTGGGGCACCTGAAAGGAACTTCAGGACCTCTGACTCCAAGTTCAAAGGTGGGAAAGTACGAGGTCCCTGTGGGGCGTGGCAAAGAAAGCAGAAGGGGCTGGGACCCGTGCGTGGGGGGGTGGCCTGGAGGGCCAGCGGCGGGGGGTGGGGGGGCACAGATTTGTATCCGAGGTACTGGGAGACCACCACCGGGGGAGGGGCTGCAACCACCATCCCCTATGGTTCCATGCAAACCGGCGTATATTTTTCTAGGAAGAAGACCACAGCTTTCATCACATGCTCAAAAATGTCGTGATGGCGAACAGTAAACAAGCCCTGTCTTTGGGGAATCTCCCTCTGGCCACGGTGGAAAGAGTAGAACCGAGTTTCACTAGTTTCCCTGGTAGAAAAACATGCGCCATGGCAAGATAGTGTGCAAATATTTGATATCTGACGTTTGGTTGTTTAAGAAGATTGCCTACCTCTCCACAGAAGAGCTAGAATTTTCTAGTAGAGCTGGCTGCCAATGAGCTACACGCATCTGTTACGTTCACAGGGACCTAGCTCTCCCGCTGTGCGCTCTCAGCCCTCTCCCCAGGGATGTTCTCTCCTTTGTTCCTTGCCCCACAGCTGGTTCTCACTCTTGGACTCAGAGGCCCCCTGATAGGACACCCCTCCCTCCCCAGGGGCAGTCCCAGGCGGTGATGGTGAGGCACGCTGCCCTTCCCTTTTCCGTCCTGTCCCACCATGACGGCAACAATGGTCCCCGGTGTGTCCGACTTCTCTGAACAGCTGGGGATGAAATAGGGGGAACTGGAACATCAGAGGCAAAAAATTTTAACTGTCCATTTCATATGATTCTCCTCCTGCCCCAAGAGTTAGGCAGGAGGGATGTTTGACCCTACATAAGGAAGCCCTTCATGGACTCTTGAATTTCTCATCTTGCCCTCTTAACCTCTGTGCCTCCCTCTTCTAGGCCTATGGTGCAAATATCCACCCTCCCCTTTAGGGAGCCCCCTTCCCTATCCACAGGGCTGGTTTCACCCCAGAACACATCCTCCTCTTCTCCCTAGAAGGACATGGTAGTTCCTGGTGACACTTTCCCCAAAGCCCAATGTACTTGGCCCCTCGACAGTCATCCCAGAACTTGGAATAAGGGGGGCACGGCAGAGAAGGTGGGGGAGGACCCTACCTATCCACTAGGTCTGAAAACTCCAGTCCACTGGCCATTATAGAACCAGGATTCTTCCTGTTCATCTGTTGGGTCACCATCATTCAGACACAAATACATCTAAAGACACACTTTAAATCTCAGAAATGGTACAGTCCAGGTCTACATTAAGGGAGGCGATTGTTGCTCCAATCACAGTCATCTGCACAGGTCCCTTGCCCACGACGGATACCGTGATTCTTGTGCAGAGCTGTGTTTGCCCCTTGCACGGCTCCCCTGCCCACACCCTAGCTTCCAGGCAGTGCTTTCCAGTCCCACAGAAATAAAAATACACTTTGCTGTATTATGTGATAACATTCAGTCCTGCTACAGAAGATAAGGAAAACAAATGGGATGGATGCCACTCATAAGAAGTCTTAAGTAGGGATAGAAAGCAAATAGCTTGTAAACTATGAGCGAAGCTCATGTGTTAAAGCAGATAGTAAGTAACCTATAAACACGGAATGAAGAAGAGCGTTCCCTGTAGATAAAAAGGGATGGCGAGGGGCGCCTGGGTGGCTCAGTCATTAAGCGTCTGCCTTCAGCTGAGGTCATGATCCTGGGGTCCTGGGATCAAGCCCCGCATCGGGCTCCCTGCTCAGCGGGAAGCCTGCTTCTCCCTCTCCCACTCCCCCTGCTTGTGCTTTCTCTCTCACTGTGTCTCTCTCTGTCAAATAAATAAATAAAATCTTTTTAAAAAAAATTCCATATGGGGCACCTGGGTGGCTCAGTCGTTAAGCGTCTCTCTTCGGCTCAGGTCATAATCTCAGGGTCCTGGGATCGAGCACCCCATCGGGCTCCCTGCTCAGCGGGAAGCCTGCTTCTCCCTCTCCCACTCCCCCTGCTTGTGCTCTCTCTCTCACTGTGTCTCTCTCTGTCAAATAAATAAATAAAATCTTTTTTAAAAAAATTCCATATGGGGCACCTGGATGGCTCAGTCATTAAGCGTCTCTCTTCGGCTCAGGTCATGATCCCAGGGTCCTGGGATCGAGCCCTGCTCTGGCTTCCCTGCTCCTTGGATGGCCTGCTTCTCCCTCTCCCACTCCCCCTGCTTGTGTTCCCTCTCTCGCTGTGTCTCTCTCTGTCAAATAAATAAATAAAATCTTTAAAAAAAATTCCATATGGGGCACCTGGGTGGCTCAGTCGTTAAGCATCTCTCTTCGGCTCAGGTCATAATCTCGGGGTCCTGGGATCGAGCCCCGCATCGGGCTCCCTGCTCAGCTGGAAGCCTGCTTCTCCCTCTCCCACTCCCCCTGCTTGTGTTCCCTCTCTCGCTGTCTCTCTGTGTCAAATGAATAAATAAAATCTTAAAAAAAAAAAAAAGGGATGACGAGACCAAGTCATAAAGCACAAAGCATGTCAGGCTGGTAGCTAAATCATCCCTGCGTTGGCCAATTTGAAGACCCCGTGTGCTGGTGCTGTGTCAGCCTGTGAGTTTTGCCTTAGGAATGAAGATCAAGCCCATGGCCATGGAGCTCCCGATGAGCAAGCTGCATCTGACATCCTTGCTACTGTGTCTGATAGAGCATGTGTGTGTTGGCTTCAGGCTGAGGCGCCACGTTCAACCTTGTACTAGGCAGGTTCTCCAAAGAAATAGAACCAATAGAATGTGTGTGTGTGTGTGTGTGTGTGTGTGTGTGTGTGTGTGTAGAATAAAGAATTAGCACATGTGTTTATGGAGGCTGCCCAGTCCAAAATCCAGTAGGCCAACAGGCTGGAAACCCAGGGAAAAGTTGCCGTTTGAACCCAAAGGCAATCTGCTGACAGCATTCCCTCTCTGTCTCTGGGGGAGATCAGTCTTTTTCTTGAGACCTTCAACTGATTGGTTGAAAATGGATTTCAATCCGCTTTACTTACTCTACTGATTTAAATGTGAGCCCCGTCCAAAATATACCTTCACAGAAATAGCTACAATAGTGTTTGACCAAATATCTGGGTGCCATAGCCTAGCCAAGTTGACACGTACAATTAAGTATCACAAACCTCAGCTCTGGTTCTTGCAACCTCCTCATCAATGGGCAAAGCTGATGTAGCTGAGAAAGACAGAAGTAGGAGCTCGCACAACCCAGGAATCAGATGGTGAGGTCCTTCCACACCACTTTCACACTACCCTAAGTGTGTTACCCTGCCTCATTTCTTTCCCCTTGCTTCTTGTTTTACGTTTTAAAATGGATTTAATAAACTGTGTTATTGGGTCATCTTAATTTCATCTGTGAACTTTTCTCTTCCATGACCTCTGGAATAGCTTACCTGGTAGTGGACTTGGAGGGTACTATTGCATAAGGTGCCCAAAGACCTGGCATCAGCTTTGCAATGACATTTTCTGTGGGCAGTGGGGATGGGAATGGGGGTGGTAAGGATCAGAACCCTCTACTCTATTACTGGCTGAATGGGTTCCATTCTTCTTTTCTTTTTTTCTTTTCTCTTTAGAGAGAGAGGGGGTGGGGAGGGGCAGAGGGAGAGGGAGAGAGAGAATCTTAAGCAGGCTCCACACCCAGCATGGAGCCCAACGCAGGGCCCAATCCCATGACCCTGAGACCATGACCCAAGCTGAAATCAGGTGTCAGATGCTTAACTGACTGGGCCACCCAGGTGCCCCTGAGTTCCATCCATTCTTCTACTTACAAACTTCCCATAACTATTTGACTGTGTTTTTCAGGGACCAGACAGCTGGGGAGAAACTGTATGTGCCTTCTGTCTGCAGTAGTTGGTTATAAGGAAGGACAGGAGCGCTAGTCAGAGGCTCTGATGAAAAACAGAAAGGACAAGCAGAAGTCCCCAGGTCCATCCCCTCCTCTGTCCTCCTGCAGGAACCCCAATCTCGGCCATCATAGAGATCACCACCTCCAACTTGGAAAGGGAGTCTTTGCTCTCCTGATGTGCATGGGTGTGTACAGGAGCTGGGGGTGGCCCAGGTTGGCAGTTAAGCTCCTTAAAAGCAGGGACTCATTTTTCTTTGAACCCCAGCACCTACATCGTGCCTGGCTCATTAGAGGTGCTGAGAGAAGTCAGCTGAATGGAGGAAGAGCTGGAGGGAGATGTGTTGCTGACATCCCGTGCTGGAAATCTGAACACAGCGTTGTCTAGGAGTGGTGATGGGAGTGCTTTGGCACCATGCATGGCACCAAGCATCCAATACAGGCAGGCACCGATGGACGTAAGTCAGCTTTTGGCAATGGATCTGGGGACGTCACTAGCATATATAACTCCATTTTATAGAATTTTATGGGATAGGGGTTATAAATTCTAATGAATTTACTTTCAGAATCAACTTACTTGTGAGTTGAGAACTGCCTGTCCACATCACCCCCAATGCCAACCAACCCTTAAAAGCAAACATGTCTATATACTGGTGAATCTCTGGGAAAGCTTTCAGCTTCACCTAGTCCGCTGTCTCGCAGTGATTTTGCATTCCATCCTGCGCCTCCTCGCTTGGGTGCCGTAACACCCCAGGGCAGAAACTGTTCCTTGTTTTCACTCCTTCTCACTGCACACTCTCAGCTGCCACCCAGTAAATTGTGAATGCAAGAAGTAATCACACTACTTCTTAGGAGAGACTCATTTTCCACTCACACCTTCTCCCTTGGAAGCGGGAGGGGGAGGTTGTGAAGGGTGAGTGATGGGGAAGGGTGTGCACATTGGTGCTCACAGCGTCCCCCAGGCACACCCACTCATTCCCAAGGAGGGTGAGCCACCACGTTTAAGAACTTCCTGCTTCCTTTCACTGAAATTATTCTGCCTGACTTAATCCTCTAGTGTCAGTGGTAGAGGAGGGGTTTTTGTTCTTCAGAATGAATGTTTTTAGTAGGGAAAAGACTCAGTTTACGAGAGAGTCAATGTCTCGAATGAATGGAACATGCTAAATGATTGTGAACCTCAACAGTTCCTCCACCATGAGCCTATGCAAACCTTTTAGAGTAGCCCAGGAAATGGGGTGTGGAGAATATTTTTGTAGCAACATATATTTGAGTTAGATCAGTGGTTCCCACCTGGGGATAATTTTGCACCCCGGGAACACGTGGCTATGTTTCGAGACATTTTTGGTGTTCGAGATTGGCGGGAGAGACGAAGGCCCGAGATGCTGTGAAACATCCACCAATGCACAGGACAGCCTTCCCCCCACCCACAAAGAATTATCTAGCCAAAAACGTCAATGGTGCCGAGATTAAGAAACCCTAAGTCAGATATATGTGGTCTGCCAACATTATGATATTACCTAGGAAAACATCCAGACTCCACGTTTGCAAAGATTAAAATGCATAAAAAGGCAAATTATGTTCTTCTAAATTCTATTTCCTTAGCATTGGTTTACTCTACAGGTTTAAACCACGATTCGAGAATTTTTATGTTTCCCTTAAAGTTTCATCTCTCCCTGTTAGCCGTCTTTCACAAGTCAATCAGGTTTTTATTACTCAAAGCACGTCATTATCGCATGAACAGAAGAAAAACGACAAAATGTACTGAGATACGGTAGCTGGCCCCCACCAACTAAGTCACTTCCGCAGGTTGCATTGTCTGAAAACGGCTACATCAGTGTCCCCCATCCTACCTGCTCTTCTTGGTATGTGATTTCACATGCCTCCCCTGGCCAGGTGGGGCCCAGGTTCCCTCCAGCTGAAGCGGGGAGGGTTTATAATGATGGCACAAGTCACATGATGTGACTTCGGAGGCCAGGTCATTAAATAGCGTCCTCTCAATCCTCTTGGAACCTAGCCGCCATGCTGTGAGGAAACCCAAGCGGCCACATATGTATGTTCTGGCCAACAGCCCCAGGTGAGGAGGTGAGGTCCCCACTGACAGCCAACATATATCACCAACATGCCAGTGAGCAAGGCTTTCGACGGTGTCTGCCCTCAGCCACCGAGTCACCCTCAGTCTTTGCATGTTCCCAAGGAAGGCCTCAGACTTTGTGGAACAGAGACAAGCTGTCCCTGTTGTGTCCTTCCCAAGTTTCTAACCCACAGAATCCGTAAGTATAATAAAAGCATTGATTTAAGCCACAGAGCTTTGGAGTAATTGTTTTGTAGTAAGATATAGAGGAACAATAATTCTTCCCCAATTGCATACAAAATATTTCCTGCAATAAAACTGCCAAATTGCTGTACAAGATCTTCTGCCAAAATGGTAAATGAGTGGCAAACATGCGATCACTGTCCTCTCCTGTACCTCAAGCAGACATCACTAATTAATCGCAGAACTCTTTCTTGGTGAGCAGGAATCCAGTCTTAAGACCCTCCCAACAAAACACACCAGCAACCCAGTGACTGGGGCTGACCCACAGTTCGAAGCCTCTTTGCTTTCCCCAATGTGTTTTGTTAAGAGTTGAGGCTGGTTGCCCCTGACTTAGTCCCAGACAGAAGGATTTATTTCTTGTTTAATCAGGTGCACACAGAAGGATGTACAACTTTGCAGCACCTGTTCACAAACATTCTGTTATATTGGCTTGGTAGACAACTATGGGGGAATCTTTTTATTATAATTTTTGAGAATTTGGCTATAAAACAACAATAGCAATCTACTGATGCCAAGAGCTGCTTTTAATAAAAACAAACAAACTCAAATCTCTACTACAAAAGAAAAATGTTTAAACCACTTTTTAAGACTAACATAATGAGATGGGCCTGTCTAATCTGTGATTGAAGATTGTCAACTTTATGCAATAGTTCAGACACAGAACCTTTCATTTTAGTGTGATGAGCCAAGCACATGGTGAAAGGGGGGCCTTGGTACACATGTCATTTTGAGGTTTGTTCAGTGCACATTATTGCACCAGGTCTGGGGAAGAGCATGAAGCCACGGTGCCCTCTCTTTTTCAACTTTCTGTTTATGAATTTGATGTCTGTACCTTATGACTGACAACTAAATTTCTCTCATCTATCAGGGATTCTGGGAAGCCAAATTTGTTTATTTTTTAAAGAATTAATAATGGTTATTTGAGGAAAATGACTCCAGTGATTGAATTTCTGGACAGGCAGGCAAACCACATGTCAGAAGGACTTTTTAACCCAAGATTTCAAGGATTCTGGAGACAACACAGTCCTCTTAATCTATCATGGTAGCTTTTTGGACTTTAAATAAAGTCACCTGTCAAGGGGGGTAGGAGTGGTGACAGAAAGGAAAAGTCACACCGGCTGGAATTCTCTAATAGTCCTTTGGAGTACATTTAACGAAAATCATAATTTAACCAAGGCAATAACCATAGGAATATTTTTGAGATAATTAGGCCTTGCCTTCTGTGCCTCTCTGTCTGCTTCCCTGGGTCCCTTTCTCACTTTCAAACACACCCACTCTCCCCTCACCCCTCGTTCAAACCTACCAACCAACCCTGTGTCTTCCCTTGGTTTCCTCTGTCCTCCCCTGTCCCCTTTAGGGCTTCCTAGTTCTGTCCTAGTCCTCTAGAAAAACAGTGCGACCCCTTGGCTAATCTGATGAACTGATTCAAGATGAGGTGTTACTGTCGTCTTTTTTCTATTAAGAGTCACTGCCCTATAGGAAAAATTGAGAGAGCCATCGACATTTTAAAAACAAATTTCATTGTTTTCATTATGTAGAAGACTACATAAAAATGGAAAATGCCTGGTACACCTGGGTGGTTCAGTTGGTTAAGCGTCTGCCTTCGGCTCAGGTCATGATCCCAGGGTCCTGGGATCCAGCCCCGCATCAGGCTCCCTGCTCCGCGGAAGCCTGCTTCTCCCTCTCCCACCCCCCCTGCTTGAGTTCCCCCTCTCACTGTCTCTCTCTCTCTGTCAAATAAATAAATAAAATCTTTTAAAAAATGGAAAATGGCAAATGAGGTAAAAATTGTCCAAGGACATTAGACACTCTCAATTCTTTGTGATATATATTGTGGTGTCCATTTTCCTGATGTGGAAATGGAGGCTTAGGCGAGTCAAGAGATTGTTGAAGGCCCCCGGATCCAAACCCAGATTGATGGAACCGTGCAGCACATGCTCTTCACGGCCAAGCCTCCCCACCTCCCGTTAACGTATCTTGGCTCTGAGGGACTGAGTAGGATCGGCTTTCCTGGGCAGCTTGTATGAGCCGGGGCACTTTACCATCCTGGTTCCCCATGGCCAACATTGAAAACAGCACACGTTTATGGTGGCAGCTAGGCTGAAGCACTTAGAGGATGACTTGCTTTGACTAGCCAAGAGCTTACTCATTTAAACACCGATTTTTAAATGTGTGTGGAAATTTTTCTTAAGTGTATTATGTAATCCCTTGCCTTCTTAAGCTGGATATTCTAAACATAATATAGCCTTTAGCCTTTCCTTATATACTCAAGGTTCTGCCATGTGAACATTAGCTACAGTTAACGAGGCTCTAAGACAGTAGTACCCTCGGGACTGGTGAAGTCCATAGGGCTGGTTTTAACCTACATTTTAAGTGGTCCCAGACTACTGTGCTCTCTGAGTTCTTGTGTCTGCTTTTCATAGATTTTCTGTCATGCTGTCAGCCTCTTGGGTATTGACTCTCGATGCTATTCGTATATGCCCACATTAGCCCTTCTTTGCCCTCTTAGATTTGCTACTAAGAATCTCTGGTGGATGTAAAGCCAAGATATTTAAGCATATTTTGTCTGGGGAAAAAAAAAAAGAGTAAATACTCACTGAATGGCCGAGGGGATTTCTTGTGAGGAAGGAATATGAATTTTAGGGAATGGGATTTATAACATCTATTTTAACTTCCTGACTCTCTGGGTCAGTAGTTGATGAGATTGTCAGTTAACCAATGTACTAGCAATATCCATTGGTACCTGCCTGTCCATAACTCCCTTTAAGGGAATCTGTCTATTTACCACAGTCCCTGCTCCTTAGGTGGCCATACTTTGCCCTATTGAATCATGTCCCACCCCCTGCCAGCCCCATGACCTCCCCTACATGGATTGGATGAGTGGAGTGCCTAACCCAAGGGCAGCTAGACCATAGACTGGCCAATGACCAGGGGAAAAAGATAAGGCGAGCTTAGCCCGTCCCAACTCTGGGGCATTTGAATTGGGGAACACATTAAGGCAGGTTGGTTAGGGGTGGTATTTGAAACAGAAAGTTCATGAAGTAGAGTTGGGGTCCATGAGGCGTCACTGTATCATGAGCCATCTGAAGTGATGATGCAGCAGAGCTAAGGAAACCAGCTCGAAGAGAGAAGGGAGGAAATGCATGGGGAGAGGCAGAGATACACTTTAGGCAGGGAGAGAGAAAGAGAGGGAGAGAGAATGTTGAGATTTGGTCCATGTGTATCTTTGCTCCAAACACAAGTTTTCTTGAGGCAACTTGAGTGAGTCTCTGTGTCTCCCACCCAAAAGAAGCTAAGTAGAAAAATCAATTTCTGAGAGCTGAGCTCTTAGCGTACCTTACTATATTCTCTGGATTCTGTGCAAGCAGGAAAACATAAACAATGTAACCACAGAAGACAAATAACAGAATGTGAAACGGAGACAGCTAAAGTCAGAATTAACACAAAAGACAAATATGTAGGAAGAAAAAGATAACAGCTGATAATAGCTAATAATTACACTAAAATACACGGCCAGCCCCCTATGGTAGCTTGAGTAGTCAATGCATCAACACAGAAGCAAAGATGAAATGTAAAATAATCACAAGGCTGGTGAGCGGTGCTAAGGTTCTTTTTTTAATCAAGTGATTACAACCTGCATACAACTCCTGGTTACATGTGTGTAGCATGTGTGTATGCATGAGTGTGCGTAAGGGGAGCACCGTATAGGGGGTAGGGAGGGATGTAACCATCCCCATGAGGTCCTACAACAGTCTGTGTAAGGAGGCATGGCTAGACGGGTGCTCCCAGGAGAGCCCCATGGAGAAGAAGAGCAGACTAGATTCAGACAGTTACAGAAATAGCCAAACCAGACGCCACCACTCATCCCTTCACCCATTCTTAATGGCTCTGGAGAATGTGCGTCAATGGATGCTTTCTCACCTCCACAGACGTTAGCAAGGCCGCTGGAGAGCCTCTGACCTCTGTTCTTACACCATAAGGCAGTTGGCCTAAGGTCAGAAAGCAGTGAATACACACCTTCCTGGAAATCACACATTCCTGAAAACCACTGACCTCCAGAGATTTCTCTGCAGTTGTGCTGGCCTCGAGCCCAAGGCTGGGGAGAGGTGGGTGGGGCTGCTGTCTATCCACACGGTGGCCAGTGTCTCAAGAGTGTCTTGCTGGAACAAAGAGACAGAGGCCAGGAAACCAGGGTTGTCGCTGGGAATGCAAGAGAATGGGCTGGGGATGACGAGCAGGACAGTGTCCCGGAAAGGCGAGAATAACACACCGAGGTGCTGGGTATCCAGAGCCCAACGACTCAGGTCTGTACCTGAAAACCAGGCTACCGTGGGAAGCTGCTACCAATAGGAGCCATGACGAGGGTGGGCTGTACACCAGGAACTTCCAGACACCATGATCTCTGTCCACCATAGGCAGTTAAGGGACAGGGATAAAAGGGGAAGAGGAGAGAGAAGGGGATGTCAGGTGGGGGACACAAGGACGATGCAGAGAGTGACAGAGAAAGGGGACGGGGGAGGCCATTTAAGAAAATGCAACTCAAATGGGCAAACTGTGGCCCAAGCAGTTAACATTTTCCCCAGAAAACATCCTTCCTTCAGATAACAAAACAAAATCATGACCCAAACCGGAAAAATGCTTGGGGTAGCCCTCATGAAACAGATAAGAAGGTTTCATGAGATCATAATCAACAAGTCAGTGACATTTGGTCTAGATTCTAGAAACTAAATTTTTCTTGTTCATGGTGGCTTCACTAATTCCCCTTGAGTCCCATGTCAACAGAACTTGTAAAACTGAACCCTGGCGGGCGCCTGGGTGACTCAGTTGGTTAAGCGACTGCCTTCAGCTCAGGTCATGATCCCAGGGTCCTGGGATCGAGTCCCGCATCGGGCTCCCTGCTCTGCGGGGAGCCTGCTTCTCCCTCTCCCACTCCCCCTGCTCGTGTTCCCTCTCTCGCTGTGTGTCTCTCTGCCAAATAAATAAATAAAATCTTAAAAAAAAAAAAATTGAACCCTGGCAGGACATCAGTTGGAGAGAGGAGCGGTGTCACCTACATACCAGCCTCGGGGACTCTGAGAGTCCTACTGGCCTGAACCTCGCTAAGTGTTCTGGGGGTAAACAAGGACGAGGCCAGGAGGTGAGGAGGCTAAGGGAAACCCCTGCCCCAGGACACCATCCTGGGTGGCAGGGAACTCACCCCAAAGTGAGAGCAGCATGTGGGCTCCTTCCCCAGTGACACCCGGTGTCATCCTCAGGGCTCAGCTACCTGACCAGCAGTGACATCCAGCCCACGTAACCACTCCCTCCTTGCTGAGCATTTCTTTCCTTGGATCTTAGATATTATGCTTCCCCCATGTCTTCTCTTCTGACTTCATTCATGAGTACTCTTTGTGAAAAAAATTCATAGTCTCCCACAGTCTCCAAGTCTTTTCCCCTTTTTCTTAAATTTTTTCTGTTGAAGAAGTAGCTTATCCTCTAGAATTTCCCACAGTCTAGATTGGGCTGCTTACATCCCATAGATTCTTTAACATATTACAGTCGCTTGTATTTCCTGTAAATCAGATCTAGGGGTCTAATCAGATTCAAGTTCTACGTTTTGGCAACATTTCATAGGTGGTGTTGGAAGTACCTAGTGTATGGTTGAGTCTTTTTATAAAGTCAGAAACCACTGATGTTCATTACCTAATGACTGATTCCATTAGTTCAGTACGGAGCTACACCGTGGTGATATTCCTCTCTCATTCTTCCTTCACTTGCTAGCTATACTACTCCATTAAGGCAACTTCCTGCACCACTTATGTGGTGCTCCTGAGCTCACACAAGAAATTCAGCCCTCCTGCTTCACCCAGCTGCAGCTAGCCGAGCGGCCAGGGGTCATCTCATCTCTCTGAACTGGTTTTCCCATTTACAAAATGAGAATGATCGTATGGACCAACTCATGGAATTGTCGTAAAGGCTAAAAGAATAATACACGCAAAGTTCCTGACATGCAAGCATTTCATGGATGTGAAGAGCTGTCCTTATTTTCGCCATTGGAACACGGATTTCCTAACCAGCACCCAGAGATCACAGCCCAAGCACGCTGAGCAGGGTTTGGCTTTTTATCACAAGTCATCACCACGGGATTATTGCAGCTCCCGACAGAGTTGTTTGCAAGAAGGATAGCCATCCCTCTGCCTAGTGCTTCGTCCTGAGGCCCCTGACAGTCCCCAGCACCCTGCTCTACAGACAGGAGACCCTGAGAATTGGTGGCAGAATCTGAGCAAGGCAAGCACCGGGGTCATCTTCAGTCCTGGGCAGTCCCACCTCTCCCAGGGAAATGCTCTAGAAGGCAGAAAGGATTAAATGGTACCCTTTTAGCAACATCTCCAGGCTAAGCTGCCCTTTCTTCATAAACTTCTATTAGGAACATACTTACATTTCCTCTGGTTTTGGCAAGTCCGTGAATTAATTCAGCCCTATTGTCAGAACAGTTGGTTGCTCATTTATAACAAGAAGAATTTTATCGGCTTTGTGAAAACCACTCAGGCACATTTAGGACCTAAAGGCATTTGTCTCAAAACTGGCTCTAGGTTTGATTTCTGTATTTCTGTGCATATTAAATCTTTATACTGCCACTTACATCCCCTTTAATGGTCCCCACTTAGTGGAGGATCCTGGAGTCTTTGGTAGAAGTTATAAAACTAAGAAGCCATTTGTAAGTCAATCTACTTCTGTTGTAAAGGCGAATCTAATTTTAGTGCTTAAACCAAAAGCTGAGTTTCTGGGTTTTTAGAAAGAGTCTGTGCTCTCCAGCCTTTATTTAGAAGAGAGCTGGGTAGACGGCCTGGCCTGCAGGGTGATCGCATTCGTGAGGGGCATGGCCTAGGACTTGTCTCCTCTTGAGGCCTAGGAATAAAATGCTGTTTCCTCAGTATCTGCTCATGTCAAGAGCTTGCACTCAGGGTCCAAGACCAAACTTATTAGCTGCTTAGCCCTGAAAAAGCTACTTAACCTCCCTGAGCCTCTGTTTCCTTGTCTGTAAAATGAGAGATTCAAGGTGTTGTTGGCATGAGAGACAGCATGAGATAATGCAGCTGAAGCACTGAGCACAGCATCTGGCGCCTTTTAAGGACTCGATAATTCTTAGCCATTATCATTATTATAGTGACTACCAGACTCTGGTCCTGGCTGGCCAGGCACTATATCACAATTTTTGTTTAAAAAGTTGAGACTGGGTGGCTCAGTTGTTTCAGCATCCAAGCATCCAACTCTTGGTTTCAGCTCAGGTCGAGATCTCATGGGTCATGAGATGGAGCTCCCACATTGGGCTCCGTGCTCAGCCGGGAGTCTGCTTGAAGAGTCTCGCCCTCTGCCCATCTTCCCACCCTCTCCCTCCCACCATCTCTCTCAAATAAATAAATAAATCTTAAAAAAATATATATTTAGTTGAAATACTACTCAACAACAAAAAGGAAAAACTATTGATACACACAACTTAGGTGGATCTCAGGGGCATTATGCTGAGTGTGAAAAAAGCCCATCTCAAAGGGCCATACTGTGGAACTGGGTTTCTGTAACATTCTCAAAACCATAAAATTACAGAGACGGAGAACAGATTCAGAATTGCTAGAATGGTGGGAGGCAGGTACACAGCTATAAAGCAGAAGCACGAGGGCCCATTTGGCCTGATGGTTTTCTGTACCGTGACTGCCATGGTGGTCACGTGAATCTATACATGCGATAAAACGGCAAAAAGAAATATACACACACATTGCACCAATGTAACCAATGCAGAAAACTGGGACCTCTCTGCACTATCTTTACAACTTCTTGTGCATCTATAATTATTCTAAAAGAAACATTCTTTTGAAAATGGTTTTTAGTGTTTTCATTAAAAAGTCTAACTATAGCTCATAGCTGGGACACATAGTGTTCATGTCCTTTCCTTTTTCCATCTGCATTTCCTTTCTCGTGGGACATTTCTTCCTCTAGATTTAAAAAACCCCCTCACCTCTCATTCGCTGTGATTCACTATTTACCTAGTATCTGTGCTTTCCAAACTCTGTCAGGATGTGAAATCCCCCTGGAGGCGGTCATATACATCAGGATATCCATCAGTCCCATTTTTTTTTCTTGTGAACTCGCCCCAGAACTCTCTGCCACCTCCCATCTAGCTCCAAAATCCCCTTGTTGGGCGCCAGGCCGATTCTGTACCCATTTGCTTAGGAAAATATCTGGTAGGCTGCACACAAAAGTTGTGGGGTTTTTTTAAGATTTTTTAAAAATTTATTTTATTTTATTATGTTATGTTAGTCACCATACAGTGCATCATTAGTTTTTGATGTGGTGATCCACGATTCATTGTTTGCGTATAATATCCAATGCTCCATGCAGTACGTGCCCTCCTTATTTTATTTATTTTTTTGTCAGAGAGAGAGAGAGCACAATCAGGGGGAAGGGCAAAGGGAGAAGGGAAGGGAGAAGCAGGCTCCCCGCTGAGTCGGGAGCCCGATGTGGGGCTCGATCCCAGGACCCTGGGATCATGACCTGAGCCAAAGGCAGCCACTTAACTGATGGAGCCACCCAGGTGTCCCTGAACACCAAAGTCTTAAATTCTGGATTTTACAGGGGGATGAGATTTCAAAATATCTAATTATTATTATTATTTGCTTACTTACATTTTCTGATTTTGCTGTAATTTGTATTACTTGTCTTAGACCATCATTATATCCCTTATCATGGAAAGAGGGAAGAGGGCATACAGTCCAGAAAAAAATAATAAAAGGTCTAACTCAGCCACTGTGAGCACAGGCAGGAAATCCTGGGGAGTATTTAATTGGGTGCTAAATGCTTGGCAGGTACCACAGATCATCCCTGGCTCATAGCTGCCCCCCCCCGACAACACCCCTTATTCCCACCCTCCCTCATTTCCCTCCACCGAATCCCTTAGACATGTTTAGTCTCCGTGTCTACTACCCCGAGCCAGGCTCGAGCCCCAGTTACTGGTCATTGCAGCGAATCTGACTCTTGCAGCTGGATGGGGAGGCCGGAACGTAAAGGGGCTTCAGATTCTCAAGCTGTCAGAAGGTGCGGTGGAAGCCCGTGCACAAGTCTGGCCTCAAAATGGAGTATTGAAGAGACCAGCAGATTTTCTCGTGCTAAATTTAACCTCATTCTGATTCTCTCACACCATATTAGACCAAAGAGTTTCTTATCTCCTCTCTAGACTGGGATTATTTTACAAAAAGTGACCTTCTCTTAAGTACCACAGAAAGAGGTGGAGTGGGCATTCCGTTACGCTTGGGTAAAAGGCAGTAAAAAAGAAATGTCTGGGATGGAAGGAAGGAGGCCTCTCGTATGCAGAAGGTGTGAGCTGTGCAGTGCACCCTTTTCTCAAAATGAAGTCATTTTGCGTAGGTGCTCCTGTGGAGCTGGGGAAGTACCGTGCCCACTCCCCCCACCACTGTCACAGTTTCTCGAAGATTCTCACTCACTCCTTACAAGCGCGCGTGGGGGGGGGGGTTGCATGGAACCTCAGAAGTATGTGTAAGTGTAACAAATTCTAAAGAAAAGAGCTTTAAATACAGCATGTCAGGTGGAAATAAGCCTTATCAACTCAGAAATTCTGAGGCAGAACCTACCAAACAAGCCATAGAGCATCTCAGCGATTGCTGCAGATTTTCTGTGAGTAGATTTGCTGCCTTCTGGTAAAACAAAAACACGTTTAACAGGCCCCCAAGTCCCCCCGGCTGGATTTGTTTTACATTCAAGAGCAAAGTCATTAATGATATTTCATGGTAAGTCTCAAATTCTCTATCTTCTGTAATCTCTCAAGGTTCTTGAGGATATTAAAAACACTTCCCAGGAACATTATAAGAAAAACGATCTTTTAAGTGCAGCTCACCATATAATAGGATTTTTTTTCTATGTCCGTTCCATAGCTCCTTTTAACAAAATGTCATGATTCAAGTACAGAAGTCCCTGGGAATCCCTTGGCATATTAAAGCATTTTGAATTTGTTAATTTGATTTAAGAAAAAGCCTGGGTAACCTACTTAGAAGACCTATCAAACCTCCACTTCGTATGTGGTTGGTTGTATTTCCTTAAGTGCATAAAAGACCTTGGAAATTCTTAATTTAATCAAGATTATTCACCTTGGCAAGATACCCCTGTACAGATAGCCAGCGGTGGTAGATGAGAGCAAATCTGTCTATTTGCATAAGGCAAGAAGAGCTGTGATTTTACTATGGAGGCAGAACAAGGACTGAGGACAATCCCGAAATCTAATGATTAGAAGTAGAGACAGCAAATCTCTTCACTGTAAATTTAAAATCTGTAGTAGGCTCTTCTCTGTCTGTCTGTCTCTCTGCTATGGTATGTCACCGTTTGCAGAGACAAATCGTTAACAACAAAAAAATGCTTCTGCCAGAACAGAGGGTTTTTTTGTTTTGTTTTAAGATTTTATTTTCATTTATTTGACAGAGAGAGAGACACAGTGAGAGAGGGAACACAAGCTGGGGGAGTGGGAGCAGCTGGATGCGTGGCTCGATCCCAGGACCCTGGGATCATGACCTGAGCCAAAGGCAGACGCTTAACAACTGAACCACCCAGGCGCCCCGAGAGGGTTGTTTTTTTTTTTTAAGATTTTATTTATTCATTTTCTAGAGAAAGAGAATGCACATGCACGAGCAGGGAGAAGAGCAGAGGGAGAGGGACAAGCAGACCCCATGCTGAGCACAGAACCAGACTCAGAGCTCAATACCAGGACCCTGAGATCACGAACTGCACAGAAATCAAGAGTCAAATGCTCAACCGACTGAGCCACCCAAGGCACCCAGAACATTCCGTTTTTATTAAAAATCCCCAAGAAGTCAGAGCCTTATGGGCAAATGTATGAATCACAGGGAAGAGATGAGCTAGTCATTATTTAATTTTATTTTTGTGCCAGAGGATGTTTCTTTAATGATGGAACAATGTTGCTCAACTAAGAGACCCTAGGCCCCCTTACCTTGGCCAACATCTTTGAAGACAGGAAAGATTCATTTCCTCTCTTCTTCCCGCCATCCCCTTTCCTTCATGCTCTAGAATCTCTTGGAATTTCGGGTGAAGCCTTAATCTCTGCTCCTTTTCCTGAGTTTTAACAAAACTGAAATCTCCTGATCTTCACCCCACCTTTTTGTTTCTGCTTTGCTTTCATTTTATATTCTGTAAAACTTTTTTTTTCTGTAAGGATGTACAAAGCAACTCTAAATTATGGTTCTCTGTGTGGAAGTAGGGTGAGCAAGAGGGGCCTTTTAACTGTGTTCCCTTCAGCACTGTTAAGATTTTGTTTTATTATAAGCATACACTACTTCTACCGTATTTAAATATTATTTTCTGATTCCAAGTAGTGTACATTCATGGTAGATAATTTGTAAAATAGTGAAAAAGGGAAAACTCGAAAACCATTCCCACCCTTGGCCATGCCTGGTGAGAGCCATCGTCCGCAGTGTGGATGCTACTCAGCCCCTCTCAGGAGGGACCCTCTGGACTTCTGTGGGGCGGGAGGAGGGGAAAGGAACAGACCTGTGGCTGGCGAAATGTTATCTCCAGGTCTAGATAATTTTTATAAGATCTCAACCACTCCACTTTTTCAGCTTCACCCATACCCAACTCCAGCTTCCTGAGACTTTCTGGGGTTCTGAGGAACGGATTGGCTTGCTTCTAGTTCCCCTCTGGCCCCTGCCCCCAGGCCCTTAGCGATCATCTTTTTGGTATGTCAAGTCAGTTAAAGCTCATCTGTTTGCTTTCAAGCTTCTAAAATTGTAGGACCTGTCTTAGGTGCTCTGGTCTCCTCTCCTGTTCTTTACCTTTATGGGCTTTTGCCTTTTTGATCATTTAATGTAATTTTGTAGGGTTTCCCAAGGGAGGAGATGTAAATACATAGGTTCGACTTGCCACCTTTAACTAGGAGTGCCCATATACTGCTTACATTTTTAAGGACTACGTAATATCTTGCATATAATTGTGCCAGAATTTGTTTAACCTTATCCTACAAGTCCCGTTTTGCCTATATTATTTATTCGTTAAGATAAAACACAAAACATGGACCTGTTGGCCCTAAGATTTCCTCATGTTGGAAGGGGATCCATTTTCTATTTGGCCAAAGCTCTATGCAAGTTCTCTCTTCCCCATCCCCGAGAGCCCGCCACTTCCCTTGGTGCTCCACTTCCTCTTGCATTGTTCCTCCTTGAAGGGTGCTCCTCAATTCTGTTTGACTTTACTTCTGTTTGGTTGCCATTCCCTACACACAGCTCCTCTGGGCCTCAGGGAACCGGCTTCCTGCTCTAAGCACACCCAACCAGGATCAGAATGTCTTCCTGAAACACTCCACAGGGCTCCCTTCCAGTAATGTTTTGCATTTTGCCTTTAGCCTGAATTTCCATGTTGGCTCTTCTGTATGGGACGCTTCATCAGAATGCTGGTCCCTTTGCTTTTCCGCCCTGTTTTATCTCTGCAGCTTATGTTGTGACATTCTCTCTGCTCCTCTACTAGTTGGTATGATGAATATTTGGGCCTTAGTCTTATTAGTCTGTATTTCAGAATCTCTTAGGCAATTGCATGACTAAATCTGCCTATGATTTTGTTGGTCTACTCTCAGTAGCAAAGAGAGCTTGCTTAAAAACAAGACAAGTGCTGTGTATAGATAGAATCTCTCTTGCTAAAACTTTACAGGGTAATATGCTCAAGCTGCTCGATTTTTTACTGTCTATTGACTTGAGCATGTTTGGGGGCGGGGGAGGGAGGTCCATGGGTGGTACACAGTCCCTGTTGGGCTCACCCTCTCCTAGTTCCAGACACATGTGGAACCCCCAAGGACATTTTAGCCATTTAAAACCCAGCAGCAAACAAGCCTGAGGGTCTTCCTCAGGGATGGGATGAGGCGGGGGGTGGGGGGGTGGGGGGCTGTGCCCTTAATTCCATGTATCCTTCCAGTAAAGAAAGTACCACTAATACTACACCCATTAATACTTAAAATCACAGAAACACAGCAGCAATTTTAGATTTTAATGACAACCTCACAAGACCCAAAATGATGGAGGTTAGACACCATGAAATGTGCTCTATGCCTGTTTCTTGCTCTTCTTATGAGCATTTCCGTCATTTTGTATCTTCTTTCTCTGCCTGTTTTTGGATATGTGTCAGCTTGTCCATTTCTGTTGCTCAATCTATGTACCGATTTTATTCTCCTTTTCATTTTTCCCTCTCATTAGCTTTTCCACCCCTCTTTCCCTCTTCTCTAACAGGTTATAATACAGAATTCTTCTCCCGTTTACAGTTTTGTTCTGTATCTTGAATGGCTGTCCATTTCCAGTCGTATATATTTAATAGTTTTCTGTTCTCAATTTTAAAGGAAGATGACTGAATTCTTTTTATGTCTTTCTCTTTAAAATATAAATTACTTTCGAATTGTTGGGTTTGGGACTCATTTTTCCCCCCGTCTGTGGGTCAGTATCCCCTAGTAACAAGGTTTCTTGATACAACAAAGCATTCCTTGACTAACATTTCCAAAACACTACAAAGGTTCTGCCAATTATCCAGTCACTTCTGTATGCCCATATATCCTTCTTCTTGGTGATTTAGCAAGTTTAATATTAACACAACAAGTAAAATATATTTCAAATACAGATAATAAAAATAAGTTAACAGGGCACCTGGGTGTCTCAGTCGGTTGAGCATCTGACTCTTGATTTCGGCTCAGGTCATGATCTCAGGGTGGAGAGATCGAGCCCCATGTTGGGCTCCGCACTCCTCGGGGAGTCTGCTTGGAAAGTCTCTCTCTCTCCCTCTCCCTTTGCCCCTCCCTCTCCTCTCTCTGTCTCTCTCTCAAGTAAATAAATCTTAAAAAAAAAAGTAACAGCTAACATTTGTCAAGTGCCAGGCATTCTTCTTGAGACTTGATGGTAATCGCCAACTTTGAGCTTTACTCAAATGTCCCCTTCTCAGTGAAGCCTTCTTCGGCCACCCTATCTAAAATGACAACGTTGACTTTTACTATCTCACTGGCTTTACTTTTTTCTCCTTAGTGTTCATCCCTAACATACTATATTTTTCATTATTTAGCTTCTTATTTCTCATTCTCTGGAATATATGCTCCCAGAGGACATAGGTTTTTGTGTGCTTCGATCATTGCTAGATATCCTGGCACCTAGAACAGTCCCTGGCACATGGCGGGCCCTCAATAAATACTTGTCAAGTGAATGAATGAATAAATGAGCTCATTTAACCTTCACCACCACCCCATAAGATAGCTGCTCTTATTTATTTCCATTTTTAAAAAGATGTTATTTATTTATTTGAGAGAGAGTAAGAGCGAGAGAGATCACACAGGGAGAGGGAGAAGTAGACTCCCTGCTGAGCAGGGAGTCCGATGCGGGGCTCAATCCCAGGGCCCTGGGATCATGACCTGAGCTGAAGGCAGATGCTTAATTGACTGAGCCACCCAGGTGCCCCTGTTTATCCCCATTTTAAAGATGGGAAAGCCAAGGCACAGAGCGGTTAGTGAACCTGCTAAGGTATCTAACTTGTAAGGGAAACGGCTGGTAGCCTAACCCCAGCAGACCGGTTCCATAGTCCCGTTCTTTTTCTCTTTTTTTAAAGTAGGCTCCATGCCCAGCATGAAGCCCAGCACGGAGCTTGAACTCACAACACTGAGATCAAGACCTGAGCTGAGATTAAGAGTCAGCTGCTCAACCAACTGAGCCACCCAGGCACCCCATAGGCCTGTTCTTAGTAACTAACAATGCTTGGGGACCCACTATGCACATTTATTTTTTAAAGAAAAAAAATTTTTCAGGAAAAAAAGAACAATTGAAGCCTTCCCAGTTCTGACCCCTTCCAGCCTTCCTCAGAGGTAAACACTGTCCTGAAGTTGTATATTTTAGGCATGTAATTTACTGTTTGAACTGCCTTCCCAATGGCTTCTGAGCCACGGGAACAGTGTGTGGAGGCAGAGGATCTACATAATTGAAAACTTCCCAAATCCATCTCTCAAATAAAGTATTGACTGCTTTTGTTCCTTTCATTTTCCTATTATTTTTTTTTTTCCTTCTCTACTTACAGACACTCATTTTTCTAGCTGGAAATAGAAAACATTATCAGATTGGAATAACAGTCCTTCTTGCTGTACTTTTTCCCCAAAGACGGGATGAATTTGAGCCTCGTCAGAAAGCCATCTGCTGTGTACGCACAGACCTATTCAGAGCCAGAAAAAGAAAAAGAAAAAGGGGGAAAGCCCAGGCTTACTCATTTTAAAACAAAGAGTGGTGGCTTGTGAACTGCATGCCTTTGACAAAGGCTGACCACTGGGCGGTGTGCACAACAGGGAACAGAGGGTGTGAGGAGCTCTGCACTATTCACAGTGACCTTGCTGACCTTGGCTACCCATAAAACAAAAGGCGCTTGACGAACAGGGGAGAAGCCTCCACATCCAGCCCTCAGCAATCAGGCCAGTTATCCTGGAAAATGGCCATTGGATTTGTGGTTTGCTGCCCATACCATCATTTCCAACCCCTCTACTGGTTAGAATGAACTCACTGTTATTCCTGCGGTGTCAGACCTTGCCAGTCTTGGTTCAGGCCTACCACAGGACGATGCTGTGAGGTCTTCAGAGGACACGTCATTCGATCCAGGGGACTACACCTGCCACCCAAGGGAGCATTCACGTTTGCTGCTGCAGACCAGCAGATCTGAAGCTGAGGGGCTTCCCACTCCTGGTTTCTGCCCAAATACTTCGTTCTCTACCTTCCTAGACTCAGCACAGCAAAAAATAAATGGCAGCATGAAAGCTCAAGGCCCAAATGAACATTTTCATATTCTTGAGCACATTTGAATACTGTTCTTTTTGTTCTCCAATTCATCTTTTAATGCCTCTATTTTTTATAAACACAAATATAGGCTGGTTGTAAAAAATATTTAAAGAATATATAAATATATAACTTAGAAAGTTAAACATCTTTGTTATCCCACCTCATAGATAATTGTGAACAGTTTGATGTATATCCTTCTAGAGTTTTTTACCATCTGCACACTTTTCATTTATGTAAAGCTCTACACTTTCTAGCACTCTTAGTACATTATGGAATCTCCTTTCCATAGTTCTCATTCTCCCATTCACCTCTGCTCACTCATTGAACATGTCTTCCCTGTTTGACTATAATCTCCATCAGGATGGAGACCCTGCCTGTCTCACGTAGTGGTTGCACCCCCCAGGGTCTACCACTGTGCCTGGCACACAATTGGCACTCAGTATAAACTGGCTGAAGGCATGGTTCTCACTCTGGCATGAAGCAGGCGGGACAGGTTCTATACGGCCTCTTCTCTGGTAAAGAAACAGACTCGGAAATGATTCGTAACTCGTCTACGTTCACAGCTATTCCACAGTCGAGCTGAGTCTCAAACCCGGGTCTTCTGATTCCAAATCAAGAGTTCTTCCCATCAAAGTACAGCTTCCCCTTAATAACTGCCAGAAAATCAGGACCAAGTCCCCAACCAGAGGCTTACCCATGTCCAACCTACCCCACGAAGTCTCCATTTCACAGAGAGGAGGAATGCATTCAGTTTTGATATATTTGAGTTGGCAGAAAATAAATTAGAATGGAAAGATCCCCCTTCATTACTTCAGAAGATAAACCAGTGTTCAGGGAGTGACCTGTGAGGCTGCTTGCTGAGTAAATTATTCAAACATGGTGCTCAGTTCCTTTTGGCCATGCTGACAGAACAGTTGGTGTCTCTTAACTCTTGCTCTCACACCCCTGGGCTCCTGGCTGCACACAATTAGCTTCCAGAAGCTCGGGCAAGCTTGGGTCTCCATGGTGTCCGCTGGAGGTGAGGATCTACACAGTCAGTTGACTACAGAATGACTTCTCTATCCAAACACTCAAGCCTGGCCAAGGAGTAATTGAAACTGGGATTGGTCCAGAGATTCTCAGGCATGCGGCTCCTGGGAAGAGACTGACCTCCCAAATTACTCTCTTTTGTGGTATAATCCTTTTTTTTTTTTTTTTTTTTTCCTCTGCCACTCTTGCATAGAGCTGAACTCCTTTATTTTCAGAGGGGACAATTTTTTTCAGGGAGGAATTGTGCCAATTCTTCAACAATAATGTTACTACTTAAAGGACATTTGTCTTTCTGCCCTTGATTTGATTTTACATTAAGCCAGTTTCAGTTAGTCATTCTGGTATAGAATCACTAAAGGCAGCCCTTTCGACACTCATGGTTTTAATCACAGAAAAAGAAATATTTTTCTCTGTTTCTGCTCTTTTCTTCTCTCTTCTCCCTTCCTTCTCCCTGTCCTTCCTCCTTCATGCTCTTCCTTTCTTCCTTTCTATATAGAACATCTTAAGATACTGTTTTGCAAAGTGCTTTGTTCATGGAAGACATTGGTTTTATATATTTTTTCAAAAATAGTACATAACCCTGACTCAACCAGATATTTAAAAAGTCCCAACTATTAAAGCAGTCAGAGTAGATGGGCCTGATCATGGATAGATCAAGAGTATAAAACTCAATGCAGTTGCAAGTATATGTGGGAATAAAGTACATTCTAAAATTAACAACTTTTCAGATCAATACAGAAAAAGTGGATTATTCAATAAATGGTGATGAAAAACACTGGCCCTTTGGAAAAAATAAGCCTAATCCAAACCTCAGTTTTTATATCAAAATAAAATCCAGAAATATCATTGTAAAAGTTCATGTAAAAAATGAAACCATGAAAACAGTACAAAATAAGTAAAATTTTTTATAATTTGGGCATGGAAAAAACTTTATGACATTAAAAAAAAACTCAGATTAGAAAGAACTGGTAGATTTTGCAATATAAACATTACATCCCCTCACGAAAAAGAAATATACCCTTAAAAAGTTAGATGAGAGTGAACAAATTATGAAAATATATATGATGCACATAAGGTTAATATCTTCAATATACAAAATGCTTTCATGAATCAATAAAATTTATTCATCTATCCTTCTATCAGGGTAGTAGGATTTGGGACAATTTTTACTTTCTTTACAGTTTTCTGTACTTCTGATTTTTTTTTTTTACAACTCGTTTTTTTTTTTTCAAGATTTTATTTATTTATTTGACAGAGAGAGACACAGCGAGAGAGGGAACACAAGCAGGGGGAAGGGCAGAGGGGGAAGCAGGCTTCCCGCCGAGCAAGGAGCCCGATGCGGGGCTCCATCCCAGGACCCTGGGACCATGACCTAAGCTGAAGGCAGATGCTTAACGACTGAGCCACCCAGGCACCCCTACAGCTAGTATTTTTAATACATCAAAGCCATTATCAGTTTGAAAAAAAATTACTTAAAAAACATGTAGATGGACATCTTTTAAAAAAAAATACTTAAATTCAAAGCCCAAAATAACTTTTCCAGAATTGTCCAATGCTTCTGCTTTATAATATTAACCATTACACTTAGCCTTTAATATTCTCATGTAGTAAGATAAGACCAACTAAAAAAACAAGATACATGAGAAGTAGTAAGAAAAACTCATAAGACAAAAGAATTTTAAAATGACAGGGCAGGCCCACACTGAAGTTATGTGTTCTTTCAAAACCAGATTTGTACCTCGGAATAAGCCTAACCAAAGAGGTAAAGGATCTATACTCTAGGAACTACAGAACACTCATGAAAGAAATCGAAGAAGACACAAAAAGATGGAAAAACATTCCATGCTCATGGATTGGAAGAACAAACATTGTTAAAATGTCTATGCTACCCAGAGCAATCTATACCTTCAACACCATCGCGACCAAAATTCCAATGACAATTTCAAAGTGCTGGAATAAACAATCCTAAAATTTGTATGGAATCAGAAAAGACCCTGAAAGAGGAGAAGGAAATGTTGAAAAAGAAAAACAAAGCTGGGGGCATCACGTTGCCAGATTTCAAGCTATATTACAAAGCTGTGATCACCAAGACAGCATGGTACTGGCACAAAAACAGACATATAGACCAATGGAACAGAATAGAGAACCCAGATATGGACCCTCAAGTCTATGGTCAACTAATCTTTGACAAAGCAGGAAAAAATATGCAATGGAAAAAAGACAGTTTCTTTAATAAATGGTGCTGGGAAAATTGGACAGCTATATACAGAAGAATGAAACTCGACCATTCTCTAACATCATTCACAAAGATAAACTCAAAATGGATGAAAGACCTCCATGTGAGACAGGAATCCATCAAAATCCTAGGGGAGAACAGAGGCAGTAACCTCTTCAACATCGGCCACAGCAACTTCTTTCAAGACACGTCTCTGAAGGCAAGGGAAACACAAGCAAAAATGAACTTTTGGGACTTCATCAAGATAAAAAGCTTCTGCACAGCAAAGGAAACAGTCAACAAAACTAAGAGGCAACCCATGGAATGGGAGAAGATATTTGCAAATGATATTACAGATAAAGGGCTGGTATCCAGGATCTATACGGAATTTCTCACACTCAACACCCAAAATAGTAATAATACTAATACTAACAATCCAATCAAGAAATGGGCAGAAGACATGAACAGACATTTCTCCAAAAAAGACAAAAAAATGACTAACGTTTAACATCACTAGCCATCATGGAAATTCAAATCAAAACCACAATGAGATGCCACCTCACACCGGTCAGAATGGCTAAAATGAACAAGTCAGGAAATGACAGATGTTCTGAGGATGTGGAGAAAGGGGAACCCTCTTTACACTGTTGGTGGGAATGCAAGCTGGTACAGCCACTCTGGAAAACAGTATGGAGGTTCCTCAGGATGTTAAAAATAGAACTACCCTACTACCTGACAATTGCACTACCGGGTATTTACCCCAAAGACACAGATGTAGTGAAAAGAAGGGCACCTGAACCCCAATGTTCATAGCAACAATGTCTGCAATAGCCAAACTGGGGAAGGAGCTCAGATGCCCTTCAACAGATGAATGGATAAAGATGTGGTCCATATATACAAGGGATTACTCAGCCATCAGAAAGGATAAATACCTACAATTTGCACTGACGTGGATGGAACTGGAGGGGATGATGCTAAGTGAAATAAGTCAAGCAGAGAAAGACAGTTACCATATGGTTTCACTCATATGTGGAACATAAGGAATGGCATGGAGGACCGTAGTGGAAGGGAAGGAAAACTGAATGGGAAGAAATCAGAGAGGGAGACAAACCATGAGAGACTCTGGACTCCGGGAACCTAACTGAGGGCTACAGAAGGGAGGAGGGTGGGGGGATGGGGTATCTGGGTGATAGGTATTAAGAAGGTCACATGTTGTGACGAGCACTGGGTGTTATATGCAAATAATGAGTCATTTAACAATACATCAAAAAATAAAGATGTACTATATGTTGGCTAATTGAGCATAATTAAATGAGTAAATAAATAAATATGTTTCTACATGAAAAACAAATAATGGGTACAGAATTTCAGATTTGCAAATGAAATGTTCTCAAGATATGTATCACAGCAGTATAAATATACTTAACACTACCGGACTTTATCCTGAAAATGTTAAAATGGCAAAATCAATGTTATGATTTTTTACAACTTTTTTCCCTTTTTTTATGTTGTTAATCACCATACATTACATCATTTTTCCCTGCCTACTATCTTCTTTTTTCTTAACATATAATGTGTTACTTGCTTCAGAGGTACAGGTCTGTGATTCAACAGTCTTATACAATTCACAGTGCTCGCCATAGCACATACCCTCCCCAATGTCTATCACGCAGCCGCCCCATCCCTCCCACCCCCCACCACTCCAGCAACCCTCAGTTGGTTTCCTGAGATTAAGAATTACTCACATCAGTGAGATCATATGACAGACTTTTTACAACTTTTTAAAAGTACATTCTGTAGGATTCCATTTTTATAAAGATTTTATTAATTTATTTTAGAGAGAGAGAGTGTGGCACGGGAGTGGTAGGAGAGGCAGGAGGTGGAAAAGAGAATCGTGAGCCCACGCTGCCCTGAACACAGACCCCACATGGGGCTCCATCCCACACCATGAGATCACATCCTGAGCCCAAATCAAGAGTCAGCGGCTTAACGGACTGAGCCACCATCCATCTCCTTGGGCATTACTGCTGTTCCATTCCCTGCTCCCTCCACCACTGCTGTGCTGAACACTCCTGAAAACACATCTGTGAAAAACCGGGCCAGAGTTTCCGGGGGTGGGTCTGAGGCCAAGAACTGCCAGGTGATTGGTGCACCTGCGGCCTGGGATGGGTGCTGCTCACTGTTCTCCCAGACAGGGGTGCCCGTCACTCTTCTCTCCAGGGGACCTGCGGGGGACCCCCATGACCTCAGGCACCTGAGGGCCACCCGGCCCAGGAATTCACCTTCTCTAGCAGAGGACAGATGGGACTTCTTTCTCTGGCCAGGAATATGAACCCTGATCCTGGGAAAGGAGAGCTCTCCTGGACTCCTCACCCAGCCAGGCAGCTGTGGCCACGATGTATGTGATGGAGCCAGAGCGGCTGGGCCTTGGAGGGAATGAGTGCCTTAAACCAGCCTTGCGCAGGGCATGTGGGAGCAACAGCCCCTGCTTCCTGGGGAGCAGTGATGTGTGCGGAAGGAAGGAGGCTGGGGTGGAGCCTTCCAAGCCACACCACAGTCTCTCCCTTGGTCCTGAAACCAGCAGGAAGGGAGCTCCAAGAGCGGAGACGAGACTCCAGGAGGATTCCGATCCAGAGAAAGGGTGCCCGGAAGCAGCCAGCCCCACCGGCCCGCAGACCATTTGCACAGGATCACCTCCCGCGCTTCCTCAGCAAGTTGTCCTTCTTCGTGTGTGGACAGTGACTGGCTGGTGCACTTCCAGAGGCAGACTAGAAACTTTTCAGTGCTTGCTCGTGGGTCAGAGGACCACCGCCCAAAGAAGCAGAGGATGTCCCTCTTCCTCCGGAGCTGGGGAAGGCAGCCACCGTCCTGGAGCAGGACCGGGTCCAGGAGTGTGTTCTTTCTGAAGCGCCCACTTTCAGTGGGCGTGGCTGTGCCTGAGAAAGGCCCACTGAGCCCCAGAGTCAGGAGCAGTGAGGGGCTGTCTCCAGCCCTGGCCCAGGATCACGACCCGAAACCATCCTGTCTTTGGGAGGACAGGTCTCCTTCAGGAGCCAGGGAGGGGACTGGCCCCTCTCCCCTCCCCAGGTCCAGGACGCCCGGGACCTGCAAGAGCTCTTCATCTGAGGAGGAGTCATGGAGAGCGTGTGTGTCTCGTCAGCCCAGAAAGTGAAAGAACCAAACCCCAATGCTCAGGTTCTAACAGAAGCAGAATTTCAATGTACCATTTAGGGGCAGCCTCCTCCCTTCTTACGTGGCCTTAGGGGACCCCAGGGAAAGTCTTTGTTCTCCTTCCGTCAGAGACAGGAGCTGGCCCCGTGTCACGGGGTCCCCACCACATCCCCATTCCTGAGGAAGAGCCACACACAGGGGCCTGGTGTCTGGAGTGTGGTCGGCCACTGCTCCTGGGCTCCCAGCCAGGGGCCTGGGGGCTGCATGGAAGGGCTGGATTGCTTTTGGGGGGAGGGGTGCTCACTGCCGACATGGCTCACCATCCCCCACTGCACTCTGCAATCCATGTTCTGTGCCCAGCACCCCACATGTTCCTGCCATGGGAGCAATCATTCAGCATTGCCCCATTGCACAGAGGAGGAGAGTGAGGCCCAGAGAGGGGAGGTACATGGCTCCAGTCCCAGGGCTGGTCAGCAGAGAAGCTGGAAGGCCAGCCCTCCAAAGCCCCTCCTAGCCCAGCCAGAGACTCCCTGAGCTGAAAGCAAGCCCTCCCCTGCCTGCACAGCCACACACTGGCCCCTGAGCTTCATGATGGCCTGTTCTTGGCCCTGAAGGTGTTGCTGGCCGACTAGGAGGGGGACTCCAGCTCGGGAGACAGGCTGTAGATACAGGACAGAGGGACACGTCTGAGCTAATAGGAGCCACACTCTGGTCTCCCTCCCAGAGCCTGCCCGGGAGCTGAAATCTGGGTGCCCTAGGGGCCAGCACACAACAGGGTCTGCGCTGACCAGGGAGCCATGGCCCCCAGGGAGAGTCCACTCTGTCCTCTCCCCGCTCCTGCCTGGCCTCACCTCTCTTCACTGTGGGGCTGCAGGACCCGGAATCAAGCCCCATTGAGCTGGCTCTGCTCCACCTTGTAATGAGTTTGCAGCCCCCAGAACAACTGGATTTCCTGGGACTGGAGGGAGGACTGGCTGCAGACAGGGACTGGGCTGGGGAGGATGCGGGGCCTTGTGGAGGGTGAAGGATGGGGCAGGGGCCGGGGGGCCTTGTGGAGGGTGAAGGATGGGGCAGGGGCCGGGTCCTGGGGATGAAATCCCTGAATGCCCATGGGTTCCCTGATTACAGTAATGACCACCTTCACACTCGGGCATCCTGCTGGGGGGCCCCTCGTCCCCGGCCTCCTTCCCGCCCCTCTGACTCCAGCCAGGCCTGCAGCCAGGGACAGGCTAGACTTCTGTCCTGGGTCCTGCCAGGAAGACAAGGCAGAAGGAGGAGAGGAGAAGGGGAAGGGGCGGACTGATCTTCCCCCTGCCCTGAGTTGGCTTCACGGATGCCTCCAGGTCCTCTGGCCCAGCCCTGCACTTAGCTGGACCCTGAGAGGGTATCTGCATTCCAGGCCAGCTGGGTGGGGGGTATTTAGTGACTTTTGCATCCCCAGATGTCCACCGCACCTGTCCTTACACCCTAAGGCCTGCTGCCCAGGATGGGTGTGGTTGCAGGGCTCAGTGGACTTCAGGGCCACAGAGCAGTTGGCGGTGGTGAGAGAACGTGGGGGACCAGTCAGGTACGGAGCCATGGGTCTCGCGCACATCCGCCGCAGGGCTGGGTCATGGTACAGGAGCTGTGGGCAGGTCATCTGTGCACACCTGGCCATGACACACCTGGGTGGCCCTCTCGGTGGGGAGGCCTGTGTGCCTGGTGCACCTGTCCCCCACCTACCCCTGGAGGAGCAGCCATGTTCAAGCCTTTCCATGTCCGACCCTCAGGGACAGTTGGGAACCTGGGTCAAGAGAGGCAGGGACTGGCCCAGGACAACTGAGGGGTGCAGAGTCCAAGGAACAGGGCCGCTCTCCAGTCCTAGGCCAGTCCCAACCCTCCCATGAGGTTCGCTTTGGGGGTGAGAGCCCCTCAGATCCTCGGGAATAGCTACCCACCCTGTCCCATGTGGGGACATGACCTTGGTCATCCACAGGCACATAGATGCATGCGCACCTGCACACACACACACACACACACCACTCTGACTGCCCAGCTGGGGGTCAGAAGGGGAGGACACCCTGGGAGCGAGGTGGGTGACAGGGGGGAAAGAAGAAACAGGTTGCAGACAGCTGGGCCATGGGGCAGGGCATCTGGACTCCTGGCGAGGACCCAGATCCATAGCATGGGGAGGGGAGACAGGCCAGGCTGAGGGTCAGGGGTCCCCAAGGGGCCCAGGGGGGTGGCCAGGGCACTGGGAGAGGACAGGGTCTGGGTTCCGGTGTCCATCACCAGCCTGGGCACTTGGAAGCATGAAGAGATACCCACCCCCAAGTCCAGAGGGGCTCCAGCCAAAGGCCTCAGCTTACTCTTCTGTCACTTGGGCTGTAGAGATGCAGTGTCCCTAGGGTCCCACAGGCTTGTGGGAGAGCCTGTTGGCCTTGGATCTCCATCACCGACCCCCTGTGCTCTCAGTCCTGGGAAAATGCTTTGTACTCCCTCGAGGTCTTCGGAGCAGGGGACAGACTGGGGGCTTGGGGGGCTGAGGACCTGGGTACGCAGAACGTGGCAGAGCACTGACCACTACTCTGGGGACCAAGGCCAAGACCCTCCTTGTTGCAGCCTCTGGGTCTCCATTTGGAAGAGGTTCCAGATTCACTGCTCTGGTCCGGGTGACAAGGCCTTAGGAAGGAACGGAGCACCGGGACAGAAGAGGGAAACACGGACAAGGGAGGATTCTGAGGTTTCTCACATCACCCCTGGAGTCCACAGATCCTGCTCCTGTGAGAGACACAGAGACAGAGACAGAAACAGAGGAGACAGAGAATGAACACATGACAGAGGGAACCAGAAGAAGTCACAGACTTTCCTCCATCAGCTTGGAAATGACATCCCAGCATTTGGCCCCATTCTCTTCCTGAGAGTGCGGTCACACAGGCCATCCACCCCGGAGGGGAGGGGATTCCACACGGATGTGTGAGCAGGATGCGGGAATGCCCGGGAACCACTGTGGGGACTGCCCAGCACATGGGCGCAGACGAGGCCCCGGGGCCTGAGCCTAAACCTAATGGGAGCCCCTGGAAGTGTGCGTCACCAGGGGACAAGGTCGGAATCCGTTCATTGCAACCTTCCCACAGGGGCTGGGAACAGGCAAGAAGGGGGTGGCTTTGCCCAGACCCCAGAGCAGACCCAGGCCCCTCTGAGCTGTGCCCCATGTCCCGCCCAGCCCCTGGCTCCTCCTTGCACTGCCCAGTGTGCCCCAGCCTCCTGTGATAGCAGGTCCGGAATGTATGTAGAGGTCCTACCCCTGATGGTGTCCCTAGGAGTAGAAGCCAGAACACCCCACTGTGCAGATGGGGAGCCTGGGGAGGCCCTGAGAGGCACAGGGTCTGTCCAGGGTCACAGCCCTGGGCACGCACAGGAGCCCAGTCTGAAGCCAGCTCTGTGTCCTCACAGCGGGGACACCGGCTGCACCCAGGCCTTGGGAAGGCTGTGGGGGGGCTGTGAGGGAGTCATTGTATGGATGGGACATGGGGGGAGGGGGAGCATTGAGCAGCTGGGGGAGGGGGCCCTCGGGGGCGGGGCTCTTGTGTGAGGAGGAAGTTGGGTAAGGGGACCCCAGGCAGTGGTGACCTCACTTCCCTGACAACAGAGCCCAACAGAATTTGGAACCCCGGTAACCAGGCACCCACATTCCAGAGACAGCCCCCTGCCCAGCTCATTTCTTTGGAGACCCTCCAACAAAAAGCATGTTCGGGTGTTGCCTCCCTAAGTCTGGAGGCTGCAGTCTGAAGAAAGAGCGCCCTGCAAACGCTGGCCCCCGCTGGGGATGTCGAATCAGGGCTCCCCACCGCCTCTGGCCATTTGGCCGGAAGGACAGAAAGGTGACACCAGGAGGCCCAGAGCCTGCCACCCAGCCCCATACGCTCTGATCTGACCTGTGCAGCCCCAGGCCCCCCTCCGTCTGTGTGTGAGTGTGCGTGTGCGTGCGTGTGTGTCTGTGGGTGTGCGTGCGTGTGTGTGTGTAAAGAGGGGTCATGCAGGGTGGGGCCACCCTGAGCAGGAGCAGGCTGATGAGGGGTCAGATTCCCAGTGGGCAGGCCATGTTCAAGGTCAAGGCTGGCCGTGTGGGATGGGGTGTGCGGGCGCTGCCCCTTCTACCCAGGGTTTATCCCGATAGTCCTGCAGGGATGGGTCACTGCATCCCGGGTGCAGGGCTGTGCACTCACAGGTCTGTGTCTGATCTGGGAGCAGCAGGGGGACTGGGCAGGAGGACAGTGAGGATGGCCGGGCAGGGCTGTGATGCCTCCAGCCGGCTACCCGTCCCTGTCTTTGCAGAAGGCCACGGATGACCTCCCGAGGCGGCTGGCGGACATGCCCTCCTCCCTGACGGAGGGGTTGACCCCACAGGCATCCCCAAAAACAAGTGCTGGGGATTGCCGGGCAAGACCTCCAACACCACCCAGACCACTGTCCCAGGTGGTTGGTCACCGGACAGTGGTCCAGGACCCGGAGCCCACGGAGACCGAGCCCGAGGGTGAGAAGGCTGGGGCTGGGTGTTTGTGGTGTGTGGGGATGGGTCGGTGCTGGCCCCACGGGGACGAGCCCCCAGAGGCTGGTGTGGGGCCTGGAGCAAAGACTGGGCTCAGAGCACCCAGCGGGTGGACTGCGGTCGGGGAGACGCCCCGGGGAGGGCTCCTTCCTGGCTGTGGCTTCTCTGGGAGGCCCTGGGCTGGGTTCTGTCTCCATGGAGAGCAGGCTCGGGCTGAGCTTTTCTCCTCTCCCAGCTGCCCCACCACCTGAGGAGCTAGAGCCGGCTCCAACTCCATCGGCAGCTCTGGACGGAGGGGTGGTGACCGCAGCGACTTCAGGAGGAGACCAGGAGCCGGCAGGTGACCCGGCACCCACCCACGGACAGCCTGACGTGGACCAGGAAGAACTGGCACCTGCCCCTGGCCCAGCTCCTGCTACTGTTCCTGCACCTGACCCAGCTCCTGCCCTGGATCCTGCACCTGCCACTGCTCCAACCCAGCTCCTGATCCTCCTCCTACCCCTTCCCCTGCCCCTGCCAGAGCCACTGCCCCTTCCCCTGCCTGAGCTCCGGTTCCTGCTCCTTCTCCTGCTCCTCTCCCTGCCCCTGCCAGACTCCGCTGCCCCTTCCCCTGACCCTTCCTGAGCTCCTGTTCTTGTCCCTGACCCTGCTCCTGCTCATAACCCTACCCCTGCCAGACCTGCTGCCCCTTCCCCTGCCCCTGCCTGAGCTCCTGTTCCTGCTCCTTCTTCTGCCGCTGCCCCTGCACCTGCACCTGCCGGAGCTCCTGTTCCTGCTCCTTACCCAGGTCCTGCCCTGGATCCTGCACCTGCCATGACTGCTGATCCTGTCCCTCCCCTTGCCCCTGCCCCTAGCCCTTCTCTTACAAATGGCCCTGCCCCTGGCCCTGCTCTTACACCTGGCCCTGCCCCTGGCCCTGCCCCTATCCCAACCCCTGCCCCTACTCCTGCTCCCGCAGGGCTCCCAGAGCCACATCCAGAGCCCACAGCCCTGCGGGGAGAGCTCCTTGTACAATTGCCCTTAGTTCCATCATCGGACCCTGACGCCCCGCCAGATTGTTTCATCCCCTCCCCCTATATTCTTTCTCTCTGGTTCATATTGTTCATTTTCATGTTCTGTATACTGTTTATTATTTGTTTTAAATAAAATTACTTGTTTTCAACTGAACATGTGATGAGCATAAGTACCTTCCCAACGCTGTGCCACCACACCCCAGAAGATTGCTGCAGAATATCTCGTGTCCCAAAGGAGTCCCCGAACCAGAAGCCCCCCTGCCCATTTCTCCCCCAGCCCAGACCCTGGAAACCCCTAAGCTGCTTTCTCTCCCTGTTCCTTTCCCTGTTCTGGATGTTTCTGTAAGTGGAATCACACAATAGGTGCCTTTGTGTCTGCCCACCTATTTTCAAAGGGGACTTGTTTTCGTCTGTGTTTATTTGTCATAAAATTTCCCTTATTCGATATTAAAATGCCTGATGGATTACAGATCAGATGTAATCAGAGAGGCCGCTTTAGGAATTATGGGCACAATCTTGGGGCCGAGACCCCTGTTCCTGCTGGGACACCACAGCCTGACCCCAGACAGGACAGGGCTGGCTCCTCCTGTGGCCCACACAGAAACCAGGGAAATGCAGAAGCTGGAAGACACACCACAAAGGGCAAAAGCATTGCTCACAACCCAAGGCAAGAGAAAGGTTTCCGATGCCTCTTGTCCAAACAACACACCAAGTCACTGGGTTCCACAAGGACAGACACCAAATGCATGCAAGTCCAAGGGGGGAGGACAGGCACGTGCAGAGTCAGAGATGAGGGAGCTCCCGGGGAAGGACTCTGGCAAAGGAAACCCTATGGAGGCAGCACTGGTCACCCTCAGACTGGCAGGAGTCTGGTCTGGGGAGAGCGTGAGGAAGCGGAGATCCCCTGCAGGTACCCTGGAGAGAAGGGTGACAGGCACCCCTGTCTGGGAGAACAGTGAGCAGCACCCATCCCAGGCCACAGGTGCACCTGGCATGCTTGGCCTCTGACCAACCCCTGGAAACTCTGGCTCGGTTTTTCACAGATGTGTTTTCAGGAGTGTTTATCACAGCAGTGGTGGAGAGAGCAGGGAATGGAACAACGCTAATGCCCAAGGAGATGGATGGGATCCACAGTCCCAGTCCTCATGATAGAATGTCCTGTAGCCACTGTCACACTGTCATTCGGGGCACAGGATCCGGGAAGCCCCTCCTGAGACCCCTCCTGCCACCCTGTTCCTGGGAACATTCAGAATTGGAGGAGGAGGAGGTGGAGAGGATCCAGGATAACAGAGGGCCAAGGAGAAGGAAGGTCAGCACTGGGAGGACCTGAGCCACCATCCAGGGCCGGGGCTGTGGTGCCCTCGGACCTCACCCCAAATAAGGGCTCCTGATGGATGGACCCAACTTCTGCGGTTTCCCTCCCTCCCTCCCTCTCTCTCCCTCCTTTTCTCCCATCCTCCCTCCCTCTCACTCCCTCCCTCCTTCCCCCCTTCCTCCCTCATTCAGCAGAGGACCACGGGTCCCTGCTGTGTACTGAGCAATGGGGCTTCATCAGTGAGCACCCCCCAACCCACATGGTCACGTCCACTGTGGGAGGTGACAGGGGTCAGTCTCACGGCTAGGAGTGGTGATGAGCACCAAGAATCTGCTCCTGAAAACAGAGGCCAGTTACACAAAGAATGGAGAGACCCATGCTTAGCACTTCCTCTAGAAAAATCGAGTCCTGAAAAGTGATGAAGAGTGAGTATATCCTAGACTTCCTGCAGTGTGAGTTCTAATGGCAGGTACGCACTGATTCTTAGAACAAACAAAGTAAATTACCCAGTGTCGACTGGGGGGTTGTGACTAACTTTTCTGACCCAATGACAGCATTTCAGCTAACATCTCCAGGGCTTCCAAGTTGTCCCAAGGGTCTCTGCGATCCTCTGATCCTTCCATTGACCTCCTTGGGAAGCTCTGTCTTGTCGTCTTCCTTGTCTCCTGCCCCTTCTGGGACCCTTCTCTGGCCTCCCCGCCAGGGCCACCCCCACCAGGACTTCCTGTGCCCCGTGGCCTGGCGCCCGCATCCCATGGGGGTCCTGGGAGCCCGGTGCATTGTGCAAAGCCTGTGCGCTCCCTCTGGGGTCACTTGGCATCTCCCCTGCAGCTGCCTGCATCTTCCTGCACTGGGTCTCCTCCAAGCATTCTGTGAGGCCAACCTGTGTCCATGTCACGGGCACGGAAGCGAGAGTCCAGAAGGTCCAGATGACCTGCTCCCAGTCCCAACGTCTGGAGCCTGGGCCAAGGATGGTCAGCGAGCAGAGGAGGACTTAAGCCTAGGAAGCCTGAGGGAGGACATGGCACAGTGAGCCTGCAGGAGGAGAGTGAACACCGTGGGGACCTGGCGCTCAGGCCTACTGGGAGACCACATCCCATCCTCACTGGCTCTGTCCCCAGGGCTAGAGGTCGTCCAGGTACCCACCCTCCCAGCCTGTAGGCTGCCAGTGGCTGCCAGGAGAGGAGGCACCTGGTGCAGGAGAGAGCCTTCAGAGAGGAGGGGACAGGTGCTCCCCCAGCAGCTGGAGGAACTCGGGGTATCCACCCTCCCAGCCTGCAGGCTGGCAGTGGCTGGCAGGAGAGGAGGCACCTATGCAGGAGAGAGCCCTCAGGCAGAGAGGAGGGGGCAGGTACTCCCCCAGCATCTGGAGGAACTCAGGGTAGCCACCCTCCCAGGCTGCAGGCTGGCAGTGACTGGCAGGAGAGCAGGCACCTAGTGCAGGAGAGAGCCCTCAGGCAGAGAGGAGGGGGCAGGTGCTCCCCCAGCAGCTGGAGCAACTCGGGGTATCCACCCTCCCAGGCTGCAGGCTGGCAGTGGCTGGCAGGAGAGGATGCAGCTGGTGCAGGAGAGAGCCCTCAGGCAGAGAGGAGGGGGCAGGTGCTCCCCCAGCAGCAGGTGCACTGGGTCGGGCTGAGGGGGCATCATTGGACAGCAGTGCCTGCAGCTGGGGTCTCCACACAGACCCTCTCCTTAGGCTCAGCACAAGCTTGTCTGGATGGCCTTTGTCCCCCAAATACAAAGTCTGGTCCAGGGCCCCCCCACCAAGTCCTGACTCCCAATCCTTTGTACTCAGCTCAAGTGACAAGAAATGGCCAATAGTTTAGGTGGTGTTGGGTGCACAGGGAAATTTGCTTTTCTGGCCCATGCTGTAACATTGCTGGCATTTTAAAGATCTCAGGGCTCTGAATCAAAAACAGTAGGATGCCGGGGACCCCAGCTGGCTTTCTGGAAACCTACCTCTGTGCCTTCCAGCCTTCCCATCCCACCAGCTCTGCTCAGAATCCCTCCGGGCCACAGACCCACAGTCTTGGGTCCTCAGATGGCCCAGGCGACGTGCTCTCAAAAAGTGATCCCGGTGGGGCAGTAGGACACACTGCAGATTCCAGCAAACCCCCCTCCCAGAAACTGAGGGTACCGCTGGATGAGCTGTCTGAAAACAGCCAGGTCAGGGTTCCAGGAAGACACCAGAGGCACAGGAGTCACTGAGGGGCATCTGAAGCTCAGGTACGGGCAGTCAGAGCTTCCAGGCCCTTCTTCCCTTAAGCTCCTCATTCCTCAGCCTTTCTTCCAGTGATTCTGCTCAGTTTCTATCTGCCCCAACTGTTATCCATTGCCTAGGCAGCAGAGACTCACATATGCCTTTAAATGTTTTGGACAATGAATGTTCACTTCAGTACATAGCCACTTCACTACTGGGAGAGTTGGTAGAAAGCAAAAAGTCACAGAGGACTCCAAGGGTCTGGACTTGGTGTTTCCCTCTCCTGAGATGGGGACACCTGTGGGATGAGCAGGTGGCCAGCTGGTGGGGGGTGGGCAGGGACCTGACGTGGACAGATGGGGTAGGTGAGGCCCGAGGTCCCCGGGGTATGTGCCTGGCATCTGGACTGAATAGGTCTTCAAAGCTGCAGATTGGCTGGGATCATCTTCAGGCGGAGGAAGAAGGTGAGGGGAGCAGAAGGGACTGAGGAGGCTTGGCTTAGACAGGAGAGGGCTGAGACACTCCTTTGGGGGGAAAGTGGGTCAGGTCCAGGCTCACAGGGACAGACCTTGAGGCCATTGGGCTATGTGAAATAAGCCAGTCCCTAAAGGACCAATACGGGAGGACCCCACTTGTGAGGGACAGAGAGCACTCTGATTCATAGAGGTGGAAGGAGCTGCTGGGTGCCGGGGCTGAGGAGGGGAAATGGGGGGTTAGTGTCTCCTGGGTAAAAGTTCAGTTTGGGAGGATGACAAAGTTGTGGCAGTGGATGGAGGTGGCAGGTGCAAAAGAGTGAATATACTTATTGCCACTGAATTGTACCCTGAAACGTGCTTAATGGTATCAGGTGTATGTCTATTACACAATAGGAGAGTAGTGAGTCAGGAGGACGGGTCCATCGAAAGTCCCAGGAAGGCCCAAGAGCAGGGATCCTGTATCTTAGTTCTCGCTCTCATGCTCTGCGCCTTGTTGGGTGTCTAAGCTCACAGTAGCATCACTAAATGCTTGCTAAGACACAGTGCAGGCGGATGGTCCAGAGAGAGTGCACAAACCATCTGTGGGCACTGAGGAATCCCAACGGCACATGCATCCAGACTGAGTGAATGCCCACATTTCACAAACACCAGCATAAAGAGCCATTTAAAACGAAGGCAGACGCCACTCTGGAAAACACTAGGGAGGTTCCTCAAAAAGTTTAAAAAAGAGCTACCTTATGACCGAGCAATTGCACTACTGGGTATTTACCCCAAAGATACAAATGTAGGGATCCGAAGGAGCACGTGCACCCCAATGTTTATAGCAGCAATGTCCACAATAGCCAAACTATGGAAAGAGTCTAAATGTCCATCAACTGATGAATGGATAAAGAAGATGTGGTGTGTGTATATATATATATACAGAGAATATTATGCACCTATCAAAAAAATGAAATCTTGCCATTTGCAACGACGTGGATGGAACTACAGTGTATTATGTTAAACAAAATAAGTCAATCAGAGAAAGACAATTATCCTATGATCTCAGTGATATGAGGAATTTGAGGAACAAGACAGAGGATCATAGGCGAAGGGAGGGAAAAATGAAACAAGACAAAACCAGAGAGAGAGACAAACCATAAGAGACTCTTAATCTCAGGAAACAAACTGAGGGTTGCTGGAGTGGAGGGGGTTGGGAGGAGTGGGGTGACTGGGTGATGGACATTGGGGAGGGTATGTGCTATGGTGAGCACTGTGAATTGTATAAGACCGATGAATCAAAGACCTGTACCCCTGAAACAAATAATACATTATACGTTAATTTAAAATTCACTAAAATAATAAAAATAAAACAAAAGCAGGTGACCTCAAGCTGTATTACAAAGCTGTCATCATCAAGACAGTATGGTACTGGCACAAAACACACACATAGATCAATGGAACAGAATAGAGACCCCAGAAATGGACCCTCAACTCTATGGTCAACTAATCTTCCACAAAGCAGGAAAGAATACCCAATGGAAAAACGACAGTCTCTTCAATAAATGGTGCTGGGAAAATTAGACAGCCACATGCAGAAGAATGAAACTGGACCATTCTCTTACACCATATACAAAGGTAAACTCAAATTGGATGAAAGACCTCAATGTGACACAGGAATCCATCAAAATCCTAGAAGAGAACACAGGCAGTAACCTCTTCGACCTCAGCCACAGCAACTTCTTGCTAGACACGTCTCCAAAGGCAAGGGTAACAAAAGCAAAAATGAACCTTTGGGACTTCATCAAGATAAAAATCTTCTGCACAGCAAAGGAAACAGTCAACAAAACTAAAAGGCAAGCCATGGAATGGGAGAAGATATTTGCAAATGACATTACAGATAAAGGGCTGGCATCCAAGATCTATAAAGAACTTCTCAAACTCAACACCCAAAAAACAAATAATCCACTCAAGAAATGGGCAGAACACATGAACAGACACTTCTCCAAAGACATACAAATGGCTAACAGACACATGAAAAAATGCTTCACATCACTAGCCATCAGGGAAAAAGAAATTAAAACCACATTGAGATACCACCTTACACCACTCAGAATGGCTAAAATCAACAAGGCAGGAAACAACAAATGTTGGTGAGGATGTGGAGAAAGGGGAACCCTCTTACACTGTTGGTGGGAATGCAAGCTGGTACAGCCACTCTGAAAAACAGTATGGAGTTTCTTCAAGACGTTACAAATAGAACTACCCTACCACCAGCAATTGCACTACTGGGTATTTACCCCAAAGATACAGATGTAGTGAAAAGAAGGGGCACCTGCCCCTCAATGTTCATAGCAGCAATGTCCACAATAGACAAACTGTGGAAGGAGCCGAGATGCCCTTCACCAGACGAATGGATAAAGAAGATGAGGTATATATGTACAATAGAATATTCCTCAGCTGTCAGAAAGGATGAATACCTACCATTTACATTGACATAGATGGAACGGGAGGGGATTATGCTAAGTGAAATAAATAAATCAGAGAAAGACAATTATCATATAGTTTCACTCATATGTGGAATGTCAGGAATATCACAGAGGACTACAGGGGAAGGGAGGGAAAACTGAACAGGAAGAAATCAGAGAGGGAGACAAACCATGAGAGACTCTGGACTCCGGTAAACAAACTGAGGGTTACAGAAGGGAGGAGGGTGGGGGGATGGGGTAACTGGGTGACGGGTATTAAGGAGGGCACATGTTGTGATGAGAACTGAGTGTTATAGGCAACTAATGAATCACTGAACACTACATCAAAATCTACTGATGTACTATATGTTGGCTAATGAATTTAAATTTAAAAAATTAAATAAAATTAATAAATAAAAAATAAATCCGCGGCAGGAAATGGAAATAACCCAGAGGGCGCCATGCTGCTGGAGGCTGAGATAGCGGTCACGGTCAAGGCCTCTGGCGGTGAGGGCACCGGGGTTCTGAGAGGTGGCTCGGTGCACCCCTGACCCTGAAGCCCCATGGCCATGGCAACATGCAAGGACTGGGAGGGAAGACCCAGCCAGGCCCCGTTCTGGCTCCACGGCTGCTACAGGGCTGTCCCAGCCCCACCAGGCGGTGTCTGTTTAGAACTAGAGAGAAAACCTTTTCCCTCAATTGTTCTTTTTAAAAATGGTTGCTCAGCATCGACACAGAAAAACATCTGACATAAAACTGGAGCCGTTCACAGCTGCAAATGACCCAGAAGTGAAGAAAATGTAGTGAACGCAGAGAGGACGCTGTATCCCCAGGCAGGCCTCCTGTGAGCAGGTGCGGCTGGGGCACTGGACGTGCCCGTGCAGACAGTACTGGACTCCACAGTGTCCCTCGAGGGGACCGAAGTGGGAACCTGCTCTGATGGCTCCGCTGAAGTCAGCACCCCCTGCTGGAGACGGGGACAGCCCCTCATGAGTTCCGGGTGTCCTGGTGATTCTTGGGCATGGCCCAAATCTCAGCTTCTTCATGACCCGGGGCCAGCCCAGCAGCTGCACACAGGTCCTCCAGGGCCAGCCCAATAGCTGTGGGTCCCGCAGGTCCTCCAGGGACAGCACCTTGGTGGGCTTGTGGTCCAGCAGGTACCTGTTCAGGTGGCTCTTATCGTACCACATGGCCTCGATCCCATTGGCCCAGTTGACCACCATCACCTGGTGACAGGCTAAGGTCAGTCGGTGAACCTCTGGCACAACCCCCCAAAAAAGGCCCCCATGTAGTAGAAGTCACCCTTGTCCCTGGGGATGTGGGCCTGGGACTGGGACCAGCGCTCATAGCTTAAGTCCTCACGGGCCACCCAGTAGAAACCGGGGTGCAGGGTGCCAAAGAGGGGGGACAGGATCTCCATGCCCACGTGGTCACAGAACTTCATGTCCACGTCCCCGCACACCATGTCATCCACCTCATAGAGGAAGCACTCCTCATAGAAGCAGCTCATGATCGCCGTGTGCTGCATGGACACATCCTGCCAGTGTGGGGCACCGCGGACCTCAAGAACCACCACCCTTCAGTGCTCCTGGAGGGGCACACGGGACACAGCAACCAGCTGGTCGGTGAAGACATAGTAGATGACCCTGTGTCCACCATGAAGTGATTCTGCAGGAACAGCTCCAGGAAGACCCCGTATCCACAGGGGCAGGGGACAGGGCAGGAAGAGGGTCACTGCCAGAGGCTGGCAGCAGGACCCCAGAGCTGGGGTTCATGGACGTGTGCACCTTCTTCATGGGGACAGGCCCTGTGCTGCTTTAAGCAACAGCCACCCTGGCTTGTCCTGAGCAAGTCCAGTGGCAGGGCCTCCCTACCTTCTGCTCCCAGAGATAGGGGCCATCAGCACCCCATCTTACACAGGGGAGCCTGAGGCTTAGGAGGCTGGAAACCCATGCAGCCCCACTCTCAACATGCTGGAGCCAGGAACACCCCCCTCTCCTGAGCTCCCAGGCAAACCCTGCAGGTGCCCTACCCTGGCTGAACCCCTGCAGGTTCTGTCCCCACCTGCCATGAGTTGAGCACCTTTGGGCACAGCCCGTGTTTCTATGTCCTACAGACTGCGTAGAATCAGCAGGGCCGGCCAGCTGCCCCACTTTACTTTGAGTGGGCTGTCGCTGGTCCCCAACAGAGCTGTCTCCACCCCCTATAGGGTCCTCCCTTGAAGGCTACTGGGCCTCTGGATGACAAGGTCCATCAGTAAACCACTGGTATTCCTAGGAGGGGCGACCCTCGAACTCCCCAGATCAGGAATCAGGTTCAGCCCATGGGCAGGGAAGGGGAAAGATGACCCCTGGAAAAAGGGGGCTTGCTTAGGCCCCTGCCTTGAATCCAAGGGTGTGAGCTTCTGGGTCCAGGTCTACATCTCCCTGTCCCCAAAACATTGGAAGTCTTGTCCAACTGCCTCACATGGCTGGTCCCCCGTTGAGGGGACTACCTGCCCCTCACTGTGGGGACAGCAGCTCCCCCATTGTCAGCAAGTGTGGTGAGCCCCTCTGAGACTGATTTTTTTTAAGATTTTATTTATTTGACAGAGAAAGAGACAGCTAGAGAGGGAACACAAGGAGGGGGAGGGGGAGAGGGAGAAGCAGGCTCCCTGCTGAGCAGGGAGCCTGACATGGGACTTAATCCCAGGCCCCTGGGATCACGACCTGAGCCGAAGGCAGACGCTTAAGGACTGAGACACCCAGGCGCCCTGAGACTGGCTTTTTTACACAGGCACTAAGACTACTTCCCTGTGCCTACCCCATACCTCGCAGGTTAGTAAATCGCTCACACAGGGAAGGTGGATACTACATTTAAATATGGGACGAGCACATACACCCAGCAGACATGAGTCAGGTCACCAGGGGGCAAGTAGAGGCCCAGCCAATGGGGAACAAGCCAGACATGATGCAAGGGGAGAGAAGAGTGCTCCTGGCAGAGGGCACAGAGAATGCAAAGGATTGGAGTCAGGCCCAAGGAACATGTGGGACAACCACACAGCTTGGTGGCCCACAGAGGGGGGCTGCAGTGGGAGAGGTGAGGCTGGAGAGTACAGACAGGTGGGGAGCGGATCGCAGAGAGCCTCAAAGGTTATGTTCTGAAATGATCAATCTGGTTACAGGAGGAGAATGGTCTCTATACAGCAGAGGACAGGGAGACCCTAACCCTAACCCTAACCCTAACACTAACCCTAAACCTAACTCTAACCCCTAACCCCTAACCCTAACCCGTACACTAACCCGTACCCTAACCCTAACCCTACCCTAAACCGTAACCTAACCTGTACCCTAACCCTAACCCTAACCCTAACCACTAACCCCTAACCCTAACCCTAACCCATACCCTAACCCTAACCCTCGCCCTACCCTAACCCGTAACCTAACCCGTACCCTAAACCGTTCCCTAACACTAACCCTAACCCGTAACCTAACCCGTACCCGTACCCTAACCCTAACCCGTACCCTAACCCGAACCCTAACCCGTACCCTAATCCTAACCCGTACCCTAACCAAGCCGTACCCTAACCCGTACCCTAACCCGTACCCATACCCGTATCCTAACCCTAACCTGTACCCTAATCCTGACCCTAACCTGTACCCTAACCCGTACCCTAACCCTAACCCGTTCCCTGACCCGTACCCTAACCCATACCCATACCCGTAACCTAACCCTAACCCGTTCCCTAACCCGTACCCGTCCCCTAACCCTAACCCTAACCCATACTCTAAACCGTACCCTAACCCTAACCCATACCCTAATCCTAACCCGTACCCTAACCAAGCCATACCCTAACCCGTACCCTAACCCGTACCCGTACCCTAACCCTAACCCATACCCTAATCCTAACCCGTACCCTAACCAAGCCATACCCTAACCCGTACCCTAACCCGTACCCGTACCCTAACCCTAACCCTAAACTGTACCCTAACCCTGACCCTAACCAGTACCCTAACCCTAACCCGTACCCTAACCCTAACCCGTACCCTAACCCTAACCCGTTCCCTGACCCGTACCCTAACCCATACCCGTACCCGTACCCTAACCCTAACCCGTTCCCTAACCCGTACCCTAACCTGTATCCGTACCCTAACCCATACCCTAACCCTGTATATCCTCCCCAGGGACAGCGAACAAAGTCAACACATATCTGCACACTTTGAAATGTGAACAGAAACCTGCAAACTCAGGTTCTCACAGGAGCTAAATGTTAATGACCAGGTGACAAAAAGGTGACGCAGATAGCAAGTAACCAAAAGAAGATGTCATGTGTCTGTGAGCTGGCCACCTTCTCTACCTGTCGGAAGGAAGCAATGCCTGACAGGAGGGAGCCACACCTGGACCTGGTCTCTCTAGGCTGCTCTTGAGCAGAGCAGAGGATGTGCTGAGCTGGGTGTGGGTGTCGGGGGAAGAGATGGGCAGCTGGCCACAGATGTTACCTGCCAAGTACCTGTAGGACCAGCTCCCGGTCCTCAGCCAAGGTTAAGCAATACTTATGTTTAGTTACATATTTACTGTGACAGGAAAGGTGCTCAGTACTTTGAGTGACTATATTCTCTCCCTTTTTTTTTTTAAATACACTTTATAGAGGTATGATTGACATACAAAAAGCTGTACATAATTAATGTATTCAACTTGACCCTGAACCTAACCCTAATATCAAGTTAACATATGCTCTGATTTAGAATATAGCTCATAAATTATTTCATGATTATTAGGAGCTAGGGGATCCAAGGACCAACCTTCCTCTATCTTATTCTCCCTTGAATTTGACAGGTTGGAACACATTCGGCCACATGCTATCTGGAGAGTGGCCACACGGGGGCAACAGGGAGTAAACATTAGGGCAAACCCGGCCACAAAGCCAATTCTTCCCTCATCCTGTAAAACCTTGCTCATTCAATGTTTACAGATCATTCTATAGAGTATTAAAAGTGTGACTTTCTGGAATTTTTTAAAAACCAAACTAATTCTTTGAAACTGCTAAAAATATAATGTTTTTAAAAATCTCAGCGTTGGTGAGCAGATGAAGACCCAGGGGCCTGGGGAAAAGCTGTTATTATTGAATATGTTCAGATCTAATTAGGAAACAAGTAGGATTTATACTCCACTTATTTTCACAAAGAATTTGTGTCAACTAACAGTACTGAACCCACACAAAATAGTGCACTTCAGAGGAAAATAAAAGGAGATTCAACAGCCTCAAGAGGCAGAGAAAGAGCCACACCCGGGAGCAAAGAAGACATACCACGGATGCTAGCCTCAGGCTGATTTGCAGCCTGTAGATCCTCCAGAGCTAGAATGCCCCCAATGCCCCTGGGGGTCGTGGGTCAAGCAGAGCTCAAACCCTGCTGCTGCACTGTTGTACCTGGTGAAGGGTCTCCTTGGTCACTTCCTCCATGAGCCACCCCCCACCCCGTGACTACCCCAGCCTGCTTCTCGAAACTCCCATTCCTCTTTCTGATCCCGTTGTTTACTTTTCCCTTCACTTACATAGTATATAGTATGTTTACCTACATCCTATTCTGTCATTTAAATGTTTTTGTCATGTTCTCACTGCACTGTACTTTGCATCATCCACCCTGATGTATAATCACTTGCTGCACTGCATGACTTAATTGGGGACTGGGAACACCCTCACAGTGTCATGGGGCTAGTGTCCTGGGCAAGGTCCTCACTAAGCCGGCTCATCCTGCAGCTGTTGCACTGAAGGCCTGATCCAGGCACTGGAGCCCAGTCTGAAGCCAGCTCTGTGTCCTCACAGCGGGGACACCGGCTGCACCCAGGCCTTGGGAAGGCTGTGGGGGGGCTGTGAGGGAGTCACTGTATGGATGGGGCATGGGGGGAGGGGGAGCATTGAGCAGCCGGGGGAGGGGGCCCTCGGGGCGGGGGTCTTGTGTGAGGAGGAAGTTGGGTAAGGGGACCCCAGGCAGTGGTGACCTCACTTCCCTGACAACAGAGTCCAACAGAATTTGGAACCCCGGTAACCAGGCACCCACATTCCAGAGACAGCCCCCTGCCCAGCTCATTTCGTTGGAGACCCTCCAACAAAAAGCATGTTCGGGTGCTGCTTCCCCAAATCTGGACGCTGCAGGCTGAAGAAAGAGCGCCCTGCAAACGCTGCCCCCCGCTGGGGATGTCGAATCAGGGCTCCCCACAGCCTCTGGCCGTTTGGCCGGAAGGCCCGAAAGGTGACACCAGGAGGCCCAGAGCCTGCCACCCAGCCCCACAGGGTCTAATCCGCCTGTGCAACCCCAGGTCCCCTCCCCTCCGTGTGTGTGTGTGTGTGTGTGTGTGTGTGTGTGTGTGTGTGAGAAGAGGGGTCATGTGGGGTGGGCCAACGCCATTCAAGAGCAGGCTGAGGAGGGGTCAGATAACCCGCGGGCAGGTCATGTTCAAGGTCCAGGCTGGCTGGGTGGGACGGGGTGTGGGGGGCTGTGAGCTTCTGCCCAGGGTTCCTCTCGATCGCCCTGCAGGGATGGGTCACTGTCCCGCGTGCAGGACTGTGCACCCACAGGTGTGTGTCTGATCTGGGAGCAGCAGGGCGACTGGGCAGGGGACAGGGAGGTTGGCCGGGCAGGACTGGGATGCCTCCGGGCCGGCTAGCCGTCCCTGTCTTTGTAGACATCCAATGAGATCGGCACGAGGCTGGCGGACACCCACTCCATGTCCGGGATCCGGAGCGTGACCCCACAGGACTCCCCTGGAGCAGGTGCCGGGGATTGCGGGGAGAGGCCTCCGACACCACCCAGACCACTGTCCCTGGTGGTCATTGACTGCATTGTGCTCCAGGAGCCGTAGCCCACGGAGGCCGAGCCTGAGGCTGAGAAGCCCGGGGCTGGGTGCCCGTGGGTGTGTGCGGAAGGGTGGGGGCTGGCCCCACAGGAAAGGGCCCCCAGAGCCTGGTGTGGGGCCTGGAGCAACGACTGGGCTCAGAGCGCCCAGCGGGGGGACAGCGGTCGGGGAGACGCCCCGGGGAGGGCTCCTTCCTGGCTGCGGCTTCTCTGGGAGGCCCTGGGCTGGGTTCTGTCTCCACGGAGAGCAGGCTCGGGCTGAGCTTTTCTCCTCTCACAGCTGCTCCACCACCTGAGGAGCTAGAGCCGGTACCAACTCCTTCGGCAGCTCTGGACGGAGGGGTGGTGGCTGCGACTTCAGCAGGAGACCAGGAGCCGGCAGGTGACCCAGCACCCGCCCACGGAGAGCCTGACGGGGGCCAGGAAGGGCCTGCTGGAGAACCTGCCTGCGGAGAGCCTGCCCCTGTGCCTGCCAGAGCCGCCGCCCCTGCGCCTGCCCCGAACTGTGGCCCTGCTCCTGCCCCCGACCCAGCTCCTGCCCTGGATCCTGACCCATCCCTACACCTGCCAGTGCCCCGGTTCTTGCCGCTGACCCAGATACTGCCCCGGGTCCTGTACGTGCCAATGCGGCAGACCCTGTCCCTCACCTTGCACCTGCCCCCTCCCCTTCCCCGGCTTGTGCTCCTATTCCGGCCCCTGCCCCAACTCCTGCCCCTTACCCTGCCCCTGCCCCTGCCTCTGCGCCTACCCCTGCTAGAGCCAATGTCCCTTCTCCTGACCCACCTCCTGCCCCTGCACCTGCCCCTTCCCCAGCACCTGCCTGTGCACCTGTTCTTGCCCCTGACCCAGCTCCTGACCCTGCACCAGCCCCTTCCCTTACCTGTGCACCTCTTCTTGCCCCTGATCCGGATCCTGAACCTGACCCAGCTCCTGCCTGGATCCTGCCCCTTCCCTTGCCCCTGCCTGTGCTCCTATTCTTGCCCCTGACCCGGGTTCTGCCCCTGCCCCTGCCTGTGGTCCTGTTCCTGTCCCTGACCCACCTCCTGCCCCTGCACCTGCCCCTTCCCCTACCTGTGTTCCTGTTCTTGCCCCTGACCCAGCTCCTGCCCTGGATCCTGCCCCTTCTCCTGCCCCTGCCTGTATTCCTGTTCTTGCCCTTGACTCGGCTTCTGCCCCTGCAACTGTCCCTTCCTCAACCCCTCCCTGTGCTCCTATCTTTGCCTCTGACCCAGCTCCTTCCCCTTTCCCTACCCATTTCCCTGCCCCTGCGTGTGCGCCCATTCCTGCCCCTGACCCACACCCTGCCCCTGCACCTGTCCCTTCCTCTGCCTGTGTCCCTGTTCCGGCCCCTGCCAGAGCCGATGCCCCTTCGCCTGCCTGCGTCCCTGTTCCTGCCCCTGCCCCTGCCAGAGCCGATGCCCCTTCCCCTGCCAGTGTCCCTGTTCCTGCCCCTGCCAGAGCCGATGCCCCTTCGCCTGCCTGCGTCCCTGTTCCTGCCCCTGCCCCTGCCAGAGCCGATGCCCCTTCCCCTGCCAGTGTCCCTGTTCCTGCCCCTGCCAGATCCGATGCCCCTTCCCCTGCCTGCGTACAAGTTCCGGCCCCTGCCCCTGCCAGAGCCGATGCCCCTTCCCCTGCCTGTGTCCCTGTTCCTGCCCCTGCCAGAGCCAATGCCCCTTCCCATGCCGGTGTCCCTGTTCCTGCCCCTGCCCCTGCCAGAGCCGATGCCCCTTCCCCTGCTTTCCAGGACCGCTGCCCCTTCCCCTGGCCCTGCCTGTGCTCCTCTAATTGTCCCTGACCCAGCTCTTACCGTGGATCCTGCCCCTGGCCCTGCTCTTGCATCTGGCCCTGCTCTTGCATCTGGCCCTGCCCCTCCTCCTGCTCCTGCAGGGCTCCCAGAACCACATCCAGAGCCCACATCCTCACGGGGAGAGCTCCTTGTACCATTCCCCTTAGCTCCATCACCCGACCCCGATGCCCCGCCAGATTGTTTCCTCCCCTCCCCCTATGTTCTTTCTCTCTGGTTCGTATTAACTGTTCTGTTCTCTTTCCATGTCCTATATGCTGTTTATTATTTATTTTAAATAAAATGAATTGTTTTCAGTTGAACAAGTCCTGAGGATCAAGTACATTCCCAAAGCTGGGCCACCACACCACAGAACATGACTGTGGAATATCTGCTTCCCCAAAGGAGTCCCCGAACCAGAAGGCCTCCCTGGAAACCCCTAAGCTGCTTCCTCTCTCTGTTCCTTTACCTGTTCTGGAGGTTTCCTGTACGTGGAATCACACAGGATGGGCCTTTGTGTCTGCCCCCCTATTTTCAAAGGGGACTCCTTCTTTTCTGGGTTGACTTGACATAGAATTTCCCTTATTGGATGTTGAAATCCCCGATGGATTACAGATGAGATGTAACCATAGAGCCCCCTTTGGTAAATATGGACACAATCTCGGGGCGGAGACCCCTGTTCCTGCTGGGACACCTCAGCCTGACCCCAGACAGGAAAGGGCTGGTTCCTCCTGTGACCCACAGAGAAACCAGGGAAATGCAGAAAGCTGGAAGACACACCCCAAAGGGCCAAAGCATTGCTCACAAGCCAAGGCCACAGAAAGGTTTCCCATGCCTCTGGTCCAAACCATGCTCCAAGTCACTGGGTTCCACAGGGACAGAGACGAAATGCATGCAAGTCCAAGGGGAGGGGGACAGGCATGGCGGGAGTCAGAGATGCAGGAGCTCCCGGGGAAGGACTCTGGCAAAGGAAACCCTATGGAGGCAGCACTGGTCACCCTCAGACTGGCAGGTGTCTGGTCTGGGGACCAGCAGCCCTGGCGAGAACGTGAGGAAACGGAGGTCCCCGGGAGAGAAGGGTGACGGGCACCCCTGTCTGGGAGAACAGTGAGCAGCACCCATCCCAGGCCACAGGTGCACCCATCACCTAGCGTGGGCAGCTCACTCCCACCGTGTCGAAGGGAACACCGTGTCCATCAACCTCTGTTTGCAACAGAATCCATAAAGTGGAGTTTCTGGGTCAACACGTATCCAGTGTTGAAGGTACAAGCCTCAACTTCCAACATCCCAGGTCTGGTTGTCCACCTTGAGCCTTGTTTGGGAAGCAGGGGTAGGGATCCCTGGGGCTGTGACCTGTGGGAGGGGTGGGGAGGGGGAGCTCTGAGTGGAGTGACCAAGGTACCCGGGGTGACCTGCCCAGCAGGGACCCTCCCGCCCCCAGCCCCTCTCCTGACCTCGTGCACGATGGCGAGGGTGTGATGGGGAAGGTGGTGGCCCTTGGCTGGCGAGTTCCCTAGCTGGTGCTGGAGCTGCTCAAGCTCCAAACCGGGCTCTGATCCCAGAGCTGGCGTGAGAGCCGAAGCTGCAGCTGCCCGTCTCGGGAGTTGCGGCACGCATCGGTGGAGGACCTGGCTCGAGCTCTGGGGCAGGTGCTGGAGCTGAATCCCCCTCCAGAGATGATCCAGACCCGGTTCCGCACTTGGATAGGGCTCTTGAACCCACGAACGGCTTTCCTCCCCTGCCCACTTCATGGATGACAAAACTCGGGACGGTGACGGGACCGGCTACAGGGGGGTAATGGCTACGGGGGGATTCAGACCAAGGATCCTGCATCCCCTTCACCACGCACCCCACGCGGGTCGGTCCTGAGCTGCCAGACGGGGACAAGGGCCTGACCCGCTGCTCCCGGCAGTTGCCCCCAGCTGAGCAGAGACACTTGCCGGGGACCTGAAGTCCTCATTGGACCTCTGTTCCGGCCAGCCCCACGCGAGCAGGAACCGTGCTTCCTCACCGCTGGGTCGCCAACCCCCAGAACAGTGCCTGGGAGGTGGTAGCACTTCACAGTTTAGTGAGTCAGTGGGATTCCCCCAGCAGCCCCGGCATGCGGGGTATGTTGTTACACATGAGAGGTCTGGGCCACAGACTCTTGTGTTCACGCTTTCTTCCACGCGGGCATCACCCACACCTGTGTCTGTTCGCTGGAACGCAGAGGGGACCCCCAGACACCCTCCCTGCCCTCGGAGCTCCCAGCCTAACCGGTGGGTCAGCATCTCACCCACGGTCAGCAAGTGGGCGATACAGAGCTAGAGCACCTCGAGCACGAGACCTTGCACGAGCCGTGGGGCAGCTAAGATCTCGAACCATCTGAGGCACCAGAACGTGCCCCGGCGCTGACTCGAGCCAGCCGTGGAAGCAGCTCGAGAGCCTGAGCCAGGGCCCCGCACACTAGAGCCCCTCCAGCTCCGACCCGCGGTCCCCCTCCGGAGGCAAAAGCAGATCCGGGGTGAATTCCAGAGCAGAGCCACCTCCACACCAGTTCTCCCACCTGATCCGGCACCACTGGGAGAGTGCGAGGTAGCCCGAGAACGAGAGCCAGGTCTCGAGGCAGCTCAGCGCTGCTGGGGGAGGCCGGTTTCCTCTGAGAAGGCACAGGGACGGGCTGTGGGGATCAGCACAGGGTGATCCCCCTGGCAGGGTGGTGATCTTCTCTCCTCCTGCTGCTTCGGCACCATCTCGAGACGGAGAACTGGCCTCTGCCCCGGGGCCGGTCACCGCTGCAGAGTCGACGCGGCTGCCGAAGCAGCTACAGACCCAAAGCCCGCTGCAGAGCTCGAGGCATTTCCATGTCCTGCTGCGGGGCCTTCGCCAGGAGCTCGGGAGCTGGAGCCACGTGCGCCCCAGTGGGAGGAAGCCCCTGGACCTACGGCTCCATCGCCGACTGCAGAGCTAGAGCCATTTCATAATTGCCTTAATGCACCAGCGCATGGCTCCAATAAAAGTATCACAAAATCAGGGCGCCTGGGTGGCTCAGTTGGTTAAGCGACTGCCTTCAACTCAGGTCATGATCCCAGGGTCCTGGGATCGAGTCCCACATCAGGCTCCCTGCTCAGCGGGAGGCCTGCTTCTCCCTCTCCCACTCCCCCTGCTTGTGTTCTCTCTCTTGCTCTGTCTCTCTCTGTCAAATAAATAAATAAAATCTTAAAAAAAAAGTATCACAAAATCAGAGATACAGGTGTCCTTTTCTTCACAATTTTGGCAACTATGTGACATTGCATTAAAGTTTCCTGAAAATGACACACGTGTTTCTTTCCTTTCACTTTCTTCAATGTGCCAACAGATCAACCTTCATGGGCACACTACCACATATCCGTCCTCTTCGGTGGGGTCCAAAGCTTAGATACACATTACAGAGGGTCTTTAAATTCAGCAAAGACACTTCCAGTCTAACTTCCAGTGATTTCCCTTCATGAAACTTCCGCCAGATTTGAGATAACTACTTTTGGTGCCGTTCGTGCCTTGCCACCTCCTCTCCCACACCTGGTAGGTGATATGCGTCCATCCTTCCGGGCTCAGCTCAGAGCCTCCCACCTCCCTGCTGTCCCTCTGCATCACTCGGGGCAGAAGCCAACTCTCCTTCCCCTGTATCCAAATATCCATCACCCGTGCAGTCAGCGCTGAGGTGACTCCCTTGCTCTCTGATCGTATGGCTTCTTGACTCCATACAGGATTTCTTCTCTCCTTTACTAGACCACAGGGTAAGATTATTAAAATCCTTTTCCCTCGGAGCCTAGCACAGGTACCCTGCCCAAATGACAACTTCAGTTAATGTTTATTGAAAGCTCAGTGCAAAATCTAAAACAGATTACTTTCAGGCTCTATTAAGGGGAGCCCCATAAATTAAATGGGATTAATTTGTAGTTTTTACCTAAGAAAATAGATTTTAACTTCAAAGTAATCTTATTAACTGCACTTAAAAAATCCATTTAGGAAGACAAATGAATGAGTCAAATTTTTTCCTTGAAAACTCACTTCCATACAGGCAGCCCAGAATGATTTCAGTCCTGTGTGTGGCAAGGAAATCTGTCTCAAGAAAAGCAAGTGCTCTGATCTTTCGCTCCAGAGGGGAGTTTTGGACCAAAACAAAGACCTTGCTGAAACTTCAGATCATGCTTTGAAAGCCAACCAACGAAGGCTACCTTTGGTTTAGTGAAGAGTTTTATACATCCAGACCCTAGAGACACATCCTGCTTGGTAGCAACGCTACTCAGATTTGGGACCAGAAAATGAGCCCCAAGGCTAAGCCTGTGAATAAAAAAATTGGGAAGCTATATGGAGCATGGGAACCAAGAACACTAGGCTCCATCCAAAGCCCTTAAAATATGCCCTTTTAAACAGCACTCTTCCAATTTCCCTCCTTTGCCTGTTCGGAGATTCAGAAATTCACTTATAATCTTTCAATGATAGACATTTATTGGGAAAAAAAATATTAAAATATTTAAAGCGTTAGCTGGCGTACTTCAAAGGAGCTAGTCCCATTGACTCGTTGTTCCCACCCCAACCCCTTGGTCCTTTTCTCCTCTGCCTTCCAGATTTTGTTTGACATTTGGAAGGTTCATCTCGGTACACAGGAGCCAGCCCCAATCCCACACTTGAAGTGAATCTGACTCTGTGCCAAAGGAACTTTGCAATCTTTGGGCAAGTTGCTAGTACACACATCCTTAACTCACTTATCATTTTTTTAAAACCTTCTTCTTCCTTACATTTGAAAAAAATTCCTTCACGATATAATTAATTAAACACAATTTTATTAAACATATTGAGCAAAATATGCAAGGTGGTGGGAGCAGCAGGGACAATGTAAGAGGATGTGTTCTGAGGAACCTACTACGACCGAGTCTTAGTTGTGCAAGTACACACGCCCCCGTCCAGGAAAGTACCTAACGGAGAAAGCACAGCACTGGGGCAGTGGTGAGAACCACCAGTTTAAGTGTTTTTAGCTCTTTCTAACAAAACACTAAGCTCAAATGGCTTAAACATTTAGCAAGGTGGCATTATTTCACATAACGAGAAGGTTGGAGTTGGTTCATTCAGCTGCTCAATATCATCAGGGACCCAGGCTCTACTCATTTTTGACTTGGTCGTCTAGTTGACTTTTGTCCTCAGGCTTGCCACCGCAAGGTTGCAAAAGTGGCTGCGGCAGCCCAAGCATCAACACTTACACCAATACTACCTTTAAACATTGCGCTCTGAGGGTAAGATGCTCCCTCCTTCTGAAGAGGAAGGAGGCCTCCCCCAGGAGTCCCCAACTGACTTCCCATTGGCCAAAATTGTGTCACATGCCAATTCCTAAATTCATCATCCAGCCTGGAGAAGAAAATTCTCATGACTAATTTAGATCAAGAACAATTCACATCCTGAAGCTCCTGGGTATCTGATTATGAATAAAATCAGGGTTTATTAGCATGGAAGGCAGAGGGGCAATGACTGGTCATTAAGCAACGACAGTATCTTCCATAAGGAGGTCACATACTTCAGGGAGATTAGGAATGCAGTTTGAAACCTCTATACTTTAATTTCTGGTAATGGGAACTTCCTGAAGGCTTTTGAGCAGGAAAATAACATGAGCAGATTAAGATGTAAGGGATTTGGAAAAATTGTAATTCTGAAAATTATAATTCTTGTTTCACAACATTTACTGGTGGTACACATATTTTCATTCATTTATTGAACAAATATCTTCCGAACGCCTGCTGTTCCAAGTGTGAGGATGCAGTGCTGAATAAATGCTGGGGTTCTTGCCTTCAGGAGAGCTTATATTCTGGTGGGGAAGGCAAACTACATCATTTCAAATTTGACTCTGTTTAAGCAGAAAGGAAGCAGTGTAATAAAAATACTCAGTGAGGGAGTGGAGGTGGGACTGGTTTAAATTGGCTGGTCAAGGAAGATTCTTGAGAAGATGATGCTTGAATTAAACCAGAATAATAAGGTGCCTGCCAGGGGAGGATTTGAGAGCAAGTTTGAAGCAGAAGGAACAAGTACAAAGCCCCCAAGAGGGATAATCTTGGCATGTTAGAGACCCATAAGGATCCTAGACAACAGTCAGAAGGGGGCGTGGTGGGAGATAAAGCTGATTTGGGTCGGGAAAGGATTTCTTAAACACCCTCGCCCCCTTCTCAGAGTTGAGATGAAGGAGAAGGACACGGACCAAGCCAGGCACGGCTTCTGGCCATGGTGAAAGGTTGTATGTTATTCCAGGTGTAACGGGAAACACACAGTTTTCAAGAGGGAAGATATTTTTCAAATTTTACTTTCTTTTATTTTCTGGCTTCTGTGTGAAAAAAAAGAGACATAAGGGGCAGGAGCCCTCTTACAACTCTTTTGTAAGGCAGAGTCCCAGGTGCACGAAGGTGACTTGGAATTGGGTGGCAGTGGGACAAGTAGACAGGTATTATGGGATGCTTCCTAGAGACTGTGAGGTATAGGAGTTACGGTCAAGAGCTACTTGGAAAAGTTCGGTAAGAGCAGAGAGAAATTACTCCCTGGGAATGTTCTAGGCCAGTGCTTTAGTGTGCATGTGAATCCTCTAGGGATCTTTGTAAAGTGCAGATTGTGACTCGGGAGGTCTGAGGTGGGGCCTGGGATTCTGCTTGTCTAACCAGTTTCCAGGTCATGTCACAGCTTCTGGTCTGAGAACCACACTCAGTAGCAGGATTCTAGCACAAGTGACCTTAACTTACATATTTAGTTGTATTTCCTACTACTGTCCTGTGCATACCATGTACAGACCGGTACTGAAACAGTGGCTACATGTTGCTAAATTTAATTAAGCTAAAATAAGACATTCAGTTCCTTAGTTGCACTACTACATCTCAAATGCTCAAAGCCACAGGTGGCTAGTGGCTGCTCTATGGGACAGCCCATGGATGACGAACTTGCCCTTATTAAAGAAAGTTTTACTGGGTGGCGCTGCTCCAGGCAGAGGAAACTATCTCTAGTTCTCTACGCCTCCTGTTACCATCTTTCCTTATTCTGTCTTTTCCAAGGAACGCACGTGTTGTCTCTGTTCGAATCAAATGCATCTTTTAAGAACTGTCTCAAATCTGTGTCTTCTACGGAGCTTCCTGGAACTGAAACTGGGTGAGCTGCTTCCTTCCGATCTGCGTATTTGGTTTTTCTCCGCGATGTGTTTCTACTGTATTTTGTCCACCTCGTATTCAAGGTCCCCAGCCCTTTTCTCTGGTTGTAGAACCCCACCTTCTATGGGTGTGCACGTTGCGGGGGGGAGGACTATTTCTCGCTCACGCGATTCCGTGGGATTCATGCGAGCCGAACGCCGCCCTCACCACGGTCATTAGCACATGAGCCAGAGGAAGCGACGTCGGTGCCAGGACATTGGCTGAATAATTGAAGGCGCTCTCTCAGCGGGGCACCCAGGAGACGGAGACAGATCCTGGACGACATCATCTCGTGCTTGGCTCTGCCTGTCTCTGGAGCTCCTTCGACCCTCAACCGTTCCTTACCGGGAACAATCGATCTCCTCGTTCCGCTTCAGCCAGGGGGCCACGGTCATTAGCACATGAGCCAGAGGAAGCCAGTGACGTCAGTGCCAGGACATTGGCTGAATAATTAAGGGCGCTCTCTCAGCGGGGCACCCAGGAGATGAAGACAGATCCTGGACGACGTCGTCTCGTGCTTGGCTCTGCCTGTCTCTGGAGCTCCTTCGACCCTGGACCGTTCCTTACCGGGAACAATCCATCTCCTTGTTCCGCTTCAGCCGGGGCCTTGCTGACGCTCGGCCACCCCCCGTCCGGCCGTCCGTTCAGCCGGCCAGTCGCGCTCGCGCTCCCTTGGTTGCCGCTCACGGGTTCGCGGGAGTCTGTGAGCAGATACCTACCGAAACTACGTGTTTCTTTACAAGTCTTGATAGCCAAATTATTTTGACGTGTTGATAATCAAATGTGATGGAGCCAAACACGATTTTCCTTATATGCTAATGAGATGCTTATGGATAGTTCTCTCCCGAGTTTTTAGCTTGGCACATGCATACTACAAATTGACTAGCCTCTGTACTATGTCACCCAAAACAAGCCCAAACTCCCCAGTTAGCACGTTCTCACTTGCCCGGCTAACCCACAGGATCCTGCGGCGTATTTGTCCTTCAGCCGCCCCACCTCCCGCCTTTGAAGGACGTCTCTGAAAGCCACCGCCCTGGGCGCTGGGTGGGGCCGGCGGGGTGCCTCCGGATCCCGCTCGCCCTCCTGATCAGCTCACGGGAAACTTCTTGGCTTCCTGTGTCGTCTTCCTCTCACTACTGTCCTGTAACATACGGAATCTGACCAGACCCTGCTCCTCCAATTGGCTCAGAAGGCCCCACAGGCACCACTGTCCGGAAGGCTCCTAGACCCCAAACTCAAAGGTGGCCACAAACCCAGACGAACTCATCACCACCGCCGCCTGCCACTTGCTCTCTCAAACTGTATTTCCCAACTAGCACTGGGCAGAAGGTGGAGTGATTCATTCTTGAAGGAACAAAGAACAGACCCTCACTCTTCCACCCTACCCCTCAAAATGTACTAATTCTTGTTGTTTACAAAATAAGACTTAAGCAGCACTCTGGAGGACTACGTACATGGTAAGATTTATCTTTTATTAGAGACCTTATATTACATATTCCCCAAAAGATATAAAACCTTCCAAGAGAAAAATATCAAAACCTATTTGATTCCAAGATAAGCAACATAATCAAAATGAAAGCAAAGATTTTCTTCCAAAGGAATGTGAAAACATTTCGACACAAGTACAACAAAGACATGGGAAGGTAATTAAAATGTTTCACAACACATTTTATAGCATTTTATTTTAATCAGTATTTGAAGAAAACAAGAATGCCGAGTTCTCAAACACTGCAGGTAAAAAGCTCAAATTACCAAAAAAAAAAAAAAAAATCACAGGAATGACCTACTCGCTCAACCGAACATCTGCGGTAACAAATGTAATAAAACCCAAGCAAACAAATATGCCACCGAGATCACAACTGAAATGTATGGTTTTTAGGTGTGCCAGAGACACTAAATTAATCAGTTCGTGACCGCAACCCAAAGCAAAAGCATCCTCTCCTCATTTCCCTGATGATTTATTCTAAAAATAAAAAGCAGAAATTTGCTGGTTTAAAGAGAATTTCTGCTTTACCTGTGAACGGTGGCAACACACACTAAGACCCCGACTGACATGGGACAGATCCATCTCAAACAACCAGAAGTGGCAAAACCACTGTTATTGCATCAAGATTTTTTATTTCAACTGATCAGAATTTCCACAATGATTAAGCACACCCACTTAACCACAGAACACAGTGAACTCCCAAAGGAAGGTTTTACATTTAAGATGCAATGAAAATACTGATCTTATTCCTGGGATTTGCTTCTGGCAATCTTAACATCTATAGATGTCCACAAAAAGGAAGTGCTTTGTTTTTCTTTTTTCTTTTAGTTGTTTATCCCCCAAAATGAGGAAGGAAACTTACAGTACATGTTTATTGCATGACATTACTCCCTTATAATATCTTCATCAACACCAGTATTGTTTCCTTAATTATTAAAGGCGAAAAAAATTTATGAACTTAACATAACTTAGCAATAATTGTAGGAGCTGCATCTTGGTAAAAAAAAAAAAAAAAAAAAAAAAAAAAAGGATGATCATCAGACTACCTGGTGAAACAGAAATTAGGTTTCAACTTCTCTATAAAGATGCTGGAATGGCAGGAGGTAAAAGGAAGTTTAAAGTCAGAGAATACTAAATTTATTAGGTAACACAAAGAGAATTTTCAAAAGTGTACATACTCAGTGAATCCTTTCTATCCTAAAACTGAATATTCTAAATGTTTCTAATGTTGCTTCAGTGTTAATGTCATGTTAATCATGATCCCAAATAAATTTTATCAAAAGTACTATAATGGGAGAGAGGGAGCAAAATGGCGGAGGAGTAGGAGACCTGGATTTCGTCTCCTCTCAGGAATTCAGCTGGATAGGGATCAAACCATTCTGAACACCTACAAACCCAACAGGAGATCAAAGAAAAGAAGAGCAACAACTTTCTGAACAGAAAAGCGACCACTTTCTGGAAGGTAGGACGTGCGGAGAAGTGAATCCGAGGCGATATTCGGGAGGATAGACGGCGGGGGAGGGGCCTCCGTCGGCCGCTTCTGGCAAGTGATAGAGCCGCGGAGCACAAAATCGGAACTTTTAAAAGTCTGCTCCGCCGAGGGACGTCACTCTGGTGGCTAAGCGGGGGGTGGAACCCTCCGGGACAGTGTGGTCTCAGGACCCTCGGGGTCACAGAAGGACCGGGGGTGCCTGAGGGCGGCAGAGCTCCCAGGGATCGGAGCAGGGAAGCCGGCTGCAGAGGCGGAGCCCAGGCGTGGGCTCTCAGCTCGGGGTTGACATAAACCGTGATCCGCGGCACAGCCGGGCCACTGCTCCTCCAGCAGGGACCCAACAAGCGGCAGATCCGGGGAGACTCACCTTCCTCCCCCGGGAGGAGCCGCGCGGGAGGGCACCGCAGGGATCTGCTGGGTTTGGAGACTCCAGACCGGGTCGGGTGCCAGAGATAGAAACGCGCGGTCACAGGCCGGTTGAGCATGGAGTGCAGCCGGAGACCGGGGAGACGGGAGTGACTGACGGCTTTTCTCTGGGGGCTCACTGAGGAGCGGGCCCGAGTTCTCGGCTCCTCCGGGGCGGAGATTGGGAGGCCGCCATTTTCACTCTCCGCCTCCAAAGCTTTCGGAAAGCTCGCAGGGAACAAAAGCCCCGGAGAGCAAACCTGAGCAGATGACTTAGCCGGGAGGGGGCAAGGGCGGGGCAATTCCGCCTCCGGCAGAGACATTTGGAAACCACGGCAACAGGCCCCTCCCCAGAAGATCAGCGAGAACAGCCAGCCAAGACCAAGTTTACCGATCAATGAGAACAGCAGAACTCCAGCGCTAGGGGAATACTGCACATAGAATTCACGGCTTTTTTACCATGATTCTTTAGTCTTTTAAAGTCAATTTTTTTAACTGTCTTTTTGTCTTTTTATTTCTTTTTGAATTTTTCTTTTTCCCTTTTTCAACCAACATCTTATCAATCCCTTTTTTTAAAAAAAAAACATTTTTATTTTTCATTTTTAGAGTCATATTCTATCCCTTCATAGTAGTTACCCATATTTTTGGCTTATATATATAAGTTGTTCTCTCTTTAAAATTTTGAGATAGTTTCTTCTAACAGATTAAAATATACCCTAAATCTCTAGTATATGGTGTTTTCTATTCCCCTGCCTGATCACATCCTCTCCCTTTTTTTTTTCTTTTTCTTTTTCTTTTTTCTTTTTTAAATCTTCTTCTTTCTTTTTCAAACAACTTCTTATCAATTCCTTTTATAAAATTTTTTATAATTTCCATTTTTACAGTCATTTTCTATCCCTTCATCATATCAACCCTTATTTTTGTACATATATCTTTTTCTTTCTTTAAAATTTTGGGAGACACTTTCTTCTAAAAGACCAAAACACACCCCAAATCTAGTGTGTGGCACTGATCTATATACCATATAGATCATATTTGATCACATTCTGGTTTTTCTTTTGTTGTTGTTGTTTTGTTTTGTTTGTTTTTGTTTTTATCTTTATCTTTTTCTTTTTTTTTCTTTTTCTTTTTTCTCTCTTTCCCCTTCTTATCCCACTGCTTCAGGTCTTTTCTGATTTGTTTAGAGTATATTTTCTGGGGACGTGGTTACTCTGCTAGCATTTTGTTCTCTCATTAATCTATTCTCCTCCACACAAAATGACGAGACGGAAAAAATCACCTCAACAAAAAGAACAAGAGGCAGTACCGACTGCCAGGGACCTACTCAATACGGACATTAGTACGATGTCAGATCTAGAGTTCAGAATCATCACTTTAAAGATACTAGCTGGGCTTGAAAAAAATATGGAAGTTATTAGAGAAACTCTTTCTGGAGAAGTAAAAGAGCTAAAATCCAACCAAGTAGAAATCAAAAAGGCTATTAATGAGGTGCAATAAAAAATGGAGGCTCTAACTGCTAGGATAAATGAGGCAGAAGAGAGAATTAGTGATATAGAAGACCAAATGATGGAAAATAAAGAAGCTGAGAAAAGAGAGATAAACAACTACTGGATCACGAGGACAGAATTTGAGAGATAAGTGATACCGTAAGACGAAACAACATTAGACTAATTGGGATCCCAGAAGAAGAAAAAAGAGAGAGAGGGGCAAAGGGTATTTTGGAGCAAATTATACCAGAGAACTTCCCCAATTTGGGGAAGGAAACAGGCATCAAAATCCAGGAGGCACAGAGAACCCCTCTCAAAATCAATAAAAATAGGTCAACACCCTGACATCTAATAGTAAAACTTACGAGTCTCAGAGACAAAGAGAAAATCCTGAAAGCAGCTTGGGAGAAGAGATATGTAACCTACAATGGTAGAAACATTAGACTGGCAACAGACCTATCCACAGAGACCTGGCAGGCCAGAAAGGACTGGCATGATCTATTCAGAGCACTAAATGAGAAAAATATGCAGCCAAGAATACTCTATCCAGCTAGGCTGTCATTGAAGATAGAAGGAGAGATAAAAAGCTTCCAGGACAAACAAAAACTAAAGGAATTTGCAAACACGAAACCAGCCCTACAAGAAATCTTGAAAGGGGTCCTCTAAGCAAAGAGAGAGCCTAAAAGCAACATAGACCAGAAAGGAACACAGACAATATACAGTAACAGTCACCCTACAGGCAATACAATGGCACTAAATTCCTATCTTTCAGTAGTTACCCTGAATGTAAATGGGCTCAATGCCCCAATCAAAAGACACAGGCTATCAGATTGGATAAAAAAACAAGACCCATTGATATGCTATCTGCAAGAGACTCATTTTAGAACCAAAGACACCCCCAGATTGAAAGTGAAGGGGTGGAAAACCATTCACCATGCTAATGGACACCAAAAGAAAGCTGGGGTGGCAATCCTTGTATCAGACAAATTAGATTTTAAACCAAAGACTGTAATAAGAGATGAGGAAGGACACTATATCATACTTAAAGGGTCTATCCAACAAGAAGATCTAACAATGGTAAATATCTATGCCCCTACATGGGAGCAGACAATTATATAAACCAATTAATAACAAAAGCAAAGAAACACATTGACAACAATACAATAATAGTGGGGGACTTTAACACCCCCTCACTGAAATGGACAGATCATCTAAGCAAAAGATCAACAAGGAAATAAAGACTTTAAATGACACACTGGACCAAATGGACTTCACAGATATATCCAGAACATTTCATCCCAAAGCAAAAGAATACACATTTTTCTCTAATGCCCATGGAACATTCTCCAGAATAGATCACATCCTAGGTCAAAAATCAGGTCCTAACAAGTACCAAAAGATTGGGATCATTCCCTGCCTATTTTCAGACCACAATGCTTTGAAACTAGAGCTTAATCACAGAGGACAGTCGGAAAGAATTCAAATACATGGAGGCTAAAGAGCATCCTACTAAAGAATGAATGGGTCAACTAGGAAATTAGAGAAGAATTTTAAAAATTCATGGAAACAAATGGAAATGAAAACACAACTGTTCAAAATCTTTGGGATGCAGCAAAGGAAGTCCTAAGATGAAAGTATATAGCAATACAAGCCTTTCTCAAGAAACAAGGTCTCAAGTACACAACCTAACCCTACACCTAAAGGAGCTGGAGAAAGAACAGCAAATAAAGCCTAAACCCAGCAGAGGAAGAGAAATAACAAAGATCAGAGCAGAAATCAATGAAATAGAAATCAAAAGAACAGTAGAACAGATCAACGAAACTATTTGGAGCTGGTTCTTTGAAAGAATTAACAAGATTGATAAACCCTGGTCAGACTTATCAAAAAGAAAAAAGAAATGAAAAAAAAAAAAAAGAAAAAAGAAATGACCCAAATCAACAAAATCATGAATGAAAGAGGAGAGATCACAACCAACACCAAAGAAATACAAACAATTCTAAGAACATATTATGAGCAACTCTATGCCAGCAAATTAGATAATCTGGAAGAAATGGATGCATTCCTAGAGATGTATCAACTACCAAAACTGAACCAGGAAGAAATAGAAAACCTGAACAGACCTATAACCACTAAGGAAATTGAAGCAGTCATCAAAAATCTCCCAACAAAACCCCAGGGCCAGATGGCTTCCCAGGGGAATTCTATCAAATGTTTAAAAAAGAATTAATACCTATTCTTCTGAAACTGTTCCAAAAACTAGAAATGGAAGGAAAACTTCCAAACTCATTTTACGAGGCCACCATTACCTTGATCCCAAAACCAGACAAAGACCCCATCAAAAAGGAGAATTACAGACCAATATCCTTGATGAATATGGATGCAAAAATTCTCACCAAAATACTAGCCAATAGGATCCAATAGTACATTAAAAGGATTATTCACCACAACCAAGTGGGATTTATCCCTGGGCTGCAAGGTTGGTTCAATATCCGCAAATCAATCAATGTGATACAATACATTAATAAAAGAAAAAACAAGAACCATACGATCCTCTCAACAGATGCAGAAAAAGCATTTGACAAAGTACAGCATCTTTTCTTGATCAAAACTCTTCAGAGTATAAGGATAGAGGGTACATACCTCAATATCATAAAAGTCACCTATGAAAAACCCACAACGAGTATCATTCTCAATGGGGAATAACTGAGAGCTTTCCCCCTAAGGTCAGGAACGCAGCAGGGATGTCCACTATCACCGTTGCTATTCAACACAGTATTAGAAGTCCTAGCCACATCAATCAGACAACAAAAAGAAATAAAAGGCATCCAAATTGGCAAAGAAGTCAAACTCTCACTCTTTGCAGATGATATGATGCTGTATGTGGAAAACCCAAAAGACTCCACCCCAAAACTGCTAGAACTCATACAGGAATTTAGTAAAGTGGCAGGATATAAAATCAATGCACAGAAATCAGTGGCATTCCTATACACCAACAAGACAGAAGAAAGAGAAATTAAGGAGTTGATTCCATTTACAACTGCACCCAAAACCATAAGATACCTAGGAATAAATCTAACCAAAGAGGCAAAGAATCTGTTCTCAGAAAACTATAAAATACTCATGAAAGAAATTGAGGAAGACACAAAGAAATGGAAAAACGTTCCATGCTCATGGATTGGAAGAACAAATATTGTGAAGAGGTCAATGCTACCTAGAGCAATCTATACATTCAATGCAATCCCCATCAAAATACCATCCACTTTTTTCAAAGAAATGGAACAAATCATCCTAAAATTTGTATGGAACCAGAAAAGACCCCGCATAGCCAGAGGAATGCTGAAAAAGAAAAGCAAAGCTGGTGGCATCACAATTCTGGACTTCCAGCTCTATTACAAAGCTGTGATCATCAAGACAGTATGGTGCTGGCACAAAACCAGACACATAGATCAATGGAACAGAATAGAGAACTCAGAAATGGACCCACAACTGTATGGTCAACTAATCTTCAACAAAGCAAGACAGAATATCCAACAGGAAAAAGGTAGTCTCTTCAACAAATGGTGTTGGAAAAACTGGGCAGCCACATGCAGAAGAATGAAACTGGACCATTCCCTTACACCACACACAAAAATAGACTCCAAATGGTTGAAAGACCTCAATGTGAGACAGGAGTCCATCAAAATCCTAAAGGAGAACACAGGCAGCAACTCTTCGACCTCAGCCGCAGCAACTTCTTCCTAGAAACATCGCCAAAGGCAAGGGAAACAAGGGCAAAAATGAACTATTGGGACCTCATCAAGATAAAAAGCTTTTGCAAAGCAAAGGAAACAGTCAACAAAACCAAAAGACAACCAACAGAATGGGGGAAGATATTTGCAAATGACATATCAGATAAAGGGCTAGTATCCAAAATCTATAAAGAACTTATCAAACTCAACACCCAAAGAACAAATGATCCAATCAAGAAATGGGCAGAAGACATGAACAGACATTTTTCCAAAGAAGACATCCAAATGACCAACAGACACATGAAAAAGTGCTCAGCATCGCTCGGTATCAGGGAAATCCAAATCAAAACCTCTATGAGATATCACCTCACACCAGTCAGAATGGCTAAAATTAACAAGTCAGGGAACGACAGATGTTGGTGGGGATGTGGAGAAAGGGGAACCCTCCTACACTGTTGGTGGGAATGCAAGCTGGTGCAGCCGCTCTGGAAAACAGTATGGAGGTTCCTCAAAAAGTTGAAAATAGAGCTACTATATGATCCAGCAATTGCACTACTGGGTATTTACCCCAAAGATACAAATGTAGGGACCTGAAGGGGTATGTGCACCCCAATGTTTATAGCAGCAATGTCCACAATAGCCAAACTGTGGAAAGAGCCAAGATGTCCATCGACAGATGAATGGATAAAGAAGATATGGTATATATATATACAATGGAATATTATGCAGCCATCAAAAGGAATGAAAACTTGCCATTTGCAATAATGTGGATGGAACTGGAGGGTGTTATGCTGAGCGAAATAAGTCAATCAAAGAAAGACATGTATCATATGACCTCACTGATACGAGGAATTCTTAATCTCAGGAAACAAACTGAGGGTTGCTGGAGTGGTGGGGGGTGGGAGGGATGGGGTGGATGGGTGATAGACATTGGGGAGGGTATGTGCTATGGTGAGCGCTGTGAATTGTACATGACTGTTGAATCTCAGATCTGTACCTCTGAAACAAATAATATATTATATGTTTAAAAAAAAGAAAGAAGATAGCAGGAGGGGAAGAAGGAAGGGGGGGAAATCTAAGGGAGAGATGAACCATGAGGGAAGATGGACTCTGAAAAACAAACTGAGAGCTCTAGAGGGGAGGGGGGTGGGAGGATGGGTTAGCCTGGTGATGGGTATTAAAGAGGGCACGTTCTGCATGGAGCACTGGGTGTTATACGCAAACAATGAATCATGGAACACTACATCAAAAACTAAGGATGTAATGTACGGTGATTAACATCATCATCATCATCATAATAATAATAATAATAATAATAATAATAATAATAATAATAATAATAAACAACTTTGATGCCATTTCTTGTCCTGAATTACAAGCATCCTGCTTTCCATCGGAAGGAACGTGGCACTGTGCTTAAGCCCAAGAACACAACCAAATCTAAAATTCCTTCTTGGAGAGTCTGTCTCCTGGGACTACTACAAGTACCAATTCTGTATCAACCAGGATCCAAACAGGAGAGAGACACATGGTAAGTTGAACAAGGAGAGCTTAATACAAAAATGATTAACTATTTACAAGGAATTAACTAAGAGGATATAAAAGAGAACTTTAAAGAATACCACCCTAGAGCTGAGGAAGAATGCTCAAATAAGGAACAAACTTGGAAGGGAGGGATGCTCCCACACTCTGGGATTCAGACTTCTTTGGAGAAGCTGTGGTCATAGCCTGGGGATGGATCTGGTTCATAGATGGTAGGTTAAGGCTGGCAGACAAGGAACAGTCTGCTGGGGTACTGATGAAATTCACCAGCAAGCTGCCTGCAGTGGGGGCTGTTTCGAACTGCCTAGAAAACCATCTGGGACACTGGCTGGACTTGCCAGAAAACCAGTAGAAAACCACTTGCAGGGAATATTGTTGAAATCTGGGGAGCCATGTGGGGTGCCCATCAAACTCATTATGAAGCTGCAAGGAAGTCAGCAGGTGCACTGGTGTAATTCAGGAAGCTGCCTATGAGGTGGGAAACTGAGTGCTGGAGCACTGCTGAAACTTACGGTCTTTTTGCAGGCAGGAGCAAAAAGAAAAAGACACACCGCAACTAGCAAAAGATGATTTTTCTTTTTCCAGTATTCTACCTGCCAGCCCCAAGATAATCTGACGATGTACCTACCAGCTGGCAAAGGAGGAATGCTGCAATATCATACCCAGGCAAAAAAGAGTAATTTGAAGCCAAGAGGCACTAAATTAATAACTGGCAGACTAGTTTTCTGAGCGATTCTACCATCAACGGGAGTTGAATTTTGTCAAGTTTTTTTTTTTTTTTTTTTTTTTTTTTTTGCATCTATTTGAGGAGATCATCTGTTTTGTTTTGTTTTTCTTTTCCAGTCTGTTACCATATTAATTTGAAATGTTATCCCAACTGTTCATTCCTGGGACAAATACCCCTTGGTCATACTTTATTATCCTTTTACACATTGCTATATATTTATTTGCTAAAATATTTTAAGGAGTTTTAAGTCTATGTTCAAGAAAAATTGTGGTCTAGTATTATTTTCTTTTAATGTCCTTGTCTGGTTTTAGAATCAGGATAATGATCAGATCACAGAATGAGTTGGGAAGTTCCCCCCTCCTCTATTTTCTTAAAGAGTCTGTGTAGAATTAGTATTATTTCTTCTTTAAGTATTCGGAACAAGTCACTCCTACCATGTGGGCCTGACACTTTCTTTTTTTTTTTTTTTAAGATTTTATTTATTTATTTGAGACAGAGAGAATGAGAGAGAGAGAGCACATGAAAGGGGGGAGGGGCAGAGGGAGAAGCAGACTCCCTGCCAAGCAGGGAGCCCGATGCGGGACTCGATCCCGGGACTCCAGGATCATGACCTGAGCCGAAGGCAGTCGCTTAACCAACTGAGCCACCCAGGCGCCCTGGGCCTGACACTTTCTTAATGGGAAAGTTACAAACTACAAATTCAAATCCTTTAACAGATTGAGAACTGTTATTAAGCTCATCTATTACTTCTTTATTTTTTAAAGATTTTATTTATTTAAGAGCGAGTGAGAGAGAGAGAACAAGCAGGGTCAGGGGGAGAGGGATATGCAGACTCCCCACCAAGCAGGGAGTTCGACTCGGGGCTCAATCCCAGGATACTAGGATCATGACTCGAGTTAGAGGCAGACGCTTAACTGACTGAGCCACCCAGGCATCCCTCATCTATTTCTTCTTGAGTGAATATTGGTAGTTTTTTCCCTCCAAGGAATTTTTCCATTTCATCTGAGTTCAGTTTACTGTCACCAAGTTGTTTAGAATATTCCTGATTGTCCACTTAACATCTGTAGGATTTTTAATGAGACCATCTCTCTCATTCTTAATATTGTTAAACAGTGTTTCCTCTCTCTTTACCTGAGCAGTATGACTAGAAGTTTACCAGTTTTACTGATCAGAAAAAAATAAACTTTGGGTTTCATTGATTTCTCTATTCTGTTTTCTAGTTTATTGATTTCTGCTTTTATCTTTATTTCCTTTCTTCTACTTAATTTGGGTTTACTTTGCTCTTCTTTTGCTAGAAGTTTAGATCCCTGATTGAGATCTTTATTTGCTAAGTATTTAACACTATAAATTTCCTGTTATACCAACATCCCACAAATTGGTATGTTGGGTTTGATACGTTTTGAGATGCTAATATGTGTAATATTTTGTATTTTCCTTGTGGATTCAACTCACAGGTTATTTAGAAGTGTGCTATTTAATTTCTAAATATTCAGAGATTTTCCAGACTATTTTGTTAAGTGATTTCCTGTAATTCCATTATGATCACAGAATATATTCTGTAGGATTTAAATTCTTTTAAATTTACTGGATCTTGTTTTATGGCCCAGAATATGGTCTTCATTTGTAAATGTTCCATGTACACCAGAAAAGAATGAATATTCTTCTGTTGTTGGAAGGCATGTTCTAATACATAGCAATTAGGTCAAGTTGGTTCAAAGTGTTACTCATGTTATAACCCTACTGATTTTTTGTTTACTTTCCCTAAGGGAGGTGTTGAAATCTTAAACTCTATTGTTGTTGTCTATTTCCTTTCAGTTCTATCTCTCTGGTATCATTTCAATTCCACCTGAAGAATTTCCTTTAGTATTTCTTATAGTGCAAGTCTGCTGGTGAAAAATTCCCTCACTTTTTTTTTTTTTGGTCTGAAAAATTCTTTATTTCTCTTAAGGATATTTTTGTTGTATGTACAAATCTAGGTTGGCAGTTTTTCCTTTCAGCATGTTGGAGATGACATTTGATTGACTTTTGCCTTGTACTGGTTTCTGTTGACAAGTCTACAGTCCTTCATTGTTCCCTTGTATTTAATGTATCTTTTTTTTTTAAAGATTTTATTTAATCATTTGACAGAGAGAGAGAGACAGCAAGAGAGGGAGCACAAGCAGGGAGAGTGGGAGAGGGAGAAGCAGGCTTCCTGCCGAGCAGGGAGCCCAATGTGGGGCTCGATCCCAGGACCCTGGGATCATGACCGGAGCTGAAGGCAGACGCTTAATGACTGAGCCCCCCAGGTGCCCCTTATTTAATGTACCTTTTTTTCTGTCTGCCTTTCACGTTTTCTCTATCACTGGTTTTCAGCAATTAGATATGATATATTTAGATGTGTTTTTTTATGTTTCTTCTGCTTGGGGTTTGTTGAGATCCACAGCTCTGTAGATTTATAGTTTTCATCAAATGTGGAAAAATTTCAGCCTATTTCTTCATTTTTTTTTTCTGTATCCCCCCTTTTTGGTTTGACAGTGTGCATAGCTCAATATGAATGGATCACAGTCCTGTTCTGCCTATGACCCAATTTCTGAAAATAGTTATTACATATATCTTGCCCAATTTCTAGTTGTTTACAGTAAGAAGGTAATTCCAGTACCAGTTAGTCTTTTTTTTTTTTTAAGATTTTATTTATTTATTTGACAGAGAGAGACACAGCGAGAGAGGGACCACAAGCAAGGGGAGTGGGAGAGGGAGAAGCAGGCTTCCCACTGAACAGGGAGCCTGATGTGGGGCTCGATCCCAGGACCCTGGGATCACATCCTGAGCCGAAGGCAGACGCTTGATGACTGAGCTACCCAGGCACCCCACCAGTTAGTCTTTCATGGCAGAAGTAGAAATGTCTCTCTCTCTCTCTCTGGTTACTTAAAAAAAAAAAAAAAAAAAAAAAAAAAAAAAAAAAAAAAAAACTAATGTCTTCAGTCTTTTTCCTGTTTCAGTTTGATTCATTTATATTGCTATGTCTTCAGGTTCATTGATCTTTTCTTCCGCAGTTTCCAATCTGCTGTTAAGCCCATCCATGAATTTTTGAAGTTCCATTTAATTCTTAAAAAAAAATCCATTTTCTCTTTATTTTATTCATATTTTTCTTTAAATCCTTGAGCATATTTATAACTCTAAAATGCATGCTTCAGTCATATCTGTTTATATGTCATTTATGCTATTTCTGTTTTGTTTTTTGTATTAGCTGACTTTTCTTTGGATTATGGGCCATATTTTATTATCTTTTGTATACCTAATAATTTTTATTAGACACTGGGCATTGTAAATACTATGTTATTCAGTGTCGAGGTTTTGTTGTTTTCCTTTAAACAGTGTTGATTTTTCCCCTTTCCTCCCTCCTATCCTCCCCTCCTTCCTTTCTTTTGGCTAACAGTTAAGTTGTATGCATATCTGCCTGATCCTTTGGGGCTTGTTTAATTAAGCTTTGTTAAAATGGGCCCCAAGGAGCTTACACCTATTTTAGCGCTACTAGTAAGCCATGACCCTTGAGGTCTCTCCACTCAGGTAGGCTAGAACTCAGATTCTCCCAGCCCTGTGTAAACTCTGGAAATTGCTAACTTTACAGCTCCCAGAGAATCTTTGCCTGGCCATGTGGAGTCTCATCCTATACATTCTCAGCTTAGTATTCACCAACAGAGTCAAGGGGGCACCTATGCATATTATTTGAGCTCCTTTTCTTCATAGCTCTCTCCTCTCTGACACCCTGTCCTGCAAATCTCAGGCACCTCAGACTTCTTGAACTCATATTTCTGTCTCCTCAACTCAGAATCCTCTGCACTCTGCCTGGGCTTTCCCTCCTTGTATTATAGTCCAGAAAGTGGCTCCAGGCAGAAGGCTGATGAAACCACAGGACTCCTTTGTGTGCAGTCTCCTTTCCACTTTTATTAGGGGATCATAGTCTTGTCCTTTCAACAGTGCAGTATCTTACAATGGTAGATGTCTTTCTTTCTCTTATTAATTTTGTTGCTCAAATTGTTTCAAATCTTGTCAGTGGGAACCCTTTCTAGATGGCTTTTTAAAAACAAACCAAAAAAAATGTGCTTCTGATATGTCCCCATAGTTTTTTAGGCATTTACATACTTCCTGGGATAATCAGATGTTCCAAGTTCATCTTGTACTTTCCTTGCTCCAGACCCGGAATCAGAATTTTCTACAAGAAGATTTGGTATCTTTCAGTAAAGAATGGTAATTAAAAACCATTTAGTATGTTAACTGTCACTGATATACCACTGCATTCTTGGAGGAGTTGTGGATACTTCAGTGTGTTGGTTACAAGTCCTGTTAGGATGTGAAAAGGCTGTAGCTGTTTGGACCCTATGAATGAAAACCAAATAAACTGTAACTCCTTTCTAGGACAAAACCTCACACTGAGGAGAAACTGCAAAACTAGGACAGTACAAATAAATTTAAAAGAAGATCCAAGTAAAAGTGCAGAGTACAGCAGAAAGTACAAGGACATATTTTTATTAACTCGTTTTAACAAGGGAAGAGGGAGCTCTAGAGCTATGAAACTAAAAATGCTACCCTGAGACAGCCCATGCGGGCAAAATACCAAGTTATTTATAAGGGAATGAAAATTAGATTGTTTTCAGACTTTTAAAGAGCAATGCTTTATGCCAGAAGATAATCAGATAATCGCCTAATAGAATTAAGATAGTCAAGGAAAGAAAATATAAGGCAAAGATTTCATATATATCCAAACAAACTTGAAAGTATAAAGGCCATAGACAAACTGTGATGATCCTCTCTTTCCTGGGGAATCTAGTAGAGAAGAAGCAGCTTTAGAAAACCACAGTTATTGAAGAAACACCAACATAAGGATTGGTAGTTACATTCGATGTGTATTTACCTACAGAATAAAGAATAAATGATAATAAAGGGGAGAGTGCAATATGTAATGGCTGTTTGTTTTGTTAATATAGACACAGGTCAAGAATAAAAAAAAAAAACAGTGAAAATGAGGAAAGCATATATGAAGTGGAATAAGCTTGCTGATTATCTTTGTTTGGGGTAAAAAAATATTATTTCTCTAGTCAGATGATGGGAGAGAAGGAAGGAGTAAGAAGCAATAAGTAGATCATTTAGGAAGGGAGGAAGAACAGAGTATTATATAAAAGTATAAAGATAGCCATTAGAATGAAGATACAAACCTTTCTAAAGAGAGAGATCCAATAAAATGGACTATGTGGTGAAAGGCTTTTTATATAAAAGATGTGTATATGGGTAAAATAGAAAACCATGACAAAACAGAGACTAAAGACATGGATCACATCAATAAATATAAAGAAAGTTTCACACTGGCTACAACATCCAACACTATTTGTAAAACAAAGAGCTTCAGAAAGATGAAAGAATAAAAGTCAGACAAAGATATACCAGGCAAATGCAAAGAAAAGAAGACAGGAGTTGCAATTCTGAAATCCAACCAGGTAGATTTACAGGAGGAAATCATACATAAGGAGTTGGATTTAAAAACAAAACCAAAACATTTTATACCATGTTAAAGAGTCTGGACTTGTACTCAATGAGAGACTTTGAAGGATAAACTGTAGATGAACAAGAGTCAGACATGCACTTAAAGACAGACCAGACTGAGGGGATGTGGGAGGTGGGGATGCAGCTAGAACCGGGAAGAGGGCAGACACTGAGGGTCTGCTCCAGGACACATGGTTTGCCCTCATGTTCTCATTTTAATTCTTAGAACTCCATGAGGTGTCTCTTGTTATTCATATTTTATATATGGGGATCCTGAGGTTCAGGAAGATCAAGTAACTTGTCCAAGGATCAGTATTTTTCACCTAGCTCTTTGCCCCTACATATTGTTATCTGTTAAAAAAAAAAAAGTTCAAGCAAGAAAGGATGAGCATCTAAGGCAGTGCAGAAGGATTGGTATTTAAGGAGCGTAATTAGGCAGGCTTGGTGATAGATGGGACACTGTTGAAGAGTAAATAACAAGAAAAAGAAATAAAGAATTCCAGAGCCATTATAAGAGCTACTATCTAAAAGAAGTTACAAATATATTGAAAAGGAATACAAACCAGAACATTCTTTTACATCCTTTTACTGTTTACTGCTTTTTATTCTTTCCCAGACTTGTTCTAACTAAAATCTAAGCACACATGGTTTCTTGTTTTGTGTTAAAACATACACACACACACACTCACACACACACACACAGCATCCTTACAACAACAACAACAACAACAACCAGGTCCTATGAAAACTACCAAGACTGGAATAGATATACAAACATCTAGATAAAAATTCAACGTAGATTACTACAAAGAAGGTAGTGCATTTCCTCCTTTTTTCCTTTGGGGAAGGGGCAGGTCTTAAAATAAGTAATGTCCTCATAATTAAGACAAAAATGTTTGTTCTCAGTGTACAAGGCACTGAGAGTGAAAAAAGTTTATTATTTATTCTTACTGAATAAACATTTGGAACTGATTTATAGAAGAAAATTTAGTTAGCAGAATGTACATGGATAGTCTTAAACTCTTAAAGTCTAATGACTGTTTTTAAAGTTACAATATAGAATCTTCTAGTTTTTCTACTTTAAAAACAAAAGCCCTGCATGTCCTTGGAAAACTTTTCTCCTTATCCAATTTGTGTTTCATTCTAGTGCCCCAACTCAGTCTTCCCAATCTGATATAAGATACACTACCGAATTACTTCTACATGTTTGATTAGTTAAATAAGGATACATTGGCCTTTCTTTTATTCAATCTCATACTTACATGGAATTGTTCTCAAGTAGAGATTATCTCTGATCACTTGCTGCAATTTGTGGTCAATTGATCCTTTCTGAAACTGAAGACTCAGGTAATGTCACAAATTTTTATTAATGACTTTGCCTACGAAAAAACCCACAGAAGACAGAACACATAACTGTTAGATCTCCAGTTAAATATTGATGGTAGTGACTGAATACCCTTAAATCATTTAGCTATAGACAGGAAAAAGAAATCAGAGTATTTTACTGTATTTTACTAAAAACAACATTGCTTTACTAAAAACAAATTATTATAGTACTATAATTAATAACATATACCTATAGTACATAATGTTGGCATAATTTTACAATAGTAGGGGAAGGACAAGGTATAGGTCAAAGAATATGACAAATACCCAAGACAATTTCCATCTATAGCTTTAAATACCATCTATATACTGATAACTTCTAGGTGCTTATCATGTCTCCATCCCTGATCTATGTCCACCAAGCTCCAGAGCCATCAAACTCATTCGTATACATTGCAAATATAGAAAGTCAAATAAGCACCTCAAATTTCAGACAGCGGAAACAGAACTCTTAATTCCATCCTCCCCCAATTTTTCCTCTGCTCTAGTTTTCCTTGTCTTAAGCAAATAATAGCACCATCAACCCAGCAGAACAGACCCAAAAGCTAGAAGTCATCAGAAATTTCTGATTTCTCCTTTTCACTTCTATCCCTCAGATCCAATCCAGTAGCAACTTTTGTCAGTTCTATCTCCAAAACATGCCCTATGTCCACTTCTCTCCATTTCCAGAGCCTCCACCCTAATCAAAGCCACCATCATTTCCCATCTCGGATTCTGCAACAGGCTTCTAATCTGTCTCCCTGCATTCATTCTTGCCTCCTTCCTGCTCTCACCACTTACACAGAAGCCAGAGTGAGATTCTGAACATAAACCAAATAATCACTACTCTGTTTAGTGCCCCCCACCCCCGCCATGACTTCTTTTTGCACTTGGGATAAAATCTAAACTTCCACATGTTCTAGCTTTGGCCATCTCTGACTCAAACCCATTCACTAACCCCCCACTAGCCATGCTTCCACCCACACTGGCCATCTTCCAAAAGGCCAAATGGACCCTACCTTAGAGCCTTCTGCCTATCACTGACTGAACAGGCATTTTCTGTCCACTCACTTGACTCCTAGATACAAGGTGATTCAATAACAGAATGAAAGATTTTTTTTTTTCTTATTTGTGGGGAAAATGGGAGATAAAAAGAGGACTATTAGAGGTCTCAAAGAAATGTTAAGCAGAAAAATAGAGGATTGCAGAAATTTGATAGCAGTGAATTTATAGTAAAGGTTGAACTTAAAAGGAAAACCAAAGCAATCCAAACACTGTTCACTAGATAAGACTTCACAGGATTACAAAAGGGCAATGCTAAAACATAATGGATTACTATATTGAGTAAGAAATGACTAGGCAATTAAAATATACTCTTTGTTTTATTTGGAACAGCTTAATTATGACAAGGATAAGTCAAAAGTTTACTACAGATCAGTTCATTCTTTTAACTATTATTCCATGATGTAGCATTTCTAATCCCCCCTTTTGGTCTTTTCTCACAGGTATAAGCAAGCATAACCAAATGAGAGGGTGTTAATACAAGCAGGAAACCAGGGTGCTGCTAAAGTTTAGAGATAACATTCGGATCCTAAACTAATAAACACAGACCAAAAAGTCTCTGTTTTGCCTTGCCAAAAATAGATGCTGAGGAAGGGGGACCCCTCTCTGATCAAAGAGAAAGCCTGAAAGATTTTTACAGGGATAACACAGAAGAATCCCTGGTCACAGAAGTGGTTTCTGCCAGGCATTCAGGGGCTCTACCAACCCGAGTTCCATTTAGATGGAATCATATTATGCCATTTCTTATTTTTATCACAGTACTTGTTCTTTGCTGAGTGGAAGAAAAACACAGTTCATAATCAATACTGTACAGTCCGAGAACCCAGAAATAGACCCTCAACTCTATCGTCAACTCTATGGTCTCCAACAAAGCAGGAAAGAAAATCCAATGGAAAAAAAGACAGTCTCTTCAAGAAATGGTGTTGGTAAAATTGGACAGCCCCATGCAGAAGAATGAAACTGGACCACTTTCTTGCACCATACACAAAAATAAACTCAAAATGGATGAAAGACCTAAATGTGAGATAGGAAATCCATCAAAATCCTGTAGGAGAATACAGGCAGCAACCTCTTTGACCTCAGCCACAACAACCTCTTGCTAGACACGTCTCCAAAGGCAAGGGAAACAAAAGCAAAAATGAACTATCGGGACTTCATCAGGATAAAACGCTTTTGCATAGCAAAGGAAACAGTCAACAAAACTAACAGGCAGTCTATGGAATGGGAGAAGATATTCGCAAATGACTTACAGACAAAGGGCTAGCATCCAAAATCTATAAAGAACTTATCAGACTCAACACCAAAGAACAAATAATCCAGTCAAGAAATGGGCAGAAGACATGAACAGATATTTCTCCAAAGAAGACATACAAATAGCCAAGAGACACATGAAAAAATGCTCAACATCACTCATCATCAGGGAAATACAAATCAAAACCACAATGAGATACCACCTCACACCAGTCAGAATGGCTAAAATTAACCACTCAGGAAACAACAGATGTTGGCGAGGATGTGGAGAAAGGGCAACCCTCTTACGCTGTTGGTGGGAATGTAAACTGGTGCGGCCATTCTGGAAAACAGTATGGAGGTTCCTCAAAATGTTAAAAATAGAACTACCCTACGACCTAGCAACTGACTACTAGGTATTTTTATCCTAAGGATACAAACATAGTGACTCGAAGGGGCACCTGCATCCCAATGTTTATAGTAGCAATGTCCAAAACAGCTAAACTATAGAAAAGAGCCCAGATGTCCATCAACACAGGGATGGATAAAGAAGATTATATATATATATATATATATATATATATATATATATATATATATATATATATATATATATATATATATATATATATGCAGCAACCTCTTTGACCTCAGCCACAACAACTTCTTGCTAGACACGTCTCCAAAGGCAAGGGAAACAAAAGCAAAAATGAACTACTGGGACTTCATCAGTTACAATATATATAATATATATGATATATATATATTATACACACACACACAGGAATATTGGAATGGAGTATTACTCAGCCATCAAAAAGAATGAACTCTTGCCATTTGCAACGACATGGATGGAACTAGAGGGTATTATGCTAAGTGAAATAAGTCAGAGAAAAACAAATGCCACATAATTTGTGGGGTTTAAGAAACAGATGGGGCGCCTGAGTGGCTCAGTTGGTTAAGCGACTGCCTTTGGCTCAGGTCATGATCCTGGAGTCCCGGGATCGAGTCCCACATCGGGCTCCCTGCTCGGTGGGGAGTCTGCTTCTCCCTCTGACCCTCCTCCCTCTCATGCTCTCTGTCTCTCATTGTCTCTCTCGCAAATAAATAAAATCTTAAAAAAATAAAAAAAGTTAAAAAAAAAATTTAAAAAATTAAAAAAAAAAAGAATGAGCTATGAAAGGGGCACCTGGGTGGCTCAGCCGTTAAGCATCTGCCTTCAGCTCCGGTCATGATCCTGGAATCCCAGGATCGAGTCCCGCATTGGGCTCCCTGCTCGGCAGGGAGTCTGCTTCTCCCTCTGACCCTTCCCCCTCTCATGCTCTCTGCCTTTCATTAAAAAAAAAGAAGAAGAAAGAAAAAAGAAACAAAAGAAAAGTAATTCTGCTAGTTCAAGATTATGGAAGCAAAGTAAGAATCGCACATGTCTATTTCTGCCTACAAACAGCTAACATTAACAACATCTTCTGACAGTAAACCTACCTCTTCCTTCCTGTTGCTTTTGCACCAGACACAACCTTAAAAGCATTTTGTGCTCTCTGAAGTATCTTAGCTCCTTTTGAGCTTTGGCCTGTAGAGAAGAAAATTCTTAAATGCTCATTTCTTACAGTCTACTTAGCTCTCTATAAATGTGATTATGTGCTCCTTCCATTTGTCAATCATATACATCTTTTAAAAACAAACGTGAGCTGCTCAGAGCACTCTGTGTCCCCATAAAGAATTTCCTCATATAACTTTTGTTTTAGAAATCTCTAGTTTGGGGGTGCCTGTGTGGCTCAGTCAGTTAAGCATCTGCTTCGGCTCAGGTCATGATCCGGGGACCCTGAGATAGAGCCCTGTGTCAGGCTTCCTGCTCAGCAGGGAGTCTGCTTCTCCTTCTCCCTCTGCCTCTCCCCTCCACTAGTGTGTTCTCTCTCTCTCTCTCAAAATAAATAAAATCTTTAAAAAAAGAAAGAAAGAAAGAAAGAAATCTCTAGTCTTGGAACCACACCTAGAGATGTGATAAACTTTTAAAAATCTGTTGTCCTCAACAGCAAAAAGTATGGGCATAACCATGTCCTAGTTCTCTTCTTTACTATGGTGACTATAGGATAGCCTAGTGACTTTCCCCAATAAACTGTTCCATATCACTAGCTCAACACAATGAACGTTACTCATTAGTCCTTTCCCATTAGACCTAGCGGTGTATTTCATTGCTTCCTCCACCTCTTGAGCTCTACAGTAGTAAGAGAAAACTGCGTGAAAGTGGTTAAGAGGATATACAGAAGCTTAACTCCAAACTGGCTCCTTGGTTAAGGCAGGATACTCCTAAAACAAAATAAATCAAATCAAATCAAAATAGTCTATCTGTTGTGAAACTGTAAATGGTATTTGAACAAGTCTTCTCTAGAAAGTCAACCTACACATTTCACTGTAAAATATATTCTATGACACAGAAGTTATTCAAAGTTATTTTTTTAAAGATTTCTTATTTATTTGAGAGAGAGAGCACGCACACAGGTGGGCTGGAGGGGCAGAGGGAGAGGGAGAAGCAGACTCCCTGCTGAGTAGGGAGCCTGCTGCAGGGATGGATCCCAGGACCCTAGGATCATGATCCAAGACAAAGGCAGACATTTAACCAACTGAGCCACCCAGGTGCCCCCAAAATTATCTTATACAGTTGTTAAACATACAAGTTTGTCAGCTGAGGGCCAAGCCATGGTTTGTTTTTACAGAGTTAGTCCCAGTATCTAGCACACAAAATGAGTGGATCAGTTGAATTTTGTATTTTTGATTTTTCATTTGACCCTCTCTATCCTTGAATACATGAGATTTTAGAAGAGAATACTCACCTGATAAAGCACTTTTTAGTAGTCTGTATACAACTTTATCCTAAACTGTTTCTTAAACAATGAAACTGATTTTATTTTGACTATCAAAACACTAAAATAAATTTTCATTGAAGCAGCATGCACCTGTAAGTCTTTAAAAGTAGGTTTAATTATAGTTTATATGCTAATTCCTTGAATTCTGTTGTTTATTTATTAATACTTTTAAATGAATTCACAAAATGGTATCTGGTTATCCTGAAATATAAAATAAGGCTAAATTAACCATTCATATCTACTGTGTTCTAGCACCACTGGGGATAACACGTCCAAGCAGGAAAAAAACCCCAAACCCTTCTGCTTTTCCTGGGGGTGGGGGGGAGATGCAGGAATGAGAAGAGGAATGGGAAATAGAGATCACTAGGACTTATTTTAGAAATGTTATTATATATATTACACACTATGAGTTTTCACCCCCATGAAAACCTTTGAGGTAGGTGGTATTATTATTTCCACTTTACACAGAAGGGGCTGAGGTATAAAGAGGTTAAGTAACTTGGACAAGGTGACATCATTAAAGGTAGCAGACCTGGGATCTGAACCCAGTCATGCCGGCTCCAGAACCTTTACTGGAGTACTGTGCTAAATGCCCGGCCCCCACCTACCCATCTACCTATTTATATCTTTTGATGAATTTCTTCTCTTGCATAAGCTTATGAGAGTGCGAGCAAAGCTCTCTCATTAAGACCCTACCCTTCCTTCAAACAGCTGCAACTACTATGTAAACAAGGATGCACCCAGTCCTTGGTAGTAGGCACTTGAGGGTAAAGCCCGGAATGAGAGTTCACGCAAATGAAATCTGAAGCCTCGCAGGGAAGATGAACATTGAAAAAGACATTTCAAACACAAGAGCATTAGGAAAGATTAGCACAGAGCACTGTGGGAATCCACTATCTAGATCCTAAGGCAGGGCAGCCCGGGAAGACGTCCCTAAGTAAGTTACACTGGAGCTGAAACCTGAAGGATAAACAGGAGCCAGCTGGGCCAAAAAAAAGGGGAGGGGAGGGGAGTTGAGGGAATGGGACATGCAAAGACGCTTACTTGAGGTGGGAAGGAACACAGTGATTACAGGAAGGGAGAGAAATCCAGTATAGCTGGTTCTTAGAAAGTGAGGAAGGGTTCCCACAAGCTGAGACAAGAGTTCCAGGGACTAGTGGGTTGACTAGCACCTTACAATAATAAGAACACCAACAACTTAAGTCTGACACCAAGGCCCTTACTAATTGCTTTAAGCTAACAACTACGGATATGTTCTTACTGGCCACCTCTACATTCCGTACTTCAAAGGCCATCTCATTATTTCTGTTCTGTCTTCTATCTCTACATTCATGGTCCTAAAGTTGGAAGACACATACCTACCTAAACCTTTATGCCTCTGTCATTACAGGCAAGTAGGAACTTAATGAATTTTTAAAAATAATGTATATAATTAAATTCTGACTCAGTCCCAAATCTGAAAAGCATGAAATACTCTGGAATCCCTTGAGCCATTTCAATTTTTACAACTGGTCGGTGTCCAGTACTGTCCCGAGTTAACAGTTTGAAGAAACCCAGACCGAAGCAATGATGCAATGTTGTCATCTCCCACAGAACACTGCTGTCACCTCACCAGTCAGGAGAAAGCCTCCTGCTCATGGAGGTCAAATTCAGTGTTGATTTCTTCCCAGCTTTATGGAGATATTATTGACATATAACACAGGTAAGTTTAGGGTGTACAATGCAATGATTTGATACACATATGCTGTGAAATCATTATCACAATAAGGTTAGTTGGCACCTCCAACCCCTCATATAATTATCATTTTTTTTAATGTGGTGATAAGATTTAAGATCTTTTCTCTTAACTTTCAAGTATATGATACAGTATTGTTAGATTATAGTCACCATGTTAGGTATAGTCATGTTAGTTACAGTCAGTCCCCCAGAACTTGACTCATCTTACAGATGGAAGTTTGTACCCATTGACCAACATCTCTCCATTTCCCCCACCTGCAGCCCCTCGCAACCACCATTATACTCTCTATTTCCATGAGTTTGGCTTTCCTAGATTCCACAAATAAGAGAACACACAGTATTTGTCTTTCTCTGTCAGAGGTCACATTTTTTGCCTATATTATATATTTATGGCAATAGTAGATTGTTAAAATGGCAGTGTCCATTCTCCAATGGTTCCTGGAAGCAGCCATGATAAATACATGGGTCACATTTCATCTTACCTCCCTGGATCCTACATCACTGGCAATCTGAGGTCAAGTCTGCTGCTGCGTACCTGGTTCTTGCCCTGTACACCCGAAAAAAGTCTTCTTCTTTCCCTCCCTTTCTTTCCTTCCTTTCTTCCTTCCCTGCCTCCAGAACTGAGAGCATAGCTAAAGAAACAATTATTTGGTTTAGGTGGACTATACATCTGAAAAACCTCTGAACTGTACCAAACTAAATATATTCATTCCTGAATGCCTAATACTGCGTATGACATGTAGAATTGAATGTTAATGCAGCACTGAAATTGCTTTATTATATTCAAATTATGTATCAGTAAAACACATTATCATGCTTTTTAAAGAAGTTCTGATGGTTTTTATTTGTTTAAATAAAGCAAGTATTTCAGGGTAGGATGTATTTGCAAATAACAATCATTTCTCTAAAAAAAAAAACCCTCTGATGCATGGCCAGGGATCTGAATTACAAAGAAAAAGAGTGGGTGTCCCAGAGGAAAATGCCATTGTACCTTTGTATGTTCTTACTTCTGAGGCAACTATACAGGTCCTGTTAACACCCTGCCCTACCCTCCAAACCTCCACCTCCAACTATTACCCCTACCGGTTTCAGTTTTCTGTCGACTCTACCTGGCACCCCCCAATGTTGTGTACATATAAATACTGTCAGAGCAAAGGTCTGCACACTGGTCACTTGTCCACCTGCTCTTTGAAGCCAAGACTCAAGGAGAACTCTGAAGTCTGCAGTGAGAAGCTCCTGTTTTCATCTCTCCTCCCTGCTGGTTCTTGCTACAGAACAGTGGGGCACATTTCGGCCTCCCTCACTGGGTCTTAGGCCTGAGTGAAGTCAGGAACTATGTTTCGTTCATCTCTCTACTCTACAATGCCTAGCATAGCGCTGAGTAAATACTTGTTTTAAACACACCAAACTGACACTTAAATAATGCGATTGCTATACTGATAGACTTTTAAATGGAATCCATCTTGTAAAAAATACTTTTACTGTAATTCTCAAAGACAAAGAAGCCCTTTCATAAAGCAGCAGCATTAAAAATAATGTTTTCAGTATAACAATGTGGTCAAATGCTCATGATATATTTTAAGTGAGAAAAGCAGGTCACAACACAATAGTCACTGTGATCTCAAACAAACAATCTCAGGACATGCAAATAAAAAACATACATAAGACAAACTCATATTTAAATAATTAAAAATACTTAAGAGTATTACCACAGGGTATAATTATTGGGTAATTTTTCAAACATTTTCTTTAAAAACTCTTTTCCTCATGGTTTTTGTATTTGCAAATTTTTTACAGTGAAAACCCATTACTATAGTAAGAAAAAACTTTTAGAAATTAGACTGTATTTTCAAAAACTGTGCCCTTCAAAGGTCATTAGTAGAAAAGGAAGCCTGACCCAGTGGACTATTATAACAAAAAATGTGCCAAAGTTCTATGTGAATGCTGAGACTATTTGTGTAGGTTTTCTTTTAATCATTTGTTTTTAATAAGTATTATTTTGGGGATGCCTGGGTTGCTCAGTCCGTTAAATATTATAATTTTTGAAGTTTTTAACTTTCTAAAAGCTGCTTTTATCTAAATGCTCTTTCTTTAAGATATCAACATCTCAGGGCTCCTGGGTGGCTCAGTTGGTTAAGCATCAGACTCTTGATTTCCACTCAGGTCATGACCTCAGGGTCATGACATCAAGCCCCACTTCAGGCTCTGTGCTGGGTATGGAGCCCACTTAGGATTCCCTGTCTTCCTCTCTCTGCCCCTCCCCTCATGTTTGTATATGGGCACTCTCTCTCAAAAATAAATAAATAAAAATAAAAGATAAATTGAGGTATGTAATAAAAAATAAGTATTATTTTCACCATACTAGGTTAAATTGCAACCATTTTGCTTTTAACTGAAACTCTCAATTGATAAGCTACCGAGCTAAAATCTACCTTCGAAAAACAAGACAGAAATCATCAATCTAGAAAAGACACAACAAAAATCACAATTTTCCCTTAAGAAGTCATTTATCAGGAAGAGCAAAGTAAAATGAACCTTCCTAGCAGAAGAGAGTGGAAAAAATAAGGAATAAATCATCAAAAGTGGGTCCTTTTCTTTTTGAAGCTTTTATCTGATGGGATCATGTAGATTTAGTACTTAAAGAAAAACAGTATTTGTAAAGTGCTATCCTGTGGCACTTGTAAAAAAATTTACATTTTTTTCTTTGCCACACTCACGTCAGGAATCATTAGCAAACCTGTCATAATGCCAGATAACCAGTGCCTGGCTGGCACACCAATATCTGAATCACAGCATCAATGCTTTATCCTTTTTTTTTTTTTTAAGATTTTATTTATTTATTTGCGAGAGAGAATGAGAGACAGAGAGCACGAGAGGGAGGAGGGTCAGAGGGAGAAGCAGACTCCCCGCCGAGCAGGGAGCCCGATACGGGAATCGATCCCGGGACTCCAGGATCATGACCTGAGCCGAAGGCAGTCGCTCAACCGACTGAGCCACCCAGGCGCCCCATTGCTTCATCCTTTTGACAAAAGGGTACAAAGCCATCTATTGTGCCCTGTCATTTTCCCTGAAAACAGAATAACTGGCCTCAGTAGTCTTTGCAAATCAAAGTTACGTGCTTCAATAGAATGTCCAAGGCTTGAGGTGGAAGATCTGTTACTAAAGTTTCATTATAACAGCTGATACAGACAGCTGAAAGGGAATACAGACGTACTTGATTACAGGTCTGACCAGAACAAAGACTATTAGAGAATTCATATTTTTAAGATGCATCATTATGTAAACAATCTCAACCTCTGGGTTTGGGTAGAAGGCTAAATATGGTTAATTACTATTAAAGAAGCAATTTCATAGATTCTTTTTCTCTGGTCGGTTTTTAATATAGGAATTTATATGAATCCTTAGAAATTTTCTAAAGTAGATGGTCACAGGTGCTACAAATTATAGTATACACCAAAAGTGATCTGACTCTAGTGGGAACTGATACTCATTAAACAAAATTATTTAAGTATTTCCCACTTTCATTTCTAATCTCTATGTTTAATCAGGAACATCTTTTAAAAGATTTTTAAAGTTACTCTTACAAAACATGGTTATGAAAAATGTCAAAATTCCAAAGAAACATTTTGGGGGATAAATGGCCCCTTCTGTGCGCATCCCCCATTCAGATTTCTCCACTAAGAATCCTTTCCCCCACTCACCCTACCTGTAAGGCTGACTGAATCAGGACCTTCCAGAAAATGTCAACACAAACGAAAATGTCAGAAGATCTCCAGTCTCCCATTTTCCATTAAAGGATGGGAGGGAAAGAAGAAAGAAATCAATACCCCTAAAACTAAACCAATGGCAAGAAATAAATCTATTCCAAAAGACAATGGAATTTCTATAAATTCCAACATCAATTAGAACTAAGAAACTGCACTCTAAGAACGACAATCAAGAGTACTAAATGGCATTATCTAGCTTGATAATCCTGAATTTAGGTTCAAGTACTAAAAGAGAAATCTTCTGGGCTATTGGCAGTGTAAGTCACTTTTACCAAAAAAAAAAGACCAAAAAAACCCCCAAAATTCTGTCTCCAATATAGAAGAAATAGGATACATATCAAAAATAGAAGGAAAAAACACTATGTTGTAAACCTGAAACTAATATAACACTGTATGTTAAATATAATGAAATTAAATTTTTAAAAAAAGTTGAATAAGCTATGGATATCCATCAAAGTGGAAAGCTATGTAGCTATAAAAAAGAAATTAGACTCTCTATTAAAAATTAATCTGGAAAAAAAAAAGGAAAAGAGTTAATCTCCATCCATTCAACATTAACTTTAAAGGAAACAAAACAATTTGGACCACACTGAGAAAATACCAGAAGCCGATATGCAATGCTCTAGCTCATAAGCCCAACACATTCTGCAGACTCTGAGTAGGAAACATTCAGGAGGGCCCCAAAGACATCCCCAGCTCCCATGGGCTCTGGGAGGGCATAACAGGGCTGAAGGAAGAATTCGTTGGCCAAGCACTGCCATTTTTCTTTTGTCCTAGGTTCTTAAGTGGGAGGTGTAATGGCAGCAGGTAAACCTACTTCAAAGCTGTAGACCAGAGTGACTTTGAGAATGGAATGATACACGCTGATCTCCAAAACAAAATGTGTATGAGCTGCGTATGAGCTGCTGCTCCCCATTCCTAAGAGCAGGAGACAGAAAGTTCAGAGAGAAACAGTGACAGAGTTCCCAAAATGTAGTTGCCCTTTGCTCTGGCTCCCTCCCTAACCTTCTCTACCTCACCAGATATCTGATGCTATAAATAGAGACTAGACTCTTCTACATTAAGTTGGAGAGTTCATGTGCTAATGATAAAAGCCAAGTGGAACCCAGGGACATAGGAAAGGTACTCAAGAAACAGCACAGATGGGCTCTAAGCAGAGAAATAACAAGAGCAGACACAGGCATATTAAAATATGCCCCTACACAGGGGAAGGAGCCAAAAACAGCTACGAGGCATACAGTTAAAAGATGAGGGTCACTGTCCAGGTGAGAGATGATTTAGATCAGCAGTGGTACTGGAGAAGAAAAGCAGACAGACTTGAGATTCACTATTTAAACCCACATATATGAAGAGATTTTCAATACCAAACACTATCCTTAGAAGAAGCAGTTGTGGGCACCTGGGTGGCTCAGTCGGTTAAGCGTCTGCCTTCAGCTCAGGTCATGATTCCAGGGTCCCGGGGATGGAGCTCCACATCAGACTCCCTGCTAAGCTTCTCCCTCTGCCCCTCCCCCAGCTCATTCTCTCTATCTCGAAAAAGTAAATTTAAAAATCTTAAAAAGGAAACAGTCAACAAAACGAAGAGGCAACCCACAGAATGGGAGAAGATATTTGCAAATGACACTACAGATAAAGGGCTGGTATCTAAGATCTATAAATAACTTCTCAAACTCAACACCCAAAAAACAAATAATCAAGTGAAAAAATGGGCAGAAGACATGAAAAGACACTTCTCTGAAGAAGACATACAAATGGCTAACAGACACATGAAAAAATGTTCCATCATCATTAGCCATCAGGGAAATCCAAATCAAAACCACACTGAGATACCACCTTACACCAGTGAGAATGGCAAAAATGGACAAGGCAAGAAACAACAAATGTTGGAGAGGTTGTGGAGAAAGGGGAACCCTCTTACACTGTTGGTGGGAATGCAAGTTGGTACAGCCACTTTGGAAAACAGTGTGGAGGTGCCTCAAACAATTAAAAATAAAGCTACCCTATGACCCAGCAATTGCACTGCTGGGTGTTTACCCCAAAGACACAGATATAGTGAAAAGAAGGGCCATATGCACCCCAGTGTTCATAGCAGCAATGTCCGCAATAGCCAAACTGTGGAAAAAGCCGAGATGCTCTTCAACAGATGAATGGATAAAGAAGATGTGGCCCATATATACAATGGAATATTACTCAGCCATCAGAAAGGATGAATACCCAACTTTTACATCAACATGGATGGGACTGGAGGAGATTATGCTAAGTGAAAGAAGTCAAGCAGAGAAAGTCAATTATCATATGGCTTCACTTATTTGTGGAACATAGGAATAACATGGAGGACATTAGGAAAAGGAAGGGAAAAACGAAGAGGGGGTGGAATTGGAGGGAGAGATGAACCATGACAAACTATGGACTCTGAGAAACAAAACAGGGTTTTAGAGGGGAGGGGTGTGAGGGGATGGGTTAGCCTGGTGATGGGTATTAAGGAGGGCACGTACTGCATGGAGCACTGGGTGTTATACGAAAACAGTGGATGGTGGATCACCACATCAAAACTAATGATGTATTGTATGGTGACTAACGTAACAATAAAATGAAATTAAATAAAAAAAAATCTTAAAAAAAAGTTTTCTTATATTTGAACCTTACAAAGTCTTGGATTACAGAATGATCTACAAAGTATTTTATTAAAAAAATACAAAGTATTGTCTGGAGAAGACATGTTAGCCGAACCAACAACTGCTTCCAGAGATAATCTGACAGAACTGCTAAGGGTGCAGGTGGGGGTGGGGTGGGGGGTAGGCAAATAAAGTAAGATGTAGTGATTATTCCTTGGAGTATGACTTCACAGTTGCATGTGGCAGATGTTACTGTCAAGCAATCTTTCAGTGATCACTTGAACAAAGTGACTCAGTCTATGCTTAGGTTATGAGATCATGAATATATGCCAACAGAAAAAGTGAGGGGAAAAAATTCTACCCTAATTGTACTTGTGGCTGGGACAGCATTATACATGGATTTTAAAAACACAGTATCTCAAGCAACTTGGATGGAAGGGAGGAGAGGAATGATCCGGAAAGCCACATTAGAGGACTAATCCCAGTGCTGACAAAATCCTCAAGATGTATGTTGAAGAGCTGGAACAAAATGTTTACATGAAATAGTGGGGAAAGTATTTCTAAATTTTACATATATGTAACTAAATTAGATATTAAAAATAGAAATTTGATTCTACCCCTCAAAGTTTAGATTCATGCTGCCTAGTCAAGGATATTTTTTCAAAGTGTGTTTTGAAAAACTTTGGGGTAGGGGCGCCTGGGTGGCTCAGTTTTTAAGCATCTGCCTTCAGCTCAGGACATGATCCCAGGGTCCTGGGATCGAGCCCCACATCGGGCTCCCTGCTCCGCGGGGAGCCTGCTTCTCCCTCTCCCACTCCCCCTGCTTGTGTTCCCTCTCTTGCTGTGTCTCTCTCTGTCAAATAAATAAAATCTTAGGAAAAAAAAACAAACTGTGGGGTACCGTAACTCCTAATATTTGGATTTTCGTGATATTGTGAATAGAATACCCATAAGCCTTGGCGATCTGAAGAGTGAGGGAAAAAAGACAATAAAAAAGATCACTTCAGGTGTCTAACTTGAATCTTCAGGTGAATCTGAATTCCATTTAAAAAAAAAAAAAGAAGAAAGGGAAGGAACAGTTTTGGGGATAGAAGCAAGAAATTAGGTTACAATTTGGGGCTTGTTATTTGAGATGCTGTTGAGGCAGACACCATGTGAAGATATCAAGACTTCTGAATTTAGAGCTGTAACTTGGGAGTCTTCAGCTCACACGGATTAACTGACAAAAACGTGGTCTTGGTTGGGATGTGGGGCAATAAGAATTTCATTCACTACTGATGGGGATGTAAGTCGCCACAACCTTTCTCAAAGGCATGATGGCAGTATCTACAGCATGTATTTGCCTATCTTCTGATGGAAGAGGTCTACTAAAGCTCTCTTCACCATAAACATTATGTATAGGATGAGTGTTCTTCACAGCATGATTTATAAGGAACTTCAATGTCCAACTGCAGGTAACTGGTGAGTAACTGTAAATGATGAAACACACCTTCAAATACTGATGGAATCGGACCATGTTATTGAGTAAAAAAGAGGAAGCTGGAGAACAGCGTTCAGTGCAAAGTGTCATTTATGAAACAGGTGCATGCTTTTTATGTGTCTCTATGCAAAAATGTATTCTAAAATGTGCTCAATCTCTGAATGGTAAGAGGTTAAATGATTTTTACCGTCATCTTTGTAATTCTCTATTTTGTTTGAGAGGCTTATTAAAAAAAAAACCCAAAGCATACCATTTTTAAAGAAATCTATAAAGCTTTCCCCCCCTTTTTCTTAAGTGTTTAAGAATTAGAGCACATGGGGCGCCTGGGTGGCTCAGTTGGTTGGGCGACTGCCTTCGGCTCAGGTCATGATCCTGGAGTCCCAGGATCGAGTCCCGCATCAGGCTCCCTGCTCAGCAGGGAGTCTGCTTCTTCCTCTGACCCTCTTCCCTCTCGTGCTCTCTCTCTCTCATTCTCTCTCTCTCAAATAAATAAATAAAATCTTTAAAAAAAAAAGCATTAGAGCACATGGTTTGTTAGGCAAAACAAATCTCAAAATTGTAAAGAAAGAAAAACATATATGTACAAATATAAAATTAAATACATTGAAAGGATAGAATGTAACTGTAAAGATGAAAATTAAAACAGACTTTAACAAAGCAGAGAACTACTAAAAAGAAAGAAGAAAAATATGTTCAGACAAGTGAAGAGAACAGAGCCATAACTAGATTTTGGGTGTATTTTGATCTGTTAGAATAAACTGCACCCCAATATTATAAAGAAAGAAAAACATATATATGCAAAAATAAAATTAAATACAATGAAAGGATAGATTGTAACTGTAAAAATGAAAATTAATAAAGATTTTAACAAGAGTTGATAAAATAAATTGAAAAAGGAAAAAGAAAATAAAATTTAAATTGAAAGACTAAAAAAAAAAAAAAAGAATTAGAGCACAATATAATCTTGGAGGTAAACAATAAAATCAGGAGAGGAAGACCGCCCTGGCTGAGTACAGCTGGCTTTCAAATTTCAGGGCTGTATAACCAGAAACACACTGTCAAAGTTGGAGTACCATCCCAGGCTTGAGACCAAACAATCAGGCTAGAGAAGTTAGTCCTGGTTGACCTATGCCTGTAATATGATTACTGAAATGAACTGTGTGACTAGGTATTTAAGAGATCGCTCACAGAACTGGTTTCTGAACCCTGACTCAGGGATTGAGTACGATATTATGATTTAGGACATGTTACTGTGAGACCACATCTTAAGGAGTAGTAAATTACATACAAGAAAACAGACCACAGAAAAATAATTAAATAGCCTGATGACAATAAATGTATTTCCCATAAGAAAGGAAAAAAAAATAAAAAGATACAATAGAGATCAGCCTCTCCCTTGAAGTAAATAAAACCAAAAGACAGGAGGGTAATAAAACAAAACACCAATGCACTGCGCTAGTGTTGAGGCTATAAAAATCATAATGTAGTACCTGCCCCGGTGTTATGGTATCATAGACAGGGATAAACAAATAACTAGAAAACACAGCTAAGAAGCATGTATAAGGTGCACAAGAGTATGTAGCCAAGAGAAAATAAGTAATTGTGTCTCTGATGGGGAAAGACAGTTAATCTAGGCTGGGAGTGTGGATGGGGAGGATGGAAAAGGAAGCACAGCAGGCATTCTAGGCAGGGGAAGAGCATGCACAGTGGCATGGGGGTAAGAAGAGTGGCGCTTGATTATAAAACTAGTGAAATATCTGGGAAGCTCAGATAACAGAAAGCTTTGCTTGGGAAAAGAGAGTTGGAATACTACTCTGTAGTGAAGAAGTCACTAAAAATTTTACCAGGGGACCAATATAGCCAGACATGGTTTAGATGGATCATTCTGGCAACAGTGTAGACTACAGAGACAAGAGAACAGCTGGAGGGCCAGGAGACCAGCGCAGAATGAATTTAGCCACAATCCAATTAATACTAGCACTAGAAACAGTAATAGAGGAATCAACACAGCAGAAAATTGGATTGGTGAACCAGGAGGCAGGCTCAAGAAACATACACTGAACAGAAGAAATTAACCAAGACATGAAGTGAATGCTTGTAGATTTGCAAAGTGCTCTAATTCAAATTATAGGAGTTGCTGAAGGAGAAAAGAAAATGAACAATTAAGAAACAAGGAGTCTCGGAGTTGAAAACTTGAAAAAATTAAAAGAAATGAGATTGGAAACAGAAAGGTTCCCACTGTGTCAAGAAAAAGAAAAACAACAGCATCAAGAAGATACAAATTTAAGTTCTTTTAGTTTTTTTTTTTTGGGGGGGGGGATCTCTATGCTTCCCAAAAGAAAGAATAGATATTTAAAGAGTCAAAATCAAGAGAGATTAAGATGACAGCTCCACAGTGAAAGACATGATGTGATTTGGTTGAAAACAAAGAATCTTTCAGAGTTGTGGGGTGGCGGTTAAAAAAGTTTTTTGTTCATCTAACTATCTTTCCTTCAGAGAACAAAGAAAGTTCGAGAAACCCAGAACTCTAGGATTGAAGGTAAAAGAAAACCCTTTAATTTAGAGCTGCTCCAGGCAAATCCTATATTGTAGCGCTACTGTGATGAAAAAATAAACAGGTAACACATGAAGAAGAAAAAAGAGACCTAAGCAAGGTAACAAGACCAATAAATAACAGGAGCAGGCACAAGCCACAAACTACCTTATTTTTCACAGTGGAAAATCAAAAATTACTGCTTATAGAAAAACATAAATTGATCACAATTAGGTTGGAAAAAGTCTGTGCTAAGTTCAAGACTAACATCAAAATTCTTCTTTGTGGCTCCTCAAAAACATATATGATTATATCATCTTGTTACTAACATTTTGAGTCACTTTTATAATACACACGGTTAGAATTGATGTTTCTAAACTCTCTAAGAAATAATATGATTCGCTTGTGCCTTAACCTCAGTAAATTTCACATACAGTACTTTGTTAAACTTTAAATCTAAAACTAAAACCAAGCCCACTTTTGCTGCTCTTGAAAATACTACCTATCCTATTTAAGAGAAGGACCAGCGGATGACAAAAAACACCACAGAAAATAAAACTATTCTTAATTAAGGGCTTTTAAAGAGTCAGGTATGATTATTTTAGATGATATCTTATATGATATATTGGCAAAAATTAAATAGTCATTAGTGATAAGACTGAATGACTGTGCCTTAGGTTTTTGTCTTAAGTGTTGTTACTATTTTTACAATTAAAAACAAGCTAGAAAAAGCCCAAACACAAATATGTAGCTATACTTTGTTTATATCTATGAAGACAAAAATATATACATTAATAATGACTGAAAGGGAATTTGCAGAGCTGAAAACATGTTCAGTTCTATTTCTCGGAAGCTGTGTATATTTTTAATATAAAAATTTAATGAGACGAACCACGAGAGACGATGGACTCTGAAAAACAAACTGAGGGTTCTAGAGGGGAGGGCGGTGGGAGGATGGGTTAGCCTGGCGATGGGTATTAAAGAGGGCACGTTCTGCATGGAGCACTGGGTGTTATGCCCAAACAATGAATCATGGAACACTACATCAAAAACTAATGATGTAATGTGTGGTGATTAACATAACAATAAAAAAAAATTTAAAAACTTAATGAGGTAGGGTGCCTGGGTGGCTCAGTTGGTTAAGCGACTGCCTTCGGCTCAGGCCATGATCCCGGAGTCCCGGGATCGAGTCCCGCATGGGGCTCCCTGCTTGGCAGGGAGTCTGCTTCTCCCTCTAACCCTACCCCCTCTTGTGCGCTCTCTCTCACTCTCTCTCTCAAATAAATAAAATCTTTGGGGAAAAAAAAAAACTTAATGAGGTAAAATTGACACATAATAAACTTCACATATTAAGGTTAAAAAAATTTAATGAAAAACTGAGTATTCATAGTTGGCTCTATAAAAATGAAATGTACCATTTTTCTTATCAAAGAATGAATAATATTTAAGCAGTAAGGCTATATTTATGTGATAACTATTTTAACTAAATTGTCTAGTCAATTCAATTAATAATTGGTGAAGAAACCAATTTAACTGATTTTGTTAAATTAACGATTTCTAATTATTTTAGCCATAATTGTGTATCTGTCATTGAACAATGGTGCATGTATTATAAAATTAAAATAACAACTCTATAGTAGTGGTTTAAATATTTTTGGAAAAACAGAATTCTATCTTCATAAACATGTTATGAGGAATTCCATGTATAAAAATGGATTAAGACTGCAGAGTCCAAATTGAAAAGCATTGCTTTACCAGTATGGATCTACCGGACTAATACACATGAGATTGTTTTAGTTCCTCAAGAGGGCCACAATATGCCTCAGCCACCTTAAAGGGGGAAACAGAAATTTCTACTAATGAAATGTTATGTACTAAGGTTTCCCATAAGCATGATCAATTTAGTGTAAGATACAACCCCCCATGTAACTTCTGTTTAAATACAGAATTCTTTTTTTATAAATTGAAAAGAAAGGGGGGGATGCCACTAGGAAAAAAAATGGCAAAATAAATGACTAAATAAATGCTAATTAAAACACAGATACCATTTTTTACCCATCAGAATATTAAACACTCAACACCATTGTTGAGGTTGTGAAAAAACAGGCATTTTTATACATTGTTGGCAGGTGCAGTGGATACCAAGAGTGGGATGGTGGGAACAGACCATGCCAGGTGCCCACAGTAAGAAAGAACATTGTCTATAGAGATTTTACAAACCAAAACTTAGAGTTGACTTGCTTATCATCATGTGTCAGTAATTTTTTAAAAAATATGAGCAATGAAATATTCCCTAGAAAAATCTTTTGTTGTTCCTAAATCTAAATAATTGTTGTGGCCACTGTTGTGTTTTAATAATATTATGCAAACCCAAAGTAGATGTTTTTATTACTTATTTCTTAAATGTTGAATTATATATGGAAGTTAATTTGGAGAACTCCCAGTTTAGCCTCTGATATACATGGACTCAATTTTACATATTCATTTCAGAAATTAAGTTTGTAATGGTTTGAATGGTTCAAGCTCCATTTGTGCACAGTCTCAAGCCCCCATGATATACTACATAGTCCTGCATTGAAACAATAGATTCCAAATAAACAAGGACAGCTGTATGCTATTTCTCTTTTCTAGGTTATCTGTTTTTTTCCTGGTAGGAAGTTTTAGATGAGTTAATCAGACCCCAAAATATTTCCAGACAGCTGGAATCAGCCTCAAACAATGAATAGTAAAACACAAAGCTTTAAACACAGTTATTTAAAGAACAGTGCACGGAAACTGTGGTTAAGGTCATTAACTATACCACAACAAAATGTAAGGAAGTGGACATTTACATAGAAGAATCAAATTTGGAAGAATGGTAGGAGAGACAACAAAAGATGCTACTCTTACTAGAAGAAACAAAAAGGCAATGTTTATTTGAATGCCTGGTTATAAACTAGTGGATCAAATAATGTCAATATTCATGATCATTCAGTCATTTTCTCTTCATATTGCAAATATAATAGACATTTAAGATGATTTTCTGGCAGAGATATTTTAGTAAATATTTTCTGTAATATACTATTTTTAATTTACTTTTACTAGTCGTGATTATATATTCAAATACTCAATAAAAGAATATAATGTTTCCATTTTGTTTCTATTATTATTATGGTTCATTTTATCTCATAGTTACTACTGAAAATAATTTTATCATATAGAAGAGTGATGTACTAAAAATTACCTGCTCCAGGCATCAAACACACTAGGTTTGCCGTTGTGGATTAAAATGATACAATGTATCATTTATCAGCGTAAAATGATACAACTAGCGTGGAAGAAAAAAAACAGGGACAGTTAGAGTTCTAGTTTCATAATAACAAAGAGAAACACTGGGGGGCTAAGCCAGAAATTAATAAAAATGGTTACCTAACATGGAAGTGGTAAAAGAACTAAGGTAGGGGGTAGGGATAGTAAAATCAAAGAAAAATTCTAACTATACTTTTTAATATAGTTTGACTTCTGAACCATACAAATGTTTTATATTCAAGAGAATAAAACCAAGCAAAAAATCAAAATCAGCAAACCTTAACAATGAAAACAAGTGGAAATAAATGAACTTAATTGCATATCAAGTTAGTAACATAACCACATGAAGATAAAAAAAAATATTTCAGGCCACTTTTTTTTTTTTTAGATTTTATTTATTTATTTGACAGAGAGAGACACAGCGAGAGAGGGAACACAAGCAGTGGGAGTGAGAGAGGGAGAAGCAGGCTTCCTGCCGAGCAGGGAGCCCGACGCGGAACTCTATCCCAGGACCCTGGGATCACGACCTGAGCCGAAGGCAGATGTTTAAAGACTAAGGCACCCAGGTGCCCCTCAGGTCACTTTTGAACAGAGCACTCTGACATATATACTGGGATATATCCTAAGGATAATAAAATGGCAAAGAAATCTTAAACCTCACAAGACAGCTGTAGTATTAATATTAGTTTATGTAATTTTGAACCTATTTTATTTGCACTGTACGATAAAACAGGTAGTTATGTAAATACTATTAGGAACCAAGAAGTTCGGTAGAAAACAGAAAACACCATATTGGATTGTGGTATTAAATCTGCACAGGTATCAACATGAAGCCATGACTTTAAAAAATACATGTGCATGTACAAACATAACTAGAAAAGTAGTATAATATATATACACAACTTAATTATATCCACTAGAGGTAATGGCAGCCCAGGAGCAATGCACGTCTCTAATGCTCAGATACTGTTTTCTAAATACCCTTCTCCATTTAAAGGAACCAGGGCTCCTTGAAGAAATGACTGGTTCCAGAACTAGGGCAGGAAAAGTATAAGCGAGCATAGTTTATGTTTTTCTGAAAAGTAAGGAAAAAAATAATGAAGGGCTGTCAAAAAGGCACATAAGCCAGCTTTGAGAGGCTCTCACCAGCCACTTGAGAGAATCTGAACAAAAAAGAAAACAGTTACAACTGCTTATGACAAATTGAACAAATAAAAATCCATGAGTCCATAATGATACTCTAACAAGAGAGAGCAGAAAAAAAGAGCTCATGTGTAACCAGTGGTGGAAATTGTAACACCAAATTCCCTGTCCTCAAAACTTCACATTAAAAGTAAAGAATTAAGCATTTATTCTGTCTTTGGGGGAAAGAACTGCTGTTCATCTCCAGCAGAAGAGGAAAAGTGCTTTACATCAGCTAACAGATGCAGAAGAAATGATAGAATTAGTACTGCCAATGAAATAATTGGTTCAGGCAAGAATCATCAATAGATACACTAAGGCATGTGGTATGCAATTATCACCTCACAGATTACTTGCTAATTTCAGAGGGGAAACGTATATTATGACACAGAAAAGATCAAATTTAGTATTGCTAACAGTCTGACACTCTGACATCCTTCTGATGTGGTACAACATGAAGTTCACAGTACCTCCTATAAGGCATATTCTTGTCCAAAATTTTAATCTGAATAGAATCAAGCCATTAGACTTATGTTCCAGTTTACAGGAATTCTAAAGGATAGAGGAACAAGATAAATGATACTACCAAGAAACACTCAAATAGAGGATTTAGAACATTCTGGTTTCTTAAAAAGCCAATGCTCCCTTGTAAAACAAAACAATAACAGAAAAAGTATGAAGATGTTCTAGAATGAAAGAGACTACAGAGGTGTAACACCCAAAGGCAACATGTGACCCTTGAATTCTGTTTAGGAAGGGAAAAAAAATCTTTACAAAACATTGAGATAATTGAGAAATCTGAATATGGCCTGAATAGTAAGGGATATTAAGAAATTACTATTAATTTTCCTAAGTGTGGTAATGGTATTACAACAAGAAATGCACGCTAGTTAGGAATATTTTAGGAGTGAAGTACCACAAAATTTGCAATTTACTTTGAAATGGTTTGGCTAAACATTCACAGAGGTGAAGAGTACAGAATCTAGGTGGGTTATATGGATGTTCATTGTCCTATTCCTTTCAAGTTCTTCATAGTTTTGAAAATTTTCATAACAAGAAGTTGAAAAAATAGAGAATTCTTTAGTAAACACAATGTTAACTAATTCTAGCAATATGTGTTTCAATAGAACACATAATTCACAAAAAGAACTTAGACCTCACTCTATGTCCTGACAATTTGAAATTGGTCTTACATCTTTTATTTCCCTCAGTCTGAAGCAAAACAGCAGTCAGCTACATCTTCTCCATGTTAGCAAATTTACTTCTCTAGACTTGCAACTTTTCTCAGTGGAGGAAGAATTTTCTTCTACCTGACTGCCACTTGACCTCAACTCAATGTCCTCTGAAGCCCCACGTTTTATACCTTGGCTTCTGACCTAAATAATACATTCTTAAGGATAACACAACCTTCATATGCCTTTCTCCCTATTTATCATGCTTTTCTTTGGGGCAGTGGGTGTGGGGTGGAGGGGTGCTGAGTGTCTCATTTACCCCTGCAACTTCTCTAACTATCACCTATATTCTAATAATTCCCCAAATGATATCTACTTCCAAACTCTTCAGCCTACTGAATGTTTTTACCTGGGCATCCCAAAGTTTCTCAAAACCAGCAAGTCCAAATGTGAATTCATCATCCCTCCTCTGCTACCAAAAAAGCACCATAATTTGCCTCAGAGGCCAAACTAGAAACTCAGGCATCAATCTTGGCTCTTCTCCCTCAATGACATATCGAATCAGTAATGATAACAATAATTGCAACTATACGTATATCATATATATGTATAGTATGATATTAATTCATTTAATCCTCATGACAATCTTCTGAGGTAAATACTGTGATTCTCTTCATTTCACAGATCAGGAAATGAGGTGCTGAGTGGTTCAGGAATCTGCCAAAGTTTACAAAGCTATTCAGTGGCACTGTTTGGATTTGAACCCCAACGTTTTGGCTCTAGAGTCTGTTTCTTTAATGCTGTACTTCCTCTTCCATCACCAAAGACTACTCTGATTTCATCTAAATAGTGCTCAAACTCAGTCAGTTCTCTCCACTGTAATGACAACTAGCCTGATGCGGGTCACCATCATCTCTTGCCTAGTTAAGCCAACAGCTTCCTCACTGGACTCCCTGCCACCAGCCCTGTTCTTCAGTGGAGCCAGGGTGATTTTCCTGAAGTACAAATCTGATTATATCACACCTCTACTTTCAGACATAACCTTCCGATGGCTTCCAACGGAACTCATAATAGCAGCCAAATCCTTTAATATGGGTGATGAGGCCTCCAGCTCTCCTCTTCAGCCTCGGCTCCTCTGTAGTTCCCTCTCCATACTCCACACACACTGTAATTCTTACATCCCTCAAATGTTCGTTTTTCTCCCAGGGTTTGTATGCAATGTGCTCTCTCTCTGGAACACTCTTCCTCCAACCCCTGGTCTGGCTATTTCTTGTACACCCTTTAGGTTACAATCATGTGTGTACATGAATGTCATTTCCTTAAAGAAGCCTCCCAATCTCCCAATTCTAAGTTTGCTGCCTCTCTTATTTGATGCCCCAGGACCAACTTACACACACACGTGCTTTATCACACTGTACTATAATTGCCTAATTACTTGTCTGTCTCACTCCCATGATTGCAACCATTAGGAGAACAGGGATGATGTAGCAAGAGCTCAATAAATACCGAAGAATAAAATATAACGAAGACATATCAGATAAAGGGCTAGTATCCAAGATCTATAAAGAACTTATCAAACTCAACACCCCCAAAAACAAGTAATCCAGTTAAGAAATGGGCAGAAGACATGAACAGACATTTCTGCAAAGAAGATATACAAATGGCCAACAGACACATGAAAAAATGCTCAACATCACTCATCATCAGGGAAATACAAATCAAAACCACAGGGAAATACAAATCAAAACCTCACACCAGTCAGAATGACTGAAATTAACAACTCAGGAAACAACAGATGTTGGTGAGGATGTGGAGAGAGGGGAACCCTCTTACACTGCTGGTAGGAATGCAAGCTGGTACAGCCACTCTGGAAAGACAGTATGGAGGTTCCTCAAGAAGTTGAAAACAGAGCTACCCTATGACCCAGCAATTACACTATTAGGTATTTACCCCAAAGATACAAATGGTAGTGATTTGAAGGGGCACGTACACCCCATTGTTTATAGCAGCAATGTCCACAATAGCCAAACTGTGGAAAGAGCCCAGATGTCCATCAACAGATGAATGGATAAAGAAGATGTGGTGTATCTATACAATGAAATATTACTCATCTATCAGAAAGGATGAAATCTTACCATTTACATCACAGTGGAAGGAACTGGAGGACATTATTCTGAGTGAAATACGTCAATCAGAGAAAGACAATTATATGGTTTCACTCATATGTGGGAATACAAGAAATAGCGCAGAGGATCATAGGGGAAGAGAGGGAAATCTGAATGGGAAGAAATCAGAGAGGGAGGCAAAAACCATGAGAGACTCTTAATTATAGGAAAAAAACTGAGGGCTGCTGGAGAGGAGGTGGGTGGGGGCATGGGGTAACTGTGTGATGGGCATTAAGGAGGGCACGAGATGTGATGAGCACTGGGTGTTATATGCAACTGATGAATTATTGAAATCTACATCTGAAACTAATGATGTACTATATGTTGGCTAATTAGATTTAAATTAAAAAAAAAGAGTAAAATGCAACAGAACTTAAAACCTCTGTCAAATAAAACAACCTTTTTAGTCTAACCATTTTTCTCTTCATAAGTCTAATAAATATCTCATCTTCGGGAATATTCTAATCAAAACATTTATTTTATTTTTAATGATTTTCCAAATCGTTCAAATTACTTCCATTAGTCATTTATCTTCTCAAAACTTTAAATTGTAACAGTTAAGTGGACTATAGAGAGAAAAAACATAGTTTAACAAAGTCTACTATCTTTTAATCTCTATATGCAGTTTTCAAAAGAACATCTTACAAAGCAATTGCTCCAGCCTCTTCAAAAATGTCAATGTCATGAAAGGAGAAACAGAAAAAGAAAAAAAGGCAGGAAGATTAGTCTAAATAGACTGAAGAGTCAAGACAAGTAAAGTAAATGTGATTCTTCTTTGATTCCTAGGTTTTTAAAAAGAGAAAGAAAAGAAAAAATAAAGAAAAAAAGCTACAGAGGACATTTTTGGAACAACTGGGGAAATCTGAACATAGCCTGCATATTAAATACTTCCACTGTCTCATTCTTACATTTCTTGAGCGTGCAAATGGTATTGTGGTTATGTAGGAAAATGTCCTTATTCTTAGGAGATACATGCTGATGGATCACAATATCACGATGTGTGCACCTCACTTTGAAGTAGTTTACTTTAAAAGATTACACACACATGTGCACATGCAAACACATGAAGGAGACAAAGCACATTTGGCATAGGTTAAAAATTAGTCTAAGCACAAGGTATATGAACATTCAGTGACTCTTCTTTTCCCATTTTTGAAGGTCTGAACTTTAAAAAACAAAGTTGAGTGAAAATAACTACCATTTACTGAGTGATGAATATGGACTGGACACCATCCTAGCATATTTGCATGTATTAACTCAATCCTCACAAGACCCCCTGTGAGTCTTAACATTGAACTTACTACCCACATTTGATAGATGAGTAGCCTGAGGCATTGAGAGGTTAAGTAGCTTAAAGTCATACAACTAGTTGTATGTACCTCTATTCCTGAATTACCAAATTATGAATCAATTTTCATGTGTCTTTATTTCCCTTTTTAATTTGGCCATCTTAACAAGAGAGGGTTGGAATTTTCTTCTAGTCTGTATTCCTCTAAGCTGGTTGGTTCAGTCTGTCTTCTCACCTCATATCAGATTCTTCTGTCATGTCCACAGCTCCATGAAAGAACCCAAGATGGGAAACCAGGAGGCAGGGGCTCTGGATCAGAGACTTTGCTAACTCTTCTTCCCCTTCACTTTAAGTCCCAACAGTGCCATGTGTGCAAACCTTGGTTTATTGTACTTGTCTTCATAGTTGTTTGGGTGTTTGTCTTCACCTTCTGCTCTCTTAGAGGCTGTGCTTTTCTTCTTCTTCTCCTTCTCGTTCTTCCCCTCTTTCCCCTCCTCCTCCTCCTCCTGCTGCTGCTTCTTCACCTCAATGATACAACTGGTTGTATGACTTTAAGCTACTTAACTGGATTTCAGGAAAGTTTTGCATTTAATGCTAATCTTCAATACTAATAGTAATCACATTTTGATTTTATACACAATTTTAGATGAAAAGAAGTCAGTCATCATCGTTTTCCTATCACAGCCATCCAGTGTGTGTTTGTACTCCCACCATTCCCAGATAAGAATGTCTCACTGTGCCTGTTTGTGAAAACAATGTGGTTCAGGCTGAACACGAGCATTCCCTCTGGGAGTCTAGAACTCTGGTATGTGCTAGTCAGAGGATACCGATGTGACTAGCCCCCATAAAAACGAGGCACTGACTCTAATGAGCTTCCCTGGTAGACAGTATTTCACATGTGTTGTCATAATTCAATGCTGGATGAAGTAAGGGCATCCTGTGTGACTCCGCTGGGAGCATGAACCCGGTTTCCTCCGACTTTGTGCCCTGTGCCTTTTCCTACTGCAGTAATAAGTCACAGCTATGAGCAGGACTATACGCTGAGTCTTGTAAGTCCTCCTAGCAAATCACCGAACCTGTGAGTGGTTTTGGAGACCCCTGACATAGGCATGCTAGATCAGATAGTAGCCCCATTATTTGGAGATAATGAACATTATCAAACATTTAACACATTTCCATAAAAAGTCATAACAAAAAGAAATTTAATAGAAGCCATTAAGATTTTGACTTTGGACTGTGTTTTACAATAATTACTTCTATCCAGTGGTTAATATAGGCTTCCCTCATGGGATAAGGAAGCAAAAAGATAATTAATTATGAGAAATTCAATCAAACTTTAAGCTATGAATCAGGTCTCAAGCCTCTAACGTAATGGAATTATTCTTAAGAAATCTCATTTCCATCCCAACCCACCTTCAAAAAGTCCATATAAACCCCAAAAGGCATACGTCTAGAACAGGTTTCTGGAGCACAAAGATTACATTTTAAAAGAAAAGTTCCTGAGGGTTTTGTTTCTGTTTGCATAGACAGGATTAGGGTGATGTCAGAAAGCATCAATGCCCTACCCCCCTGTTTTCTTTCTCCTAAAACAATGTGTAACTCATAGTTATGTGGGGAACAAACTGTTGCTCATTCCTCCAAAGAAATAAAATTTGGAGGCAGTATATATTCAACAGTTGTTTAGCGGTCTCCTGCATTATATATTTTGATTTATAAATAAGCAATGACATTCACTGAATAAGATGAATAGCATACTTATTTTTTAAACGATTTATTTATTTGAGAGAGAGAGAGAGACACTGTGTGTAGGGGGGTGGTGAGCAGAGGGAGAGAGAATCTCAAACAGACTTCACACTCAGTGTGGAACCCTATGTGGGGCTCAACCTCACGACCCAGAGATCATGATTTGAGCCAAAACCAAGAGTCAGACACCTAGCTGACTGAGCCACCCAGGCACCCCCTTGATGAATAAGCATACTTTATACCAAATACTAAACAATAGTCTAAATAAATTTAAATACTTTTTAATTAAAATAGTTACATTTAAGATCCCTTTAGAGACAACAGACAATACTCATTTTTACCTATCACAGGGAAATGTACTTGACCTAACGAGCTATTTTGCTTTGAAATAATTCTGTTAGCTAAGAGAAAGATTAGGTGCTTTGTCAAAACGTTAAATCACAGTATGAATGGAGGTAGCTAATAAATAGGAGTGGGGATGTGCAATTCTGATTGCGGGTGAAATGCTTCAATATCTAATCAAACAGCTAAGTGTAAGATACAAATAATTATACTTTTATGGTACAATATATAAATGTGTAAGAAAAAACACAGCAAGGTGACTTTTTTGACAGGATTTTAACTACTGTGCTTTTCCCAACCACTAAACTGAAATTAAGTATGAGGCTAATCATAACGTTCACTGGAAAGCCATTGCTTTTATAACTAAAAATATTTGGTTACTACTATTGAACGTATAAAGCATTACTCTAAGAAATATCAACGCACACGAAATCAGTCACGTTGAACACAGTGAATGGAAACTAATCTAACTTCATTCATTCAGTTATTCCATCAACACGAATTAACCATCACTGGGATGGTCTTTGCACTCCAGGAACAATGTGAGCAGTACGTTACTGGTGTTAATTCAGGAGCAGGTAAGATACATGTGGGGACACACAAGAGGAAGGGGTCGATTTTACAGATAGCCAAGGGTATGACGGTACAGGAAAATCTTCCTTGCAGCAGTGAGGAACCATTACAGGGTTCAGAGAAAGGGAATTAGAAGGGTCAAATTTCTGCTGCAGATCCAGCAGGGACCTAAATACACTGGGAGGAATCAGACACACCTGATGTTAAGTCCTGGCTGTCATTTATTTACTAGCTAAGTAAGTGGACTTGAGCAATTTACTTACCTCTGCTCCCTCACTTTCCTTATCTGTAAATAAAGATCATATCTATTCTATTCCACAGGGTTGTTTAAGGATTAAATGAGATAGTGAGATAATCATGTAAATGGTCTGGCACATTGGCACAGAGTATGCATTCAAAAAAGGTTAGATCACTTCTGGAAGTCACATATAAGTAAAAAAAACAACTTTAGTTGTGAAATTTAACTGCTTTTTAATGTAATGAACTTCTTTACTAATTTTAGACAGTTGAGAAGAGACACAAAAATTTATGCCCTAGGCTTTTTTTTTTTTTAAGATTCTATTTATTTTATTTGAGGGCTGGGGAGGGAGGGAGAGAGGGAGAGGACGAGAGTATCTGAAGCAGACTAGACACTGAGTACAGAGCCTGACATGGGGCAGGATCTCAGGACCCTGAGATCATGATCTGAGCCAAAACCCAGAGTCAGACACTTAACCGACTGAGCCACCCAGGCACCTCTCCTTTATCACAATTGAATTTTCTATTTCTATTTTATTGAGAATACTTGTTATGAAAAGGTTTGGATTTTGTCAAAGCTTATCCTACAACAATTGACATGATCATGTTTCTTCTGGATGTGGTCTAGGACACTGATTAGCTACGTTGAACAGCCTTTGCATTCCCGGTGTAAATCACACTTGGTCATGATGTAGAGTCCTGTCAATGTGCTGCTAGATTCTGTCTGCTAGAATTCTGTTGAGGATTTTTGCCTCGCTCTTCATAATGGATTTTGGCCTGCAACTGTCTTTTCTTGTAAGGTCTTTGTCAGTCTTTGGAATCGGGACAATGCTCGCATTCTAGGGTGATGTGGGAAGTGTTCCCTCCTCTTGTACTTTCTTCAGACTTTCAGAAGGATTGGTATTCTGTCTTCTTTAAATGTGTGGGACAAATCACCAGGGAAAGCATCAGGTTCTGGACTTTTCATTCTTGGGAAGTTCTCATGACTGCTTCAGTCTATTTACTTATTAGAGAGGTCTGCTCAGGGTTTCCATTTCTTCTGGAGTCACTTTGGTAGTTGGTGTGCTTCTCAGAATGATCGGCTTCATCTCAGGGAGCCAATTGGTTGGTATAAAGTGATTCCATTTTTGTCTCTTTGTCAATTTTGGTAAACCTGCAAAAGAAAGAACTGTTGTTTTCACTGATTTTTCTCACGTGCTCTTCTCTTCCATGTATCTCTGCCCTAATCTTCATAGTTTCCTTTGCTCTACTAACTTTGATCTTCTCCTTCGACTGAACCAGAGGAACATTCTAACTGTTCCAGATGCCAGCCAGCCAGAGGGCCATTGTCTAGGTCTGGGTTGTTGGGTAGAGAAGCAATACAGACTGGAGTGGATCAGGCTACCTGGGCAATTTCTACCTCACCTGGCATTCCAGGTCACCCCCAGACCGTCATTTCAGGCTGAAGCTCTCCTCCTGCCAGGCATGATGCCCAGCAACAGACTGACCTGACTTCCCATGAACCACTCATGACCTTAGGGGCCTTCTGTGCTCTAAGAACAAGCAGACTAGTTGAATTTTGCCAAGGAGCACTGCCCATGGGCAGAAAACCTGCATAGCTCATGGCACTGTATTCTGTGTGCTTCCTTCATACCTTCCCATGTGTGGGTCACAACCACCTGTGCCCACGGACACCCTAGAGCACCCATTCACCCAGGGTGTCGAATCAATGCAAAGTCAGCCCTTCAATTCTGCCACCACACCCCCCAACACAACACCCAAGACCAAAAGGAGCGCTCACTCCAAGTCCTGGGACCAGCTCAGATGCAGCCCCTACCTGCGCAGCAGGGACATCGCCTACCTGCTCTGCATGCTCCTCCAGCCCGATGTAGATGTGGACGACATTAGTGTGGGTTTTGTCCCAGGATCCCTGATGGCCAGGAAAAGGAGTTGACTGTCCCACCCTTTCTCCCTGACAGACATCCCTTCCTGGAGCCTGGGACCCCACTCCACAGCCACAAGGGGCCAAGAAGACTCAGTCTCTAGAAGCTTCTGGGCTAGATGCCGACTGGGGTTGCCTTACACAGACTGGTGTTTCTGCTGGCCTTGCCGTTCCTCGAGTTCCGGAGTTGACCTCCCAGTCGTCGCTGGAGACCTCAGGCATCATCTCAGCCTCTGTCAGCACCACCCCTCCTCAGCCTCCATCAGATCTGTTGCAGCCTCGGACTCACACGAGTGCCGTGTCTTGGTGTCTGCAACCACAGCTCCTCGCTGCCGCTCTCCATGCAGCAGGTGGGCGCCGCTGCGTCAACCCCATCAGCCTGGACATGAAGATCGGCACCATGTACAAGAGCATCCTGCTGAACTGGGCACGTGGGGCGTCCCTTTGGTCTCCTAACTCAGACGTCTCTGAGTACTGACCTCACTGGAACAGCTAGCTATTCTGACAAGAAGCCACATCTGGACTTTCCAGGCAGCATGCCCAGGCCTGGAAGGACGCAGACGACCACCACGGCCCCCACTCTACACGGAGGAAACTGTGGCAGCCTCCTCACCTCCGGCTGGTGCTTGCTTGGTGATCCATGCTTGGGTGGGGACAATAACATGCCCACCAAGCTCCTTCTAAATCTACGATGCTGTGGCTCTGGTAAGACAGCCCGGATTGTGTCCTGTGAACCGCCCAACCCGCAGTGTCCCCTGACTCCTTGCCCAATATCCAGAGAGCCCTGCGTGATCTGGTCTAGACATGCTCCCCAGTGTGCACACCTCAGCCCACTCCAGCCTCTGTAGGGCCTTCGTCCCCCAGGGAGCCCGGCAGGAATTTGCCCCTCAGAACCCCTGCTGTCCCTCCCTATGACCCCCATCCAGGATGGCCTCACCTCCAAGCCTGGGCTCAAAGGCTCCTTCCTCCGGCTCCTCTGTAAGCTCAGGCTTTGGGTCAGATTGAGCTGGGTTCAAACCCACAGCAGGGCCATGTCACAGCCCTGTGACTGGCAAGCTCCTGTGGGAACTCCTGGGACCTCAGTTTTCTACTTTGGAGATGGGGTCAGTGACTCCCACCTCAGGAGGATGGGTTGGGGTTGAAAGCAGGGAGATGAAGGTGTTTGAGTGCCGGATTTTGGCGAGAGGGGCTGCTGCCAGGAAGACAGGGGGAGGGGATGTAGAGGAGGAAAAGGCGGCCTGACCTCCTCCCTGCCACACGTGTCCCCATCACCCTCCCCTGACCCCCCCGCCATGCACTGAGACGAACACTGAAGTGGAACGTGGGGGCCAGGACGGCAGCGGGGGTATATTTCATTTCTCTCTAGTCCCCAGGTCTCCATGTCCACTCAGTCCAGCGGCCCTGCCTGGCGGGACTGGTCTGGCCACCGGCCTAAGAGGACGTGAGGGTCACTGAGCAGGCAGTGGAGATCGGGACACGGAGGACCAAGGCCACAGCCAGCCCCTCGGGGTTGTGTAGGCCTGCTGGCAGGTGGGGTTCCGCGCAGGCGCCGTCTGCTGGGCCGTGTGCGCCTGCGCAGGATCCACCTGCCTCCGACCCACCGTTGGTGGGAGGGCCCCGCCCACCCAGAGTGCACCTGCGCCACGTCCACCCAAAAGGTGGGAGCCGACCGGCCATGCCGAGCCACGCTAATGAAGTTCCTCCTCCAAGCCCTCATGGGACAGTCAGCAAACTGAGGGCAGTCGAGGCAGGGACTGGCCTGGGACCCACCAGCTGAGCAGAGGCTAGAGGAACAGGGAGGGTTCCAGCTTCCGAGGCCAAGCTTCACCTCGCAGGGGGTTTCCTTTGGGAACAAAGGCCCCTAAGATCTGGGGGACCACTGCCCACACTCCCATGTGGGACCCTTTCCTCTGGTCATCCTCGCACGGGCACACGTACGCAGAAGGGTCTCTGCCTGCGCGCGCATGCGCGCGCGCACACACACACTCACACACACACACACACATACAAACACCCCCGGGGTGTCCAAGGGGGCGTGGACCCTGGAGGGGACAAGGGGGAAAGAAGGAGGAGGTTGGAGGCAGCTGGGCCGTGGGCTGTGGGCATTGTCTCCTGGGAACATGCCCGGGGAATTAGCATGGGGTTCGGGGGAGACATGCCAGGCTGATGGCCAGGGCGTCCCCAAGATGCCCAAGGGCTGTCACAGGCACCCACATTCTAGAGACAGCCCCCTTCCTACTAGGTTCACTTGGCTGGAGATTCTGCAATCCTGCTGTATCCCGATGTCCCCAGGATGTGGTCTCAACAAAGCTGACAGTGAGAGCCGTTGCCTACACTGCAGACCTGGGGTCAGGTCCCACCCCTGACACCTCTGGCCATTTGCCTGGAGGGGCCCAAAGGGAACACAGGGAGGCCCAGAGCCAGCCAGGCCAGCCAGATACCGCTGTGATCCGACCGTGCAGCCCAGCGCCCCTCTGTGTGTGTGTGTGTGTGTGTGTGTGTGTGCAGAGGTCTCCGGCAGGGTAGCCCACCCTGAGCAGGAGCAGGGTGATGAGGGGCCAGATGCCTGGTGGGTGGATCATGTTGAAACCTCGGGTCAAGGCTGGCTGGGTGGGACGGGGTGTTTTGGGGCGGCCTCCTTCTCCCCAGGTTTGATCCGGAGCCCTGTCGATACATGTCACTGCACCCCGGGCACAGGGCTGTGCCCGCACGGGGCTGTGTCTGATCTGGGGGCAGCAGTGGGGCTGGGCAGGAGGACGGTGTGGACGGCCGGGCAGGGCTGTGATGCCTCCGGGCCGGGCGCCACTCACTGTCTTCGCAGAGCCCCATGGAAGAAATTGGGGAAAAGCTGGTCAAAAGGAGCCTCACTCGACGGCTCCCCGGCGTGGGGCACGTGCACCAGGCAGTTGGTAAGGGCTGGTGCGGGCTCAGGGGGAGTGTGTGGACGAGGGCGCTCCAGGACCGGGCTCGGGGAGGGCCGGGAGGGTCTCCTGCCCCGACGCCATCCGGGACACTGACGACCCGGGGTGCCATGACGGCTGTGCCCCTTACGTGGCCATGATCTCAACCAAAGGGTTCTGGGCTGCTCCCCTCACAGACACACACAAACAGACACACACGCCAAACACACACATACACCCAGTCCTTCAAACACACACACACACACACACACACACCTGGTCCTTCACACACAGACACACACACCCGGTCCAGCCGCAGCCTTGGCCAGGTACAAAATCACCCTTCACATACGTGGAAGATGATCCGAACCAATTTGGATATTCTGTTGCACTTCAGGACACGGACAGAAATAGTTTTGCAATTTCTGTGTTGTGAATTGTCCCTCCTTTATCCACAGATCAGCCCCACCGTGAACATGAGTTGGCCCTGCCGCTGGGGGTGAGCCAGAGGCTGTGGGCGGTCCGTGCTGACAGCCTGAGGAAGCTGGTGGAGCCGGGCCAGGCCCTCTCCTGTGGCCCCTCTCACGGAGCACCTCCCAGAGGAACGCCTCCCCAGCCCTTCCCACACCTGCTGCTCACCAAGGTGAGCAGGGCCCCCCGTCCCACCCGGAGGCTCCCCCTCACCTGCGGGCTGTGTGTCTCAGGCCTGGCACGTCCCCTCTCCAAACCTCAGGAGTCTCCTGGGGACCCTGCGTGCCACGAGGCCAGGCCCCACACACGGGGTTGCCGTCGGGCCTGTTGGGACCGCTCCCCGACCCTGTGGCCAGCCCACGGGGAGGGTCGCCTGGGGCTGAGGCGGTTCCTCTTCACCGTGAAGGAGCTCTCTGCCCCAAGCCTCGGTGTCCTGTGTCCCTGGCAAAGCCGCATTCCTGGCTGTGAGGAGGTTTCAGATTCCATCTGGGGCTCCCATCCTGGGTGGAGCCAGAGCAGGGATCCCTGGGGGCTGGCAGAGGGGCCCCAGAGCCACTCAGACATCTGAAAGGTGCTGGCTGGGCTTCATCGACTCCACACATGGACAGGAAGCCCCTTCTAGACATTTTCCATAATTCAGGGAACAGGGCAGACAAATGTCCCTGCCCCGCGGGCCTCTTTCTAGGTGGGGGTCCACCGCTCAGCCTAGACGACAAAGCAGAGGTGGGCACACGACGTTCCGTGGGACGCCCTGCCGGCCTCCTCTACATACGGATCCCTCTGCTCTCATTGTCCGAAGGATGACGGGCCCTAGGACGAAGAAGAGCCCTTGTCTCCGAGGTGGTGAGGGAACGCGGCGGACCGGTCAGGTGCGGAGCCATGGGTCTCGTGCACATCTGCCGCAGGGCTGGGTCATGGTCCAGGAGCTGTGGGCAGGTCGTCTGTGCACACCTGGCCATGATACACCTGGCTGGCCCTCTCGGTGGGGAGGCCTGCGTGCCTGGTGCACCTGTCCCCCACCTACCCCTGGAGGAGCAGCCACGTTCAAGCCTTTCCATGTCTGACCCTCAGGGACAGTTGGGAACCTGGGTCAAGAGAGGCAGGGACTGGCCCAGGACAACTGAGGGGTGCAGAGTCCAAGGAGCTGCTCTCCAATCCTAGGCCAGTCCCAACCCTCCCATGAGGTTTGCTTTGGGGGTGAGAGCCCCTCAGATCCTCGGGAAGAGCTACCCAACCCGTCCCATGTGGGGACATGACCTTGGCATCCCCAGGCACGTAGAGGCACGTGGACCTGCACATCCACCCCCCCACACACCCACCCACACACACACACCACTCTGACTGCCCAGCTGGGGGTCAGAAGGGGAGGACACCCTGGGAGCGAGGTGGGTGACAGCGGGGAAAGAAGAAACAGGTTGCAGACAGCTGGGCCATGGGGCAGGGCATCAGGACTCCTGGCAAGGACCCAGATGCATAGCATGGGGAGGGGAGACAGGCCAGGCTGAGGGTCAGGGGTCCCCAAGGGGCCCAGGGGGATGGCCAGGGCACTGGGAGAAGACAGGGTCTGGGTTCCGGTGTCCATCACCAGCCTGGGCACTTGGAAGCAGGAAGGCATACCCACCCCCAAGTCCAGAGGGGCTACAGCACAAAGGCCTCAGCTTACTCTTCTGTCACTTGGGCTGTAGAGATGCAGTGTCCCTAGGGTCCCACAGGCTTGTGGGAGAGCCTGATGGCCTTGGATCTCCATCCCCGACCCCCTGTGCTCCAAGTCCTGGGAAAATGCTTTGTACTCCCTCGAGGTCCTTCGGAGCAGGGGACAGACTGGGGGCTTGGGGGGCTGAGGACCTGGGTACTCAGAACGTGGCAGAGCACTGACCACTAGTCTGGGGACCAAGGCCAAGACCCTCCTTGTTGCAGCCTCCGGGTCTCCATTTGGAAGAGGTTCCAGATTCACTGCTCTGGTCCGGGTGACAAGGCCTTAGGCAGGAATGGAGCACCGGGACAGAAGAGGGAAACACGGACAAGGGAGGCTTCTGAGGTTTCTCACATCACCCCTGGAGTCCACAGATCCTGCTCCTGTGAGAGACACAGAGACAGAGACAGAAACAGAGAAGGAGACAGAGAATGAACACACGACACGGAACCAGAAGAAGTCACAGACTTTCCTTCATCAGCTTGGAAATGACATCCCAGCATTTGGCCCCATTCTCTTCCTGAGAGTGCGGTCACACAGGCCATCCACCCCGGAGGGGAGGGGATTCCACAGGGATGTGTGAGCAGGATGCGGGAATGCCCGGGAACCACTGTGGGGACTGCCCAGCACATGGGCGCAGACGAGGAGCCGGGGCCTGAGCCTAAACCTAATGGGAGCCCCTGGAAGTGTGCGTCACCAGAGGACAAGGTCGGAATCCGTTCATTGCAACCTTCTCACAGGGGCTGGGAACAGGCAAGAAGGGGGTGGCTTTGCCCAGACCCCAGAGCAGGCCCAGGCCCCTCTGAGCTGTGCTCCATGTCCCGCCCAGCCCCTGGCTCATCCTTGCATTGCCAAGTGTGCCCCAGCCTCCTGTGAGAGCAGGTCCGGAATGTATTTAGAGGTCCTACCCCTGATGGCGTCCCTAGGAGTAGAAGCCAGATCACCCCACTGTGCAGATGGGGAGCCTGGGGAGGCCCTGAGAGGTACAGGGTCTGTCCAGGTTCACAGCCCTAGGCACGCATAGGAGCCCAGTCTGAAGCCAGCTCTGTGTCCTCACAGCGGGGACACCGGCTGCACCCAGGCCTTGGGAAGGCTGTGGGGGGGCTGTGAGGGAGTCACTGTATGGATGGGGCATGGGGGGAGGGGGAACATTGAGCAGCCGCGGGAGGGGGCCCTCGGGGGCGGGGGTCTTGTGTGAGGAGGAAGTTGGGTAAGGGGACCCCAGGCACTGGTGACCTCACTTCCCTGACAACAGAGTCCAACAGAATTTGGAACCCAGGTAACAAAGGCACGCACATTCCACAGACAGCCCCCTGCCCAGCTCATTTCGTTGGAGATCATCCAACCATGAACATGTGGGCTTGTTGCCTCCCTAAGTCTGGATGCTGCAGGCTGAAGAAAGCCCGCCCTGCAAACGCTGGCCCCCGCTGGGGATGTCCGATCAGGGCTCCCCACCGCCTCTGGCCGTTTGGCCGGAAGGCCCGAAAGGTGACACCAGGAGGCCCAGAGCCGGCCACCCAGCCCCACAGGGTCTAATCCACCTGTGCAGCCCCAGGTCCCCTCCCCTCCGTGTGTGTGTGTGTGTGTGTGTGTGTGTGTGTGTGTGTGTGAAGAGGGGTCATGTGGGGTGGGCCAACGCCATTCAAGAGCAGGCTGATGAGGGGTCAGATAACCCGTGGGCAGGTCATGTTCAAGGTCAAGGCTGCCTGGGTGGGACGGGGTGTGGGGGGCTGTGAGCTTCTGCCCAGGGTTTCTCTCGATCGCCCTGCAGGGATGGGTCATTGTCCCGCGTGCAGGGCTGTGCACCCACAGGTGTGTGTCTGATCTGGGAGCAGCAGGGCGACTGGGCAGGGGACAGGGAGGTTGGCCGGGCAGGACTAGGATTCCTCCGGGCCGGCTACCCGTCCCTGTCTTTGCAGACCTCCGATGAGATCGGCACGAGGCTGGCGGAAACCCACTCCATGTCCGGCATCTGGAGCGTGACCCCACAGGACTCCCCTGGAGCAGGTGTTGGGGATTGCGGGGAGAGGCCTCCGACACCACCCAGACCACTGTCCCTGGTGGTCATTGACTGCATTGTGCTCCAGGAGCCGGAGCCCATGGAGGCCGAGCCTGAGGCTGAGAAGCCCGGGGCTGGGTGCCCGTGGGTGTGTGCGGAAGGGTGGAGGCTGGCCCCACAGGAAGGAGCCCCCAGAGCCTGGTGTGGGGCCTGGAGCAACGACTGGGCTCAGAGCGCCCAGCGGGTGGACTGCGGTCGGGGAGACGCCCCGGGGAGGGCTCCTTCCTGGCTGCAGCTTCTCTGGGAGGCCCTGGGCTGGGTTCTGTCTCCACGGAGAGCAGGCTCTGGCTGAGCTTTTCTCGTCTCACAGCTGCTCCACCACCTGAGGAGCTAGAGCCCGTTCCAAACCCATCGGCAGCTCTGGAGGGAGGGGTGGTGGCTGCGACTTCAGCAGGAGACCAGGAGCCGGCAGGTGACCCAGCACCCGCCCACGGAGAGCCTGACGGGGGCCAGGAAGGGCCTGCTGGACAACCTGCCTCCGGAGAGCCTGCCCCTGTGCCTGCCTCTGTGCCTGCCAGAGCCACCGCCCCTGCGCCTGCCCCGAACTGTGGCCCTGCTCCTGCCCCCGACCCAGCTCCTGCCCTGGATCCTGACCCATCCCTACCCATGCCAGTGCCCCGGTTCTTGCCCCTGACCCAGATACTGCCCCGGTTCCTGTACGTGCCAATGCGGCAGACCGTGTCCCTGCCCTTGTACCTGCCCACTCCCCTCCCCCGGCTTGTGCTCCTGTTCTGGCCCCTGCCCGATCTCCTGCCCCTTCCCCTGCCCCTGCCCCTGCTATAGCCAATGTCCCTTCTCCTGACCCACCTCCTGCCCCTGCACCTGCCCCTTCCCCAGCACCTGCCTGTGCACCTGTTCTTGCCCCTGACCCAGCTCCTGACCCTGCACCAGCCCCTTCCCTTACCTGTGCACCTCTTCTTGCCCCTGATCCGGATCCTGACCCTAACCCAGCTCCTGCCCTGGATCCTGCCCCTTCCCTTGCCCCAGCCTGTGCTCCTATTCTTGCCCCAGACCCGGGTTCTGCCCCTGTCCCTGCCTGTGGTCCTGCTCCTGTCTCTGACCCACCTCCTGCCCCTGCACCTGCCCCTTCCCCTACCTGTGTTCCTGTTCTTGCCCCGGACCCAGCTCCTGCCCTGGATCCTGCCCCTTCTCCTGCCCCTGCCTGTATTCCTGTTCTTGCCCTTGACTCGGCTTCTGCCCCTGCAACTGTCCCTTCCCCAGCCCCTCCCTGTGCTCCTATCCTTGCCTCTGACCCAGCTCCTTCCCCTTTCACTACCCGTTTCCCTGCCCCTGCGTGTGCGCCCATTCCTGCCCCTGGCCCACCCCCTGCCCCTGCACCTGTCCCTTCCTCTGCCTGTGTCCCTGTTCCGGCCCCTGCCAGAGCCGATGCCCCTTCCCATGCCTGCATCCCTGTTCCTGCCCCTGCCAGAGCCGATGCTCCTTCCCCTACCTGCGTCCTTGTTCCTGCCCCTGCCAGAGCCGATGCCCCTTCCCCTGCCAGTGTCCCTCTTCCTGCCCCTGCCCCTGCCAGAGCTGATGCCCCTTCCCCTGCCTGTGTCCCTGTTCCTACCCCTGCCAGAGCCAATGCCCCTTCCCTTGCCGGTGTCCCTATTCCTGCCCCTGCCCCTGCCAGAGCCGATGCCCCTTCCCCTGCTTTCCAGGGCCGCTGCCCCTTCCCCTGGCCCTGCCTGTGCTCCTCTACTTGCCCCGGACCCAGCTCTTACCATGGATCCTGCCCCTGGCCCTGTTCTTGTGTCTGGCCCTGCTCTGGCATCTGGCCCTGCCCCTCCTCCTGCTCCTGCAGGGCTCCCAGAACCACATCCAGAGCCCACATCCTCATGGGGAGAGCTCCTTGTACCATTACCCTTAGCTCCATCACCCGACCCCGATGCCCCGCCAGATTGTTTCCTCCCCTCCCCCTATGTTCTTTCTCTCTGGTTCGTATTAACTGTTCTATTCTCTTTCCATGTCCTATATGCTGTTTATTATTTATTTTAAATAAAATTCATTGTTTTCAGTTGAACAAGTCCTGAGCATCAAGTTCATTCCCAACGCTGGGCCCCACACCACAGGACATGGCTTTGGAATATCTGCTTCCGCAAAGGAGTCCCCGAACCAGAAGGCCACCCTGGAAACCCCTAAGCTGCTTCCTCTCTCTGTTCCTTTACCTGTTCTGGATGTTTCCTGTACGTGGAATCACAAAGTATGGGCCTTTGTGCCTGCCCCCCTATTTTCAAAGGGGACTCCTTCTTTTCTGGGTCACTTGACATAGAATTTCCCTTATTGGATGTTGAAATCCCCGATGGATTACAGATGAGATGGAACCATAGAGCCCCCTTTGGTAAATATGGACACAATCTCGGGGCGGAGACCCCTGTTCCTGCTGGGACACCTCAGCCTGACCCTACACAGGAAAGGGCTGGTTCCTCCTGTGACCCACAGAGAAACCAGGGAAATGCAGAAAGCTGGAAGACACACCCCAAAGGGCCAAAGCATTGCTGACAACCCAAGGCCACAGAAAGGTTTCCCATGCCTCTGGTCCAAACCATGCTCCAAGTCACTGGGTTCCACAGGGACAGAGACGAAATGCATGCAAGTCCAAGGGGAGGGGGACAGGCATGGGGGCAGTCAGAGATGCAGGAGCTCCCGGGGAAGGACTCTGGCAAAGGAAACCCTATGGAGGCAGCACTGGTCACCCTCAGACTGGCAGGTGTCTGGTCTGGGGACCAGCAGCCCTGGCGAGAACGGGAGGAAACGGAGGTCCCCGGGAGAGAAGGGTGACGGGCACCTCTGTCTGGGAGAACAGTGAGCAGCACCCATCCCAGGCCACAGGTGCACCCATCACCTAGCGTGGGCAGCTCACTCCCACCGTGTCGAAGGGAACACCGTGTCCATCAACCTCTCTTTGCCACAGAATCCATAAAGTGGAGTTTCTGGGTCAACACGTATACAGTGTTGAAGGTACAAGCCTCAATTTCCAACATCCCAGGTCTGCTTGTCCACCGTGAGCCTTGTTTGGGAAGCAGGGGTGGGGATCCCTGGGGCTGTGACCTGTGGGAAGGGTGGGGAGGGGGAGCTCTGAGTGGAGTGACCAATGTACCCGGGGTGACCTGCCCAGCAGGGACCCTCCCGCCCCAGCCCCTCTCCTGACCTCGTGCACGATGGCGAGGGTGTGACGGTGAAGGTGCTGGCCCTTGGCTGGCGAGTTCCCTAGCTGGTGCTGGAGCTGCTCAAGCTCCAAACCGGGCTCTGATCCCAGAGCTGGCGTGAGAGCCGAAGCGGCAGCTGCCCCAGTCTCGAGAGCTGCGGCACGCATCGGTGGAGGACCTGGCTCGAGCTCTGGGGCAGGTGCTGGAGCTGAATCCCCCTCCAGAGATGATCCAGACCCGGTTCCGCACTTGGATAGGGCTCTTGAACCCACGAACGGCTTTCCTCCCCTGCCCACTTCATGGATGACAAAACTCGGGACGGTGACGGGACCGGCTACATGGGGTAATGGCTACGGGGGGATTCTGACCAAGGATCCTGCATCCCCTTCACCACGTGCCCCACGCGGGTCGGTCCTGAGCTGCCAGACGGGGACAAGGGCCTGAACCGCTGCTCCCGGCAGCTGCCCCCAGCTGAGCAGAGACACTTGCCGGGGACCTGAAGTCCTCGTTTGACCTCTGCTCCGGCCAGCCCCACGCGAGCAGGGACCGTGCTTCCTCACCGCTGGGTCCCCAACCCCCAGAACAGTGCCTGGGAGGTGGTAGCACTTCAAAGTTTAGTGAGTCAGTGGGATTCCCCCAGCAGCACTGTGATGCAGCGGATGTTGTTACAGATGAGAGGTCTGGGCCACAGACTCTTGTGTTCATGCTTTCTTCCACGCGGGCATCACCCACACCTGTGTCTGTTCGCTGGAACACAGAGGGGACCCCCAGACATCCTCCCTGCCCTCGGAGCTCCCAGCCTAACCGGTGGGTCAGCATCTCACCCACGGTCAGCAAGTGGGCGATACAGAGCTAGAGCACCTCGAGCACGAGACCTTGCATGAGCCGTGGGGTAGCTAAGATCTCGAACCATCTGACGCACCAGAACGTGCCCCGGCGCTGACTCGAACCAGCCGTGGAAGCAGCTCGAGAGCCTGAGCCAGGGCCCTGCACACTAGAGCCCCTCCATCTCCGACCCGGGTCCCCCTGCGGAGGCAAAAGCGGCTCCGGGGTGAATTCCAGAGCAGAGCCACCTCCACACCAGTTCTCCCACCCGATCCGGCACCACTGGCAGAGTGAGAGGCAGCCCGAGAACGAGAGCCAGGTCTCGAGGCAGCTCAGCGTTGCTGGGGGAGGCCGGTTTTCTCTGACAAGGCACAGGGACGGGCTGTGGGGATCAGCACAGGGTGATCCCCCTGGCAGGGTGGTGAACTTCTCTCCTCCTGCTGCTTTGGCACCATCTCGAGACAGAGAACTGGCCTCTGCCCCGGGGCCAGTCACCGCTGCAGAGTTGACGCGGCTGCAGAAGCAGCTACAGACCCAAAGCCCGCTGCAGAGCTCGAGGCATTCCCATGTCCTGCTGCGGGGCCTTCGCCAGGAGCTCGGGAGCTGGAGCCACGTGCGCCCCAGTGGCAGGAAGCCCCTGGACGTACGGCTCCATCGCCGACTGCAGAGCTAGAGCCAAGGCAAGACTCCGAGCTGGACCGGCTCCACAGTCAGCTCCGGCGGCACCTCCGACCTGGAGCCAGCGCTGGCTCCCCCTGCAGAGCTAGGGCCAGTGGGAGCAAGACCCAATCCAGCACCAGCTACAGCCAGCTCCGGCCCCACCTCCCGGAGCAGCTGATGAGCTCCAACCAGGGCCAGTTCCAGCACCAGATTCGGCCTGTCCTCACCAGCGAACGCATTCCTTTTCTTCTCTTTTGGCTTTGGTTTCTTTTCCTGTCTCCAGGTATATTTGTAGTTTAAGATAAAATAAACTTTATCTTTTTAAACATTTCAAAGTGTGCAAACCACTGTTATCAACTCCATTTCCCGTGCTGGCACCATCACCCTATCTAGTCCCAGAACATTTAATGCCCTGGAGAGAAACCCCACACCCTCTGAGCAGGCAGTCACTGGCCATTCCCCATCCCCCTGCTCCCAGGCAACCACTGATCTGGCACCTGTCATTTACCTGGGACGAATTTTTCATACACGTGGGATCATACCGTATGTGGTATTTGGGGTCTAGTTTCTTCCACTGAGTAGGATGTTTTCGAAGTTAACCCACGTGATAGCGTGTATCACTACTTCATTCCTGGCGTGGCTGAATGAATCCCAGTGTATGAACAGACCAGGTTGTGTTTGTCCATTCAAGTGTGGGTGCACCTGTGGGTTGTTTTCATCTTTCGGTTATTGTCCAGAGTGCTGCTACGAAGACTTACGTGCAGGCTGTTGTTAGAGGGCCTGTATTCCATTCTTCTGTTTAGAGAATGAGTGGAGTTCGGCCAAATGAGAACAGTATGCTCAACGTGTGGACGACGTGCCACACCGTTTGCCACAGGGGCTCCGCCATATTACATCTCCCCCAGCAATGGAGGAGGGTTCTGTTTCCCCAGATCCTCTCCGACACTTGTTATTTCTGCTTATTCATTGGAGCCCCTCTTCCTGGGTGGGGGAAGGCATGTGACTGTGGTGTTGGCTTGCATTTCCTACGATCTCATGAAGAAAATCGCCCCATGTGCTCACTGGGTCGTCTGACTATCTTCTTTGGAGAAATGTCTGTTATTTTCAGTGGGGTTGTTTAGGTTCTTAAGTTGGAGGAGTTTTGTACACATTCTAGATGCAAGACTCGTATGAGATTTGCAAATATTTCCTACCATTCTTTGGGTTTATTTACATCCTCTTGAGATTACCCTTTCATTCACAACGGTTTTTAGCAACGTTGAAGTCCAGTGTCTCTGTTTTCTCTGTTGTTGCTTGGGCTTCGGTTGCCATACAAGAGACACCATATTACCAAATCCAAGGGAAGGAAGATCTGCCCCTAGGTGCTCTTAGTTTCCTTCTGAGTGGTAAGAATTTTCGCTCTTAAACTTCATTCTTGGATCCATGTGGAGTTCATTTTTTATAGGTTGGAAGGGAATGCTCTGTCTTCACTCCTTCGTATGTGGATATCCGGTTTCTCAACACCGTTTGTTGGAGACACTGTTTTTGCCTCATTGAATGATCTTGGTCTTCGTGTTCGAAAACAACTGACTGTACATGTATGTATTCCTTGATTCTCAGCACTATCCCATTGATCCATATGTGTTGGTCTTCTCTGCTCATACCTTTCGGCAAATATTATAATCTCGTACAGAGTTTTTCAAATTCTTAGGATTATTTGCATAGAAGATCATGTCCTATATAAATAAACTTTTTCTTCTTCCTTTCCATTTGTGAGCTCTTAGTAACTGATCTTGTATAATTTCTCTGACCAAACTTCCATGACAATATGGAAATAAAGTGGTGGACATGGGCATCCTTGACTTTTCGGGGATTTTAAGGAGAAAACTCTCAGTCTTTCACAACAGAGAATGATATACATATGAGTTATTTTTCATAAATATCATTTATCATAATTTTTAAAGAATTATTTATTTATTTATTTATTTATTTATTTATTTATTTATTTATTTGAGAGCCTGCAAACCCAGGAGTGGGGAGGGGCACAGGGAGAGAATCTCCAAGCAGACTCCTGACTGAGTGCAAAACCCTCCCTGGAGCTCAATCTGAAGACTCTTGAGATCATGACCTGAGCCCAAACCAAGAGTTGGACACTCAACCCACTGAGCCACCCAGGCACCTCTCCTTTATCACAATTTAACCTTCTATTTCTATTTTATTGAGAACACTTGTTATGAAAAGGTTTGGATTTTGTCAAAGCTTATCCTAAAACTATTGACATGATCTTGTTTCTTCTGAATGTGGTCTAGGACACTGATTAGCTACGTTGAACAGCCTTTGCATTCCCGGTGTAAATCACACTTGGTCATGATGTATAGTCCTGTCAATGTGCTGCTAGATTATGTCTGCTAGAATTCTGTTGAGGATTTTTGCCTCGCTCTTCATAATGGATTTTGGCCTGCAACTGTCTTTTCTTGTAAGGTCTTTGTCAGTTTTTGGAATCGGGACAATGCTGGCATTCCAGGGTGACGTGGGAAGTGTTCCCTCCTCTTGTACTTTTTTCAGACTTTCAGAAGGATTGGTATTCTGTCTTCTTTAAACGTGTGGGACCAATCACCAGGGAAAGCATCAGGTTCTGGACTTTTCATTCTTGGGAAGTTCTCATGACTGCTTCAGTCTATTTACTTATTAGAGGTCTGCTCAGGGTTTCCATTTCTTCTGGAGTCACTTTGGTAGTTTGTGTGCTTCTCAGAATGATCTGCTTCATCTCAGGGAGCCAATTGGTTGGTATAAAGTGGTTCCATTTTTGTCTCTTTGTCCATTTTGGTAAATCTGCAAAAGAAAGAACTGTTTTTTTCACTTATTTTTCTCACGTGCTCTTCTCTTCCATGTATCTCTGCCCTAATCTTCATTGTTTCCTTTGCTCTACTAACTTTGATCTTCTCCTTCAACTGAACCAGAGGAACATTCTAACTGTTCCAAATGCCAGCCAGCCAGAGGGCCATTGTGTAGGTCTGGGTTGTTGGGTAGAGAAGCAATACAGACTGGAGTGGATCAGGCTACCTGGCCAATTTCTACCTCACCTGGCATTCCAGGTCACCCCCAGACCGTCATTTCAGGCTGAAGCTCTCCTCCTGCCAGGCATGATGCCCAGCAACAGACTGACCTGACTTCCCATGAACCACTCACGACCTTAGGGGCCTTCTGTGCTCTAGGAACAAGCAGACTAGCTGAATTTTTCCAAGGAGCACTGCCCATGAGCAGAAAACCTGCATAGCTCAGGGCACTGTCTTCTGTGTGCTTCCTTCACACCTTCCCATGAGTGGGTCACAGCCACCTGTGCCCATGGACACCCTAGAGCACCCATTCACCCAGGGTGTCGGATCAATGCAAAGTCAGCCCTTCCGTTCTGCCACCACACCCCCAACACAACACCCAAGACCAAAAGGAGCGCTCACTCCAAGTCCTGGGACCAGCTCAGATGCAGCCCCTACCTGCGCAGCAGGGACATCGCCTACCCGCTCTGCATGCTCCTCCAGCCCAATGGAGATGTGCACGACATTAGTGTGGGTTTGGTCCCAGGATCCCTGATGGCCAGGAAAAGGAGGTGACTGTCCCACCCTTTCTCCCTGACAGACATCCCTTCCTGGAGCCTGGGTCCCCACTCCACAGCCACAAGGGGCCAAGAAGACTCAGTCTCTAGCATCTTCTTGGCTAGATGCTTAGCGCGGTTGCCTTACACAGTCTGGTGTTTCTGCTGGCCTTGCCGTTCCTCGAGTTCCGGAGTTGACCTCCCAGTCGTCGCTGGAGACCGCAGGCATCATCTCAGCCTCTGTCAGCACCTCCCCCTCCTCAGCCTCCATCACATCTGTGGCAGCCTCGGACCCACACGAGCGCCGTGCCTCGGGGTCGGCAACCACGGCTCCTCGCTGCCGCTCTCCATGCAGCAGGTGGGCGCTGCTGCCTCAACCCCATCAGCCTGGACATGAAGATCGGCACCATGTCCAAGAGCATCCTGTTGAACTGGGCACGTGGGGCGTCCCTTTGGTCTCCTGACTCAGACATCTCTGAGTACTGACCTCACTGGAACAGCTAGCTACTCTGACAAGAGCCACCTCTGTACCTTCCAGGCAGCATGCCCAGGCCTGGAAGGACGCAGACGACCTCCACGGCCCCCACTCTACACAGGAGGAAACTGCGGCAGCCTCCTCACCTCGGGCTGGTGCTTGCTTGGTGATCCATGCTTGGGTGGGGACAAAAACATGCCCACCAAGCTCCTTCTAAATCTACGATGCTGTGGCTCTGGTAAGACTGCCCGGATTGTGTCCCGTGAACCCCCCAACCCGCCGTGTCCCCTGACTCCTTGCCGAATATCCAGAGAGCCCTGCGTGATCTGGTCTAGACATGCTCCCCAGTGTGCACCCCTCAGCCCACTCCAGCCTCTGTAGGGCCTTCATCCCCCAGGGAGCCCGGCAGGAATTTGGCCCTCAGAACCCCTGCCGTCCCTCCCTATGACCCCCATCCAGGATGGCCTCACCTCCAAGCCTGGGCTCAAAGGCTCCTTCCTCCGGCTCCTCTGTAAGCTCAGGCTTTGGGTCAGATTGAGCTGGGTTCAAACCCACAGCAGGGCCATGTCACAGCCCTGTGACTGGCAAGCTCCTGTGGGAACTCCTGGGACCTCAGTTTTCTACTATGGAGATGGGGTCAGTGACTCCCACCTCAGGAGGATGGGTTGGGGTTGAAAGCAGGGAGATGAAGGTGTTTGAGTGCCGGATTTTGGGGAGAGGGGCTGCTGCCAGGAAGACAGGGGGAGGGGAACGAGAGGAGGAAAAGGCGGCCTGACCTCCTCCCTGCCACACGTGTCCCCATCACCCTCCCCTGACCCCCCGCCATGCACTGAGACGAACACTGAAGTGGAACGTGGGGGCCAGGACGGCAGTGGGGGTATATTTCATTTCTCTCTAGTCCCCAGGTCTCCATGTCCACTCAGTCCAGCGGCCATGCCTGGCGGGACTGGGGCTGGCCCCTGGCCTAAGAGGACGTGAGGGTCACTGAGCAGGCAGTGGAGATCGGGACACGGAGGACCAAGGCCACAGCCAGCCCCTCGGGGTTGTGCAGGCCTGCTGGCAGGTGGTGACCAGCGCAGGCGCTGTCTGCTGGGACGTGTGCGCCTGCGCAGGATCCACCTGCCTCCGACCCACCGTTGGGTGGACGCCCCGCCCACCCAGAGTGCACCTGCGCCACGTCCACCCAAAAGGTGGGAGCCGACCGGCCATGCCGAGCCACGCTAATGAAGTTCCTCCTCCAAGCCCTCATTGGACAGTCGGCAAACTGAGGGCAGTCGAGGCAGGGACTGGCCTGGGACCCACCAGCTGAGCAGAGGCTAGAGGAACAGGGAGGTTTCCAACTTCCGAGGCCAAGCTTCACCTCGCAGGAGGTTTCCTTTGGGAACGAGGGCCCCTAAGATTTAGGGGACCCCTGCCCACACTCCCATGCTCGGGCCCTTTCCTCTGGTCATCCTTGCGTGGGCACACGTACGCACAAGGCTCTCTTCGTGTGCGTGCACGCTTGCACACACACACTCACACACAAACACACACACAAACTCCCCAGGGACGTCCAAGGGGGCGTGGACCCTGGAGGGGACAAGGGGGAAAGAAGGAGGAGGTTGGAGGCAGCTGGGCCGTGGGCTGTGGGCATTGTGTCCTGGGAACATGCCCGGGGCTATAGCATGGGGCTCAGGGGAGACATGCCAGGCTGATGGCCAGGGCGTCCCCAAGATGCCCAACGGCTGTCACAGGCACCCACATTCTAGAGTCAGCCCCCTTCCTACTCAGTTCACTTGGCAGGAGATGCTGCAATCCTGCTGTATCTCGATGTCCCCAGGATGTGGTCTCAGCAAAGCCGACAGTGAGAGCCGTTGCCTCCACTGCAGACATGGGGTCAGGTCCCACCCCTGACACCTCTGGCCATTTGCCTGGAGGGGCCCAAAGGGAACACAGGGAGGCCCAGAGCCAGCCAGGCCAGCCAGACACCACTGTGATCCGACCGTGCAGCCCTGCGCCCCTCTGTGTATGTGTGTGTGTGTGTGTGTGTGTGTAGAGGTTTTGGGCAGGGTAGCTCACCCTGAGCAGGAGCAGGTTGATGAGGGGCCAGATGCCTGGTGGGTGGATCATGTTGACACCCCGGGTCAAGGCTGGCTGGGTGGGACGCGGTGTGCTGGGGCGGACTCTTTCTCCCCAGGTTTGATCCGGAGGCCTGTCGATACATGTCACTGCACCCCGGGTGCAGGGCTGTGCCCGCACGGGGCTGTGTCTGATCTGGGGGCAGCAGTGGGCCTGGGCAGGAGGATGATGAGGACGGCCGGGCAGGGCTGTGATGCCTCCGGGCCGGGCGCCGCTCACTGTCTTCGCAGAGCCCCATGGAAGAAATTGGGGACAAGCTGTTCAAAAGGAGCCTCACTCGACGGCTCCCCGGCGTGGGGCACGTGCACCAGGCAGTCGGTAAGGGCTGGTGCGGGCTCAAGGGGAGTGTGGGGACGAGGGCGCTCCAGGACCGGGCTCGGGGATGGCCGGGAGTTTCTCCTGCCCCAACGCCATCCGGGATACTGACGACCCGGGGTGCCACGATGGCTGTGCCCCTTACGTGGCCATGATCTCAACCCAAGGGGTTTGGGCTGCTCCCTTCACAGACACACACACACAGACACACACGCCAAACACAGACACACACACACCCAGTCCTTCAAACACACACACACACACACACCTGGTCCTTCACACACAGACACACACACCCGGTGCAGCCCCAGCCTTGGCCAGGTACAAAATCACCGTTCACATACGTGGAAGATGATCCGAACCAATTTGGATATTCTGTTGCACTTCAGGACTCGGACAGAAATAGTTTTGCAGTTTCTGTGTTGTGAATTGTCCCTCCTTTATCCACAGATCAGCCCCACCGTGAACCTGAGTGGGCCCTGCCGCTGGGGGCGAGCCAGAGGCTGTGGGCGGTACGTGCTGACAGCCTGAGGAAGCTGGTGGAGCCGGGCCAGGCCCTCTCCTGTGGCCCCTCTCCCAGAGCACCTCCCAGAGGAACGCCTCCCCAGCCCTTCCCACACCTGCTGCTCACCAAGGTGAGCAGGGCCCCCCGTCCCGCCCGGAGGCTCCCCCTCACCTGCGGGCTGTGTGTCTCGGGCCTGGCACGTCCCCTCTCCGAACCTCAGGTGTCGCACGGGGACCCTGCGTGCCACGAGGCCAGGCCCCACACACGGGGTTGCCGTCGGGCCTGTTGGGACCGCTCCCCGACCCTGTGGCCGGCCAACGGGGAGGGTGGCCTGGGGCTGAGGCGGTTCCTCTCCACCATGAAGGAGCTCTCTTCCCCAAGCCTCGGTGTCCTGTGTCCCGGGCAAAGCCGCATTCCTGGCTGTGAGGAGTTTTCAGATTCCATCTGGGGCTCCCATCCTGGGTGGAGCCAGAGCAGGGATCCCTGGGGGCTGGCAGAGGGGCCCCAGAGCCACTCAGACATCTGAAAGCTGCTGGCTGGGCTTCATCGACTCCACACATGGACAGGAAGCCCCTTCTAGACATTTTCCATAATTCAGGGAACAGGGCAGACAAAAGTCCCTGCCCCACGGGCCTCTTTCTAGGTGGGGGTCCGCCGCTAAGCCTAGACGACAAAGCAGAGATGGGCATACGACGTTCCGTGGGACGCCCTGACGGCCTCCTCTACATACGGATCCCTCTGCTCTCATTGTCCGAAGGATGACGGGCCCTAGGACGAAGAAGAGCCCTTGCCTCCGAGGTGGTGAGGGAACGCGGGGTACCGGGCAGGTGCAGAGCCATGGGTCTCGTGCACATCTGCCGCAGGACTGGATCATGGTACAGGAGCTGTGGGCAGGTCGTCTGTGCACACCTGGCCATGACACACCTGGCTGGCCCTCTTAGTGGGGAGGCTTGCGTGCCTGGTGCACCTGCCCCCCACCTACCCCTGGAGGAGCAGCCACGTTCAAGCCTTTCCATGTCCGACCCTCAGGGACTGTTGGGAACCTGGGTCAAGAGAGGCAGGGACTGGCCCAGGACAACTGAGGGGTACAGAGTCCAAGGAGCTGCTCTCCAGTCCTAGGCCAGTCCCAACCCTCCCATGAGGTTTGCTTTGGGGGTGAGAGCCCCTCAGATCCTCGGTTAGAGCTACCCACCCCGTCCCATGTGGGGACATGACCTTGGCATCCCCAGGCACGTAGAGGCACGTGCACCAGCACCCCCCCCCACACACACACACCACTCTTATTGCCCAGCTGGGGGTCAGAAGGGGAGGACACCCTGGGAGCGAGGTGGGTGACAGGGGGGAAAGAAGAAACAGGTTGCTGACAGCTGGGCCATGGGGCAGGGCATCAGGACTCCTGGCAAGGACCCAGATCCATAGCATGTGGAGGGGAGACAGGCCAGGCTGAGGGTCAGGGGTCCCCAAGGGGCCCAGGGGGATTGCCAGGGCACTGGGAGAGGACAGGGTCTGGGTTCCGGTGTCCATCACCAGCCTGGGCACTTGGAAGCAGGAAGGGATACCCACCCCCAAGTCCAGAGGAGCTACAGCACAAAGGCCTCAGCTTACTCTTCTGTCACTTGGGCTGTAGAGATGCAGTGTCCCTAGGGTCCCACAGGCTTGTGGGAGAGCCTGTTGGCCTTGGATCTCCATCCCCGACCCCCTGTGCTCCCAGTACTGGAAAATGCTTTGTACTCCCTCGAGGTCCTTCGGAGCAAGGGACAGACTGGGGGCTTGGGGGGCTGAGGACCTGGGTACGCAGAACGTGGCAGAGCACTGACCACTAGTCTGGCGACCAAGGCCAAGACCCTCCTTGTTGCAGCCTCCGGGTCTCCATTTGGAAGAGGTTCCAGATTCACTGCTCTGGTCCGGGTGACAAGGCCTTAGGAAGGAATGGAGCACTGGGACAGAAGAGGGAAACACGGACAAGGGAGGCTTCTGAGGTTTCTCACATCACCTCTGGAGTCCACAGATCCTGCTCATGTGAGAGACACAGAGACAGAGACAGAAACAGATAAGGAGACGGAGAATGAACACACGACAGAGGGAACGAGAAGAAGTCACAGACTTTCCTCCATCAGCTTGGAAATGACATCCCAGCATTTGGCCCCATTCTCCTCCTGAGAGGCCATCCACCCTGGAGGGGAGGGGATTCCATAGGGATCTGTGTGACCAGGATTCGGGGATGCTGGGAGTCACTGTGGGGACTGCTCAGCACATGGGCACAGATGAGTCCCTGGGACCTGAGACTAACCCTAATAGAAGCCCCTGGAAGTCTGTGTTGTGAGAGGACAAGGTCAGAATCAGTTCATTACAACCTTCCCACGGGGGCTGGGAACAGGCAGGAGGTGGGTGGCTTTACCCAGACCCCAGAGCAGACCCAGGCCCCTCTGAGCTGTGCTCCAAGTCCCGCCCAGCCCCTGGCTCATCCTTGCATTGCCAAGTGTGCCCCAGCCTCCTGTGATAGCAGGTCCGGAATGTATGTACAGGTCCTACCCCTGATGGCGTCCCTAGGACTATAAGCCAGAACACCCCACTGTGCAGATGGGGAGACTGGGGAGGCCCTGAGAGGCACGAGGTCTGTCCTGGGTCACAGCCCTGGGCACGCACAGGAGCCTGGTCTGAAACCAGCTCTGTGTCCTCACAGCGCGGACATCAGCGGCACCCAGGCTTCCCGGTGGCTGTGGATGGGCTGTGAGGGAGTCACTGTATGGATGGGGCATGGGGGGAGGGGGAGCATTGAGCAGCCGGGGGAGGGGGCCCTCGGGGGCGGGAGTCTTGTGTGAGGAGGAAGTTGGGTAAGGGGACCCCAGGCACTGGTGACCTCACTTCCCTGACAACAGAGTCCAACAGAATTTGGAACCCAGGTAACCAGGCACCCACATTCCAGAGACAGCCCCCTGCCCAGCTCATTTCGTTGGAGATCATCCAACCATGAACATGTGGGCTTGTTGCCTCCCTAAGTCTGGATGCTGCAGGCTGAAGAAAGCCCGCCCTGCAAACGCTGGCCCCCGCTGGGGATGTCCGATCAGGGCTCCCCACCACCTCTGGCCGTTTGGCCGGAAGGCCCGAAAGGTGACACCAGGAGGCCCAGAGCCGGCCAACCAGCCCCACACGCTCTGATCTGACCTGTGCAGCCCCAGGCCCCCCTCCGTGTGTGTGTGTCTGTGCGTCTCTGCGTGTGAGTGTGCGTGTGCGTGCGTGTGTGTCTGTGGGTGTGCGTGCGTGTGTGTGTGTAAAGAGGGGTCATGCGGGGTGGGGCCACCCTGAGCAGGAGCAGGCTGATGAGGGGTCAGATTCCCAGTGGCAGGTCATGTTCAAGGTCAAGGCTGGCCGTGTGGGATGGGGTGTGCGTGTGCTGCCCCTTCTACCCAGGGTTTATCCCGATAGCCCTGCAGGGATGGGTCACTGCATCCTGGGTGCAGGGCTGTGCACTCACAGGTCTGTGTCTGATCTGGGAACAGCAGGGGGACTGGGCAGGAGGACAGTGAGGATGGCCGGGCAGGGCTGTGATGCCTCCCGCCGGCTACCCGTCCCTGTCTTTGCAGAAGGCCACGGATGACCGCCCGAGGCGGCTGGCGGACATGCCCTCCTCCCTGACGGAGGGGTTGACCCCACAGGCATCCCCAAAAACAAGTGCTGGGGATTGCCGGGAAGACCTCCAACACCACCCAGACCACTGTCGCAGGTGGTTGGTCACCGGACAGTGGTCCAGGAGCCGGAGACCACGGAGACCGTGCCCGAGGGTGAGAAGGCTGGGGCTGGGTGTTTGTGGTGTGTGGGGATGGGTCGGTGTTGGCCCCACAGGGACGAGGCCCCAGAGGCTGGTGTGGGGCCTGGAGCAAAGACTGGGCGCAGAGCATGCAGCGGGTGGACTGCAGTCAGGGAGACACCCCAGGGAGGGCTCCTTCCTGGCTGCGACTTCTCTGGGAGGCCCTGGGCTGGGTTCTGTCTCCACGGAGAGCAGGCTCGGGGTGAGCTTTTCTCCTCTCACAGCTGCTCCACCACCTGAGGAGCTAGAGCCCGTTCCAACCCCATCGGCAGCTCTGGAGGGAGGGGTGGTGGCTGCGACTTCAGCAGGAGACCAGGAGCCGGCAGGTGACCCGGCACCTGCCCACGGACAGCCTGACGTGGACCAGGAAGAACTGGCACCTGCCCCTGACCCAGCTCCTGCTACTGTTCCTGCCCCTGACCCAGCTCCTGCCCTGGATCCTGCACCTGCCACTGCTCCAACCCCGATCCTGCCCCTCCTCCTACCACTTCCCCTTCCCCTGCCAGAGCCACTGCCCCTTCCCCTGCCCCTGCCCCTGCCTGAGCTCCTGTTCCTGCTCCTTTTCCTGCTCCTGCTTCTGCCCCTTCCCCTGCAAGACCTGCTGCCCCTTCCCCTGCCCCTGCCTGAGCTCCTGTTCCTGCTCCTTCTCCTGCTCCTGGCCCTGCCCCTGCCAGACCTGCTGCCCCTTCTCCTGCCCCTTCCTGGGCTCCTGTTCTTGTCCCTGACCCTGCTCCTGCCCATAACCCTACCCCTGCCAGACCTGCTGCCCCTTCCCCTGCCCCTGCCTGAGCTCCTTTTCCTGCTCCTGCATCTGCCCCTGCCCCTGCCTGAATTTCTGTTCCTGCTCCTTTTCCTTCTCCTGCTTCTGCCCCTTCCCCTGCAAGACCTGCTGCCCCTGGCCCTGCAAGACCTGCTGCCCCTGCCCCTGCCTGAGCTCCTGTTCCTGCTCCTTTTCCTGTTCCCATTTCTGCCCCTTCCCCTGCCAGACCCACTGCCCGTTCCCCTGCCCCTGCCTGAGCTCCTGTTCCTGATCCTGCTTCTGTGCCTTCCCCTGCCCCTGCCTGAGCTCCTGTTCCTGATCCTTTTCCTGCTCCTGCTTCTGCCCCTTCCCCTGCAAGACCTGCTGCCCCTGCCCCTACCCCTGCCCCTGCCTGAGCTCCTTTTCCTGCTCCTGCTCCTGCCCCTTCCCCTGCCAGACCTGCTGAGCTTTCCCCTGCCCCTGCCTGAGCTCCTGTTCCGGCTCCTTCTGCCGCTGCCCCTGCCCCTGCGCCTGCCGGAGCTCCTGTTCCTGCTCCTTACCCAGGTCCTGCCCTGGATCCTGCACCTGCCACGACTGCTGATCCTATCCCTCCCCTTGCCCCTGCCCCTGGTCCTGCTCTTACACCTGGCCCTGCCCCTGGCCCTGCCCCTATCCCAACCCCTGCCCCTACTCCTGCTCCCGCAGGGCTCCCAGAGCCACATCCAGAGCCCACAGCCCTGCGGGGAGAGCTCCTTGTACAATTACCCTTAGGTCAATCGCCGGACCCCGACGCCCCGCCAGATTGTTTCATCCCCTCCCCCTATGTTCTTTCTCTCTGGTTCATATTGTTCTGGTTCATATTGTTCATTTTCATGTTCTGTATACTGTTTATTATTTGTTTTAAATAAAATTACTTGTTTTCAACTGAACATGTGATGAGCATAAGTACATTCCCAACGCTGTGCCACCACACCACAGAAGATTGCTGTGGAATATCTCGTGTCTCAAAGGAGTCCCCGAACCAGTAGCCCCCCTGCCCATTTCTCCCCCAGCCCAGACCCTGGAAACCCCTAAGCTGCTTTCTCTCCCTATTCTTTTACTTGTTCTGGATGTTTCTGTATGTGGAATCATGCAATAGGAGCCTTTGTGTCTGCCCACCTATTTTCAAAGGGGACTCGTTTTCTTCTGTTTATTTGTCATAAAATTTCCCTTATTCGATATTGAAATCCCCGATGGATTACAGATCAGATGTAATCAGAGAGGCCACTTTAGGAATTATGAGCACAGGGGTGCCTGGGTGGCTCAGTCGTTAAGCATCTGCCTTCGGCTCAGGTCATGCTCCCAGGGTCCTGGGATCAAGCCCCGCATCGAGCCCCTGCTCCACGGGAAGACTGCTTCTCCCTCTCCCACTCCCCCTGCTTGTGTTCCCTCTCTCGCTGTGTCTCTCTCTGTCAAATAAATAAATAAAATCTTTTTTAAAAAAAGGAATTATGGGCACAATCTCGGGGCAGAGACCCCTGTACCTGCTGGGACACCGCAGCCTGACCCCAGACAGGAAACGACTGGTTACTCCTGTGGCCCACACAGATACTAGGGAAACGCAGAAAGCTGGAAGACACACCACAAAGCAAGGCCAGAGAAAGGTTTCACCTGACTCTGGTCCAAACCACGCTCCAAGTCACTGGGTTCCACAGGGATGGAGACCAAACACATGCCAGTCCAAGGGGGAGGATAGGCACGCAGGGAATATGTGTCAGAGATGTGGAGCTCCCAGGGAAGGATTCCGGCAAAGGAAACCCTATGGAGGCAGCGCTGGTCACCCTCAGACTGGCAGGTGTCTGGTCTGGGGAGAACGTGAGGAAGTGGAGATCCAATGCAGGTCCCCTGGAGGAAAGGGTGACGGGCACCCTTGTCTGGGAGAACAGTGAGCATCACCCATCCCAGGCTGCAGGTGCACCCATCACCTGACATGCTCGGCCTCGGACTCACCCCCGGAAACTCTGGCTCAGTTTTTCACAGATCTACTTTCAAGAGTGTTCATCACAGCGGTGGTGGAGATAGCAGGGAATGGAACAACGCTAATGCTCAAGGAGATGGATGGGATCCATGGTCCCAGTCCTCATGATAGAATGTCCTGTAGCCACTGTCACATTGTCCTTCGGGGCACAGGATCCGGGAAGCCCCTCCTGAGACTCCCTCCTGCCACCCTGTTCCTGGGAACATTGAGAATTGTTTGAGGAGGAGGTGGAGAGGATCCAGGATGACACCGGGTCCAAGGAGAAGGAATGTCAGCACTGGGAGGACAGATGGACGTGCCCTGAGCCACCATCCAGGACCCAGGCTGTGATGCCCTCGGACCTCACCCCAAATAATGGCTCCTGAGGTACAGATCCAGCTTCTGTGGTTTCACTCCCTCCCTCCCTACGTCATTTATTCACTCATTCATTCCCCCCTCTCTCTCCTTCCCCTCCACTCCTCCCTTCCCTCCCCCACTCCCTCCCTCCCTGCCTCTCTGCCTCCCTCCCATCCTCCCTGCCTCCCTCCCTCCCCTCTACCCCTCCCATCCTCCCTTTCCTCCTGCCTCTCTCCCCTCCCTCTCCCCATCCTGCCTCCCTCCCATCCTCCCTTCCCTTCTCACTCTCTCCCCTCCTTCTCTCCCATCGTCCCTCCCTCTCTCTTTCCCTCACTCCCATCCTCCCTCATTCAGCACAGGATCTGGGGTCCCTGCTGGGTACTGAGCACTGGGGCTTCATCAGTGACACCCCCCAACCCACATGGCCACGTCCACTGTGGGAGGTGATGGGGGGCAGTCCTCACGGCTACCTCTGGCGATGAGCACTAGGAATCTGCTCCTGGAAACAGGCCAGTCGCACAAAGAAAAGAATGGAGAGACCCGTGTTTAGCACCTCCTCTAGAAAAATCTCGTCCTGAAAAGTAATGAAAAGTAAGTATGTCCTAGACTTCATGCCATGTGAGTTCTAATGGCAGGTACGCACTGATTCCTAGAACCAACAAAGAGTAAATCATCCAGTGTCAACTGGGGAGTTGTGACACAATTTTTCTGACCAAATGACAGCATTTAAGCCAACATCTCCAGGGCCTCCGTGTTTTCCCAAGGGTCTCTGTGATCCTTTGATCCTTCCATCCACCTCCTTAGGAAGCTCTGTCCTGTCCTCTTCCTTGTCTCCTGCCTCTTCTGAGACCCTTCCGTGGCCTCCCCCTCCCCCACTTGCCAGGGCCGCCCTCACCAGGATTCCCCATGCCCCTTGGCTGGGCGCCCGCATCCCACACTGAGCCCCATGAGCCCAGCGCCTTCTGCAAGGCCTGTGCGCTCCCTCTGGGATCACTTGGCATCTCCCCTTACAGCGACCTGCATCGTCCTGTGCTGAGTCTCCTCTGAGCAGTCTGTGAGGCCGGCCTGTGCCCATGTCACAGGAACAGAAGCGAGAGTCCAGAACGTCCAGATGACCCGCTCCCAGTCCCAGCGTGTGGAGCCTGGGCCAAGGATGGTCCACGAGCAAAGGAGGACTCGGACCCAGGGAGCCTGAGGGAGGATGTGGCACATTGAGCCCATAGGACGAGAGTGAGCAATGTGGGGGCCTGGTGCTCAGACCTGCTGGGAGACCACATTGCACTGACTCTGTCCACAGGGCTGGAGGTTTTCAGGGTATCCACCCTCCCATGCTGTAGGCTGGCAGTGACTGGCAGGGGAGGAGGCACCTGGTGCAGGAGACAGCCCTCAGGCAGAGAGGAGGGGGCAGGCGCTCCCCCAGCAGCTGCAGGAACTCGGGGTAGCCACCCTCCCACCCTCCCAGGCTGCAGGCTGGCAGTGGCTGGCAGGAGAGGAGGCACACCTCGTGCAGGAGAGAGCCCTCAGGCAGAGAGGAGGGGGCAGGCTCTCCCCCAGCAGCTGGAGGAACTCGGGTAGCCACCCTCCCAGAGTGCAGGCTGGCAGTGGCTGGCAGGAGAGGAGGCGCACCTGGTGCAGGACAGAGCCCTCAGGCAGAGAAGAGGGGGCAGGCTTTCCCCCAGCAGCAGGTGCACTTGGGCAGGCTGAGGGGGCATCAGTGGACAGCAGTGCCTGCAGCTGGGGTCTCCACACAGACCCCCTCCTCAGCCTCAGCACAAGCTTGTCTGGATGACCTTCGTCCCCCAAACACAAAGTCTGACCCAGGACCCCCCTCAAGCCCTGACTCCCAATCCTTTCTACTCAACTCAAGTGACAAGAAATGGCCAATAGTTTAGGTGGTGTTGGGTGCACAGGAACATTTGTTTTTCTGGCCCATGCTGTAACGTTGCTGGCATTTTAAAGATCTCAGGGCTTTGATTCAAAAACGGTAGGATGCCGGGGACCCCAGACAGCTTTCTGGAAACGTGCCTCTGGGCCTTGCAGCCCTCCCATCCCACCAGCGCTCAGAATCCCACCAGCTGCTCAGAATTCCTCCAAGCCACAGACCCACAGTCTTGAGTCCTCAGATGGCCCAGACGACGTGCCTTCAAAAAGTGATCCCGGTGAGGCTGCAGGACACACTGCGGATTCCAGCAAATCCCCCTCCCAGAAAGTGAGGGTACCACTGGACAAACTGTCCAAAAACAGCCAGGTCAGGGTTCCAGGAAGACACCAGAGGCACAGGAGTAACTGAGGAGCTTCTGAAGGCCAGGTAGGGACAGTGAAAACCTCTGGTGTTTTTGCCTAGGGGCAGCTCCGGTCCCCCTAAACCCTCAGTGGAATGGCTTTACTGGGGCACTGGGGAGGAACCATGCCTGGAGGACCTGTGGCTCCACTGTCCGAGGTCGCCGACTTGATCAGTGCACAGGTGGGGAAAACCGGCCACACCCCGAAGAATTTCTAGAAACAGTAGCCATCTCAGTGGTAGCTGACCTGGGAGGTCAACCTTTCAGCTGCCTGAGGTGAGATCGAGCCACAGACTAGCACACTAGCCAGAAATGGAAGAAGGAGAACCAGTTCTTCATTTCATAGTTTCTAAGTCACCGGTTTGTTCCTATGGTTAGTATACCTTGCATCCTGGGAAATCTCTGCCTGTCTAAGGTCTTGAAACTGTTCTCCTCATGTTCTCTGCTGGAGAGGTTCTTGCAAAATCTCTGGTTTATAGGTAGAAATCATCTGGAATTGACTTTGGTTGGCACACCCATGCTGGGAAAAGGATGAAGCTTCCCCAAAATACTAAAAATAGAACTCCCATATGATCCCACTATCAGGTAGACCTTTTCAGGAAATAAAGTCAGTTTCTCGAAGTAAGATCTGCATTCTCCCACCCAATCTCCCTGAGGAGGGGCGGCCACCCTTAGCGACCCTCCCCTTGAGGCAGGTGCCTCCCTGGACAAGGGGCTACCCCAGGGCTGGAAGGTCTCCACAGCAGCACATCCAATGTCCTGGATACTAGGAGACACAGTACAACACTAGGCCAGTGAGGGTCAGGACACACTACCCCGAATATGGCACCTTGGCAAAATAAATACAGAAGCTAAAAGAACTTTTGCATAGAGCAAAGCAAGAAGGTCTCTCTGACCCCCAGCCATCAGCCCTTTTTCCCTTAAGCAGGTCAGAAGACTGCCATGTGGAACTTTCTCACCCCGGACCACAGAGATGACGTGCTTATCACCAGAGTCAAGGAATTTAGGACCACGGGGTCTATACACACACACCTGGTTAAACTAACCCTTATCTTCCTAGTTACTTCTTTACCGTTTACGAGCCCTAGTCCAAACCCCTGCCTCTGTCAATTCTTCACACACTTACTGCTTCTTTGTCTAAAAGGTAGAAGAGCTGTCAGCTCCAGTCACCTCTGCTGGTCTTCATGGTCTTGTGAGGCTCCCACCAAAGCAATCAATACATTTTGCTTGCTTTTCTCCTGTTCATCTGTCTTTGTCAATTTCCAGACTCAGCCGGGGACCTTAACAGGGTTGAGGAAAACTTTTTCCTGTCTTGCAGCTCTGTGGGGCAGGGGGTGGGGAGTCAGGAAAACCCATCCCATCTTCCTGGCTTTGGTTAAAACTGACCTCTGCTGGGAAGCAGCATAGGACTGTGCACGGCTGGGGGAGCCAGAGAGAGGCACGTGGAACATGTAGGAGCTACCTGACCCCCAGCCGGGGGACTTGGCCCCAGTGACAAGTCCAGGGTGTGATTATGAATATTATAATGGAAGCATCCTGAACATCAGACCTTCCCCACTCCAGGCTTCATGATTGCTGCTCGTTGTAGTTGCTACTGTTGGCTTAGTGACTTTTCTGAACTCACTTTGTCAAGTCTGTATTCTTTGCTGTGTGTGGCCACTGAATCCCTGTGCTGTTAACTCAGTGGTCAGCCAGTGGCTGGGCAGAGAGGTCACCCCTGTTTCTGAGCTATGGGCTACAGACTGAAAATCCCCACAACCTCCTCTTCAGGTTTGAATAATCTGCTCCCGTGGCTCATGGAACTCAGAGAAACATGTTACTTACTAGATGACCAGTTCATTAAAAGGACGGAACTCAGAGCCAGGCAGCTGGAATCGATGAGCAGGGCAAGGTGTGTAGAAGAAGCTCGGGGCTCCCCCGCTCTCTGAGTTAAAGAGGCCTTTGCCCACCCCCACTCTGACCTTCGTCTGTACTTCCTAACTGATGACGTCCTTCCTTCGGGCTCATCTGTTAACTCAAGTGAAAGACCCGGTGGGCACCAAAATGACTCCTCAAGTAATAACCACTGCTGATGTCCTGGTGATTCTTGGGCACAGCCATGAATCTCAGCTTCTTCATGATGGGGCGCAGCCCAGCAGCTGTGGATCCCACAGGTCCTCCAGGGGCAGCCCAGCAGCTGTGGGTAGCACAGGTCCTCTCGGGGACAGCCCAGCAGCTGAGGGTCCCACGGGTCCTCTGGGGACAGAACCTTAATGGGCTTATGGCCCAGCAAGTACCTGTTCAGGTGGCTCTCATTGTGCCACACAGCCTCAATCCCAGTGGCCAGGTTGACCCCCATTGCCTGGTGACAGGCCAAGGTCAGTTGGTGAACCTCTACCACCGACCCCCCAAAAAAGGTCCTCATGTAGTAAAAGTCGCCCTTGTCCCTGGGGATGTGTGCCTCGGACTGTGGCCAATGCTCGTAGCTGAAGTCCTTGCGGGCTGCCTGGTAGAAACCGGGGTGCAGGGTGCCGAAGACGGGGGACAGGATCTCCGTACTCACGTGGTCGCAGAACTTCATGTCCACCTCTGTGCATACCAGGTAGTCCACCTCACGGAGGAAGTGTGGAATTATTCTTAGAAAATATACTGTAAGCCCTCAGGAGTGATTGTGGAAGCAGCTGAAAGGTCAACAGCATTCCTGTTCTCAGACTATTGATCGCAAGGGCCCAGTAGGAGCAGGATCCCATGATCCCCAGGGGCAGGGCACAGGTTAGGAGCTAGGAAAGAATGTAACCCTCAGGTCCCCTTTCTGCACCTGGTGCTTGCTAGCACAAACATCCTGCTTTTCCCTTATCCCATGACTGCCTCCCTGCGTGCCTGCCCCTAGGGGAGGGTGCAGGACTGCTTTACAGCTTCAGGATACTTGCCATCCCTTTGTCCTCCTTTCCCACGCTTTGAGGCAACTGCCCTTGCTTTTCTGATAAAAAAATGAAATAAAAGCAGAGGCAGCCCTTCATGGTCACTCAGCTGCTGGGCTGCCCCCCATCATGAAGAAGCTGAGATTCATGGCTGTGCCCAAGAATCACACATGTTTCTCTGAGTTCCATGAGCCACTGGAGCAGATTATCCAAACCTGAAGAGGAGGTTGTGGGGACTTCCAACTCATGGCAGGTGGGGACAGAACCTTCAGGGGGTCAGCCAGGGGAGGGTACCTGCAGGGTTTGCCCGGGAGCTCAGCACAGGGGGAGTGTTCCTGGCTCCAACATGCTGACTGTGGGGCTGCATGGGTCACAGGGTCACCTACCCGAACCCTTAACCCTAACCCTAACCCCTAACCCAACCCTAACTCTAATCAAACATCATGCTCAATTTAGAGGACTGACAGCTCTACTTTGAAATCACAAACAAGTCCATCATGCTGGCTTTCACTCATTGCTCAGTATCGTACTGGAAGTTCTACCCAGAATAATAAGGCAAGAAATCCACTTGTGAAAGAAAACAGTAGAACTACGTCTATTCAGAGACCAGAGATGACATCATCTCCTAAACAATCAACACAAAAATGATTACAGCCAGTTAATATCAACACACAAAAATCTCTCTTATTTGTATACATTAGCCATGAATCATCCAAAAAATAATTTAAGAAAACAATTCTATTTTAGGGAACATTAACATTGACAAAATATTCAGGAATAGATGTAATCAAGGTGCAAGGCTTGTACACTGAAAATTACAAAACATTGCTGAAAGAAAGGGAAACCTAAATAAATCTGAGGACCCCATGGTGATGAAAAGACATACTATTGATAAGATGGCAGTAGTACACAATGCAATGTGGAAATTCAATGTGTTCCCGAGGAAATTCACAAAGGCCTTTGGAAAGAAACGCACAAGCTAATCCTAACAGTCATATGGAATTTCAAGGGACCACAAAATAGCCAAAACAATCTTGAAAAACAAAATCAAAAGTGAAAGGTCATACTTCCAAAGTTCAAATATTAATACAAAGCAACAGTAAATAAAACATTGTGATACTGTCATAAAGGTAGCATTCACCCTGAAACAAATAATACATTATACGTTAATTAGTTGAATTTAAATTTAAAACGTTTTTAAAAATAAATAAATAAAATAGTTTTTTTAAAAAGATATGCATACAGATCAGTGGGATTTAACTGACAGCCCAAAAATAAACCCCTTCATCTATGGTCCACTGAATTTTGACAAGGGTGGCAACATTACACTGGGGGAGAGAATGGTCTTTTCAACAAAGGGTGCTAGACAATTGACTATCCATGTACAGAGAGATGAAACTGGACCCTTACCTCACACCACATATAAACATTAACTCAAAATAAATTAAAGGATTAAATGTGAGAGGTATAACTATAAACTCTAGAAGAAATAAATGGGGATAAATCTTCATAAGCTTGGATCTAGCAATGCTTTTAGATCTGACACCAAAGCATAAGAAAGGAAAGAAAAAAATAGATAAAATAATATCCTCAAAATTAAAAATCTGTTCTGGGTGCCTGGGTGGTTCAGTTGGTTAAGCGTCCGACTCTTAATTTTGGCTCAGATCATGATCTCAAGGTCATGAGATCGAGCCCACGTCAGTCTCCACACTGAGTGTGGGGCCTGCTTAAGATTCTCTCTCCTTCTCCCTCTGCCCCTGACCACTCGCACACTCTCTCTCACTCACTCTTAAAAAAGAAATGTAGGTTTTTCATAGATGGCTTTTATGATATTGAGCTATGTACCCTCTCTCCCTATACTCTGAAGAGTTTTGATCAAGAAAGGATGCTGTACTTTGTCAAAAGCTTTTTCTGCATCTATTGAGAGGATCATATGATTCTTGTTCTTTCTTTTGTTAATGTATTGTATCACATTGATTGATTTGCGGATGTTGAACCAACCTTGCAGCCCAGGGTTAAATCCCACTTGGTCGTGGTGAATAATCCCTTTAATGTACTGTTGGATCCTATTGGCTAGTATTTTGGTGAGAATTTTTGCACCCATGTTCATCAGGGATATTGGTCTGTAATTCTCCTTTTTGATGGGGTCTTTGTCTGGTTTTGGGATCAAGGTAATGCTGGCCTCATAAAATGAGTTTGGAAGTTTTCCTTCCGTTTCTATTTTTTGGAACAGTTTCAGAAGAATAGGTATTAATTCTTCTTGAAATGTTTGGTAGAATTCCCCTGGGAAGCCATCTGGCCCTGGGCTTTTGTTTTTGGGAGATTTTTGATGACTGCTTCCATTTCCTTAGTGGTTATAGGTCTGTTCAGGTTTTCTATTTCATCCTGGTTCAGTTTTGGTAGTTGATACATCTCTAGGAATGCATCCATATCTTCCAGGTTATCTAATTTGCTGGCATAGAGTTGCTCATAATATGTTCTTATAATTGTTTGTATTTCTTTGGTGTTGGTTGTGACCTCTCCTCTTTCATTCATGATTTTGTTGATTTGGGTCATTTCTCTTCTCTTTTTGATAAGTCTGGCCAGGGGTTTATCAATCTTTTAATTCTTTCAAAGAACCAGCTCCTAGTTTCGTTGATCTGTTCTACTGTTCTTTTAGTTTCTATTTCATTGATTTCTGCTCTGATCTTTGTTATTTCTCTTCTCCTGCTGGGTTTAGGCTTTATTTGCTGTTCTTTCTCCAGCTCCTTTAGGTGTAGGGTTAGGTTGTGTACTTGAGACCTTTCTTGTTTCTTGAGAAAGGCTTGTATTGCTATATACTTTCCTCTTAGGACTGCCTTTGCTGCATCCCAAAGATTTTGAATAGTTGTGTTTTCATTTTCATTGGTTTCCATGTATTTTTTTTTAATTCTTCTTTAATTTCCTGGTTGACCCATTCATTCTTCAGTAGGATGCTCTTTAGCCTCCATGTATTAGAGTTCTTTCCGACTTTCCTCTTGTAATTGAGTTCTAGTTTCAAAGCATTGTGATCTGAAAATAGGCAGGGAATGATCCCAATCTTTTGGTACCAGTTGAGACCTGATTTATGACCTAGGATGTGATCTATTCTGGAGAATGTTCCATGGGCACTAGAGAATAATGTGTATTCCGTTGCTTTGGGGTGGAATGTTCTGAATATGTCTGTGAAGTCCATTTGGTCCAGTGTGTCATTTAAAGTCTTTATTTCCTTGTTGATCTTTTGCTTAGACGATCTGTCCATTTCAGTGAGGGGGATGTTAAAGTCCCCCACTATTATTGTATTGTTGTCGATGTGTTTCTTTGCTTTTGTTATTAATTGCCTTATATAATTGGCTGCTCCCATGTTAGGGGCATAGATATTTACAATTGTTAAATCTTCTTGTTGGATAGATCCTTTAAGTATGATATAGTGTCCTTCCTCATCTCTTATTACATATGAGGAATTCTTTTTTTTTTTAGATTATTTATTTATTTATTTAAGACAGAGAATGAGAGAGCACATGAGAGGGGGGAGGGTCAGAGGGAGAAGCAGACTCCCTGCCAAGCAGGGAGCCCGATGTGGGACTCGATCCAGGGACTCCAGGATCATGACCTGAGCCGAAGGCAGTCGCTTAACCAACTGATCCACCCAGGCGCCCCTACATATGAGGAATTCTTAATCGCAGGAAACAAACTGAGTGTTGTTGGAGTGGGGGGTGGGGTGGGAGGGATGGGGTGACTGGGTGATGGACACTGGGGAGGGTATGTGCTCTGGTAAGCGCTGTGAATTGTGCAAGACTGTTGAATCTCAGATCTGTACCTCTGAAACAAATAATGCAATATATGTTAAGAAAAAAAAAAAGAAGAAGAAGAAGAAGGTAGCGGGAGGGGAAGAATGAAGCGGGGGAAATCAGGAGGGGTAGACAAACCATGAGAGACGATGGACTCTGAAAAACAAACTGAGGGTTCTAGAGGGGAGGGGGGTGGGAGGATGGGTTAGCCTGGTGGTGGGTATTGAGGAGGGCACATTCTGCATGGAGCACTGGGTGTTGTGCACAAACAATGAATCATGGAACACTTCATCTAAAACTAATGATGTAATGTATGGGGATTAACATAAGAATAAATTAAAAAAAAAAAAAAAAGAAATGTAGGGCGCCTGGGTGGCTCAGATGGTTAAGCGTCTGCCTTCAGCTCAGGTCATGATCCCAGGGTCCTGGGATCGAGTCCCACATCGGGCTCCCTACTCAGCGGGGAGCCTGCTTCTCCCTCTGCCTCTCTCTCTCTCTGTCTCTTATGAATAAATAAAATCTTTAAAAAAAAAAGAAATGTAAAAAAAAATAAAAATCTGTACATCATAAGATACTATCTGGAAAGTGAAAAGAAAGCCCCCAGAATGGAAGAAAATATTTGTACATTATTTATCTAATAAGAGTCTGTTGCCCAGAATGTGTAAAGAGCTTTTACAACTCCTCAGCAAAAAGACAACCCATTTTTTAAAATAGACAAAGGACTTGGATAGACCTTCCTCCAAAGAAATCATACAAATGGTGAACAGCACATGAATAGATGTTAAGCATCCTTAGTCTTTATGGAAATGAAGATTTAAACCAGTTAGATGTCCTTTTACACACGATAGAATCGCTCTAATCAAGAAAACTAAAATAACAGATTTTGGAAAGGATGTTGAGAAACTGAAACCCTTACACCTTGCTTGTGAAAAATGGTGAGTCTACATATAAAATATTTTGGCATTTACTCAAATAGATCAAATTAGAATTACCATATGGTTCAAAAATTACACTCCTAGATGTATACCCCCAAAATTGAAAACACTGATACAAACAAACAAAAATATACAGAAATATTCGTAGCAGCAGTGTTCACAATAGGCAAAACCCAGAAACTATGCAAATGTCCATCAATGGGGAAAGGATAAACAAAATGAGGTAGATCCATAAATGGCAATCTTGTTCTGCCCTATGAAGGAATGAAGTAAAATGGTTCATTTGTAGAAAAAAATAGGGTGGCTCCTCAAAATATTGAATGCAGAATTCCACTGCAGCATATATGCCCCCCAAAACTGAAAGTACAAGTGCCCTTATTCAGAGCAGCAATTTTCACAACAGCCAAAAGGTGGAAGCAACCCAAGTGCCCACTGACGGATGAATGGATAGACAAAATGTGGCATATACAGTGTGGAACTCGATTCGGCCTTAAAAACGAAGGGAGTTCTGACACAGGCTACAACACGGATTGACCCTGGAAGTTGCTTCGCTGAGTGAAATCAGCCAGTCACAGGAGGACAGACACTGTGTGATCCCACTTACAGGAAGTATCCTGAGACACGAAGTAGAATGTGGCTGCAGGGGCCGAGGGGAAGGGCAAAGGGGAGCTGGCGTCTCATGCACAGAGTCCGCCTCGCGGAGAAGGAAAGAGTGCTGGAGAATGAGGGACAACCGCGCAACTCGGCTGAGGCCAGAGAACTGTGCACCTGCAATGTTGTAAGTGGTCGATATTATTATGTTTAGTCACAGTGAAAAGATGAATGAGGGACTGAGGCAGGTCACAGCGTGGGTGGACACTGAAAACAGCCGCAGGGACAGAAGCCAGACAGGAAAGGCCAGATTGCAACCAGCTTGCTCTTTACATCCGCCAAGGTTACCCGCATAAGGCAACGTGTCGGGAGCAGTTCCAGAGGAAGAAAACCGGACGCGAGTGGAAAAGGACGCTTCAGACAGTGGGGCAGGTGGTGACCGTGGAAGCGGGCCTGCGGGCTGGGTTGCAGTGTGGACACCGGATGATCTCCGCACTTAGGGTCATGTGCCGGTTCCAAGGGACGGCGTCCCTGTTCGGGGTCCAAGGCACCCAAGCGCCCCGTGTGAGGTGGTGAATGTGCTGAGCCAACGACAGCTGGGGGCCTGAGTGCGGAGACCGAGCGTTTGTGCCGCTGGGACAGGCTCGCCGCAGTCGGTGACTCTTCCGAACACCCACGTCAGCACCTCCCAGAGAAGCAGAGATGCCAACCTCCGTGACGGAGCCGGAGCCCCACCCAGATCCTGACCGCGTGGACGCGGGAAGGAGCACGAGCCCCGCGGCGGGTGTCCCCTCCCTGCCTGCAGACTGTCTGAGCAGCCCCAGGAACCGAATCCGAGTGGCCCATAAACACAGACCCCGGGGCCTCGGAGCGGATCCGAGCTCAGGAAGGGGAGACCCGCCACCCCCGCGCCCAGCCCCGCGCGGGACCCCACGGCAGCGCACACAAAGCCCCGCATCTACACAGCGCGCCCTTCCCCAGCGGGGTCCCGGGAGCTCGCACCCCCCCCCCCCCGCAGTCCCCGCTCAGGCGGCTTCTCCTCACCTTCTAATCCTGGGGGGTCCTGACGCGGCCGGACTCCTGTCAGCGTGGACGCGGCCCCACGTCCTCCCGGAGTCTCCACAGCGGGTCCTGAGGAGGCCCGGCTGCCGTCAGCGTGGACGCGGCCCCACGTCCTCCCGGAGTCTCCACAGCGGGTCCTGAGGAGGCCCGGCTGCCGTCAGCGTGGACGCGAACCCACGTCCTCCCGAAGTCCCCACAGCAGGTCCTGATGAGGCCGGACTCCTGTCAGCTTGGACGCGGCCCCACGTCCTCCCGAAGTCTCCACAGTGGGTCCGGAGGAGACCCGGCTCCTATCAGCGTGGATGCGGCCCCACATCCTCCCGGAGTCCCCACAGCGGGTCCTGACGAGGCCAGACTCCTGTCAGTGTGGACGCGGACCCACATCCTCCCGAAGTCTCCACAGCGGGCCGGAGGAGGTCCGGCTCCTGACTGTGGATGAGGCCCCTCGTCCTCCCGAAGCCTGGGCGTCAGCACAGTGGGCTCTGAGGCTTTGGAACGCCGGTCCGCGCCCCGAGGAGAAGGGCTGAGCGCGCATGCCCCGCAGGGTCTCGGAGCGGGACTCGGGCGCCCCCTGCGGGAGGCGGGGGCAGTGCAGGATGCGGTGCACTCAGTTCAGCGGAGGCACCTGTCCTGGGGTCCAGCTGAATCCATTACATTTCGGAAATTCGAACTGAAATGGAGTCCCATTGTCCCCGACTTCTCCAGAAATAGAAACAATTAATTAGAAACCATACGGAATTAAGTGAAATGCAGACACAGGCTTTACAACTTACAGCAAAATTCATTCAAAACTGTAGATAAATTTAAAATGTAAAACTATCAAAATAAAGGGGACGCCTGGGTGGCTCAGTCCGTTAAGCGTCTGCCTTCGGCTCAGGTCGTGATCCCAGGGTCCTGGGATCCAGCCCCGCTTCGGGGTCCTTGCTCAGCAGGGAGCCTGCTTCTCCCCTGCCTGCTGTTCCCCCTGCTTGTGCTTGCTCTCTCTCTTTCTCTCTCCCTCTGCTAAAATAGCTTTTTGCAAACCAGAAAGAAGTGTTTAGGACACCTTCTAATTTGGAAACTTGGCAGTGTGGCTTTAATTAGTAGATCAGAAAAAAGATTTCTTAGGAGGTGGAGTGACTTTTCCAAGGTCCCATGGCCACTTTTTACAGGCTCCCAGTCTAGTGCTCTTTCCACTACTGATACATTTTCCATTCTCCCTCTTTTTTAAAAAAAATATTTTACTTATTTATTTATTTGAGAGAGAGAGAGAGCATGCACACAAGTGGGGCGAGGGAGAAGGCGAGAGAATCTTGAGCAGACTCCACACTGATTGCGGAGCCCAACGTGGGGCTTGATCCCACGACCCTGAGATCATGACCTGAGTCAAAACCAAGAGTCTCTCACTCAACCGACTGAGCCACCCAGGCACCCCATCCATTCTCTTGTAACTAAAATACTCCTTGGAGTGACAGCTCTAGGGATTCTACACCAAGTGGACTCTATGCTTTCTCTAAAGGACCATTAGTAAATATTTTCAGCTTTGGGGGCCATATGGTCTCTGTTACAACTGTTCAACTCTGTCTGTGTAGCCGTACAGCAGCCATGGAAAATATGTAAACAAACGGCATCACTATGTTCCAATAATACTTTAATTACAAAAACAGGCAGTGGGCTAGCTTTGGCCTGTGGACTGTAGTTCTCAGGCCCCTATATAGACTAAGGTTGGAGTCCAGTTTCATTAACCCTCACTTTCCTGTTCTGTAAAAAGGGTATAATAATCAGTATAGCTGTATAGGTTGGTTGTAAGGCTTCAATGATGTGAGTAGGTCATCTGTTTATAGCACCTGGCACATAACACTCAATAAATGTTGGAAATTATTATTAGTATTATTATTATTTAAAGACTTTATTTATCTATTTGAGAGAGAGAGAGAGCTTGAGTGGGGGGATTGGGGGGCAGAGGGAGAGGTAGAAGCAGACTCCCTGCTGAGTAGGGAGTCCAACATGGGGCTCAATCCCAGAACCCCAAGATCATGACCTGAGATGAAGACACTTAACCAACTGAGCCACCCAGGTGCCCCTTTTATTTTTTTAAATTTCACTACAGTTAACATACTGTTATATTAATTTCAGGTATACAGTATAGTAACTCAACAATTGTATACATTACTCAGTGCTCATCATGATAAGTATACTCAATGTCTTTCACCTATTTCACTCATTCACCCCTATTATTATTTTTTATTATTATTTTACCACTAGTTTACTTTTTACCATACCTTCCAAAAAAAGGAAGAGAAACAAAGGAATCAACATTTAGTGATCTTTCTTTTTCCCTTGCCCCAGACAAACCAAAATGTGCCCACTGCCATGAGCCCCCCACTGCTTCACGGACATTATCGGGTAGCTGATCATCACAATCACACAGATGGTAACATCACACTCTGAGCTCCCAGGGCTCCGTATGCCTCAGATAGACAGTGTGTTTTCTATTTGGAACCCTGGTAAGTTCTGAGCTCCAACAGCCTCCTGGCTCCCTGACACCAGGTGCTCAAATAGGTAGTTTCTTTTAAAATATTGAACAGCTTTCACTTTCACTGTTTATTTCTAGAGATTTTAATGAAGCCAGGTGCATAGTTTCAAAGACCAGTCGTTTTTGCTGGTGCCACCCTGCCCCTTCTGTTCCCTTCTCATTCGAGATTTTGTACTTCACAGAGCTCCATCTTTCCAGTGCTTGTGAAAGCTACAGGAACTGGGGCTTCAGCTTTGTTGAAACCTTACTCATCTCTCCTCATGCAAATAGGATGGGATTCAGGATAAGGTGGGCTATCTTTCACCTGCTATAGTTTTTACTGAATTATAAAACTTCATCATTATTACATTTCAATGACACAGGCCCCAGAGATTGCATTATGACAAGGTTCTACTAAACTTTAAAATACTAAACCCTTTTAAAGCTGAAAGTATTTAATAATGTGTCTCATTAATTCTTTAACCTCTTATCTAGGTGACAAATATTCCTGAATTTATGGTTGACAAATTAAACCCTAGAGACAGTCCTGAAGTAGATTGACTGTAAACTAATGAAATACCCTGTAAAATTGTTCTGTCCAAGCTTGGATTCGACACTGGAAGTCTTCACCGTATCATTGCCATGGAGCTCTGAAGTCAACACGTTCATATATAAGAAATATCCATTTCATAATTGCCTTAATGCACCAGCGCATGGCTCCAATAAAAGTATCACAAAATCAGGGCGCCTGGGTGGCTCAGTTGGTTAAGCGACTGCCTTCAACTCAGGTCATGATCCCAGGGTCCTGGGATCGAGTCCCGCATTGGGCTCCCTGCTCTGCGGGGAGCCTGCTTCTCCCTCTCCCACTCCCCCTGCTTGTGTTCTCTCTCTTGCTCTGTCTCTCTCTGTCAAATAAATAAATAAAATCTTTAAAAAAAAGTATCACAAAATCAGAGATACAGGTGTCCTTTTCTTCACAATTTTGGCAACTATGTGACATTGCATTAAAGTTTCCTGAAAATGACACACGTGTTTCTTTCCTTTCACTTTCTTCAATGTGCCAACAGATCAACCTTCATGGGCACACTACCACATATCCGTCCTCTTCGGTGGGGTCCAAAGCTTAGATACACATTACAGAGGGTCTTTAAATTCAGCAAAGACACTTCCAGTCTAACTTCCAGTGATTTCCCTTCATGAAACTTCTGCCAGATTTGAGATAACTACTTTTGGTGCCGTTCATGCCTTGCCACCTCCTCTCCCACACCTGGTAGGTGATATGCGTCCATCCTTCCGGGCTCAGCTCAGAGCCTCCCACCTCCCTGCTGTCCCTCTGCATCACTCGGGGCAGAAGCCAACTCTCCTTCCCCTGTATCCAAATACCCATCACCCGTGCAGTCAGCGCTGAGGTGACTCCCTTGCTCTCTGATCGTATGGCTTCTTGACTCCATACAGGACTTCTTCTCTCCTTTACTAGACCACAGGGTAAGATTATTAAAATCCTTTTCCCTCGGAGCCTAGCACAGGTACCCTGCCCAAATGACAACTTCAGTTAATGTTTATTGAAAGCTCAGTGCAAAATCTAAAACAGATTACCTTCAGGCTCTATTAAGGGGAGCCCCATAAATTAAATGGTATTAATTTGTAGTTTTTACCTAAGAAAATAGATTTTAACTTCAAAGTAATCTTATTAACTGCACTTAAAAAATCCATTTAGGAAGACAAATGAATGAGTCAAATTGTTTTTCTTGAAAACTCACTTCCATACAGGCAGCCCAGAATGATTTCAGTCCTGCGTGTGGCAAGGAAATCTGTCTCAAGAAAAGCAAGTGCTCTGATCTTTTGCTCCAGAGGGGAGTTTTGGACCAAAACAAAGACCTTGCTGAAACTTCAGATCATGCTTTGAAAGCCAACCAACGAAGGCTACCTTTGGTTTAGTGAAGAGTTTTATACATCCAGACCCTAGAGACACATCTTGCTTGGTAGCAAAGCTACTCAGATTTGGGACCAGAAAATGAGCCCCAAGGCTAAGCTTGTGAATAAAAAAATTGGGAAGCTATATGGAGCATGGGAGCCAAGAACACTAGGCTCCATCCAAAGCCCTTAAAATATGCCCTTTTAAACAGCACTCTTCCAATTTCCCTCCTTTGCCTGTTCGGAGATTCAGAAATTCACTTATAATCTTTCAATGATAGACATTTATTGGGAAAAAATATTAAAATATTTAAAGCGTTAGCTGGCGTACTTCAAAGGAGCTAGTCCCATTGACTCGTTGTTCCCACCCCAACCCCTTGGTCCTTTTCTCCTCTGCCTTCCAGATTTTGTTTGACATTTGGAAGGTTCATCTCGGTACACAGGAGCCAGCCCCAATCCCACACTTGAAGTGAATCTGACTCTGTGCCAAAGGAACTTTGCAATCTTTGGGCAAGTTGCTAGTACACACATCCTTAACTCACTTATCATTTTTTAAAAACCTTCTTCTTCCTTACATTTGAAAAAAATTCCTTCACGATATAATTAATTAAACACAATTTTATTAAACATATTGAGCAAAATATGCCAGGTGGTGGGAGCAGCAGGGACAACGTAAGAGGATGTGTTCTGAGGAACCTACTACGACCGAGTCTTAGTTGTGCAAGTACACACGCCCCCGTCCAGGAAAGTACCTAACGGAGAAAGCACAGCACTGGGGCAGTGGTGAGAACCACCAGTTTAAGTGTTTTTAGCTCTTTCTAACAAAACACTAAGCTCAAATGGCTTAAACATTTAGCAAGGTGGCATTATTTCACATAACGAGAAGGTTGGAGTTGGTTCATTCAGCTGCTCAATGTCATCAGGGACCCAGGCTCTACTCATTTTTGACTTGGTCGTCTAGTTGACTTTTGTCCTCAGGCTTGCCACCGCAAGGTTGCAAAAGTGGCTGCGGCAGCCCAAGCATCAACACTTACACCAATACTACCTTTAAACATTGCGCTCTGAGGGTAAGATGCTCCCTCCTTCTGAAGAGGAAGGAGGCCTCCCCCAGGAGTCCCCAACTGACTTCCCATTGGCCAAAATTGTGTCACATGCCAATTCCTAAATTCATCATCCAGCCTGGAGAAGAAAATTCTCATGACTAATTTAGATCAAGAACAATTCACATCCTGAAGCTCCTGGGTATCTGATTATGAATAAAATCAGGGTTTATTAGCATGGAAGGCAGAGGGGCAATGACTGGTCATTAAGCAACGACAGTATCTTCCATAAGGAGGTCACATACTTCAGGGAGATTAGGAATGCAGTTTGAAACCTCTATACTTTAATTTCTGGTAATGGGAACTTCCTGAAGGCTTTTGAGCAGGAAAATAATATGAGCAGATTAAGATGTAAGGGATTTGGAAAAATTGTAATTCTGAAAATTATAATTCTTGTTTCACAACATTTACTGGTGGTACACATATTTTCATTCATTTATTGAACAAATATCTTCCGAACGCCTGCTGTTCCAAGTGTGAGGATGCAATGCTGAATAAATGCTGGGGTTCTTGCCTTCAGGAGAGCTTATATTCTGGTGGGGAAGGCAAACTACATCATTTCAAATTTGACTCTGTTTAAGCAGAAAGGAAGCAGTGTAATAAAAATACTCAGTGAGGGAGTGGAGGTGGGACTGGTTTAAATTGGCTGGTCAAGGAAGATTCTTGAGAAGATGATGCTTGAATTAAACCAGAATAATAAGGTGCCTGCCAGGGGAGGATTTGAGAGCAAGTTTGAAGCAGAAGGAACAAGTACAAAGCCCCCAAGAGGGATAATCTTGGCATGTTAGAGACCCATAAGGATCCTAGACAACAGTCAGAAGGGGGCGTGGTGGGAGATAAAGCTGATTTGGGTCGGGAAAGGATTTCTTAAACACCCTCGCCCCCTTCTCAGAGTTGAGATGGAGGAGAAGGACACGGACCAAGCCAGGCACGGCTTCTGGCCATGGTGAAAGGTTGTATGTTATTCCAGGTGTAACGGGAAACACACAGTTTTCAAGAGGGAAGATATTTTTCAAATTTTACTTTCTTTTATTTTCTGGCTTCTGTGTGAAAAAAAAGAGACATAAGGGGCAGGAGCCCTCTTACAACTCTTTTGTAAGGCAGAGTCCCAGGTGCACGAAGGTGACTTGGAATTGGGTGGCAGTGGGACAAGTAGACAGGTATTATGGGATGCTTCCTAGAGACTGTGAGGTATAGGAGTTACGGTCAAGAGCTACTTGGAAAAGTTCAGTAAGAGCAGAGAGAAATTACTCCCTGGGAATGTTCTAGGCCAGTGCTTTAGTGTGCATGTGAATCCTCTAGGGATCTTTGTAAAGTGCAGATTGTGACTCGGGAGGTCTGAGGTGGGGCCTGGGCTTCTGCTTGTCTAACCAGTTTCCAGGTGATGTCACAGCTTCTGGTCTGAGAACCACACTCAGTAGCAGGATTCTAGCACAAGTGACCTTAACTTACATATTTGGTTGTATTTCCTACTACTGTCCTGTGCATACCATGTACAGACCGGTACTGAAACAGTGGCTACATGTTGCTAAATTTAATTAAGCTAAAATAAGACATTCAGTTCCTTAGTTGCACTACTACATCTCAAATGCTCAAAGCCACAGGTGGCTAGTGGCTGCTCTATGGGACAGCCCATGGATGACGAACTTGCCCTTATTAAAGAAAGTTTTACTGGGTGGCGCTGCTCCAGGCAGAGGAAACTATTTCTAGTTCTCTACGCCTCCTGTTACCATCTTTCCTTATTCTGTCTTTTCCAAGGAACACACGTGTTGTCTCTGTTCGAATCAAATGCATCTTTTAAGAACTGTCTCAAATCTGTGTCTTCTACGGAACTTTCCTGGAACTGAAACTGGGTGAGCTGCTTCCTTCAGATCTGCGTATTTGGATTTTCTCCGCGATGTGTTTCTACTGTATTTTGTCCACCTCGTATTCAAGGTCCCCAGCCCTTTTCTCTGGTTGTAGAACCCCACCTTCTATGGGTGTGCACGTTGGGGGGGGGGGACTATTTCTCACTTACGCGATTCCGCGTGATTCATGCGAGCCGAACGCTGCCCTCACCACGGTCATTAACACATGTGCCAGAGGAAGCGACGTCAGTGCCAGGACATTGGCTGAATAATTGAAGGCGCTCTCTCAGCGGGGCACCCAGGAGATAAGGACAGATCCTGGACGACGTCGTCTCGTGCTTGGCTCTGCCTGTCTCTGGAACTCCTTCGACCCTCGACCGTTCCTTACCGGGAACAATCGATCTCCTCGTTCCGCTTCAGCCGGGGGGCCACGGTCATTATCATATGAGCCAGAGGAAGCGACGTCAGTGCCAGGACATTGGCTGAATAATTGAAGGCACTCTCTCAGCGGGGCACCCAGGAGATGAGGACAGATCCTGGACGACGTCATCTCGTGCTTGGCTCTGCCTGTCTCTGGAGCTCCTTCGACGCTCGACCGTTCCTTACCGGGAACAATCGATCTCCTCGTTCCTCTTCAGCCGGGGGGCCACGGTCATTAGCACATGAGCCAGAGGAAGCCAGTGACGTCAATGCCAGGACATTGGCTGAATAATTGAAGGCGCTCTCTCAGCGGGGCACCCAGGAGACGAAGACAGATCCTGGACGACGTCATCTCGTGCTTGGCTCTGCCTGTCTCTGGAGGTCCTTCAACCCTCGACCGTTCCTTACCGGGAACAATCGATCTCCTCGTTCCGCTTCAGCCGGGGGGCCACGGTCATTAGCATATGAGCCAGAGGAAGCGACGTCAGTGCCAGGACATTGGCAGAATAATTGAAGGCGTTCTCTCAGCGGGGCACCCAGGAGATGAGGACAGATCCTGGACGACGTCATCTCGTGCTAGGCTCTGCCTGTCTCTGGAGCTCCTTCGACCCTCGACCGTTCGTTACCGGGAACAATCGATCTCCTCGTTCCGCTTCAGCCGGGGGGCCACGGTCATTAGCACATGAGCCAGAGGAAGCGACATCAGTGCCAGGACATTGGCTGAATAATTGAAGGCGCTCTCTCAGCGGGGCACCCAGCCGGCCGGACGCGAGTCCGGGTCTGGGGCAGCCTTTTGCCCTCAAACGTGGAGCCCTTGGCGTGGGAATGAGAACCGCGGAGAGGAAAGCCAAGCCAGGAGATGAAGACAGATCCTGGACGACGTCATCTCGTGCTTGGCTCTGCCTGTCTCTGGAGCTCCTTCGACCCTCGACCGTTCCTTACCGGGAACAATCCATCTCCTCGTTCCGCTTCAGCCGGGGCCTTGCTGATGCTCGGCCACCCCCCGTCCGGCCGCCCGTTCAGCCGGTCAGTCGCGCTCGCGCTCCCTTGGTTGCCGCTCACAGGTTCGCGGGAGTCCGTGAGCAGATACCTACCGAAACTACGTGTTTCTTTACAAGTCTTGATAGTCAAATTATTTTGACGTGTTGATAATCAAATGTGACGGAGCCAAACACAATTTTCCTTATATGCTAATGAGATGCTTATGGAGAGTTCTCTCCCGAGTTTTTAGCTTGGCACATGCATACTACAAATTGACTAGCCTCTGTACTACGTCACCCAAAACAAGCCCAAACTCCCCAGTTAGCACGTTCTCACTTGCCCGGCTAACCCACAGGATCCTCTGGCGTATTTGTCCTTCAGCCGCCCCACCTCCCGCCTTTGAAGGACTTCTCTGAAAGCCACCGCCCTGGGCGCTGGGTGGGGCCGGCGGGGTGCCTCCAGATCCCACTCGCCCTCCTGATCAGCTCACGGGAAACTTCTTGGCTTCCTGTGTCGTCTTCCTCTCACTACTGTCCTGTAACATACGGAATCTGACCAGACCCTGCTCCTCCAATTGGCTCAGAAGGCCCCACAGGTACCACACTGTCCGGAAGGTTCCCACACCCCAAACTCAAAGGTGGCCACAAACCCAGACAAACTCATCACCACCCCCGCCTGCCACTTGCTCTCTCAAACTGTATTTCCCAACCAGCACTGGGCAGAAGGTCTAGTGATTCATTCTTGAAGGAACAAAGAACAGACCCTCACTCTTCCACCCTACGCCTCAAAATGTACTAATTCTTGTTGTTTACAAAATAAGACTTAAGCAGCACTCTGGAGGACTACGTACATGGTAAGATTTATCTTTTATTAGAGATCTTATATTACATATTCCCAAAAAGATATAAAACCTTCCAAGAGAAAAATATCAAAACCTATTTGATTCCAAGATAAGCAACATAATCAAAATGAAAGCAAAGATTTTCTTCCAAAGGAATGTGAAAACATTTCGACACAAGTACAACAAAGACATGGGAAGGTAATTAAAATGTTTCACAACACATTTTATAGCATTTTATTTTAATCAGTATTTGAAGAAAACAAGAATGCCGAGTTCTCAAACACTGCAGGTAAAAGCTCAAATTACCAAAAAAAAAAAAAAAAAAATCACAGGAATGACCTACTCGCTCAACTGAACATCTGCGGTAACAAATGTAATAAAACCCAAGCAAACAAATATGCCACCGAGATCACAACTGAAATGTAGGTTTTTAGGTGTGCCAGAGACACTAAATTAATCAGTTCGTGACCGCAACCCAAAGCAAAAGCATCCTCTCCTCATTTCCCTGATGATTTATTCTAAAAATAAAAAGCAGAAATTTGCTGGTTTAAAGAGAATTTCTGCTTTACCTGTGAACGGTGGCAACACACACTAAGACCCCGACTGACATGGGACAGATCCATCTCAAACAACCAGAAGTGGCAAAACCACTGTTATTGCATCAAGATTTTTTATTTCAACTGATCAGAATTTCCACAATGATTAAGCACACCCACTTAACCACAGAACACAGTGAACTCCCAAAGGAAGGTTTTACATTTAAGATGCAATGAAAATACTGATCTTATTCCTGGGATTTGCTTCTGGCAATCTTAACATCTGTAGATGTCCACAAAAAGGAAGTGTTTTGTTTTTTTTTTTTTTCTTTTAGTTGTTTATCCCCCAAAATGAGGAAGGAAACTTACAGTACATGTTTATTGCATGAAATTACTCCCTTATAATATCTTCATCAACACCAGTATTGTTTCCTTAATTATTAAAGGCGAAAAAAATTTATGAACTTAACATAACTTAGCAATAATTGTAGGAGCTGCATCTTGGTAAAAAAAAAAAAAAAAAAAAAAAAAAAAAAGGATGATCATCAGACTACCTGGTGAAACAGAAATTAGGTTTCAACTTCTCTATAAAGATGCTGGAATGGCAGGAGGTAAAAGGAAGTTTAAAGTCAGAGAATACTAAATTTATTAGGTAACACAAAGAGAATTTTCAAAAGTGTACATACTCAGTGAATCCTTTCTATCCTAAAACTGAATATTCTAAATGTTTCTAATGTTGCTTCAGTGTTAATGTCATGTTAATCATGATCCCAAATAAATTTTATCAAAAGTACTGTAATGGCACATAGGCTTGGAACTTCACTTTGAGGTTAGCACGTACAAAAGTTTGGAATTCACTCAACACACATGTTCTTTAATAAAAGAAATCAGGATGAGCTACCTATAAGTGGATTTCAAAACAGGGTCCCTTTTAAAGCATTCTTTCATAGAGTTACCTCCTGTGAAATGGAAACAGTGTATGGATTTTGCATGTCACAAAATCCTTGCTTCAAGCTGCCATCTTCTTGGCAGCAGCGGATTTTAATGGAACAGTACTTTTTCTTCCTTGTTTTGTTTTCTGACATCTCAGTACATTCAAATAGTCAAAATGTTTAGAATAACATCACCACAAATTTAATGAAACAGATCAGAATGTGGCCAGCATTGTCAGGCAAAACCGATAACACTTTACGTGTCATAGAAAGTACCCACCTCCTCCCCACCCCCGCCCTCTCCCCCTTTCTCAGTCATATGGACACCAAAATATTTAACAAGACTTATAAAAAAATAAGGCACATTTATTTTGATATGGTTATTTTTAAAATAGAAAACCCCTCTCCGAACATCTGTATTCAAATGAGCTGTGTAAAAAGACACCTTGTGGTACCTAAAAGAGGTTATGGTACCTATGGGATTGCTTTTTCTACCTTAGTGACAATGGAATAAATTGCACCTATCCCACATTGTCAAGTAATGGAAATATGCCTCTTTTTCTACTATTGAATGATTCAAAATCTGCTATTTCTGGAAATACAAAGAGTGAGAAGGGAGGGGTCAAGTGGTACATTAGAAAAAGGTGTGAAGATCAATGATGTACAGATATCATAAGGGTTGATGGATTGCACTTTTCCACATATTTCAATACACACAATTTTTCGAATGCGTATGAACAATTGCAACCATTTTGGCCATTAGCTATTACCCTTCAGCTTTTTATTCCATTTTGGTAAAAATGGGTATTTTTGTAAAACTAATGAAGGATCAGCAACATGAATACTTATAACAATCTCTTCACAACTCCCGACACAGATATAGTTAGTTAGCATTTAACCTGAGATACAATCTGTGGAGAGGTTGTTTTAGACATTTCTTCCTTCATTGTTGCATCGATTCATACTGATGGTGGTGATTCATGGATGGAACTTAAAGAAAAACTGGCTATAGCATGGCTTTTTTTTTTTTCTTTCTGTACTAGTAAAAAAAAAAATAATAATAATAATAATTATAATAACAATCACAGAATTCATGTCCTCACAGTAGCCAGAAGCTAAAATAATCTGCTTCCTTATTGCACGTCAAACCAAGAAGTGTATAAAAGACAATGCTTCCCAATCCAAATTTGAAAGCCAGGTTCATCTCAACTGGATTCGGAATGTGCTGATTTCCATGGGACTCAAGTTGATCTCACTTATATTTCGGGCGTCTGGAGGTGAATGCATCAAGGATAATGATGAAGGTATGAGACTTGCGACAGTAAACATGCTAAAAAGCTTCTGTACCAAAATCTAGAAAATAAATGATAAAAAAAATTGCACAGTTAGGTCAACTTTGAAGAAAGATTAGTAACACATCTATATATTTATTCAGTGGAAAATAGTAGGAGAGTAAAACAGTGTATTTGAAGTTTCCTTTTAATGATAAAAAGAGGAAGAGGAAGGAGATTAGATACAGCTATGCATGCCTGGACACACAGACCACCCTGGGAGGGACACCTAGGAGAAGTGTAACCAGGAGAGGACAGCTCACTCTACATTCTTCTTCTGAATTTCTTGAGAACTTATCACGTGCAGGGGCCACTTTTTCAATAAAAGAAAACACATCTATGAGCCAGCAAGCTTTAAAAACATCCGTATCCTCTTACACCCAACATTTACACCTAACAGTTGTCGTTCTTCTTGTTCCCAAAGAGCTGAGAGAAAGGACACAGGCTCCTCATGTCAGTGAGTCCCATTTTCAGGGTTGGGGGGTTGCTGAGAAAGTACTACCCTCATCCCATGTCTCTCTGGACCATATAATCCCCTTAAAACTTGACGCCTTAATGTCTATATACAAATGCTTACAACCAAGTACACTCACATCATCAGTAATAAGGTGAAGCGTAAATATCATGAAAAACAAACCCAAAACCATCAGTGCTTTCTTCGCACCAATTCCACGGAGGGCATGATACGAGAAATGAAGAAGCTTATTATCTGCCTAAGTGGATTTTGACCCCCTACCATATTGTCTTTTCTCTCCTTTTCAGACCCTATGCACATTCTAGTTGGTAGGGTTGGAAATGAATCTCTTAAGTCTGATCTACAGGTTATCTGTGAGGTTTTGGAGAAGAGCTGGGTCAGCTGAGCTGCCCCGTGGGGCAGACCTGCCTGTGTGCCATCCAGCTGTCTTCTCTGAGCACAACCTGCTCAGAGCCAGAGGCAGAAGGCTGGAGGTTCATTTCCTTCCAAGGAGAGCCTGAGGGAACTATCAGAAAGACCAGCTCAAAGGAGACAGAAAAACTGGGCAGCCGGCAGGTCAGCCTGAAGACCTGTTTGGCTGGCACAGCGAGGACTCCTATGCAAATCTGTCTTGATCAGGAGATCTAGACCCTCATTTCCCCTGGGACAACAACTGACTGGAGCTAAGTAAGGTTGCTTCGGGGCCGACTGGCCAGTGTCACCACTTCCCTACCCCACCCCACCCCACCTTTAGTTATTATAAAACCTGCTTTTGCCCCTCTGAGACTTCATGGACCTAGATCCTACATGAGCATGTGTGAGAGAGGAGGGAATATTGGGGGATGGGGGGTGGGGAGAGGATGTTTTGTCAGCTGGCAACGGAAGGCCTAGGAATGGAGGAGAATGTTGCCCCTACACGTGCCCATGTTCCAGACGTGCATTTTGATGCTGACAAGGAGAAGAGATCGAAGGTTGAGAAAGTGCTTTCTTAAGATGGAGAGACTTGAGCTAAATTACAGCAGCTGAGGGGAATGAGTCCACGAAGAGGCAATGAAACATTATCTTATTGTCAGAATGATTAGCAGAAAGCAAGGATTTCAAAGCACATGAAATCAACAAGCAAAAACCACTTTTCAGCTCACCTTTCCCTGGGTTGTGGAACAAAGCAGCCCCGTGTCTCTGCTCGAGAAGCGGCAGTCAAACCCCTTCCTGTGGAGGATCAAGGCTGCCTCATCGGAATGCTTGCCATCCACCTGCAGATGAGCATAGAGTGACAAGACGCCACAGCGACATTAAGGCAAATAGCGACACTACTGTATACTCCACTGTTTTAAAGTCAGCGTCCCCAAACCAAAAATGCTCACTTTATTTAGCAGTGAAGCCAGGAAAATTCATTTCCCCTCCAGTCCCACGTTCACTGTCACACCTGCTACATCCCCTCTACCTCCCCCACAAGGAGGCAGGTGACAATATGTTTTAAGTCACCTCATGCCCTGGTTTCTGGCACAGTCCCCAAGGACCTGCGTGTCCTTTTGTCTACATGCCACATACTGTTTTATCAAAGTTTCTTCAAATAAAGCATTTACATTTTTTTAATTTAAATTCAATTACTTAACATATAGTGTATTACTGGTTTCATGTCTAGGTAGAGGTCAGTGATTCATCAGTCTTATATAATACCCAGTGCTCATTACATCACGTGCCCTCCTAAATGTCTATCACCCAGTTACCCCATTCCTGTAACCCCTCCCCTCCAGCAACCCTCAGTTTGTTCCCTATGATTAAGAGTCTCTTATGGTTTGTCTCCCTCTCTGGTTTTGTCTTGTTTTACTTTTTCCTCCCTTCCCCTATGATCCTGTTTTGTTTCTTAAATTCCACATACGAGTGAGATTATATATGATAATTGTCTTTCTCTGACTGACTTATTTCGCTTAGCATAAGACCCTCTAGTTCCACCCACGTCGTTGCAAAGGGGCAAATAAAGCATTTAATTTTTATTTATTTGGTTTTTAACATACACGCCAGCTGAATAAAGTGTACCTGAATTTAGTCCTTATCTGGTCATTGAATGATGTATCATCCATCTCAAAACTGAAACACACTTCTTTATTGAATGCTAATTTTTGCTAATTGCATTAACATTTTTAATCTTTAATACACTGGTTCATTATTTTTATATAAAAGACATTTAAATTGAGTTAGTTATGCTTATCACTTGCTAGGCCAACCACATTTATTAGCTTGATGTATCATTTAAATTCACATTACAGAAGCTATTCTTCTTGTGCAAAGAGAAAAATACTAAACATGACAAGTAAGCTACAGGGATCAATATATACTTTCTTGCAGTAAAATTTCTTGCATCCATTTAAATAAAGATGCCAGGAGTGCTCTGAATATTTTAAGTTACAATTCTCTTAATAAATTTTATGTTTCCTCAAGGGGGGAGACGCTTCTGATAATAAGCAAAATAAATTAAGAATCCTTGGACGAATTAAGAAAGGGACAGCTATTCAAAGGAGTTCAGTGTGCTCAGCACTGACCTGTGATGAAAATGATCCCTTTTTCTCCTCTGTGGCCACAGATACGAATATGTCCAAGTTCTTAATCATCTTCACTGGGGGATATGATTTTTAAATGTGCCACAGAGACATCTTTTCTGAGGAGGAGCTGTCAGCATTCTCACCACTGATTTGACTTTAATGTGCCTCAACAATTTAAAGCTGGCCTCACCTCGGATTCTTGGCTGGAATAACCTGCTTTATGATATTTCACACTGGTATTCTGCAGTGGTACTGCTAAGATTTTGTTTGAAGGGAGAGGAAAAAGTCATTTAAGGAATTCTGAGTCATCACAGGACCAACATGATAAACATAGCAAGTTTAAATCATATGACAATGTTTTCTAATAAAATTTCAAGGTGGGGCGCCTGGGTGGCTCAGTCGGTTAAGCGACTGCCTTCGGCTCAGGTCATGATCCTGGAGTCCCGGGATCGAGTCCCGCATCGGGCTCCCTGCTCGGCAGGGGGTCTGCTTCTCCCTCTGACCCTCCCCCCTCTCATGTGCTCTCTCTCATTCTCTCTCTCTCAAATAAATAAAATCATGGGGCACCTGGGTGGCTCAGTTGGTTAAGCGACTGCCTTCGGCTCAGGTCATGATCCTGGAGTCCCTGGATCGAGTCCCACATCGGGCTCCCTGCTCAGCGGGGGGTCTGCTTCCCCCTCTGCCCTCTTCCCTCTCGTGCTCTCTGTCTCTCATTCTCTCTGTCTCAAATAAATAAAATCTTAAAAAAAAATAAAAAAATAAAAAAATAAAATTTCAAGGTGTTTCACACAGTCCCAAAAGAGCATGAAAAGAGCACAGTAAAAAAAAAAAAAAAAAAAAAAAAAAAAAAAAATCCTTCATTTATGACATACATAAGGTCTCCAGAAGGACAAGGACAAGTCTCTCGTGTGCTAAGTGTATAGGCTTGGAATAGTTACTGATCACCTAAGCATCAGTTTCTTTGCCTATAAAATGGACCTAATGCAGGTTTCCCCTCTTCATGGAGTCATGGCGTCTAGTAAGACGTTGAAAATACGAGGTATGGTGGCTTAGCTTATAGGACAGAATGTGTTGGTGTAGAAGCTACAGAAAATGGATCAGAACCTGGGCTGGGAGTCAGGCAGCTCGACATCTAGATCCTAGCTCTGCAATTTCCTAGATGCTTTTAGCAAAACCTGGTTTCTCCTGTAGCATAAAATGGAGATGAAATTCAATTGTGTAACAGAGACTCAGCCCAGTGTCTGCAGCAGAGGAAGCCCTTGGTACATTTTAGCCATTATTCTTTCTGTCATTGTAATCTATCAGATAAGTACTGGTGATTATTTTCCCAATAGCTCACTTAATTTTTTATTCACAAATTTTCTTTAGTGACATTATAACTCTGTAGCTGAGGAATCAGAGACCCTCCAAACTGTATGTCAACAATTATGCATCAAAATCATAACATAACAAAATCATGACTAAGTCCCAATTCAGATTCACTATTTACATGGTCTATTGATGAGGCTCTTTTAAAAGCACTTATCATTATAACCTGAAGCATTTAGCCATTTTAACTCACTAAACCATCCTTACAAAACCACCAGACAGCCGGCTTTGTGAAAATTCCTGCAACACATCTGCTCTTGAAATAATGAATGTGTGAGGCCTTTACCAGACTGGAGGTGATAATAAAAAAAAAAGCAAAAGGAAGCATCTTTGGAATTTTGCCATTAGTTTTACAAGAGATTTAAACAATACAAAAGTAGAAATTGAAGTCATAAAGAGTAATTTTCACTGATGGAAAAATGTTACACTTTCTCTAAAAACCAAAACTGCATCACTTTCGTAAGGACCAGAACACCAACTGAAATAGCAATCATCTTGTCCAAGTTTTTAAAAATTAAATATTCATGAAAGTATCAGTTTTCAAGCAAAAATACCTGAGGCAAAGCAGCAGTTTTTCAGTTTCAAAGTCTGTCTCGTCATTTTATTTCCAAGAAAACTGTTTTTCAAAGTAGGGAAACTGTGAATTTAACTTGAATATGCATGCAAGAAAACAGATACTTTCGCAAAAAAGATGCTGTTCACTCGAGGAGAGTAAACAGACTCTGAAAGACCTGTTTTTATATTCATTAATGTATGAGTACTATCCGGACCTCAGAAAAAAAAGGGGGGAGGGAGGAGGGAAGAAAATTGACCAAGTTTGAAATTGCACCAAGCACTATGCTAGGTGAACTTCAAATCAAGTGTCTCTGTTTACAGCTCAGATCACATTTGAGACTGAATCCCCTCGGGAAGGCCTGGGTGTTCCGAAGTCACTTGGAGAATCCACCGCAGAACTTACTTCCAGGGGATAAAGCAACCTGTGGCTCTGAGGCTAAGCAGGGCCCGGGAGGTTTCTCTGGCAACGGGGTGGGGTGGGGGGGACGGAAGATGGTGCGGCTGGCAGAACGAGGCCATCAAGGCTAGAAGCAGCTGGACTGGGGGCAAAACACACGAACCAGTCCTGTGTCTGCAGATACGTCATTTAACCTCTCAGAACTCAGAAAACTCGGGAGACTCGTGAAGCGCCCCTCTGAGGATCAAGTCCCAACCACAATGACAGTAACAGTAATCGCAGCTAACACTTTTTGAGCACTTGCCGTGTGTGGGACCCTGTACAGAATACTTCTCACGGAAGAACTCAATTCATCTCATAACAGCCTTTGAAACAGTGGAGTTGGTATACAAGTTTGTATTATTATATTTAAGTGCACATGAACATCGCAATCATGAAGCATGCCTTCTCATAGTCAACTAGCAATGATCACTGACCGACCCTACATTAGTCCTTCATGACCTTTCCCACAGATGGTGGATCCTTCTGAGGGTGTCCCATCATAACTGAGTGGTCAAGAGAAAAACAGGCAGAGTATTCCCTAACATTTTCAGCACTCTCACTCCCCTTTGTTTCCATACAAGAGGAGTAGAAGGTTCTGGGCGGGGATCTGGAGTCAACATGCTGGGGTGCGCCTCTCAGCACACCATTTACTGGCTGCATGACCTGGGAAAGCTACCTACCATCTTTAGGTCAGCTAGTTTCCTCTTCTGTAACAGGGGGGCACAATATTGCCTACCTTCACAGTACTGCTGGGAGAGCTAAATAAGGCTCTCTTTACAAAGAAAACACTCAGCATAATGCCCGGCACACAATTTTAGGTATCTTATTAACTTTTCAAAAAATATATACGGAATACAAGTCAAGGTGACATCGAGATTTACTTTGGGAATAAAATTCAACCTCCAATTTATAAAAAAAAAGTGCCTATATTTTATTTCATTTTTAGCAACAATCACCACTGCTCATGACTGAACTCTCACTGTTGACAACCTTCATTCGTCACGCACTCAGTGCTTAGTACGTGCCAGATACTGTTCTAAGTGCTCTACAAACATTAACTCATTTGATCCCTAGGACACCTCTGAGGTGTGTCCTGTTATCATGGCCACGTTGCGAATGAGGCAAATGGGAGAATGAGGGGCTGTGTGCTAAGCAAACTGGCCGGTAAGCACAGGTGATGTGCTCAAACAAAGGCAGCGGGACTCCAAAGTGCTCTACCAGCTTCGCCCCCCTGCCTTCGCGCTAGCTATGGACTGGCGCTCAAGGACACCCGCTAGGAGGGGAAAGAGAAAGATCACTTTTAATGTAACAGAAGAAAAGGCTATAACCCGAAGGAGCTCACTCTCTGATCTGAGCTTAGAAAAAGGGAGTATTTAATCCAAGGTTCCAGCAGCCTAAAACCACGACTTATCAGAACATACATTAGTTGAGAAAGGAAGGCATGGACACTGTCATTTCCACCCACCCGCCCCATTTTAAACGGGATTTAAAGCCATTCTGAAAATCATATATGCACACGGCAGTGTCTCATAAGCAGAGCAGCAGGCAAGTGTCCCTCCATCGACATGGGTGAGAACCCAGAGGAGAGAGCTGTGGCCGTCCCGTCTCACACCAAAAGAAATCTGACTTGCTCATTAATAAGGTGAGCTTCACAGATAAGCACACTCCTGGAAACTGTAGTCAACGTTATGTGTGCACCCTTTTTTTCTGTGGAAGAGAGAAGCCATAACTTCGACTAGATTCCCTAAGAGAAATGTGTCTCTATCCTCCTCAAAGAATGTCTAAGGTCCATACAAATTAAGGCATGGCTAAACAGCTGGTGGAGAAATTTCTCCAACCTGCCCAGATTCCATGAAAATGCCGACTGACATCCATCTTTCCCTGTATTCTGGCAACTGGAAAGGTGGGAAAACTGCACACTGCATTTTAAGTCCTGAGACAGGATGTAACCAGTAGGAATTCATTTTCCAGGGCATTCATTAAAATGTCCAATAACAGTTATCCTGTTTCGATCAACAAGATAAGATGACAGAAAGAACAGAGAAGGTGAAGGGCTGTATAACGAGGAAATTTTCTCCACAATTTTCACCTTTCCAGAAGCCAGGGAGATTAATAAAGCACCGATCAATTCTTCTAAGAAAGGCAAAATGAAGTAAAAACCTTAAACTGCCTCTTATAAGAAAAGGGGGTGTGTAAACAAGTGGAGAGAGAAAATCTTATTCAGTAAGTGGTGATGTTGAAATGATAATATTTAACTATTTGCAAGAAATGGTTAAGCAGAAATCAGAATAAAATGTCAGAGATAGAGTTAAATGTAATACACAGAGAGAGAAGTAGATACAGATATAAAGATACATATCTATAAATGAATTAAATAAAAATACATCTGAACATAAAAGAGGTGGAAATAATCTGGGGGAAAGAAAAAGGTTGAACAACGTATCATTGTGCAAAACATCAAGGCAGCATGGCTCCATGAAGCCTTTAATTAAATGGCTTAATCAAATTCCTTCTGGTCCCTGGAATGTCTGCATTCCAGGCTGAAGCTATCTCTCCAGCCTACAGAACCCCGACCGATGATCCATGCCCCTGTGAGATTCTCCCAGCATCCTCTCTACCAAGACTCCCTTCCCCCCTAATCAATACCCTTTCCTGAGGATGGCATGGTTTTCCTGTTCCCGACCACTTCACTGGTGCTCCTGTTCCCCAGCTTTCAAGCCTTTACAGAATCTTCTTTTTAATATCTCAAGCTTCTGACAGTACAAGAAAAGGAGATGGTAAAGAGAAGAGAGGGGGGCCGAGCCTCCAGGAGGAGAAGGCTGACAGTTCACTGCTAGACGGGACTTCACTGGCACACTCGGTGGTGCTGCGAGGCAGGGTTTAAGAGATGCCTGCTCCCATCGTCCTCTGACTGCAACTAGATGACATGCAATCAGTTTTTTCCAAAAACATATAAAATAAGAGCAACATATGCTTATATAAAACCATAAACTCATCTACCAATACAGAATAATTCCTGAAAAACTGGACTCTGAGGAACAGATTTAGTAACTCTTAAGAAGTCAAACGCCACCCTCTGAGGCCCTGTACAGCACCCAGATTCAGAAAACCTGCATGTGGGCCCTAATTCTGCCATGTACCACTGTGTAATTTTATCTTAGTCATTTAATTTCTAACTTTTACTTTCCCAATTTAGTCAATGGAGATAACAGTAATTTCTAGAATCATGAGAGTTTTTGAAAATTACTGATTCCTAAGTTGCCCCACCCCAGACCTAGGGAATCAGAATCTCAGAGATGGGGAAATTTGTAAGTCTTCTCTATTTCAAAATCTCCCTGGTGTGATCTGGACACATAGGACTCTGAGGACTGGGAGCTGGAAATGCTGCAGCACCTTTGTGGGTTAGCAACACCTCCAACCCTACCTTGCCTCTCTCACTGTTGCTCGAGTCCATAACCCCTTTCTCCCTGAGGAGTCAGGCTGCCCATGTGACGTTTAGAACTTGAAGAACCATCAGACGGTGACCCGGGAGCTGGGCAAGCAGGGGCCTCCTCCATCCCGCTGCCGACGAGGAGGTGCGGCAGAAACAAAGACATGCCTCCATCGTGTGAAGGTGGTTCTCAGACATGTTTCTTGTGGGAGGTGGTAGTTAGGAAAATGCTTACTTACATACAGGCCAGTGGAGACCCTGGTCTGGCTTGGAAGCTAAGAGCTATGTTCACACTACTTCAATGGGAAAAATGCTTTGCAACCTCCAGAGGAACAATTCATTATTATATGTTTGGAGCTGCCAGCACACAGAAATAGGGATGCAATCCAAAATGCTGAGGTCTGGTTTCTGGATTTCTTCCAAGTGATTTTTGTCTTCTTTTAGTGTAACCATGAAATTACACTTGACACCTTTTTAAGTACCGAGCTTTCTTTGATTCAATACCTACGTCAGCTTCTTTCAATGATTATTTTCCTATTATCAGAGGTTAAGGGACAGAATGCAATTCTTTAAAGAAGTGATTTTGAATGGACAAATCAATCCCCTTGGATTACCGGTGAGCTTTTAACCAACTGTTAGAAATATGTGCTAAGAGTCAAAGACTAACACAGGAACCGGCACTGATTGATAGGATAAAGTAAAACAGCCCCCAATAATACCGACTTCTGATCATGTGCCAGTGTGCTAGTTATGGTTACACATAATATTTCAGCCTTTATTCTTCCTGGTCAAATTGTTAAATTGCTTTCTATTTCCTCTGCTAAAACCCTAGTTTGCACCTGAGCCGGCAAGTACCATAAGCACCATCAGGACAACGCATGTTTATAAAGCACTTCTGTTTCCAAAGGGCTTTCACAAGCATTAGTTTATGTGTTGCTCACAACAGACCCGCAGCAGGCAGATCTGATATCAGCCCCATTTTATAACGGGCAGCTGAGTCGGCACTCGGCCAGCCATCAGGGAGTGGAGGTGGGCCACCTGTTGAAGGGTGTGAGGAACAAGGGGAAGCCAAGCGGACATAGTGAGTGGAGACCAGACCACACGGAGCCGAATTCTTCAGAGTGTGAACCAACTGAATAGCAACATTCATTGACTCCAGACAACTGGATCTGCTTCCAGAAAACAATCATGGGAAAGAGTCATCTAGAAACGAGGCTAAGGAACAGTGGCCGCCATGTGCCCCAGAAGCCTTCAGATCCTTAGGTTGCTAATGTCCTCTACCATCATGCCCAGAGGTGGCAACCTGAGGCTCAGAGTCTTTAGTACCACCCCCCCCATCCCCTCATTCCCTTTGGCTTATGAATTAATGAGAGGAAAAGCTCAGGGAGGCTATCCATCGCTGGTGTGTTCTTTCCATGAGTCAAAAAGTTGACCCACAAAAGACTAGCAGAATCCTAGAAACAGAGCTCATGAGATTCGCTCAATCAGCAAATTGTTGCTGAGCCCCTTCTATGTGCAACCATTCTTCTAGGCAACAGGATGCAGCAAGGAATCAAAGAAAAGACCAGCTCACATGGAGCTTCTATTCTCACCACGGCACCCACGTTTAGGCCTTTCTACTTGCTTGTAACTCTTCCTGGACCACTCTACCCCCAGAAATCTGCATGAGTCACTTACTCTCTAACCTCCTTCAGATTTTTACTCCATTAACACCCTTTCTGCAAGGTCCTCTTCCAACCACACTATGCAAACTCGCATCATCTTCCAGAACCATCCTTACCTATTTTCCCTAACACTTATCACCATCTAACACATTATATGTTTCTCTTATTTTTTCTTATTTTTCTCCTCCCACCAGAATCCATGCTTCAGAAACGCAGGGGTGATTGTCTGGTTTGCTCATGACAGTATCCCTAGTGCCTTTAGCTATAACTGGCACGTAGTAGGCATGAAATAAATCCTGGTTCGTTCGCATGATCAAACAAGGCTTTTGACACATGCAGATATGTGCAGGCCTCCTGTGTTCACCTGTATTCATTATCATAAGCCTCATGGATATTCCTACATAGGCCTAAGTTCCTTCTCTTGGTCATACAGTTTTAAAAGCCCTATATGTCCAAATTTGCAGGCATTTATCCTTACTTTACTTGGTTTGCTTTAGTTCTTTGTGCTTAAACGAAACATTTTTCTCTTCTTATGTGGTCTTCAAACATGAGCATTCTCTTCTTTTCATACTCAGACCATTTATTACATTCCCTGCAGAATCCCTAAGCACTTAAGACTATTTGTAGCTACACATATGTCAATTCACAATATCACAAAACAGCTCTACAAAAGATAAAAATGATGTCAAATGTCTAATTTTTATTCTTTTCAAATGCAATCTCTGACTTTAAAAGTAGGCATACATGTAAACAAAAGCAGTCTAACTGAATTAAAATTCCAAATCTAATAAAACCTTCCCCTCTCTTCCTCTAGTATATCTTTGGATGTCTCTAAATAGTTGGGTTTCTCAATGCAAACATCTGAGTTGCAGTGATTTTCAAGAGAAAGATATGAATGTACAAGGCCTCTGATACAGAAATAATTAAATGCTATGCTTCTTAATTCTCTAACTCCTCAAGAAACACTGGCTAACAAGGAGAAATGAATGGAAAATGCCAGAAGAGCTGATCTTATGGCCTGTTCTCCCACCTACTATAATGTGACCCCAGGGCCAGTTTTTGCTTTCTTATCTGTACAAAGATAATATACCCTGACCTTCTCACCACAAAGAACTTTTCCGGGAATAACATAAATTAGTAGTGGGATATGCTCTAAACTACACAGCAACAGTCAAATGAAAGGTAGAATGATTTTGCCTAAAGGCCAAGTCCTCTTAACGGCTCCTTGAGGCGCAGTAAAACCCACAGTACCGTTGACCCTTGAGCTGTGCAGGGGGTTAGGGGCGATGATCCCCCTCCCCCGAGTCAAAAATCCGCATGACTCTAACTCTCCCAAAACATAACTACTAATAGCCTACTCTTGGTTGGAAGCCTTACTGATAACATGAACAGTTGATCAGCACACATTTTGTATGTTATATGTATGTTACACTGTATTCTTATAATAAAAGAAGCCAGAGAAAAGATGATGTTAAGAAAATCATAAGGAAGAGAAAATACATTTTCAGTCCTGTAGTGTGTTTATGGGAAACAATCTGTGTAAGTGGACCAGTGCAATTCCAGCTCATGCTGTTCAAGGGTCAGCTGCAGTTCTTTCTGCTTCTCATCCCCTTATATCAAATACATCACAAAAAAGTAATTCTTTATAGATACATTTTGGGATATACCTTTGACTGTATTGTCCTCAGATTTTTTTTTTATTAAAGATTTATTTATTTATTTTTATTTGAGAGAGAGAGAATGAGAGAGAGCGAGTACATGAGAAGGGGGAGGGTCAGAGGGAGAAGCAGACTCCCTGCCGAGCAGGGAGCCTGATGCGGGACTCGATCCCGGGACTCCAGGATCATGACCTGAGCCGAAGGCAGTCGCTTAACCAACTGAGCCACCCAGGCGCCCCTGTATTGTCCTCAGATTAACGAGATGAATGTCACAAGGCAAAGATGACAGTAACGGAGAGAATTCACCTAGCAGCTGAGGGGTGGACACGGGGATCTTTTCTGTCATTGTAAAGACAGGATGATTCAGGAAAGAGGAAGTTATGTGGCTAACGAGAGAAGGATAACTGACTGACTTCTTTTCTTCTTCCTATCAAGAAAAAACAGAAATGCTTAAGTGTTATATATATATGCAGTTTTCACAATATTAATGGAATTACCTGACAGGGTTTAAATAGAAAAGAAATATAAACAAAAACAAATATTTTAATTTTATATTTTGTAAATAACAGTCTTAGCCAACACAGAGATTACCAAGTCCATTTGTAAGCAATACAAGAAAATGAACAGTGTCCACCTAACTCATGTTTAGAAAGATCTTTTTTCCATTGCTTTAGTACTAAAAATCCTGATAACATTTTCCAAAAAACATTTTAGGACAAGGCATAACATTTTACGGAAACTCTTTCTCAACCTACCACAAAATTCTTAAATAGATGGGCTGGGATATTCACACATCTTGCACATCATCAAATGTGATCTCTTCTCCCTCAGGTTTTACCCACCATATACTCATGGTTTCATTTATACACTCAACTAGACCATAACATCTTGTGATCTGAAGCTATGCTCCATATATGTTACCCAATGACAGGATTTTTTGGGGAAAAACTCTCAAAATAAATAAGGTTTTTAAAATAACACAAGGAGTATACCTATATCATCTGTTAAATTTGGTAAATCACTACCACTGAACTGAAACTGTTAAATTATGTTATATAATAGTTAGTACATATTTACCTAGTACACAATTATTCAGTAGAATTTAAAAGTACTTTGGTCATTGCTATGGTATATACTTAAAGACAAGTGTTTCTGCATGTTCAAACATTAAACAAGTCTGCCAGGGCTGGCGATAGGCATATGGTAGATGACACACTCAATTAACTAAATCAATGACTAAGTAGAATCTTAACCAATAATGCCTAAGGTATAAGAGCACACAGAGAAAAACACTGAGAAGAGAAAATAATTTATGTAGAAAGGTTTTTTGATCAACAGTGACATGTGGAACAAATTTAATTTTGTATCTTATTTTTAAACTGTCCATTTCACTGATATCCTCTGATTTTGCATCCTTTCTGCAATACAGGGCTCAAATAAAAGGCTTGGCTACTTATCTGGCCGAAAAGATAGGATTTATAGGAGATACGGGGCTTAAAATTCAGAATGTCAGATTAGCACTGAACAGAGGGTATTGAGCAAAGAGTGACAAGCATCTTGCCAGCAGCGAACTGTAGATGTCATTACAATTCAGACTATGGAGAAAGAAAAAAAATTAAAGGCAGTAGAGGGACAGTGCATACTGAGATACTGACACAAGGTCTAAATGACTTGTAAATAAAATATGCACCCATCCCACACTCTTTTTTTAAAAGAAAGATTAAAAAAGCATATATAATAATATTCACCAACAATACTGAAATTTAATGCATGTTGTTGAATACTGAGGGAACAGTTTCAACTGGAAACTTTAAATGTACTCCAAGATCAAAGGACTTCATAATCTAGGTCAGGATTGCTGACAAAATCACTTTTCAATAATAAAAGATAAAAGATCCCAACAGAAAAGAAGACACCTGCCGTATTAGAATCAGAAGGCATTAAGTCCATTCTAGGTCAAGTAACATTCAGAGAAAGCTCTCTGGCTTTGTTCTATGCTCTTGGAGGAATCCCTGGACACTTCAGTGAATAGGTGGGATACTTCTTGATGGATTATGTATACCTTTCAAACAGTAATGTGCATATATACTCTTCCTCCCAACCACACCAGTTCCCTTGACTCTCAGTGCCCCCCTGCAACCTACCATACATAAAAATGGCTTGGGGAGCTTTAAACATAGATCCCCGAATCCTAACCCAAATCTACTTAATCAGAATTTCCAGGGGTGAGCCCTAGGTAGCCAAAGCTTAACAGCCCCCAGAGTGAATCTCAAATCTCGGTCAGTCTGACACAGCTCTGTGGACACGTGCTGGGAACCATCACCCCAGACATCCTCCCAACCTTGTAGAAGAAACCGCTGCCTTTGCAATCAAATGTCTGAGTCTCATCCTTTAACTAGTTTTGGATTAAGAAAATGATTCAGACTCAGAAACATGTTAATGCTAAGTCTCGTCAAAGGAAACAATATCATGACTGTAAGTGCTTCGAGAATTCAAGAACTGTGCCATTTACTGTCCTAAGCAGGATAAGGGAGAGAAGTTTAGGGAAGATTTGTGGTTCAGAGCTATAAAAGCACCACGAACAAATAACGCTGCTGGAAGCTGGCCAGGCAGGGTGGGACAAAATCTCACAGAAGGTTCCATGATTCATGCACTTTCTTAACATGTTTATAGCAACGAGGGGCTCGACAAGATATTTAGCTGGTGAATTATCACCTTTTGATTAATCTCCTGGAAAGGTAATCTTTTAACTGTAACCTTTATGATAAACCCAAAGCTTATAACACATGTTTGCTATAGGAAATTTTAAGCTGTAAATGAATTCTCCAGACTTGCAGTACTAATATACTACTCTAAACATTATTTGGTTCCTTGTGGGTTGGAAGGCTTCAAGCTGTTCAGATCTAGCTTTCTCCTTGCATTCTGTATGAAATTATAAAGAGTTTATAGCACATTCTGATCCAAACCACAAGAAGTTGAGATCTCCATTGGGTTCCAGCCCTTATTTTATAAATCAGAACTTCCTGCTAGGCTCCATGGTGTCCTTCATGAAGCCCATTTAAGTTATCTGATCCCTAAACATCAAAGGTTTCCATCCATCTACAGCAAAACTTGCTAAATAAATTATCTAAGACAATAAGAGATGATATTTTGAGTCACTTTGGCTTATTCAGTATGACCTGATACATGGTGAGAACTGGATAAATGTTTTTTTAAACTTAATCTATCAACAAGTAAATGTAATATAAATAAAGGAGAGAAAAATACAGTAGGAGAAAGGATGTGGTAAAAAGAGACAGAAGAAATAATTGATGAAAATTAATGAATCATAAGATTTAGAAATATATCTCATTTAGCGCAGAGGTGAAGCCTGGTGATCTGTGAGCTAAATCTGCCTACAGATAGGTTTTGATAGGTCTGCATGGTATTAAAAAGTTGTCTGTTTTTTGGCCAACTCTCAAAAAAGAAAAAAAATCCAGGAGATTTCACAGTGAAATTGTCAACAACAACAAAAAAACTCCCTAAAACAGGTAACTTTTTTTTTTTTTAAACCCAAAACACTGGAAACCCAAGTCACCCTGGGCCCCCATATTCCCTCAAGCGCAGCTGAGTTGTAGCTCCTTGGTGGGATGTGTCCTCACTCATCACAGACCCGGGGTCACCTCACTTACGCGTTTGCCCTTAAACCTGACCAACCTCCCTCATGCCATCACTTTTCTGAGTCCTGTCAGCATTTGAGCTTTTCATCTGATCTCTCCTAGCTCCTTTTCCTGACATGTAAAGAACTGGTATCCACAGGTAAAATGACACAACTGTAATACCTGAACACTTCCCAGCACTTCTAATTCCTGGTTCAATGCCCTCTACCTATAGCAGTCTTCAGCAGGAAGGGATAGGGAGTAAGTGTCAAAGAAACAAAACCTAAAGGGTCAATGCCAAAGAGACAATTCCCACTTTCCGCTTCCGTTGGTCATTACACATGGATGATAGTCCACCTCACATAGCTACAGTAACCCACTGGGCATCTGCACATCTCACAGCAATTATCATTCCAGTCCTTGTTCTCACTGCCTCTCTGCAGAACACTCACGAACAGGATTCGGTTCCACTTAGTCACCCAGATAACTCCTCCCAGAGGCTCTGGCAGGCTGAAGACTTTCTACTAAAATGCCTTCCTGTACAGAGACTGTCTCCTCACCATGGTTCCTACCATCGACATCTTAAACATGAGAGTCTGAGTTGAAAATAAAAACACTTTCTATAAAGTTTAAGTTATAGGAGATGGAACATTCCTTAATCAAATGCCTTTTTAATCAATTGCACTAGAAATTAAAATGTATTTTCTCTTCTCTAGTTCATTTTTTATTGAAAAGAAACTATTGATTTAAGTCCAAGAATCTATAGTTGAGCAAAAAGAAAAATTTAACCAACATAGGATTATACAAACACTGGATCAAATTTCAATCAATTACTATCCAAGGAGTTTTGAATGGGAATAAACAAATTATTTCACTTCTAAGTGAAAGCTTTATAGATCTGACATGAAAATGCTTATTGCCATAGTTAATAGAAGCTTTGCAAATTAGTGTCTATATAGAGAGAAAAAAAAAATCATAAAAGCCAGAGACATTTTCGGGAGGAGAAAAAGACAGTAGCTGCCAGCACTCAGACAATAATTTTCCTGTGCAGTTTTAGTCCTCAAATTAAGCTATCCTGTCAGTAATTGATTTAAACCATGAGTCCCAAGAACTGGTTTAAATCTTGACATCTAAAAATGGATATTAAAATCTTTTTTCCTAAAAGATTCTAGATACTGAAAGAATTCTTGGCTTTAATGAGCTGTTGCCATTTCATTCAATCAACCAGTGTTTTATTTATAGAATAGCTACCATAGGCAAGGAGCCCTGTGGGGTACATAAAAATGAAGCAGACAAGTCCCTGGAATGGAGCAGGGGAAGAGAACATGCCGAGTATGACAAGGCAGTAAGCAGGGGCTGGGATAAATGCGGTGGCACCATGCGCTATTACAGCTCACTCATTTATGCATTTGTGCATTCATTCATGCAACACATATCGGGTGCTTCCTCTACCAGGAACAATTCTAGAAGCAGAGGAACATGGCCCCCACTCTCATGAAGTTATGGTCCAAAAGAGGAGAGAGACAATGATCAAATATAATCACATCTATGCACGGAGAACAGATGCGCAATTCTGAGGAGGCACTGAGGATGGTGATCTGGCCTGGTCAAGAAAAAGCAGTTGACCAAGGCAGCTTTGGCCTGAACTATTATGAAGAGTTCCCTGGGCACAGAATGAAACCACAAATGCAAAGGTGCTGTGGGCCCCAGGTGCGTAGGGAGCACTTGGGACTGAAAGAAAACTAGTGGGCCTAGAGCAGAAATAACACGAGTCATGCTGGATGAAGCTGGGGGACAGGCAGGGCCCAGATCATGAGGGGCTCTTCAGGCCATGGGAAGGATTTTGGCTTTTATTAGGAGAGCAATGAGAAGACACCTGAGGGTTAAGAAGGGAGCAGTGAGGTCAGATTGAATTTTGAAAAGATGAATCACTTTGCTTACTTGATTTGAGAACAAATACGGCAGGAAAAGAAGAGCAGAATGATTCAGGAAACACATGATGTTTGTTTAGATAATGGTGGTCAAAATAAGCGAGTTTATAGATTTGAAATATTTAGGCAATAAGATAGTCAACACTGGTGATCATTGTTTTAAGAAAGGGGCAGGCAAAGGAGAAGTATCAATGAGAGATGACTGCTATGTATGTGGCACTGGATGGAAGGTGGTACTAGTCCCCGAGAGAGCAAACACTAGAAAAGAGCAGGTCTGGGGGGAAGGGAAGAGAGATCATGAGAGTGATCATGGATATGTCGGGTCTGAATAGCAGGATGCAGCTAGGTAGATGGGTCTGCAGGTAAGAGGTGAAATATATGTGTGGGTTTCATCTGCGTAGAGGTGGTCACCAAAGCCACAGGAGTAGGAGAGATTGCAGAGGGAGAACATATAAAACGAGAAAAGGAGAAGGCGTGGGGCCAACCCTTGAGGACTCTGACATTTAATGGCTTAATAACCATCAGAGAGATAAAGAACCACTTGAGAGCTAGGAGGAAAACCAGATGAGCATGGCACCACGGAAGCCCTGGCTAGACTGTCTTCTAAGAAGTGACATGGTCAGTGTCGAATGCTGCTGCAAGGTGAAGTAAGATGGTGGATCTCGTGACACTGGCAAGGGTGTGTGTGTGGTGGGGGAAGCTAAAGCAAATCTGAAATGAGTCGAGTGTGACACGGAAGCAATGAAATAAACCCATCTTCCAAAGCGGCTCAACTGGGTGTGGAAGACAGGACGGGAGAGCAGGGCAAATGGACACGAGTCTGTGTGGAGGTTGTTTTTGGTATGTATGTATGTATGTATGTATTTATTTATTAAAGATTTTATTTATTTTTTAGAGAGCGAGCGAGCGAGAAACAGCATGAGAGGGGAGAGGGTCAGAGGGAGAAGTAGGCTCCCCGCTGAGCCAGGAGCCTGATGTGGGACTCGATCCCAGGACCCTGGGATCATGACTCGAGCCGAAGGCAGACGCTTAACCATCTGAGCCACCCAGGCGCCCTTGGTTTTTATTTTTAATAGGAGAAAATGAAGAGTGTCTAAAAGCCTGCAGAAAGGGTTTCTTTCCTAGGGAAATGTCAGCTATGAAGGGCAGAGAGAGGGAAGGAGGATGATGATGCTGAGGAGGGCGCTGGGGTACGTTGCAAGGACAAGTGGAGGTACTGGCCTGGGAGGAAAGGAAGGTAAAAATGTCTCTATTGCAACATGAGGGAAGAAGGAAAGGGTGGGAGGAGATGGTTGATACCTAGAACAGAGAGCCCTGTCAGATGTGAAGTCGATGGTGAGGCCACCAGCTAAAAAGAGTAGAAAAGATCTGAAATGGATCAGTGAAGAAAGAAGGAGAGCAGAGTGAGAAAAAAAGGGCTGTGTACAGATCATCTGAGGTGGGAAATCAGTAAAGCACGGAGGACTGTGATGATGACTTTTGTGTAGCCTTGAAGAGGCGTATTGTCATGTTGGTTTACATCCAACTGAGCTTTAGCCAGATTTTTTTAATGGAATGCTGAGGTTTTGTCTTGAGAAATGAAAACTGAGCAAGAAGATAGACAAGTAAATCCATTTTCAATTGAGGAGTCTAAGACTAGAATAAGCACACTAAGGTTTCCCATAAATTTTACTAATCAAACTTAATCTAAGTATGTGATTAAGTTCTATTCTTAAATTCAACTCTTATTTTCTTTCAAAATAATCTCAGAAAATCTCACCCAAACTGATTCTTTAACATTTTACATCTACATAATAAGGAAAAATAAAAAATAAGATGACCTAAATGCAAATCTGACATATGTGTAACTGAAGTTCTCTTTTTTGTCAATATAGGCTACACCTATTATAAAGATATCTCAATCCTGGGAACTGAAAATCATAAAAAAAGTGGACAGTCATAATTTCAAATTTTGGGTGGCAAAGAACAAACAACATCAGAACGTATGAGTTATTATTTTTTCCTACCGTATTCACACTTCTTTTTTCCAGTAGTAGTCGAAATAAATTAGCTGTAACCTTGTTATCATGGACACCTTGCTCAAGGCCGCGATTATCATCTTGCATGAGTCTTCGATCCATGATAACTTCAATCTGACCTAACAAACAAACAAACAAACAAACTGGCCAGAGTTATTTAATACAAACATCCAGTGACAATCACATAAGTTTAGGCACGGTCCTGATTTAAGCCAAGGAGACAGATCCATATAGCCCAAAGTACCAAGGGCTTTCTCAAAACAGCTAGGATAAATGCAAAAAACAGGACTTTATTTCCATTCTTCTTCATAAATGTCTGGTAAAATTTGGTAAGAAATTTGAAAATGAGACAGATCAAAACTTAAGTGAAATTTAAAAAGAATTAATCTGAAGAGTAAATTATGTCCTCTAAAATTTTTAGTGGTAGCACCTGGAATTTAAAAACATTTACGAGGTTCATTAGGAAACATACATCACACCTGGAGTAACAAGGCAAATACAGATGTGTAGAATCTAAAAAGGATTTGAAAGACTAAGCGTTTTGGTTACTTGGTATCTGCTGATTCTCTGAAGAAACCCCAGGATTTGGAGACACCCAGCACGTACCCCCTTCCCTCCCTGGTATTAAGTTAGTGGCATCAACTATCCTCTCTCCTCTAGTTCAAGAAGAGGTCATATTTGGTTCCTTCATTGGCTGTGCAGTAATTCCACACCTCCTCTAGGTTAAGTTGTAAGCTAAGAATTAGGCTATGAGACTACAAACCAAAAAACCCTATCCAAAACAAAGCAAAAAACCACCCAGAGCCACAGTCATATATTTACACTAAAAAAAAACCTAGTCATACATAAAAAAATATATGCATATTCATCCATCCACTCATTCACATTTGTTACAGTACTAAATGATCTTTTGGCATAAAAGAGCAATACATAAAATATTTTAATAACTATTATTTTTACACAGTCAATCCAACTCTGTTTAGTTCTTTCTTCTCAATTTAGGTACCCAGTACATAAAACTGCCAGTGATGGTCAGAATTTTCGTTGTTACTACCTCCATATTTATTTTAGAACACAACTGTCTAGAATGTGCTCCTCAGGCACTGGGACGAATTGGCCATCTAGAGCTTGATCATGTCACACCCAAATGAGTACATCAATCTCTTGGCAGTTTCTCTCTTCTCCCTGCCTCCAAATGTTAGCCCTCATAATATGTGACACTCAGTAAATCTCCTGGGCTGTACTCAAATTGTTCTTCTGTTTGTAGGTACTGAAATGCTAGGGTGCTTGGCTGTCTGTAGCAGGGGCACCTGGGCCAGGTGTGACTCTTGAGCCCCCCATTTTTAAACGTTGCCTTAAATTCTCAAAGCTGGGTCCTTAAATAGGGAACTAGACATTAGGACTGGAGCAATCATGGAGTAGACAGTTATGTCACTTCCCTTGACAAAGGCAAGCTGAGAAATAAAGCTCCTCTGTCCCTAAACCACATTTAGGAATTTTATGTGAAGTTGTCCAATCTATAAATAGTTGACTTAATTTTTTAAAAATCAAAACATATGGAGTGCCTGGGTGGCTCAGTCATTAAGCGGCTGCCTTCAGCTCAGGTCATGGTCCCGGGGTCCCGGGATCGAGCCCCATATTGTGCTCCCTGCTCCCTGGGAAGCCTGCTTCTCCCTCTCCCACTCCCCCTGCTTATGTTCCCTCTCTCGCTGTCTCTCTCTTTCTCTGTCAACTAAATGAATAAAATCTCCAAAAAAAAAATAAAAATAAAAACATAAAAAATTCCAGACTCCTGGGCTCTTCAGAAGCAGAAAAATTTGGCAACCCTGGGCCCCTTTCCCCATGGTGACAACAACCTGGCGCTGAGCAGCGGCTGCCCCACCGTTCACTGGGAATGGTGTGCCCCAGTTTGCCGAAGCCCCACCACTCCCCGCTGCATCCCTGATGTGAGGCCATTATTATTTTTCTAACAGCGTTAATGTCTTTACGGCATCATCTCATGAGTCTGTGTAATGAAAGCCACAAAAGAAGATGAGTAGTATGCTTTTTTGTGGGGGTGGACATATGGAATGTATGTATATGCCCAATTAAAAAAGTGGGTTTGGGGCAAAGGGTACGTCAGGTACCTGCACACCTTTATTATCTGCCTGGCTCCTTAAGACATTTGTCTTAGCAACTCTTAATATGTAAGAAAGAAGAGCAATTTGACTACATATAAATGATAATGAAAAAATATGTATTATAAAGGACATACGCCTCTCCATAGAAGGTTTTATAAAAATTAATCTGTGTTTACGATTTATTTTCTCTGTCCATCTTGTTCTATCTTTTGGAATCCTTAAAGTTGTGTCTGTCACCTCTTTATCTGCCTAGCTGTATCATTGCAACTCCCTTTCTTCTTTCGGGTAGAAGTGCCCTAGAACGATACGATTCAGAGGAGGAACTAGGTTTGAACTGTTACGTCCCGCCTTTGCGAACTTAGGCAACTCTGGGAATTTCTAACTTTTACCCCAGCTCCCTCTCCTCTTTGGCTTCTGGGAGAGTTTCCACAGCCATTCCATTATGACAACGACAGAGGCTTGTGCAAACAATGAGCTATCAGGAGAGAAAAATTATCTTTAAGAAGCCATGGTTTCATGGAGCTTTAGGTCCCTCATTCTTCATCAGAAGATTGAAGAAATACATTATTTTATGTTATTCTCACAAAACCAAAATTAACTAATAGCTGGTGTCTGAAGATGATAATTAATAATATGACCAACAGAAAAATTATACATTTGGAACTGAAACTTGTAAGAGCAAAAAAGAATCCAAACAACACGCACCACTTTTCAAACTTGAAACCCCTAAAGACTGAGCTGAGAGTAATGTCAAGCGATGCTTGGTGTCCTGTATATAGGCCATTGTGGTCATCGGATAGACATTTGCTTGAAGAGGCAATTTGCTCATCGTCATTCTGGGCTGAATCTATAAGACCAAACAGTTCACTTTAAAAAAAAGAAATCAAGGGATATTTACAGATGTACTTTAAAAAATTAGTACTGACTACAGATGACGTTTCTTCCAAAAAGAAAAAGGTATAGCTTCCTTTCTTGTTCAAAGGAAGAGCTAATTTAGGAATTAAAACATTCTTTCAAACAATATGAAAAAAAAAATGAGGATCTTAGAAAACTTTTAGGTGAGAAAGGTAGAACTTATCCAGGTTCTTAAAATAGGCATTCCTATTTAAATTCAGAATAAAAATCCTTAACAAAAGTCTTCTAGCTTTCCAATATTTGCATAAAACAAATTATAAAGGTAGCAAGTATTCATTTCTCATCTAAATCTAACATACTGCTTTTGTAATGAATGCTAAGCATAATAGCTCTCTATCCCCTTTCAAAAAATCTCTCTTATAATTCTTGAATCAGTTTTAATAAATACCACAGATCCCCTTATCAAATCCTCTAACATATTACATTAAAATAATCAAATTAATATTTATATTTAAAAACTCTTCAGTGCTTATTCTTCCTGTTTAGTGTCAATGTAGGTAGTTCCATATTTTAACTTCTCTTGGTCTGGTATGTGAATGCATGAAATACATTATTTTATTTTTTGACCGAAAATTCACTAAGCTGGTTGGGGCTGAGGAGAGTCCCTCAAACCTCAGGAGGAAACATCAAACAGAGACTTTGTTACGAGGTATCTTATTCACACCACATAAAAATGACATCTCTCCTGTTCAGCTCATGCAAGTCTGACATGACACTCAAGAAGAAAAGGAGTACAAAGTTAATGTAATAGTATTGAGTGCCCATTATAACGAGACAAAGTACGGGCATTCACAAATATGATCTTTAATCTTTACAACAACCCTGTAGTGCATCCTTTAACTTACTGGTTGTACTGAATAGTGTCCCCCAAATTCATGGTCATCCATAACCTGTGAATGTGATTTTGTTCTGAAATAGGATCTCTACAGACATAAGGTATAGTGGATTAGGGTGGGCTCTAATCCAAGGGCTGGTGTCCTTCTAAGCGGGAAACCTGGACACGAAAGGACACACACGGCAACACAAGGAGAATGCGACAGGGACTCTGGGACAGCAGAGGCAGACAGTGGAGTGATGGGTCTACAAGCCCATCAGAAGCCCCAACAGGCAAGGAAGAGTATTTCCCTAGAACCTCTGGAGGGAGTGTGGCCCTGAAGACATCTTGATTTGGGACTTCTGGTGTCCAGAACTATGACAGAATAAATTCTTGTTGTTCTAAGCCACCCATTTTGTGGTAATTTGTATCACAGGCCCAGGAAATTATGAACCTGAAGAAACAACTGCAAAATGTTAAAAAAAAAGAAAAAGAAAGAAAGAAAGAAAGAAAAAAGAAGAGAGAGTTTCAAAGAATTTTCCATTTCTCCTTTCCAATCTGGATCTTCCCAATCAAATTAACTTGTATACTCACTGAAAAGGACATTCACACTGTCATGACTATAGGGCTGCCACCCTCACTCCCTACCTGTTAGTCTAGATTTCTAGTTTTGCTCAAGGACTACTCTTTCCAAGGCTTAAAAAATGGCCTATTTTAGAAGCAGAAATATTTAGGTCATAAATTTAGAAATTTAGAAGTTTAGAAATAATATTTTCCCATTTATTCAAATGCTTGATCCTTGAAAAGAAAATTCACATGTTTATTCACTTTTACTAAGTTTTTTTCATTCATGTATACACCCACACATACAAATAATTGCTTTTGTAAGATTTTAAGAAAAGAGTTTCTTTTGTACACAAGGAAAATGAATCACCATAAAGTCAGGGCTTCATTTGAAAACCAAACAGCTGTGGTAGAATTAACATGTAAATTCAAAGTGTATAATGCAATTTTTATGCTTTGGAAAAGGTTTAAATTTAACCTTTGCAGGAAATTGTAGAAGAGAAAATTATCACAACCCCTTCCACTCATCCCAGTTGAAAATCAGACAAAGTAAAATCATTTGTTGTGAAATTATTTCTATTCATAGCCAGAAATTTCTAAAATGCTAATGTCTCAAAAACATGCTAATGTTTTTAGTGGTAGTATTTCAAAGCTATGTTGTCACACACATATACTCTGAATATAGAAATTTATGTAACAATCAAAAGAGCCCTATTAAATTAAAGAGCTAACAATCTGAAAAAAATTGAGTCAATTTTCTCATTACTATTTCAAACTATTTTGTGAACATTTTGATTAAATACATACCTGCCCACATTTCTATATATGTGCTTGTATTTCTTTGTCTATGTATATGTACACAAGTGTGTGCATAAAGGTAAATACACATACATTATTGATAAAAAGAGGGAAAGAGCTTTCCTGAAATTTAAAAGAGCCCATTATTACATTATACATTTAAAAGTATATATGTAATAGATTAAATACACACATACCATTTCTTTATGAGGGGAAAAATACATACTCCACCAATCCCTAATTATGTTTCCTTTCTATTAAACAAATTCAGATATATTTTGGTGTCAAGGCATTTAACATGCAAATGGTCACCAAATCTGCCTTTGAAAAAACTACCTCCGTAAATCAGATGCTCTACAAACCAATCTCTCAAATATCTGTTCTAACTTTGGACATCTGGTTGAATATAGAACCTATAAGTACCTGTTAAAATTCAGTTTTCCTTTAGAAATAATTTGTAAACTTAAGCATATTTTTCAAAGGATCCAAAATTAACTGGCCCACTACCATATATAAAAGTTACACACTAACACAGCTATTACTTAGACATTTTAAGGGAAAATTACCTGATATCCATTCAGGTCAGTATAGAATTTGTTTTGACTGTTTATGCTAGAAGAAATTCTCATTGCAATCTCACGGTTATGTTCTTTTCAGATGTCCACGATATTGGACACTTCCACAGACTGTCCGTCTATTCCTAAATTTAAAAGAATATATATGTTAATAGAAATTGATTGCTCCACTTTTCTTATACTGTACAGAACTTCCAGAGTGACATACATTTTCCCGTTTTCTATTCCTATCTTCACCATTTTTCATGCTAACTGTGCCACCGTTCACCTTTTTCTTTCTTTTCTTTCTTTCTTTTTTTTTTTTTTACACTGTCAGACAGTAGAAAACATTTACTCCGGAGAACATGTAACTCAACAGAAGGATGAAGAGCTTGGGATGAGATAAACGCAGATGAAATATAACATGCAAATGATTCTCCAATGAGTTCTGGAGGGAAAAGAGAACTTTAAATGAGAAAAGGTTAGCCCCACTCCAGGCCAGGCCGCCTGTCACGTGTACGGCCATTCTCCAACAGAGCCATGTGAGCCTATTTCTTCACGGCTCGCCTTCCGTGCTGGAAATCTGAAGCAGTGAGATCTACACTCTGTTGGTTCAAGAGACAGTCTATTACTGCCCATGATCTATAATCTAGGAAAAGAGACACGAGATCCAATGAGATGCTTTATGGCTAAAATGGATATTATCATATTAGTATTTGTGGAGTATAATCTGGACAGCTCCCCAGAAGTTAAATCAATTTTTTTTAAGATTTTATTTATTTATTTGACAGAGAGAGACAGCGAGAGAGGGAACACAAGCAGGGGGAGTGGGAGAGGGAGAAGCAGGCTTCCCGCCGAGCAGGGAGTCCGATGCGGGGCTCGATCGCAGGACCCTGGGATCATGACCTGAGCGGAAGGCAGCCGCTTAACCGACTGAGCCACCCAGGTGCCCCAAGTTAAATCAATTTTAATTGAGTTTGGTATCTCTTAGGACCCCTTGTTATGGAGTGATTCATTTTGCCCTTTGCTATATGAAGCAGAGGACAGCTTGAAGAAGTCCCAGATGTATCAAACATTTATTTTTTTGGATAAGCCTAAACTTTTCACTAATTTCTATCTGTCATGCCACCCTAACTATATCTTCTGGTCCTGAGTGAAGCCTTGGGTCTATTTCTGAGACGGAGAGGGGAGTTATGGAGTTATCCAACACTCCTAATACAGACTGAGTATGTAGAAGAGATACTGGATCTCCTACAAAAGAGCAATCAGGAAAGCAAGCAATCAAAAGAAGAAAGACCGGCCCTATCCTATTTCATACGGCAGAAGGTTTTTAAGGTTCTAAGAGCCCTGGACACGTACCTGCAGTTTTCAGTCGTTACCCACCAGGCCTCACACACACTCTGTCACAGCGTGCTGATCACCAGGACACTCTTTAGACAAAGAAGGCTATGTAAAGAGAAATGGGGAGTGGGAGAAGGGAGTAAGGAGGACTTTTTCTGGAAGCCAAGAAGAATCCCCAGGGCTTAGAGAAGATGAAAGCAAACAGTTAAAGGAAGGAAGTTTGAATCGGTGGGACTGGTGGAAAATAATGAAAATGCAGCTAGCTGAGGCACTATAGGTTTATGTGAGAAGTACACCGGAAATTGTAAGACATCAATAGTAATATGCTGACAATACTAAATGGGCAGAAGCCTCCATCAACAGATTTTTCAGAATTCTCACAGAAGTTCTTTTCTGGGAGATGTTACGCCTCCAACTCGACAACCTCAGTCAGAGATGACTTCAGTTTCTTACTATGTTCATAAAGCTGTGATGAGCAGTATGACCTCATGTGTGGGGGAAGAAGGTCCTTTTCTTTTCCCTCCCACTTTATGGCCAGTCTGAACCACTAACCAGTAAAATATACATATAACTTTCCTTCTGACAATTACCAGATAACTGACCCAAATAGCTTCACTACTACTGGGAAGTTAAAAGAAAACAAAAATCACATCCACTGATGCCAGAACAACGGTGTTTTCTTTGACTAGGAAATGTATTACTTTCGATGCAAACTTTCCTTTCAGTAGGTTTATGTCAACCCCAATATCTTTCAAAGCCAATGAAATGTATATGGAATTCTAACAGACAAGCTTCCACAAATGAACCAAAGATGCCAAAAAACACAAAATACAGCATAGGGATGAAGTCCCCCATGAAGCATTCAGGCGAACACCTCATCTACTGGAGGCATTCGTGGCTGTTTGGCACCACGTCCGTTTTCTCCTCTCTAGACTGGATATTCTCCCAGGGGGTCAATAGAGTACATGAAATGAAATAAAGTCTTTACAAAGGAGAGTGTCATTAATTTCAAGTCACGTATCTCTGGAAAACATTTACAAAAAACATGCTTCAAGAAAAAATAAATAATTTCACATTACCTCCGGCAATAATAAATTATTTCTGTTGAGAAAATGATCTTTCTTGAGCTCAGTATTATGCTCAGATCCGGTTGTGGCAACAAATGCTTAAGTCTCCTTTAAAAGGAGCCTCGATGTCCATTCACAGTTCAGCAAGACATCTGTGCCAGGACAGGCTTTTAAAGTAAGATCAAACCTAATACTCTTATTACGAACAAACCAAATAAATCTTGTAATGGTAATCAAAGCAAGGAGGTATCCCTGAGTCATCAACGGTAATTTATTACTTTTTAAAGAAGAATCTATGTGAGGGGGATAAAGGACTGCTACCTTTTCCTACTCTAGGTCAAGAATTCCCTAAAGTGTGCCATTCCCAAAGAAGCTCATGGGATTGAGGGGAGAACTCCCTGGGAAGCATGGGTATGAACCGATCGGTCTCAGTGACCTGCAGAACCTTTGCAGCAAAAGGTTCTTTTACCAAATTGGTTCCACCTGGGCATGGATGGCCAGGAATTTCTAAGCCCCTCTGGTTTTTCTTCAGTCCTGGGAAAGAAAACAGCTCCTACCTAACAAGCGTAGTCCAAAGAGTTATGTCATTGATAAAGACAGAGAATTAAGAACTCCCTTGCTGCTAACACCTCACCCTCTGTCCCCAGAAAGAGAGAATGGAGATTATTTATCTTTATTAACAGAGGCAATGCAAGGTAAAAACAGAGCAAGTCCACAGGTGGAAAGCCATCATAGAGAAGCGGAAAGAGTCTTGCAGAACTCTGAAGTTTTTTTTTTTTTTTTTTTTTTTTTCTCCTCCCTGGAGCCTGTTAGCTCCTTACAGATTGTCTTACACACCATCTCTGCATTCCAGTTTTTAACAATAATTTGGGGATGTAGTACGTGCTGAATCACCATTAAAGAGAATGAGTTAAGATGTGAGAGGCTGTCCTTCATGATGCAGAAGTCAGCTGACATGGGAGGAAAGCAAACTAGGCCATGGACAGAGTTTAAATAGAAAGAAGGGAATAAGTACTTAGATTTTGAGCAAACACATGCATGTTAGAATGTAAGCTCCTCAAGCACTGGGACCATGTCTTATTTATCTTTATGCTCCCAGCACATAATAGGCAGATAGTGTTTGCTGAGTAACGGGCAGCAGCTACATGGAAGAATCAGCCAACAATTACTGAGTCCCCGCTATGTACCATATGCCCCGCCATATGCTTTACATACAGTAACTCATTCAATCCTGACCCTAAGCCTAGGAGAACATACCTTGCCCCAGATCACAAGGCTGACAGAACCAGCACTAAGCCTCTCGGCCATCATGTCTCACTGGCAAATTGACCACTAGAGAATGTTAAAGTTACTTTGGGACCATGGATTAGAGAAGCTTTGCAGTGACTCTAAGTAGAAAGGAGACCTCCAGGTTATTTTTTAAGAAAGGGAGAGGGTACTGATCTGGGATGATATGCTGCAAGTGCTACCTAAAGGAGACAAATACATTATCAGTAAAATAAAATAAAAATAATAAAAAATAATTATGGGACAGGCTTGCCAGAATACAAAACTTCTTCAAAACAATCCGAAATCTTTTCTTTAAAAATGTCACGGTCACTTTAGAAGCCAATAAAGTAATATATACTAATTAAAGACACTGTGATCTCACGTATTTACCTAAGATGAACACTAATCACAAGCACAAGCATGTTCACTGTGCACTGGTGCCAAGTGTAGAAACATGGGGAAACAGGCTAGATGCCCACCAACAGACAAATGAATAATAAAACCAGTACATCCACGTTTTGGACTGCTCTGTAGCAAATGAATGAGGTAGCTCTCTGCCCCGGCAAAGAAAGATATCTGATGCAAGAGGTGAATGGAGCATTTGCACAGTGTGATGAACTTTTTGCTAAAACCAAACACAATACTATACCTTTCTGCAGATATGCATGCAAGAGAGGTGTGTGTGAGAGAGAGAGAGGAGATAGAGAGAGAGAATGCAAGTGATCCGAGGGTGCACACAGGTATCTGATTACCTCTCTTGAGTAGTGGATAGGGACCACGCACAGATTCTAGAGGGATTTTACATTATATACATATACTATAATGTGTGACACTTTTGTCAAAAGAGTATACATATATATTATTTGTATACATAAAAATTATTATCTTTTTTATTCTATTTTTTTTTAGATTTTATTTATTTGACAGAGAAAGACACAGCAAGAGAAGGAACACAAGCAGGCAGAGTGGGAGAGGGAGAAGCAGGCTTCCCGCTGAGCAGGGAGCACGATACGGGGCTCGATCCCAGGACCCCGGGACCATGACCTGAGCCGAAGGCAGACGCTTAACAACTGAGCCACCCAGGTGCCCCCGAACTTACCCAACTTAACCAGGAGTTGACGCTTAGGGTTATTAACTAATACACACTGCTTCACTCAACACATAAACGACAATTCTCGCAACAATGATAAATTTAGTAGGACAATATGGAGATGATGTTTCTAAAAAAGCAAATATTATCATTTTTAAAAACTGTACTCATATCTGAAAGTACCAAGAATAAAAATGGTAATAACTCCCATAACTAGATGACCTTTTTGTCCATGTTGACTTATTCAACTTGCCTATCCATTGTAAGATCTAATTTATCCTCTGAGGTACTTGCTGATTTCCAGGTCTGTAAATGTTCATATTGACTATTTCTCCACAAGTGAAAATTTTAACATCTGCTTTCATGAATATAAATTTGAGTAAATTTCATTCCAAGTCTTGAATTTAAGAAAATGATGATGCACCACTTCGTTTCATTTCTAAAGCACTTGATAAATAACTACTACGACTTATTGATCAACTTATCATGAGCAAGGCACTAGTCTACATATTTTAGGCTTTTCATTTCAGTAATTCTTAAAATGACACAAAAGTAAATGCATAATAGGAAAAGTAGAGCATTTTGATTCCATGGATTGCAATTTTTGGTTAAAGATGACACCAATTAACTACAATATACTTGAAGACCTAGTAATAGAAAAAAAACACACAATAACACTGAAAGCTGTCTTTTTTTTTTTTTTTTGTCCTATTAAGCATTGATTTTAAGAAACAATAGGTTTGGGACGCCTGGGTGGCTCAGTCGTTAAGCGTCTGCCTTCGGCTCAGGTCATGATCCCAGGGTCCTGGGATCGAGTCCCGCATCAGGCTCCCTGCTCCTTGGGAGCCTGCTTCTCCCTCTGCCTCTGCCTCTCTCTCTCTATCTCTCATGAATAAATGAATAGAATCTTTAAAAAAAAAAAAGAAACAATAGGTTTTTTGGAAGCTCTCTCTTGGAGGGAATACAACATCTACATCAGTAACATTTTTTTAAATCCAAAACAGACAAGATCTAACGAAAGCACTTCCATGGGGAGTGAATAAAACAGCTCACAACACTGTAGAGCTTTCCTGTTCCCTTCCCAAGGATCCAAGCTGGGGCTGGTCCAGGACAAGCGAGGGAAGAATGCTAGAATACTCATAATGGTCTGTTCGCATACTCTCCACACTGACAGTCACTCTGAACTTGCCTACTTCCCGCTCTCCCAAACATGCTCCTTTCCAAGGTAGCTTAATGCAGGAAGCCTGGATTCTGTGTACTCTTACTTCTCAAGTTGATCTTGCTATGGAGGCAAGCAGTTCTTCCTTGTTTTTTTCAAATCACACTTTTACCGTTCCTTCTCTTGAATTAACA